>NC_056628.2:35377905-35988739 GCF_002870075.4 Lactuca sativa
TTTCCAAAGGGTCTTCCTGATGGGTTTTGAGCAATCTAACACTCCTAAGGTGTTCATGCAACCCTAAAACCTTGGATCTATGTTTTACTATGAATACATGCAACTTTAATTTTTCCAAGGTTCATAACCTATCTAGCATGGTATAGGGAACATTAAACATAATGGCTAGAAGAATTACATACCTTTTTGTTGTGAGTTGATTCCTTGGAGTTTGAGAGCCTAGCACCAATAATGTGGATGCCTCAAATGGAAATCACAAATCAACCCAAACTTGGAAAAACCTTATAAGAGTGTATGTAGCTTATAGAAATCGGCCACCACCTTTTACACACACAACTAGTGCCATTTCAAGCATCACAAGCTCCTTTATATAGTGTAGAGGATTAGGGTTACATCCATGTAAACCCTAATACCTATGACTCCTCCTTTCCAAGGATCCATGGGTTAAAAGCTCCATGGACTATCCATGGACTCCCATGCATGCCAAGCCCATTCCAAATGAGTATTAGCCCACACTTATATAAATACAAGAGCCCATATTTAATTAGTCACTTTTTTGATCACCAAATTAATTCTAAATTAATTTATGATCAATACCAATTAAATAATATGATTTCATATTAATATATTATAACTTATAATATATTAAAAAATCATAAACATACAATTCTCAAAGGTTTAACCATAAATCGTTCGGGTGAAGTGCAACCCAAATGAACCATGCCAGGTCGGGTCAAGTATATACCAAATAAAGTTATGGACTTAGACACCTTATCCAACACTTCCTTCACCCAAAGGATGATAAAAATTGTAGCTTTTTAGTCATGCATGTCCAATGCATGACTCAAACTCTCACTAGGTCAAAAATGGGAAAAAATGAGATCTAGACTAATGCTTGGAGTCTCAAACTATACCAAAACTCAGATCCAAAGACTATATCATGGAGAATGACTCAATGATCCATAAAGTTGCCAACTTTTATGGATCCCATGCATGCAATCCATCATAATCATGCAAAAAGGAGCTTAGAAATTAGATCTAGCATGCAATAGGTAAAAAGGTCCAAGCATTATGACTTACAATGGTCCAAAAGCTCAAGGAAAGGTAAGGTAGAAGCTGAAATGCCAAGAGGTTGCTCCACCAAGGTCTTCTTCCACTTCAATGAGTCAAAAACCACCAAAGATTGCTTCAAAGATTAAAAAAATGGCTAAGGACTTCAAGTGGGTCGAGATTAGGGTTTCCAGGAGGCAAGAGAGTGAGGGAGGCTAAGGATGGGCAACCATAACCCCCTTATTCCATTAAATACCCAAAATATTAGGTTTTTGGTCGACAGACCATTCTCACGTCATGAGCGTTCCAAGTCTCACGTTGTGAGACTCAAAAACACGGGTCAACTAGTCAATGGTCACTCACGTCGTGACCTTCTTCCAAATCTAAAAATTTAAGAAATCAAGTACCTCTATGATCCGGGTGTTACAATTTTCCCCCACTAGAATTAGACTTCGTCCGCAAAGTTTGTTGCCGCAAATAACTTGGGATAATTCTCCCTTTTCTCCTCCTTAGGCTCCCACGTCCATTTTGAACCCTTGCAGTGCTGCCACTACACCTTTACTAGATCCACTAACTTGTTTCGCAGAGCCTTCGTCTTCCTATCAAGGATGGAAATTGGTCTCTCAATATAATTCAAGCGATCATCCACCTGAATGTCCTCTAATGGAACCACCGCTGAATCATTAACCAAACATTTTTTTAGCTGAGAGGCGTGAAACGTTTTATGGATCTGACTAAGCACCTCAGAAAGATCCAAACGATAACCAAACCGGCCCACCCAAACCAAAAACCCTGAAAGGACCGATATACCTGGGGCACAACTTTCCCCTCTTACTGAATCGGATGACACCCTTTCAAGGTGACACCTTCAGGAGCACCATGTCCCCAACATGGAACTCTGGATCTGAACGGCGCTTGTCAACATAGCTCTTCTGCTGACTCTGAGTTATCCGAAGTCTACCCCGAACCTGCTAAATCAACTCGGTAGGCTTGAGTACCACCTCAGTACTCCCCATGACTCGCTGACCGACCTCACCCTAACATATCGGGGTCCTGCACTTCCTCCCATAGAGCATCTCAAAAGGAGGTCGATCGATGCTGGCGTGATAAATGTTGTTATACGAAAACTCTGCCAAAGGAAGATACGTATGCCAACTCCCACCGAAATCCAAGACACATGCTCGCAGCATGTCCTCTAGGGTCTGAATAGTACGCTCGCTTTGTCTGTCATTCTGCGGGTGGAAAGTTATGCTGAAATGCAGACGAGTACCTAACTCCTCGTGAAACCTCTTCCAAAACCTGAATGTAAAACAGACATCCCTGTCTGAAACCACTGAAACCGGCACCCCATGTCATGCCACAACCTCTCTGATGTAGATGTCGTCCAACTTCTCTGCGAAGATAGTCTCCTGAATCGGGATGAAATGCATGCTCTTGTTCAATCGATCCATGATGATCCATATCAAATCAATTACGCGCGTTGTCTGTGGCAGTTTTGTGTTGAAATCCATGGTAATCTCTTCCCCTTTCCAAACGGGAATGTCTAACGGTTGCATCATGCCGTGAGGCCGCTGATGATTAGCCTTGACTTTCCTACAAGTCAAGCACCTCTTTACATACCAAGCTACATCCCACTTCATACAAGGTTACCAATAATTAGGACAGAGATATCTATACATCTTTGTTGCTCCCGTAATGGATAAAAAACATCGACTTGTGTGCCCCATCCATCAGAACCTGATACGCAACACCCTAGTAAGGAAACCAAACCCTCCAATGGAGAGTCAATAACCCTCGACTGTTTTAATCAAAGGAATCCATCTGAACCACTAAGTGCTCAATCTTCTGGTGCTCTTCCTTCATAACCTCAACCTAAGCTTCTCAAATCTACTCCTAGAGTGGAGTAATCACTGTCATCCTCAAACACACAATCCTGATCGGAGCAGCGACTGCCTTGCGACTGAGAGCATCGGCCAGCACATTAGCCTTCCCCGGATGGTAAAGGATCTCACAATCATAATCATTCACCACATCCAACCACCGATGCCGCCTCATATTCAAATTCGGCTGATCCATCAGATACCTCAGGCTCTTTTGATTCGTGTAAATAGTACAGTGGACCCCATAGAGGTAATATCGCGAAATCTTGAGGGCGAACACCACAACCCCCACCTCCAAGTCATGTGTCAGGTAATTCGTCTCATGAGGCTTCATCTCCCTTGAAGTGTAGATAATAGCGCGGCCCCTCTACATTAGAAATACACCCAAACCCATGACTGAAGCATCACGATAAACCACAAAATCCTAAACACCCTCCGGCAAGGTCAGAATCGGCGCCTTGTATAATCTCTGTCTCAAGGTCTCAGAAGTTGCCTGCTGCTCAGGCCCTCAGCGAAAAGTGATAGTCTTCTTTGTCAATCAAGTCAGAGGGACCACTATCTTGGAGAAATCCTGAATGAATCTCCGATAGTAACCTGCCAGACCAAGGAAACTCTGAATCTCAAATTGAGACTTCAGAACCTCCCATCTCATCACAACCTCGACCTTGGCCAGATTGACCAGAATACTGTTCTGGTTGACAATGTACCCCCGAAACTGCACCTCACGCAACCATAAGTCACACTTAGAGAACTTCGCATAAACTCTCTCCCTCCTCAAGGTCTCCAATACCTCCCTCAAATGTTCCTCATGCAGCTCCTATGTCTTAGAATAGACCAGGATGTTACCAATAAACAAAATCACAGATCGATCCAACATGGGTCTGCATAGACCATGATGTCACCAATAAACACAATCACAGACCGATCCAACATGGGTCTGAATACACGATTCATGAGGTCCATGAATGCGACTGGAGCATTGGTGGCCCCGAAAGGCATCACTACGAACTTGTAATGACCATAACAATTCTGGAAGCTGTCTTCTGCACATCCTCCTCTCTGACCCTCATCTCATGATAATCGGAATGTAGATCGATCTTGGAAAACCAAGATGCACCCCGAAGCTAGTAAAATAAGTTATCAATCCTCGGGAGTGGATAACGGTTCTTCACCGTTAACTTATTCAGTTCCCGGTAGTCAATACACATCCGATGTGATCCATCCTTCTTCTTCAAAAACAGGATCGATGCTCTCCAAGGCGAACTACTCAATCAAATGAACCCCCTGTCTAACAGCTGTTGTAGTTGTGTAAACAACTCCTGCATATTTAGAGGAGCAAACCGATACGATGCTTTGGCTATCGAAGCTGCACCAGGAACCAAGTCAATCCTAAACTACACTTTCCCAATTAAGTCATCTTTTCAGACTGTATGAGGGGTCTTAAGTCATAAAAATGTGGTCTTGGTGCTTAGTTTTCCTCCATGCATGCTCTATAAGGTCTCAATGCATTAAAAAGTTGGGATTTTGGGTATTAAGCACTTAATGGACATGAACAGTCAGAAAGTTAGAAACTTTATGACTCTTGATGATATTTTAGCCTTAGATCTGCATTTAGACGTGTTAAGTCGAGAAAAAAAATTCTTAATAGATTAAGAAGGGGACTACTGCGTACGCTACACATATACATATTTGGCTCCGACGTCTCAGACAACTAGTACACCCCGCGTACCTCCGGAGTACGCCCCGCGTATGAAGCCTCAGTCGACTCCGCTGAGTTGACTCGGTTAACTTGTGGATTTTGACCAGTTTTAATCAAGGGTGTTTTGGGAAAATGTTATTAATTTAGAATGGGAAATGTTTTGGCATTTAGGATTTGGGTTGAGCAGGTTGTTAGAGCTGGGAGGTATTCAGAATGCATTCAGATTGTGAGGTGAGTTTTCCCACTGGACTTACGGGTCGAAGACACCAAGGCCAACCCATTAGATTGATATCCTAGTTTTACCGTATGTTTTTATGATGTAGTGATCTGTTAGAACTGTATCCTAACATATAGGATGTTGTTATGTTGTAGTGATCTGTTCTATATGTATCATGGTATATAGGATATTGCTATGTTGTAGTGATTTGTTAGATCTGTATGACTACCTGTATATGCTAGCTGTCCTTCTTTGTGCTGAAGGCCAAGATACCCAGGGCGGTTCAGATAGACTGAAGGCCTGCGAGGCGGACCAGTGAGGCCGAAGGCCCAGAGAGCATTCCAGATAGGATGAAGGCCGAGTGAGGCGGTCCAGTCATGCTGAAGGCTCTGTATGCATGTTGTTGTTTGTTATGTTTATATGATGGTACATTAAGGGAACTCACTAAGCATTGACTTACAATTTTAGTTTTGTTTTAGGTACTTATGAGGACCGTGACAAGGCGAAGACGTGACCGTACACATCCTTGATTTTATGTTGATTGAATCTTGGGATACTCTGATTTGAATAATGTTTTGAAAACAATAGTTATGCAAACATTTCTTTTTAGAAATGAGTTGTTTTGAAAAGTTTAAATTTGTTGTATTTTTTGAGATGTTACATCAATGGCCACTCACGACGTGACCACCATGTCTCACGTCATGACCTTCTTCCAAAGCTAAAAATTTAAGAAATAAAGCACCTCCATGATCCAGGTGTTATATTAAGTATTAAATATTACATTTAAATTATAATTAATAGGTAAAAATAAACTATAAGTGTAGAAATATATAAACAGATGAACTAAAACCGAAAATGTAAATTTCATCCCCATTTTGGGAGAAATAAATACTATAACACCATATCTGGTGTAATATTATTCATATCCCCCAAAATGGGAGAATAAATGAGGGAGGGTTGGAGAAGAGTGAGGAAGAAAAGGAAAATGAAAGTGAGTTGTAGATGCTCTAATGTAACTATTTTATTTTTAATTTTTGAATAGCTAATCATAATTAATTTATAAATTTATTGTCTTTTTAAATATTTTTAGATCGATACGTCTGTCAAAAATAGGTCATAAACTAACTTATAAGTCGTCTTTTCAAGAAGCCATTTGGATTAGCCTTTCAACAAGATTGTTTGAGTTTTCTTATAAATTTTTTTTCTAAATATATCATTTATTAATTATAAAAATGTTATATATATATATATATATATATGTGTGTGTGTGTGTGTGTGTGTCATTTAACATAATTCAACTAACTTATTGGTTAATTTTTGTTAAACATCAATTTTATCAATTAGTTTATTAACTAATAGCTAGTTTTCAACAAGTTTGTCAAACACAACCTTAGTTTCATATGAATAACTATTAAAAATTGTAATAGAATGGACTAATTGATTTCCAAATTAGAAAAAAATACCCCTTGGATTTGAATTTACTTAGAAATAAAAATAAAGAGATATATATGTAGAAAAAGGCAACAAATTATCCATGTCTATACAGGAAAAATCCTTATATTATTTTTATTTTCAGAAAACCTTATATTATTTTTTACGTTTCAAATAAAACAAAATTACAAAATTTTAAGACAAAAATATGATGCTTGTAAGTCCCCAAATCTGCTTGTGTATCAATTAGATCCAATTGATGGTGCAGAATCCCAATCAATTGGATGATGTCAAATCAATATAGAAGAGAAGGAGAAGAAGAAGATGATGAATCTATGATGTATTAATGAAATTGAGTGATGCTCCTTACAATAGATTCTCTCTCACACACTTCTTCTCTCTAGCTTTCTCTCTCTACAAGATGCTCTCTTCTTCTTTGAGTTGAGCAAGATTTGCATTTTTAGGTCCTGTAATGTTTAGAGTCTGAACTTGATCTTCCCAGTTAAATGATTGGGCCACCATTGCCATGTTTGCAGACTGATTTGTTGAAGATGATCCTTTGTTGTTGCTGTGAACATAAGTTACTGGCACCATGGTTCTTTCAGAGTTCTCTCGTCGATCGGGTTTTGGGCATTCCCTTGCAAAGTGACCTGGTTCATGACAATTGTAACACCGTAACTTTCCTTTACTAAATCCCATCTTCTTGTCAGAATTTACACTCCAATTATTCTTTCCAGTCTTTTTTGAGAATTGTTTAGCCCTGAATACTACCATTGCCATTTGCCAAGTAATATCCATCTCTTCCACATCTTCAGGGTGAATTTGGTCGAGATCAGCGAATGAAAGTTGTGGAGAGAGCTCTCCGGAAACAAAGGCATTGTAACAATTTACTAATCCAGTAGCTAGAGCCAAATTTTCTTATTTTTCACTTACAGATGAACTTTGGGAACCAATTCCTTGAGATTACACTGAGACACTTGTGGAAGAGACAACACTCGAACCGACTTGAGACATGTTTTGAGATGTAGGGACTTGAGTTAGTTGCATTGGAGATATGTTGAATGGTGTGGTTTGATGAAATGCATAAGTTTGAACTTGGGGAATATGAACTTGAGAATTTGGATGAGTGGTAAAGCTTGAAAAAGCGGTGTTGTTGTTTTGAATTCCAAGATTAGCTGTGGAGTACGAGTTAACATGGTTGATTTCTCTTTGTTTATCATCAAGATTGCAGGCTTTGATGATTGCCATTGTTTCAGATAAGCTCAAACGGTTCAGGTCTTTTGTCTTTTTGATCACTGAGACATTCATGTCCCATGATTTTGGAAGAGAATTTAGCAACTTCTTGTTGATTTCGGATCTAGTAACCATCACACATGCGGAGCTCATTTCAGTGGTTAGTGTGATAAATCTTTGCAATTGATTTTCCAGTGTTTCTCCCAATACATAATTGAACATGTTGAATTTTTGTCGGAGCATGTCTTGTCGGCTTTGCTTCATGTCTTCATTTCCTTCATAGACTTCTATGAGCGCTTCCCACAATGCTTTTGCTGATGTATATTCATGAAACCCTTGTGCAATCTCAGGAGACAACGCCATAGTGAGTGTGGCAAGTGCCTTTTCTTGTTCTTCAACTCTTTCAAAGTCATCATCAGTGTAATTTTCAATCTGTTTGTCAATTACCGTGCCATCTTCTAGAGTAGAAGTAATCCTAATTGGTCCTCTTAAAATACTTCTCCAAATTTTGAAATCCTTCATTTTGATGTATTTTTTAATTCGGTATTTCCATTCAGGAAATCCTTCAGCTGATAGCAATCTAGGAATACGAGTAGTGGTTCCCATAATTGCATCCAAATCTTGATGAGCAATCATGCTTTGAGATTCCATTTGGGCAATCTTTGAGTAATTGATATCGTATACTTGTCTTCAACCGCACACTAACACTCAACCGCACATACGAACCGCAAATGAATCTTAACCGCACACACTCCCAACCGTACACGTGTAACCACACACAACTTAACAGCAAACACCAATATTACACTTGTAACCGTACACACTTCAGCAGCAAACACCAACCGCACAAGCTTTAATAGCAAATACTAACAGCACGAACTTCAACAGCAAACACCAACCGCACACAACAAATATCAACCACACACAAGGTACCGCACACTTCTTCAAAGAATACGCTCCACCGCACACACTATTGGCAGCAAACCTTCAACAATTGACAGTAAACCTTCAACAGTTATTCGATCAAAATACTTGAAAACAGTGAATTTTTTTTTTGCACTCTCACACTCAAAAATAACTTCAATTGATACCAAATTGGCTCTGATACCAATTGTTAGTCCCAAAATTGCTTGTGTCAAATTGAATCTCTCAGCAAATGATGGAGCGGTTAACATTCATACTCTTCCAGTCTCTGTCAACGATATCAGCTACGAGATCCCTGCACGCATTCAACGCGATCATCCAATTGAGAACGTCATTGGCCAGCTGGGCAACGTCGTTCAAACGAGAAGTCAAAGTGGGAATGTTAACACATGTCTCTACTCTTGCTTCATTTCTCAGATAGAGCCTAAATCTGTCGAAATGGCTCTGAATGAGCCTAGCTGGGTTGAAGCCATGCATGATGAATTGAATCAATTCGAAAAACTCGGGGTATGGAAGTTGGTAGAGCTGCCAAATGGAAAGAAATCTCTTCACACCCGATGGGTCTTTCGAAATAAACAAGACGATTCTGGTGTAATTGTGCGCAACAAGGCGAGATTAGTGGTTCGAGGATTTCAGCAAATTGAGGGTCTTGATTATATGGAAGTTTATGCTTCGGTTGCTCGTTTGGAGGCTATTCGTATCTTCCTTGCTTATGCTTCCTATATGAACTTCATAGTATACCAAATGGATGTCAAGACGGCTTTCTTGTACGACAAGGTCAAGGAGGAGATTTACGTTGACCAACCACCCGGTTTTGTTAACTCCAAACTTCCCAACCATGTTTACAAGTTAGACAAAGCTTTGTATGGACTGCATCAAGCTCCTCAAGCTTGGTATGCTACCTGACTCAGCATTTGCTCAATCACGGCTATTCCCGCGGCACCATTGATCAAACCTTATTCCTCAAACATGTCGGTCCTGATCAAATTCTTGTTCAAATCTATGTTGACGACATTATTTTCGGATCGACAAGCCAACAACTTTACAAAGAGTTTGAAGCAGTGATGAAGAAACGATTTGAGATGAGTTCGCTTGGGGAAATGACCATGTTTCTGGGGCTTCAGGTCCAACAATCTTCAACCGGAATCCTTATTCACCAAGCAAAGTATGTGGATGATGTACTGGAGAAGTTTGGGTTCCGAGACGCAAAACCTGCTCTTACACCCATGGCAGACAGACCTCTTCTGACCCCTACTATTGAGGGGGAATCTGTAGATCAGACACATTATCGATCAATGATCGGATCACTCATGTACCTAACTGCCAGTCGACCAGACATCATGTTTGCGGTTTGTCAATGTGCTCGCTACCAAGCTAATCCTAAACTCTCTGATTTACTTGCTGTTAAACGGATTTTTCGGTATCTCAAAGGGTGCCCAAAACTGGGTCTTTGGTATCCGAAAAATCCAGAATTTGATCTTTACGCTTTTGCAGACAGCACCTATGGCGGGTGTGAGCTTGATAGAAAATCGACTTCAGGCGGATGCCAATTTCTGGGTGATAGATTGGTCTCATGGCAGTGTAAGAAGCAGCATACCGTTTCCACCTCAACAGCAGAAGCAGAGTATGTCGCTGCGTCTGCTTGTTGTTCACAAGTCATCTGGATCCAACATCAGCTGTTGGACTACGGTTTGAATTTTCAAGAAACCCCTCTTTTTTGTGATAATGAGGCTGCGATCCAAATTGCCAAAAACCTGGTCCAGCACTCAAAAACCAAGCACATCGACATCAAGATTCATTTTATTAGAGAATGTTATGAGCGTTCGCTTATTCGGCTAGAACAGGTCCATTCTGATAATAATGTAGCAGATCTGTTCACCAAGCCATTTCACAAAGCTCGATTCGATGTGCTGGTTAATTTTCTAAAAATGATTCATTTATAGGATTAATTTTTTATGTTCTTCTTAGGATAAATTTGCGCATTTTTCTATTATTATTTTATGCACAAATTTAGGGGGAGAAAATCAGAAAATCCAAAAACATTTAAAAAAAATTAGAAAATCCAAAAACATTAGAAAATTTTAAAAAAAATCCAAAAACAAAAATTAGAAAATCAGAAATTTTATTATGCTTATAGGAGATGGTTTGGGAAGTGATATTAACAAGTGATAACGGGCAATCTGAGTCTGCGTAACGTACCCAAAGTTGAAGGGTCTATGCTCTGGTTTGATGTGTCAGTAAGCACGAAAGATTCTAAATGGACATGACTAGGCAGAGTTGAACTTAGGAAATCAAATGACTTGACAAATCTTGACCTAGATAGTTCCGTTCAGCCTGACAATACGTCGCTCGGATAGGTTGAGCAGAGAGATATATATGGGAATCTACTCGTCACATTAATTGAACCCGTACTTGGAACTGTGGTTTAACTTTTCCTCTATGTGCGGACTTTGTCCTTAATTCCGGTTGGATGGGGGCGACTGGTAAATTCCAATAAATTAGGTCTGTAGAAAATCGTTTTCTTTCTTTCTGTCTGTTAGTCATATGTTGTTTCCTTTGCATGACTTCCAATCCGACCTGGTACACAACATATGCAACTCTGTTTCTCTGCATGTTATATATATGAAATTCTTCTTATCTATCAGCCATACGCTGTCTCCTTTGCGTGACTTCCAATCCGACCTGGTACACAGCATATGCAACCTTCTACTTCTCAACCCCTCTGAAACAATAAGCAATAGCAATCTGAATCTGTTCTCTCTCTGAATGATTGTATGCTCACTCGATGTATGGAGTACTCTAGAAGTTCTTGATGGCTGGGGCATATCAGGAAGCGGGAAACACGTTCTAGTACAATTAAAATTGAACACTCAAAGATTGTCTATAGATCTCGCTGCTTAATTTAGGTGGACAACAATATCCCTGGTCGTCGTCAGTTGAATGGTCTTTAAGATATTGTATCTAGAAACTTAGGTTTAAATATAATATCTAGGAATTTAGGATCACATTGTCTTGTCACTCATAGTGTGCCCAATTCTGTCACAAATTTTTCGTGTTTAAGTGGACAACAATACCGACAATCGACCAGACAAAGATGTGAATATGAAAGGTACCGACAAGTGGATAATGGTTGTCTAAAAACTTTGATCCCAAAATTCTAATAGGTTAAAATAATTTATATAGGTTTAAATTGAATTGTTTATTCATTGTCGTTAATAATATTTCAAATTTTTATTCTACTCTATTTTTAATTTTTTTATTTTTTAATTTTAATGTTTATTTTTTTTATTTTTAATAATAAGCTTTAGTTTATTAGGAATTTTGAAATTAATTAATCCTCAAAATAATTCATTTTGAGAAAATGGTGAGTGAAAGGGGCATCGACGTTAATGATTAAAAGATTAGGGGGAGAAGTTGTAATTTCTGCGCATATATAAAGCGTGTGTGCGATGAGCCTTTTTCACCGTCATTTACTTTTACCTCAACCGCACACGCACACTGTTTCTCTCTAAATCTCATTCTTAATTCCAAAATTTTCTCGTGAAATCAAAGCTTTGACTCGGTAAATTCTTATGAACTCGGTAAAAATTTTCATTGTTTGCTGTTGGATCTTGATTGTTTGCTGTTGGATCTTCATAAAAATTATTTTGTCTTCAAAAATAACCGCACACGGTGTGTGCGGCCGCACACAGGCGTGTGCGGATGACCGTGTGCGGCTGCATAATTTTGTGGATGTGCGGCTGCGGCCACACACTTACATGTGTGCGGCTGTGTGTAAACATGTGTGCGGTTGTGTGTAATCACGTGTGCGGCTTCATTTTTTTATTGTTTTGTCCTAATAACTTTGTGTGTTAACTTTCAAATTAACATGGGAGACATGGAATTTGCTAAAGCTCATAATTCTGCAATTTTTCTCGAAGACCCTCCTGCAGTCCACAATGACTTGAAATTCATTGTGGATGGCTTGAAGAAATCCTGTTTGTTTCATGCTCTAACTACAAGTCCTGCTATCTACCAAAGTTTGATTAAGGAATTCTGGAGGAATGCTGTTGTAAAGAAGAATGGTCAGGGTGAAAAATTCGTTGAAGCAACAATCGAAGACAAGAAAATTCAAGTAACAGAAAGCATTATTAGAGAATCTCTCCAAATTGAAGACAGACCTGAGTACCCCATGGAGATTGATGTTCAGCAAACTCAGGAAGTATTAGAGCATATGGGATACGAGGGAACTTTTCCTCCAACAATTAAGAAGTTGCTTCCTCCTTGCTGGAAGTACTTGGCTCATGTGTTTGTGAGCTGTATTTATGGTCAAAGATCAGGAGCAAACGAGATTTCTCTGGCCAACACTGGTGCCATTGCAGCATTGGCGGCAGGTTTTGAGTTTAATTTCTCAAAATTTATAATGAATGAAATGATACTAAATCTTGAAGGGAGCAAAAGAGACAAATTCTGGATGTATCCAAGATTTTTACAAATCATCCTTAACGTAACTCACCCCGAGCTGCAGAGAGGAAATGATACTCTGGATTTCAAATCCATTGGTCCAAGTGCCTTTGGACTAATGAAACAAAAGAGAGGCGGGAAGTTCGTATTTGAAGGAAAAATTTCCATTAATAAAATTTGGAATTTTTAAAGAGGATGTTAGAGAAGAATCAGAAGAACAATCAATGTCGTTGGAAAATGAAGATATTTCTCACTCTCCCTTCAGTGGAGGAGATTCATGACTCTCCCACAACTTATGTAGCTGATGAGCATGATAATCAGAAAGCAAATGATTCAAAATCTTCTCGAGAGGATGATGACGATGATCTTTATGAAGATGTGGAGTTTTTAAAAGAAATTGACTTTACGGGAATCAATGACGACATTCCAACAAACATAGAGTTTGACCTTGGTGATGAAGATTTTGATCCTTTTCTGGATATTCCCAACAGCCATGTTAATAAAGTCAATGAAGTTGCTTCTTTACCAACCAAGACTAGAGATGAAGGAAATGTTTTCAAGATTCTATTCTCTACCTCGAAGCCCTTGGAGATCGCACCAAGCCAAGGAGATGTGACATCATAGATTCCTCCCTCTGTGCCACTTATCTCAATTTCTGCTCCAGTCAGTTCTGACTCAGTTGAACCTCAAACTTCTCAGTCTTCCATAAAAACAAGCCAACCTCTTGAAAGTATGAAGGCACCTGCTGTAAGATGTGCTCCTCAAGTCCTTTCAACAATCACTGCTACCTCTGCTCACTCTCTTCCAAAGCAAACAGATGAAGGTCCAAGTACCATATTTGAGACTGGTGGATCCTCATCCATTCCAGAATATTCTCCAACTCGACCTTCTCTTGATGAAGCTTCTATTAGATTAGTAAAACATCTGGCTCAATCTAGTCCATCCTCCTCATGCGGAAAAGGAATATCATTCAAGGAGGGTCGATCAGGTGATGACAAATCTTCTTCGCCGGATCTTCGAGAGGAGATTGGGATTCTCCGTCAAGAGCTCATCGAAAAATCAATTCAGATGGATCAGCTTTCTGTATACATCTTTGAGCTCAGGGCGAAGGATGAAGAAAAGACCAAACAAATCAATGATCTACAAACGAGTCTTGGATCTGTTCTAGCTAATTGTTTCAATCTCAAGAATGTGTTGTACGATGCTTTTGGTGAAAAAGTCAAAGCCCTCTTCCAACAGCCTCATGGAGTAGTTGATCCTCCCTCTGTTCAATCACCTCCTGCAATTGATGATCTACCTGTCAACTCACCTGCTCCGAGAACAACTAAAATTGTTAACAGGTTTGAAAAAGAACCAGAAGGAAGCAGAGCCAAAATCACAATCAAACAGGGAAACAGAATCGTAACTACAAATCAACAAGAAGGTCTTTTATTCATGAAAAATTCCAATGAAAATCGCAAAGCAAAAGACCCTGTTTTAACAGTAACGGATTTGAAGAAAAGAAAGTTTGGCGATTAATATGGTGACAGGACAGGTATCCGAATGTGGGCCTTTGATCCAGTGACGAATTTGCGGGTTGTAAAGCAAAAATCAGGAGCATCTGAATGTAACAAAAGTACCCATGATTTCAACTCTTGGACCAAAATTGATCTAGCCGAATTATCCAGGGCCCCATTCCACAATCCCTCCGAAAATCCCAATGCTTCGAATTTCAAAAGATTTCTCGACAGACAGGTCAGAGAAAACTTTCCATCAATGAAGACTACAAAAGCTCTATATAGAAAAGACAAAGATGTTCTTGATCCAGAATCAGGCAAACCCATGAAGATCATACTCTGGGCTGCAACTAAGAAACAAAAGGAAATTCCTATTCCTCAACATTTTCATGAGGGATATCTGGATGATATGGAGTTTTGGGCCTATGATGACGAAACTGCAACTGCAGCTATCAAATTCAAGAATCGAGAACAGGTTTTGAGATTGATTAATGCTAAAGATCTCCTTCGTTTCAGAGAAAGGGATATACGAACTCTAGCCCGTCATCAAATCATTTGCAGAAAAGATGTCATGGAAGTTGCTGCTAAAGAATTCACTGCAATGGTGGCTACGATCATAAATGGAAGATTGTGGATGGGATCGATGGGGAGATCAGATCTGAGGTTGTTTGAGAAGCCTGCTGAGAAGCCAAACGAATGAAGTTCAAGACTATGCTAGTCTCAAACCAAGGGGGAGATTCAAAGTCCATAATTTTGTGGTTTGAGCTAGCCATATTTTTTGTATAGATCTATTCAGGATGTCTGAGTGTGTATTGCAGCAGTGTTTGTATTGGGCTTGTAATGTGTGCTGCCACACATGTGTGTCCGGCCGCACACATGTGTACGGCTGCACACTTTTGTGCTGGTAGGAGGGGTACTATTTATAACAACTGTGTTGTGTCAGATTGTACTTTTTGTACTTGTGTTAGAACTCTGCAGTAGTTGTAATTTATCAATATGTACTTGACATTTAATGGCAATAGATGTGTGCATGCTTGATTCTACTTCTTATTCTTCTTCATCTCACCTTAATTGCAATTAACTTCATTGATTACTAAATTGGATTGTAACACCCAAGATTTTGAAAGCCAAGAAAGTAAAGGAAACCCTAAATTTAGGAGGGACTCGGCGAGTCCAAGGAGGAACTCGGCGAGTCCGAGCGGGACCCGAGTCGAGGAATAAGTGATCAACTCGGCGAGTCGGCCAAGGCGACTCGGCGAGTAGGGTCTGTGCGAGGAAAACCCTAAATCCGGGGCTTGGAGCCTATTTAATCGCCTCATTCTTCTTCCTAGGGCTCCTTTACTGTCTCTCTCACCCAGAACGCCGCACCCTAAGCCCCCATTGTGCTCATTCATGCTCTTGGCCATTTTTGAGTGATTTTAAGGAAGAAGAGGAAGTGGGAATCTTTGAAGCATCAAGGAGTGGCATTGGATCCGAAGTTTGGGGATCATTTCAGAGCATTTGAAGGTATTAAGTCGTTTCTCTCCTCCATATTTTCCTTGGTTATGAGTTTTAGGGCTTTTAAGCCATGTCTAAGATCAATCTCGAGCTTGAGGTCCAGATCTGAGGTTGCTACCTCAGATCCATGCTTGTTTTGGTTTAGAATCCCGTAAAGTATCAGTCATGGAGTGGATTATGGAGCCTCTTGGTCTTAAACCTTAGTTTATAGTGCATTTTGCCTAGATCTCCTTCTCTACACGTAAAGTTTGCAACTTTACGTGAGGAGTAGGCTTGGGAAGGGTAGATCTACGGTTTGGAGTCCCTGCATGACTCGAAAGTCCTCTGCATGTTTGTGGAACCGAATAGACTCGGCGAGTCCTTCGAGTGGACTCGGCGAGTAGCTTGAAGATGAGGAGGCACTCGACGAGTGGGATGAACAGCTCGACGAGTCGGATGAAGATGGGCATGAACTCGGCGAGTTGGATGAACAACTCGGCGAGTTGGTTGGAGATTGCCTGGTGCTCGGCGAGTCTGTTCTTGGACTCGACGAGTCAGGTCGTGTGGTCCCAAACCCTTCCGAGTTAACACTCGAGTCAGCGAGTCGAGCCAGGACTTAGTAAGTTGATCAGGTCAGGATTCGGGAATCAGTAGACTCGGCGAGTCAAGGGCTGACTCGGCGAGTCAAGTCGCGATTAGAAGGACTTTGAGCATAGGAACTCGGCGAGTCAGTAGGTGGACTCGGCGAGTAGGGTTGGCCTGGAAGGTTGACTTTGACCAGGACTTTGACTTGGACTATAGTTGACTTGGTTGACTGCCGGAGGTCAGTTAGACTAAGTGTTGCTTTGATATTGATAGCTCGGGAAGCTTGTAGAGCCGGAGTCCAGTGAGCGGTCAGACAGCAGCTAGTGGGATCATCAGCAAGTTCATCCAGTGTAGGTGAGTTTCCCTTTGTATGAATGGGTCTACGGCCACAATGCCGACCCATGTAGTTATGAGTAGAAGGCCTGGGGGTAAGCCCTAGGCACAATATGCTAGTGTGATATTCGGACGAGGTCCAATGATAGAGGGCGGGTGCCCAAGGAGTGGTATATGTGATAGTTTATACTTGTTGTCTGTGTGATACTTGTATGTGCTCGGTAGGGAGGTGAGTGTGGGAGAGGTCCCGTATCTCACCAATAGCAGAGTGTGGATGGTGTTCCACATCTCAGTAGCAGCAGTCCAGGGGCGAGGACCAAGTTAGGAAAGGAGTGAGGATGGGCGGGGCCCGTATCTCACTATCAGCAGGAGTATGGACGAGGTTCCAGGACTCATCAGTAGCAGGACTCGGGCGGGGCCCGGAGATAGGCGAGGCCTTAGAGCAAGAGTTGTTAGTATATGTTTAGCTTATGTGATGTTATGTGATATATGTATGTGATCTTTTATGTTAGTGGGCGGGGCCCTGTGATAGGCGAGGCCTAAGTGAAACAGATATGTATCCGAGCGGGGCTCGAAGCCAGGCGGGGCCTGGAGCGGCGGGGCCCGAAGTAGGGGGCGAGGCCCCGGATAGCGGGCGTGGCCCAGTATGTGCAGTATATGGTTATGCATGGTATGTGGTAAGGTGGGGAACTCACTAAGCTTCGTGCTTACGGTTTTCAGTTTTGTTTTCAGGTACTTCCGGTAGCTGATGGTGGAGCTCGGGGTGATCGCATGGTACACACCATAGATTAGTCAGCCTGGGAATGTTTGCTCTGATAATGAACATGTGTTTTGAAAACTTATACTTAAATTATGTTTTGAGATGATGACTTTGTTTAAAGTAATGTTTTATTAAAAGAAATTTTTGGTCTTGAATTTTGGGTCGTTACAAGTTGGTATCAGAGCCTTGGTTTGAGGGATTCGGGCATACTCTCGGGTGTGCCTGAACTCAAACTGAGGGGTCGGATAAAAAGTTTTCAAAAGCGAAAAGATAGTTTTGTAAAAAGAATTTTTAGAACGAAAAACAGTTTTAGAAAAGCAAAAAGGAATTCAGAAAGTAAAGAACTTTGAAAAGAGAAAAGAGGTGTGGTGCATGCAATCAACCGAGCTCAAGTAAGTACCCCAAAATACCCATACAAGTTTATGTTATGATTATCAGTTGATAGAACAGCATGCTAGAATAGGACTAAGGATCTAGGGATGATGCCTTATGTGCCGTTATTTGTGCTTTTGAGCTGTATAGTAGTGCTGATTAGACAGTAGTAGGATAGCCTGTTTAGGCTATGCCTGAGTTATGAGTTTATGTTGCATGCTAGTTCAGATTCTTGATATGTGGATATGATTGCTTGAGTATGTTGTGGTTAGATTTTCCCTTGTTCGAATGCTGCTTGCTTTGTGCATTGTGGGATTCTGAGTGATGGGAGTTAGCCATTAGGTGGATACGACACGTCACATGCGATCAGGGTTGAATAATCTCAGAGTGCTGAATTTGGTCCTATTGCGCAGCTCTTGTTTGAGTCCAACCGTTGTAGGGACGAGTCTTTTACTTGAAGGATTATCTGAGCCTCGTCGCATGTGATGGTATCCAGGTGATGGCTAATTGGCATCACAAGGAGACCTTCAGCAGCCGAGGACTGGTTTGAGTTGAGTCAGAGGTTTCCCTAGGGTAAGCCTAGGATGAGATAGTGTTGGGAGCAATATTAGTGGATAAGGGACCTAGTGGAGTCAAAGCAATTCCTGAGGAAAGTACGGATAGATGTGGAAGGTAGTATGGGCCCGTACTACTGAAAGCAGGGGATCCGTACTCGATTCGGGAAAGGACGAGACAAGACCGGGAACCTGGTAGGGTGTGTTTGGTCTCGCATCAGTGATGAGTATTCTGATAGTGGTTGTGGTATAATTGCAGCATGGTGACATTGCGAGAGAGACCAGCAGGCGGATCAGGCGCCGGAGAGGGATCAGGCTCGGGTTCAGGGGCCGAGCAGATCGAGGAGCGGATGAGAGAGTTGATATCAGCTGAGGTTACGCGCAGTATTCTAGCTCAGACTCCTGTGATCTTTGGCACGGTCAAGGAGGGTATACTGGAGATCTTGGATGAGAGGCTGGGAGCCTTCCGTACTGAGATGATGGCATTGATGGGAGCGCGTACCTTGACATTTCGAGAGTTCAGAGCCTGCGGGGCACCAGATTATCATGGGGCTAGGGACCCCATTGCTAGCAGCAGATGGTTGGCTGATGTTGCCAACGCTTTTTGTACGAGCAAGTGTCCCAAGGGGGACAAGGTCAGACTCGCTTCCTGTCTTCTGAAGGACAGAGCGAGGGATTGGTGGGAGGAGATTGGTCATGATTTGGGGGATGATGCCGCGTTGGACGCGACGACTTGGAGCGATTTCTCGGCCAGGTTCAGGGTGGAGTTTTCGCCGATGATTGAGGTGCAGCAGCTGGCACGAGAGTTTCAGGATTTGACGCAGACTACTGAGACTGTGGCGGAGATCACCGCCAAGTTCAGGGAGAGGGCTCTTCTTGTACCGCAGTATGTCGCGGATGAGAAGATGAAGAAGGCCCGATATCATGAGATGTTGAGGGATGACATCAGGGAGTTCGTGAGCAGATCCAGCTGTAAGACGCTGGAAGATATGATTTCTCGGGCTAGAGAAAGGGAGATTGATTTGGAGCAAATCCGGAAGAGGAAGCCGGATTAGGTTCAGGTAGCTGCGGGTTCGGGCAAAAGGCCCAAGGGATCGGATTCGATATCGAGGGATCATCAGGACCGCAGTCGGTGCGGAAAGTGTGGCAGGGCGCACGGGGGCGCGTGCAGGAGTGGTAGCGGTGGTGAGTCTGGCTGCTTCAAGTGCGGTCGGACTGGTCATTTCAGCAGGGATTGCACTGTTACCGCCGCGCAGGGATCAGACTTGATATGTTTTCATTGCAACCTTGAGGATCACGGATGGCCGTCAGGGCCGGGTAGAGGCACCTGCAGCAGGGAGCAGGGCTTTTCAGATGACGACCGTGGAGGCGCGAGCATCGCCGGACGTTGCAGGTATGCAATTTCCGTTTGCAGTTATTTTATTTTGTGCATGATTATATTGTTATGGTTTTGCATCATCATCGGTATGAGTATTTTATTTATGTGCGGTTGATTATGGTCGAGTTATATGCCATCTGCATACCTTGGATATTTGTATGGTAGTTAGGGGTTGTGCTCTATTGGAGAAGGTTACGTAGGATGCAGTAGTTGTAGCATGCTTGGGAGGGACTTGGTATGTCTCGCTAGATCAGGGTCGTGTTGTGTCAGAGATGGATTGGTTAGATCCCTAGCTATGGTAAGCTTGGGTTCCTCAGCAGACTGATTATGGAATGGTAGCAAGGATTGGGTTTTCTCTTTGAGCATTGAACATTAAGGGGTAAGCAGGATCGAAATGGGGGAGAATCCTCCGAGTAAGCCAGGGTAGGAGCACGCAGACCCAGAAGGAGTGCGCGACCCCGAGGAGGAAAGGAAGTAGTTCAGTGTTTGATGGATTGAGGATTTCAGGGGTAAGGAGTTTGAGAAACTCCCCATCAGCTAGAGCGTGTGTCGGTAATGGTTAGTTCGTGGTTGGGAATTCAGGTTGTGGATCGCCCGTATGACTCGAGGGAGTCGGAATGAGGATCTTGAGAGCTAATGGCACATGGGTGCCTTCGTATTAGCAGTCAGTGGTGGAAGTGTTGTAAGACTACGGGGCAGCCGTAGCATTCACTAGCAGTCAGCAATGGATGGTGATGTAAGGCTATGGGTAAGCCGTAGCATTCCCTAGTCGCTTCGTTAGCGGAGTTGGGGCGAGGCCCTCATTTTCTAGTGATCAGATAGGGATCAGGATGGTTAGTGGTTGAGAATGATAGGGAGTTGCCTGTATAGCCCTAGCGAGGTGAGACCTTGGGAGAGGCCGCTCCAGGATATAGTTGGGTGAGACCCGTGGGCGAGGCCTGAGCGAGAGTGAATAGACTAGTAGGACTAGAAGGATAGAGTCGGGTGGGACCCGTGGGCGAGGCCCGTGAGTTTTAGCAGCGCAGGTGGGACCTGGTAGGGACCTTAGTGCCAACATAGGGGATCGGGGATCCCAGGTTTGTAGTGCCTGAATGGCAGATTTGATCGAGCCGTTAGGTGTTCGAGGTTTCTTTGGAAGACGCTGAGAGCGACTAGTGATGGTGTTGGGTCTAGCTACCGATGGGAGCCGGTAATCTAGATGTTGATTGGTTGGTAGGGACCAGAGTGGTCTCAGTTCATCCGGAAGGTGGATGAGGGATGGCAGAAATATCCAGTCAGTAGAAGTGCGGGCAAGCGGGTTATGGTGGAATTCAGTTCGCTGAGTCGAGGGGTGCTCGACACCAAGTTATGACAAGAGAGGAGTATCAGTGGTTACTGGCGGTGATGACCCGTATTGAATTTAGCGGGAATAATGGAATGGTGAAGATAGGATCTTCACGGTGTCAGAGGAAATAGTTGTTTTTGGAGCACCGCCTTGGGAAGGCAAGGGAATCGCATGAGGAAAGAAGGGGGTGAACCCCTATGGGTTCAGTGCGGTACTCGGAAAGTACCAGAAGGATTGTCGGCTGAGTAAGTGTTGTTCCATAATGTTCAGGGTCAGGATTGACCCGAGATGATCATCTGCAAGGGTTGATGCTAGTCAGAATGATCAGGAGGAAGACCAGCTGTAACAGCCCGAAATCTCAGGTATTGGTTAAATTATGTTTTTGGGTGATTTAAGAGGGGACTCGGCGAGTTGGGGCCTAGACTCGCCGAGTAGGATCGCAGACTTGGTCGCGGGATCGCGACTGGACTCGACGAGTCCAGGTATGGACTCGGCGAGTCGACGCTGTTTAGCGGAAACCCTAACCGTTCAGGTTTGGGACGTATAAAAGGGACTCATTGGCCGTCATTGTTCGTTTTAGCCTGCTGAGAAGAACCCTAGATCGATTGGGTGCAGCTGGAGCAAGGATCTTAGGCCATTGTTGGTTATAGAAGAGTGGTTGTGCAAGGAAGAGAAAAGATTGGCTAAAGGAGCAGCAAGGGGTCACACTCTGAGGATTGGGAATACAGAGAATACATCATCCAGGTAAGAATTCGTGTGTGCTCTGCTATATTGATGTATTTATGAAATTAGGGTTTATAGAACCCATTTAGTGATTAGATGATGTAGTGCCCTGTTACCCACGACTATAATTTTGTAGTAGGACCTTTAGAGGTCCAGAAGGTCCCATGCATGTGTATTTCGGGACGAGACCTATTTCAGGAAGCAGTTTGATCGACTGCATGGCGTGGACTCGCCGAGTCCGATGAGCAGACTCGGCGAGTAGCTTGAAGATTCACTGGGACTCGCCGAGTTGTTCTTCAGACTCGGCGAGTGGAGTCGGGGTGGCCCCGCGATTCTTTCAGGAGTAACTCGTCGGGTCGAGGAGGGTACTCGACGAGTAGATAAGGAATCTCAGAAAGTTGGAAGACGTCCAGACTCGCCGAGTCGTCATGGTACTCGCCGAGTCCGGTCGAGTGGACAGTTGACCGTTGACCAGAGTTGACCTAAGTCTGACTTCTTAGGGATAGTCACACTTAGAAGATATGAGTGCTAATGAGATATGTGATGTTATAGGAGGGTTGTAGCTCGTTGGATTGTGCACGAGTGATTTCAGGAGTTGCTAGCTTTCAGCATTTACGAGGTGAGTCTTCTCACTATACTGTACCCGGAAGGGTTGACTGTGTGACCGGAAGGTCGGATATGACATGTGATATGTATGCTATATGTGGTAAGTTAATTGTTATATGTGCTATGTATGTTATGGGCCGGAAGGCGATTATATTATGGGCCGGAAGGCAATATGTTATGGGCCGGAAGGCGATACGATTGTGTGATGGACCGGAAGGTCGGCGTGGGTAAGGCCGGAAGGTTTACCCAGCAGGGACGGAAGTCCCCTGAGACACATGGACCGGAAGGTCGGGCCTGGAAAGGCGTATGTGCGTAAGTTGTATATTGGGGAACTCACTAAGCATTTATGCTTACAGTTGTTGTGCATGTATTTCAGGTACCAGCGAGGACCGTGGGAAGGCGCCGGCATGATCGATACACACTGAAGATTGTCTTTATGAACTTGGGATTTTGAATATATGTATTTGACAGAATACTTGAACTATTTATGCCTTGTTTTAAATGGAATTAATTATGTTTTAAAAATGAAAAAAAAAAGTTGTTTGAAAATTTGAGTTGTTACAATTGGTATCAGAGCCTTGGTTTGAGAGATTCGGGTGCACCTTCGGGGGTAACTGAACTCAAACCGAGGATTTGAGGAAACTTTTCAAATAAAGGCATAAACGTTTGTAAATGGTTTTGTGGTAAGCAAGAAAGAAGCAGTGTGTACGATCAGTCAGCGCCCGAACGGTAAATATCCCCAAAATACCTTACAATATTATATGATATGAATTGTTATGCATGCTAGAAGACTAGGTATTCATGATAGGACTAGAGTGGCCTGATTTGTGATGCCTTAGTCTAGGGAAGTTGCCTATATGAAATGCTTTGCTAGTATGCGGGTAGATAGAGCGTATCAGAAGTAGAGTACTCACTATCCGGAGTTTGGGGAGGAGGACTTGGGATGAACATTGATGCGGTGTGGTCGGTAGTATTGGGCCCGTACTACCGAGGACACCGGGTCAGTGGGAGGCCCAAGTAAGAATCCCTGGATATCTAGGACTGAGTAGGGTTGCGTGTCGAGTACGGTTATACTCGGTAGAATCTCTGATAGTTTTATGTTGTATTTCAGAGATATCATGGTTAGACCGCGTCACGGGGCAAGTACGAGCGGTGTGAGTGACGAGGATATTCGTCAGATGATCCACGAGGAGGTGGCGGCGGCGATCCGGGCTGAGATCCCGGAGATGTTTGGGTCTATCAAGACCACCCTGATGGAGACGTTCGACGAGCGGTACGCCGCATTGACTGAGGCTGCAACCGCTGCAGCTACCGCAGCCGTGGCCGCTGCTAGGCCACAGGGAGGTGACTCGTTGCTGTTCCGAGAGTTCAGCAACACGAAGCCACCGGAGTTCGATGGGACGCAGGATCCGATTGCTGCGATGAGGTGGATCGCGGATATAGAGGGGTGCTTCTATACTTGTTCATGCCCGGAGCACCTGAGAGTACGGTTCGCTTTGAACCAGCTCCGTCTGGGAGCAAAGGACTGGTGGAAGTTCGTGACGGCGAACTTCACTTTGGCAGAGGCTGCGACAGTGACATGGGAGGGGTTCACTACCATGTTCAGGGATGAGTACGTTCCCCCGGTGGAGCGGGAACGATTGGTTCAGGAGTTCTTAACCCTCAAGCAGGGTACCGATTCTGTTGCGGTGATTACACGGAAGTTTCATGAGAGGGCGATGTTTTGCCCTGAGCTGGTGTCCTCAGAGCAGGCTCGGATGAGCCGGTACTTGGGAGTGTTGAGGAGGGATATCCGGGAGTTTGTATCGAACTCCACCTACCATACTTTTGCTGAGCTTCAGGCGAATGCCAGGAAGCGCGAGATCGAGTTGGAGACCCAGGCTCGGGAGGAGGCTGAGTCTCAGCGGGTGGACCGGCGACCGGCTCAGTTCCAGCCGGCAGCCAAGCGGACCAAGTCCGCTGATTCGAGGACAGGAGGTTCGAAGGGTCGCACTTGCGGGAAGTGCGGCAAGAGTCATGATGGAGTATGTCGATCTGGTGCTTGCTACAAGTGTGGCAAGGAGGGACACATTGCTAGGGAGTGTCCCAAGGGGTTTACGGTTTGCTTTCATTGCAACCAGACTGGCCATAGGAAGGCCGAGTGCCCTCAGCTTCTTCAGGGATCTGCACCTGCTGCCGGAGTTACTGCGACTCGACCGGTGAAGGCCGAGGCCCCGAGGGCTCGGGGAAGAGCCTTTCAGCTGACTGCGGAGGAGGTCCGCGCTGCGCCCGATGTTGTGGCAGGTATGTTGTAATTCATGTAATTATTTTAATGTCGATATGTTATGCTTATGTTATTATGCGCGTAGGTACTTTCCTTGTGAACTCTGTGCCTGCCTTAGTGTTATTTGACTCGGGTGCGAGTAGGTCCTTTATGTCCTTAGCCTTTAGTCAGCATATCGGCGTTAGTGGTGAGTCGTTGAGTCGACCTTTGAGAGTTTCTATAGCTGACGAGAAGGTGATTTGTGCTACGGAGGTTCTTCGGGGATGTGTACTAGAGATTTTCGGGGTTGGATTCCCGATTGATCTGATTCCTATCGCGATGGGGGATGTCTGTGTCATCGTGGGCATGGACTGGCTGAGCCGATTCGGCGCTGTCATCGACTGTGAGCGTCAGTTGGTGACTATACGAGACCCTAAAGGGGGAGTTCTTTCGGTGTACGGTGAGGGTACCCGTTCAGGACCAGCTTTTTGTTCGGCCGCAAGGGCG
Source organism: Lactuca sativa (assembly GCF_002870075.4). Taxonomy (NCBI): domain Eukaryota; kingdom Viridiplantae; phylum Streptophyta; class Magnoliopsida; order Asterales; family Asteraceae; genus Lactuca; species Lactuca sativa. The sequence goes on from NC_056628.2 coordinate 35,403,139, forward strand.
AGGCAGTGTCTACGGCAGGGCTGTAAGGGTTTTGTGGCGTATGTGATGGATACGCGGGAGGTTTCCGAGAAACCGAAGTCAGTTGAGGAAGTTCCGGTGGTGTGCGAGTTTTCAGATGTTTTTCCCGAGGAGTTGCCGGGAGTACCTCCTGTGAGGCAAGTAGAGTTTGGTATCGATCTGGTTCCGGGGGCCGCGCCTATTGCCAAAGTGCCCTATCGTCTTGCACCTCCAGAGATGCAAGAATTGTCCTCGCAACTCCAGGAGTTGCTGGGGAAGGGATTCATTCGGCCGAGCAGCTCGCCATGGGGAGCACCCATTCTGTTCGTCAAGAAGAAGGATGGTTCACACCGGATGTGCATTGATTACCGGGAGTTGAACAAGCTAACGGTCAAGAACCGTTACCCGTTGCCGAGGATCGATGATTTATTCGATCAGTTGCAGGGAGCATCTTGGTTTTCCAAGATCGATCTGAGGTCAGGATACCATCAGGTGAGGGTACGGAGTGAGGACGTCCAGAAGACAGCGTTCAGGACGCGATATGGGCATTATGAGTTTGTGGTGATGCCTTTTGGACTCACCAATGCCCTGGCTGTGTTCATGGATCTCATGAACAGGGTATGCAGGCCGATGTTGGATCGGTCAGTGATTGTATTTATCGACGACATTCTGGTGTATTCGAGATCTAGAGAGCAGCATGAGGAGCATTTGAGGGAGGTCCTTGAGGTTTTAAAGTCGGAGAAGCTCTATGCAAAGTTCTCCAAATGTGACTTCTGGTTGCGGGAGGTCCAGTTTCTAGGACATGTGGTTAATCAGAAAGGGATATTAGTCGATCCGGCCAAGGTTGAGGCGGTGATGAGTTGGGAGGTGCCGAAGTCACCCTCTGAGATCAGGAGTTTCCTTGGGTTGGCAGGGTATTATCGGAGATTTATCAAGGATTTCTCCAAGATCGCAGTGCCACTCACCAGATTGACCCGGAAGGGTGTTACATTCTCATGGGGGCCCGAGCAGCAGACCTCCTTTGAGACACTTCGCCAGAGATTGTGCGAAGCCCCGGTATTAGCTCTCCCAGAAGGGATGGAAGATTTCGTGGTATATTGCGACGCATCGATTTCGGGATTGGGCGCAGTATTGATGCAGAGGGGTCATGTGATAGCTTATGCGTCGAGGCAGCTGAAGCCTCATGAGGCGAGATATCCTACGCATGATTTAGAGTTGGGGGCAGTAGTGTTCGCTCTCAAAATTTGGCGTCACTACTTGTATGGGGTTCGATGTACGATTTACACGGACCATAAGAGTTTGAAGTATTTGATGGATCAGCCCAACCTAAATATGCGTCAGAGGAGGTGGTTGGATGTGGTCAAGGATTATGATTGTGAGATCCTGTACCACCCAGGCAAGGCTAATGTGGTAGCCGATGCATTGAGCCGCAGGGCGGAGAGCACTCCATTGCGAGACGTATGCTTGAGACTGACTGTGATGACTCCTGTATTGGATGATATTCGTAGGGCACAGTCTGAGGCTGTACGACCAGAAATGCAGAAGAAAGAGCGGGTTGTGGGGTTAATCTCAGAGTTTGTTAAGGATAGTCGAGGGCTTATGACGTTTCAGGGTCGGGTCTGGGTGCCGTTCGCGGGCGGTACGCGTACTACTTTGATGGAAGAAGCTCATAGATCGAAATTCTCGATTCATCCCGGTGCTACAAAGATGTATTTGGATTTGAGGAAAGAATATTGGTGGCCCTGTATGAAGAGGGACGTGGCATGGTTCGTTGAGAGGTGCTTGACCTGCCGTAGGGTTAAGGCTGAGCACCAGAGACCGCATGGCAAGTTGCAGCCATTGGAGATCCCCGAGTGGAAGTGGGAACAGATCACTATGGATTTTATCACCAAATTGCCAAGGACTGCTAGGGGAGTTGACGCAATTTGGGTGATTGTGGATAGGTTGACGAAGAGTGCACACTTCCTTGCCATCAGTGAGAGTTCTTCAGCGGAAAAGTTGGCGGAGATATACGTGAAAGAGGTGGTGTCTCGTCACGGGGTGCCGATCTCGATTGTGTCAGACCGCGATGTGCGCTTCACTTCCAGGTTCTGGAAGAAATTCCATGAGGAGCTGGGTACTAAATTGCATTTTAGTACCGCATACCATCCCCAGACAGACGGTCAGAGCGAGCGGACGATTCAGACGTTGGAGGACATGCTCCGAGCGTGTGTGTTAGACTTCGGGGGTAGTTGGGATGCGTATTTACCATTGGCAGAGTTCTCCTACAACAACAGCCATCATTCGAGCATTGGTATGCCACCTTTCGAGCTGTTGTATGGTAGGAGGTGTCGGACCCCCATTTGCTGGGGAGAGGTGGGACAGAGAGTGATGGGCAGCACGGAGATCGTGCTCCAGACAACAGAGCAGATTCAGCAAGTGAGACAAAGGTTATTGACTGCCCAGAGCCGACAAAAGAGTTATGCAGACAGGCGCCGATCCGAGCTTGAATTTCAGGTCGGCGACTTCGTTCTCCTGAAGGTCTCTCCTTGGAAAGGAGTGATTCGGTTCAGGAAGAGAGGCAAGTTGGGGCCCCGGTATATTGGGCCATTTCGTGTGATTGCAAGGATAGGCCGGGTAGCCTATCGGTTGGAATTGTCAGCAGAGTTGGGTCAGATCCATGACACTTTTCATGTGTCGCAGCTGAGGAAGTGCATAGCCGATGAGTCGGCAGTGGTTCCATTGGAGGATATTCAGGTGGATGCGAGCCTGAATTACGCGGAGAGACCAGTGGCGATCAGAGATCGGAAGATCAAGGTTCTGAGGAACAAGGAGGTACCCTTGGTGTTGGTTCAATGGCAACACCGTAAGGGATCGGAAATGACTTGGGAACCGGAACGCGAGATGCGGGAGCAGCATCCGGAATTATTTGCGGAGTGAGACTTCGAGGGCGAAGTCTAATCCAAGTGGGGGAGAGTTGTAACAGCCCGAAATCTCAGGTATTGGTTAAATTATGTTTTTGGGTGATTTAAGAGGGGACTCGGCGAGTTGGGGCCTAGACTCGCCGAGTAGGATCGCAGACTTGGTCGCGGGATCGCGACTGGACTCGACGAGTCCAGGTATGGACTCGGCGAGTCGACGCTGTTTAGCGGAAACCCTAACCGTTCAGGTTTGGGACGTATAAAAGGGACTCATTGGCCGTCATTGTTCGTTTTAGCCTGCTGAGAAGAACCCTAGATCGATTGGGTGCAGCTGGAGCAAGGATCTTAGGCCATTGTTGGTTATAGAAGAGTGGTTGTGCAAGGAAGAGAAAAGATTGGCTAAAGGAGCAGCAAGGGGTCACATTCTGAGGATTGGGAATACAGAGAATACATCATCCAGGTAAGAATTCGTGTGTGCTCTGCTATATTGATGTATTTATGAAATTAGGGTTTATAGAACCCATTTAGTGATTAGATGATGTAGTGCCCTGTTACCCACGACTATAATCTTGTAGTAGGACCTTTAGAGGTCCAGAAGGTCCCATGCATGTGTATTTCGGGACGAGACCTATTTCAGGAAGCAGTTTGATCGACTGCATGGCGTGGACTCGCCGAGTCCGATGAGCAGACTCGGCGAGTAGCTTGAAGATTCACTGGGACTCGCCGAGTTGTTCTTCAGACTCGGCGAGTGGAGTCGGGGTGGCCCCGCGATTCTTTCAGGAGTAACTCGTCGGGTCGAGGAGGGTACTCGACGAGTAGATAAGGAATCTCAGAAAGTTGGAAGACGTCCAGACTCGCCGAGTCGTCATGGTACTCGCCGAGTCCGGTCGAGTGGACAGTTGACCGTTGACCAGAGTTGACCTAAGTCTGACTTCTTAGGGATAGTCACACTTAGAAGATATGAGTGCTAATGAGATATGTGATGTTATAGGAGGGTTGTAGCTCGTTGGATTGTGCACGAGTGATTTCAGGAGTTGCTAGCTTTCAACATTTACGAGGTGAGTCTTCTCACTATACTGTACCCGGAAGGGTTGACTGTGTGACCGGAAGGTCGGATATGACATGTGATATGTATGCTATATGTGGTAAGTTAATTGTTATATGTGCTATGTATGTTATGGGCCGGAAGGCGATTATATTATGGGCCGGAAGGCAATATGTTATGGGCCGGAAGGCGATACGATTGTGTGATGGACCGGAAGGTCGGCGTGGGTAAGGCCGGAAGGTTTACCCAGCAGGGACGGAAGTCCCCTGAGACACATGGACCGGAAGGTCGGGCCTGGAAAGGCGTATGTGCGTAAGTTGTATATTGGGGAACTCACTAAGCATTTATGCTTACAGTTGTTGTGCATGTATTTCAGGTACCAGCGAGGACCGTGGGAAGGCGCCGGCATGATCGATACACACTGAAGATTGTCTTTATGAACTTGGGATTTTGAATATATGTATTTGACAGAATACTTGAACTATTTATGCCTTGTTTTAAATGGAATTAATTATGTTTTAAAAATGAAAAAAAAAGTTGTTTGAAAATTTGAGTTGTTACACCAGCGAAGGTAGGCAGCTGGTGTTGGCACAATTGGTGGGGTATTGGAGGCAGATAGCAGGCGGTGGGCCATGGTAAACTTCGAGGATGAAGTTTAGTTTAAGTGGGGGAGAGTTGTAACAACCAAGATTTTGAAAGCCAAGAAAGTAAAGGAAACCCTAAATTTAGGAGGGACTCGGCGAGTCCAAGGAGGAACTCGGCGAGTCCGAGCGGGACCCGAGTCGAGGAATAAGTGATCAACTCGGCGAGTCGGCCAAGGCGACTCGACGAGTAGGGTCTGTGCGAGGAAAATCCTAAATCCGGGGCTTGGAGCCTATTTAATCGCCTCATTCTTCTTCCTAGGGCTCCTTTACTGTCTCTCTCACCCAGAACGCCGCACCCTAAGCCCCCATTGTGCTCATTCATGCTCTTGGCCATTTTTGAGTGATTTTAAGGAAGAAGAGGAAGTGGGAATCTTTGAAGCATCAAGGAGTGGCATTGGATCCGAAGTTTGGGGATCATTTCAGAGCATTTGAAGGTATTAAGTCGTTTCTCTCCTCCATATTTTCCTTGGTTATGAGTTTTAGGGCTTTTAAGCCATGTCTAAGATCAATCTCGAGCTTGAGGTCCAGATCTGAGGTTGCTACCTCAGATCCATGCTTGTTTTGGTTTAGAATCCCGTAAAGTATCAGTCATGGAGTGGATTATGGAGCCTCTTGGTCTTAAACCTTAGTTTATAGTGCATTTTGCCTAGATCTCCTTCTCTACACGTAAAGTTTGCAACTTTACGTGAGGAGTAGGCTTGGGAAGGGTAGATCTACGGTTTGGAGTCCCTGCATGACTCGAAAGTCCTCTGCATGTTTGTGGAACCGAATAGACTCGGCGAGTCCTTCGAGTGGACTCGGCGAGTAGCTTGAAGATGAGGAGGCACTCGACGAGTGGGATGAACAGCTCGACGAGTCGGATGAAGATGGGCATGAACTCGGCGAGTTGGATGAACAACTCGGCGAGTTGGTTGGAGATTGCCTGGTGCTCGGCGAGTCTGTTCTTGGACTCGACGAGTCAGGTCGCGTGGTCCCAAACCCTTTCGAGTTAAGACTCGAGTCAGCGAGTCGAGCCAGGACTTAGTAAGTTGATCAGGTCAGGATTCGGGAATCAGTAGACTCGGCGAGTCAAGGGCTGACTCGGCGAGTCAAGTCGCGATTAGAAGGACTTTGAGCATAGGAACTCGGCGAGTCAGTAGGTGGACTCGGCGAGTAGGGTTGGCCTGGAAGGTTGACTTTGACTAGGACTTTGACTTGGACTATAGTTGACTTGGTTGACGGCCGGAGGTCAGTTAGACTAAGTGTTGCTTTGATATTGATAGCTCGGAAAGCTTGTAGAGCCGGAGTCCAGTGAGCGGTCAGACAGCAGCTAGTGGGATCATCAGCAAGTTCATCCAGTGTAGGTGAGTTTCCCTTTGTATGAATGGGTCTACGGCCACAATGCCGACCCATGTAGTTATGAGTAGAAGGCCTGAGGGTAAGCCCTAGGCACAATATGCTAGTGTGATATTCGGACGAGGTCCAATGATACAGGGTGGGTGCCCAAGGAGTGGTATATGTGATAGTTTATACTTGTTGTCTGTGTGATACTTGTATGTGCCCGGTAGGGAGGTGAGTGGGGGCGAGGTCCCGTATCTCACCAATAGCAGAGTGTGGATGGTGTTCCACATCTCAGTAGCAGCAGTCCAGGGGCGAGGCCCAAGTTAGGAAAGGAGTGAAGATGGGCGGGGCCCGTATCTCACTATCAGCAGGAGTATGGACGAGGTTCCAGGACTCATCAGTAGCAGGACTCGGGCGGGGCCCGGAGATAGGCGAGGCCTTAGAGCAAGAGCTGTTAGTATATGTTTAGCTTATGTGATGTTATGTGATATATGTATGTGCTCTTTTATGTTAGTGGGCGGGGCCCTGTGATAGGCGAGGCCTAAGTGAAACATATCTGTATCCGAGCGGGGCTCGAAGCCAGGCGGGGCCGTTGTAGCGGGCTAGGCCCGAAGTAGGGGGCGAGGCCCCGGATAGCGGGCGTGGCCCAGTATGTGCAGTATATGGTTATGCATGGTATGTGGTAAGGTGGGGAACTCACTAAGCTTCGTGCTTACGGTTTTCAGTTTTGTTTTCAGGTACTTCTGGTAGCGATGGTGGAGCTCGGGGTGATCGCATGGCACACACCATAGATTAGTCAGCCTGGGAATGTTTGCTCTGATAATGAACATGTGTTTCGAAAACTTATACTTAAATTATGTTTTGGGATGATGACTTTGTTTAAAGTAATGTTTTATTAAAAGAAATTTTTGGTCTTGAATTTTGGGTCGTTACATGGATCCTCAATTTTGGGACTAACAATGTTGCATACTTTTTTTTTTTATAATATGACCTTGATGTTAGTTGGAATTAAAACAATCTTTCTTAATAAATAAACAGCTTTTTGCCACATGTCACACTCTCATTAATTTGACAACATGTCATTTTATGGTTATTTTTAATTAATTTTTTTTTCACATAACATTTTGTGGTTTTTTTTATTTTATTAATTTTCACATAATATTTAAATGTAATAATTGCAATAAATGTAATAATAAATGCATATCAGTTTCATTAATTGACTTTCTTTTAATTTCAAATTTTCTAAATTAAAGTTTCATTAGTTTCATTTGTTTATTTATCTAAATTATTTGTTTAATTTAAAAAAAACAAACAATTTAATTTTAAAAATCCAATATTTTTCTATTTTTTTCTTATAAATTCAAACTTCTCAAATGTTTAAAATTTTATATATTTTTTTTCTTTAAAATAAACCCATTTAATATATGGGTCTTACACCTAGCTAGCTAATAAATAACTCAACAGTATAGTTACATTAAAACACAATCGAGCAAAAATAATAGAAATAAATATAGGATTCAACATGTTTTCACATATGATCTTTAAAACATATGAGATATATATGTTATATCATATTTTTAGCCGACCATTTCTTGTTTTTTTTTAACATGAAATAATAATATAATAGTTTTTTTAATATAAAAATAATATAGTTTATATATATATATATATATATATATATATATATATATATATACATATATATAATTAATTTTGTTTTTCTATAAATATTTCATAAATAAATAAACTTAATAGAGAAAAAACTTCTTTCCTCTCAAATAAATGTACTTAATACATAATAAAATGGAAATATTTAAAACTATTTTCATACAAGTGCACATTTTTTAACCAAATTAATTTTAAATGGTAATTAATATCTTTTAGTATTATAATAATACATTTGTTTAATACTCACTAAACATTTTTGGGGAAAGGAATGGGCCACAAAGAATTGGGTTCATTTATTAACATGATCGCCTCCAATGCTTATTCCAAAGAATCTTGGTGAATCATTTCAGTGGAACCATGTATTATATTTTAATTTTATTATTTCCAAAGTCTACTTCGCCTTGTTTATTATGATTTTTTTTGAAATATATATAATTTTTTATTTTATAGTTAAATACATAAAAAAGTGGTGCATATATATATATATATATATATATATATATATATATATATATATATATATATATATATATATATATATATATATATATATATGGCTGAGTTATTGTGCGAACAAAAAAAAAGGTGTGAAAACTTTCGAACTTATAATCCACTCATCATTTTTCAAAACCAAAAACATCAATCTTCTCCAAAATGGTGCGTCTAATATCTGGGCTAAAAAAAAGATTTGACAATTTTTTTATTCATTTTGAAAATTTGTATGTATGTACAAGCAACAGTCATATTGATTGCTCATCAACAGTCCATATGACTTTTGATTATGCCCATCACCATTCCATATGACCGCTGATTGTGTATAAATCCACATTTCCAATCCTTATATGGCTTTCTGTTTTCCTTTCTTCTATAAAAATATTAGGATAAGAAATATTAGGATTTCGGGTCATCGTAAGCTAGCCAAAAGTCTTATAGCAAGTGATGGTTTTCTTTAAATCTCTGATCATTAATAAGTATTTTACAAATGTGGGAAGTTTTGTATATAAGAATAAAAACGTGTGATCACTGTGGTTTTTCATTATAAGGATAAACAAGGATTTATCGCAGTTATAGTTATATAGTAATACATATAAAACTAAACTAACTCCTCGTTTCAAGTTCAATTTATGGAGAGAAAAGAAAGGAAATGGATGAAATTGAGAAGAAAGTAAAAGAAATTAATGTTTTCGAGTTTCATTAAAGGTAGGAAGTGGAAGAAAATTGAATGATCATTTTTCCTCTTAACTTTCCTTTCGATTTGGAAGGATTTGAAGAGAAATAACAAAATATTAATTTTCCTCTCATTTCTTTCCAACCCGAGAATACAAAAAACAAATTTATTTTCTTTTTTGTTTGTTACTTTCTTTTGTCTTCTTTTTTTTCTTTGCTACAACTCTAGAACATGGTGTAAGAGAAATTGAGTAAATTAACCATTATAAACGAGATTTTCAAAGAAAATAACTATTTTTTTTTTTAGTTTTTGAATAATAATAATTTTCTTCGGAATGACTAATTCTGAAGTATTGTTCATTTTTTCTCATTTATTATTATTATTATTTAAAATTTTCAAAGAAATTATTTTAATTTTTTGGGATTCCGAATGATACATTTCGTAATGTTTAATGTCGTCATTTTTCAATAAATGTCTAATTTTATGCACTTATATTGTACATAATTCATATTATTATGTTTGTTTAACTTTTTGTTAAATTAAGTAAAACTGATTTTTTCTTAAAATTCTAGAATTATTCTTTAGATTTCGACTTTGTTCTTGAAATTTCAGATTTATTTTTTCCAAAATCTGAAATTTGAATAATACTCTGGAATTAGCATTCTGGAATACTGTTTATATTTCGAAATTTTAGTCGTCATTCTGGAGTTAGTAAAAAAAATTATATTTTCTTGGTCTGGAATGTCTTTTTATGAACAAAGCGGTTATTTTTGAAAAAAAAGGCTAAAATTATAAAATCTTTACGTTGCGGACCTGCGGTTTTGGAAAATATTAGACCGTGTATATAACCATCAATAGAAAAGTGACATATAACCCAAAACCCGAATCCATGCCCATATCACCAAGATGTCAAATGGGTCATTCGGGCTCGTTGACCCGAATGCAACTTTCACCAAAAACCCATTTGCAAAAACCCCTTTCCCTCGTCCTTCCATTTCTCACCGGTGAAGGGTCCTCGCCACCACCGTGTCTGCTACCGCCGGCGTCCACTACTCCGTCTACAGGCGAGTTAGGTAAATCTTTTGATTTTTTTCCAATTGACGTTTTTGAGTTTTCTTCCTTGTCTGTCTATACAATGCCTACTGAAGTCTGTAATTCTCAATCAAATTGTGTAGTTATAGAACGAAACTTGCTTGAGCGTTATTTCTAAAGGAATCGATGAGTTTTTATATATAATTTAATCAGTGAAATTATCTTACTATGGAAGGTTATTGGGTAGGGGGCTTGATGTTTGATAGAACTGAACCTAGAACATTAGACCACCACTTTGAATGCGAAGTTACTTCTATAATACACGATCATTTGTTTGTTACGAATGCTATCTGTTCAGTACCTTATGTTTTATAATTTTCGGTCTACGTGAATTCCAGGGGAGAAAAATGGAGCAAAGGGTAGCTACTTCCTTGATAATGACACTAAACGAAAAGAAATTCATCGAGAGTGCGTTACTTTCTGAAATTAGGGTTGATGGTCGACGTCCTTTTGACTATAGAACCCTAACTATCACATTTGGCAGGTAAGATATCCTCTACATCCCTAATTTTCCTTCATCGTTGGATCATCGATGCCATTGTAGACCTCAATTTCTATCTCCGTTAACGACACACTGTTCTTTGAAAACCTAAAAGACGAAAAACATCTTGACATGTGTTTACAAGTGTAGTGAAGATGGTTCATCAGAGGTGCAACTTGGACAAACTCAAGTTATTGGTTTTGTCACAGCTCAACTAGTTCAACCTTACAGAGACAGACCAAATGAAGGATCATTTTCAATTTACACCGAGTTTTCACCAATGGCAGATCCTTCATTTGAGACAGGTCGCCCCACTGACATTGCTATTGAGCTTGGAAGAATCATAGATCGTGGTTTAAGGTATCAATCTCATTCTATTTAAATTTGAATCCCCAACTTTATATAGTTAGCAGAAGTTTTCCATTCATAAAAACATGCAGAGAAAGCAGAGCTGTAGATACAGAATCACTGTGTGTTATTTCAGGGAAGCTGGTTTGGTCAATCCGGATTGACCTTCACATTATAGACAATGGAGGGTAAGCTGAGAAAAGATAATAGAAATCCAAATTCTTGAATTTTTAATTGGATTGAATTTGATTTATGTGAAAACAGAAATCTTGTTGATGCTGCAAATATTGCTGCTTTAGCTGCATTGTCAACTTTCAGAAGGCCTGAATGTACTTTTGGAGGAGAAGATGGTCAACAACTTATAATACATCCACCTGATGTAATTATGAAATAAAAATAAAACAAAAAAATATTTATTCATCATTTCATCTATCTATAAAATTCAAACTTGATGATAATCTTCAAAAAACCACAGGTGAGGGAGCCACTTCCATTGATAATCCACCATCTTCCAATTGCAGTAACATTTGGATTCATTGGTAAAGAAAACACTATGGTATGCTACAAATTGAATTTTAAATTCTATTTAAGTATTTTCTCATAATTTTTAATTAGTGATTTGCTGATTTTAGGTGATTGACCCAACACACTATGAAGAGGCTGTGATGGGTGGATCAATGACAGCTACACTTAACACAAATGGTGATGTTTGTGCTATTCAGAAAGCTGGAGGTGAGGGGGTCCCACACAGTGTTATCATGCAGTGTTTGCGTATTGCTTCTGTTAAAGCTGCTGATATAACAAACAAGATCAAGAATTCTGTGAGTCTCTTTAAATAAAGTAAATTTTATTAAAAAAAAAGTAATCTTTGAAGTGACTAATATTTATTTTCAGGTGGAATCATATAATACAGAAAGGTCGTTACGAAAAGTCAAACGTCACAATCCTTCAACAGTTGTGGTTGAATTTGGTCAACAGGGTTGTGGTGACGTGGCGAAACATCATATGGAAAGATTAAATTTGGGTTCGGATGAATCTAGTGTAATTAGTCATAGTGATGATGTGGAACTTGGAAGAAAATTAATCGAAAATGATAAAATGGAAAAGAGAAACATCACTGCGAAACGCTTTGGTGGTGGGACCGCAACTTGGTATAGTTTTACATATGATGTTTTTTATATATCACTATAACATGCCAAATGACCTATTTACCCCTCCCCACAACGAAATGACGGGTCGTTTTTGTAATTTGGTGTCTTTCTCATCACTCCGCATGTTATAGCAAGATAAATAATACAAAAAAAAAAAAAAACTTGTGGGATTGGGCCTTGGATGGGCCGGGCTTTTTAGTAGGGAGAGGCCCATTTCTTAAAATTTGAACCTTTATGTTTTAATTTTTTTTCTCTTTTAAGGGATCCATATTCAAGAGGTGTTGATGGCAATGCATTGAGAGCTTCTTTAGCTTCTCGTGGTATGTTTCTTTTTGACTTAATACAGAAAGAACGACTTATTAAAGAAACTCTGAATGTGAAAACTTTTCCCAAATAACTCCTAACATTTTACAAATTTGCCAATATTTTTCCCTTGCAACATGTGGTAATAGTAGCTACACCTCCCGAAATACACAAAGAAGAACCAAAACAAGAAAAGCAAAATGAGACCCTATCTTATCAACAATCTTTAGTGCATGAAGTGACAAAAATTGAATTACAAACAAAGCAACCAAAGACATTGAAAGATGCAGTGAAACCGAGGCACAAGAGGAGAAACAAGTTGATGGCCAATTCCTCCCCGAGTTAACATTGGCTTTGTTTATACCAAATTGGCAAATTATATGATTTTTTTTTTTTTTGTATTTTGTTTCAACTTTCAGACTTTGTTTGCATCCAAAAATGATAAACTGTTTGTGACTAAAAAAAGGATATGAATGCTGTAGTTTAGGTGATGATCAAGTTAAACAAAGTTCTATGATAAGAATGACCTGGGTTCTTATATATTATAAATACTAGAGTCTGGAAAAAGAAAATGAGAAAATAACAAAAAATAATCATACTAGAAAGTAGCATATAGCGACATAGCTATCTTTTTAAGTTTTCACAAAGTGAATAAATTTCGAGATGAGGCCCACAGGTAAATGGGATAGAGAAATGAGCCCATAAAAACGATTCCACAACTAACAAAAAAGAATTGGATTTTGGATCATTTTGTACTTTTGAGAATGTTTTTCGTCCTTTGACATCTTCATAATTTTTGCAAAACAAATAAGAATGTTGCATCATAGTTGGCCAAAAAAGTGTACATTCAAGATTTTTTTTTTTCTTAAAGTTCGATTAGGACCTAAATGCCTTCTTCAAACAAATTCTTCGACAAAATTATAAAACTGATTAAAACATGATAAAAACAACCAACATGAAAAATATAAAATAAAATAAACTTTTAGTTTATTTAATTCATAGTAAATCTTACAAAACACGATAAACATGTAAATGTCGTGTTGAATCTTGAACATAAACACAACACGGTGTTGAGTTTTTCACACTTGACACGAACATGAAACAAACACGGATTAAAATTTTAAATTCTTCCTCAATTTCAATTTGTGTCGTGTATTTTTGTCGTGTCTTGTCATGTGACAATATTTTCAGCATGTCAGGTTTTGAACACTGGGTAATGGTGTGACTAGCAGATGAACAACAATGACATGAGAAATATTAACATTAGCGGGAGCATTGATTGATCTAGAGTTGTAACTCTGATAATATTTGATCAGGATAAGACTAAATTCTTATTTACTAATCATCAAATAAAAGAAAATTACAGGATCATACATAAAGTTCGACGAGTCGGTGGTCTTCGAGGTTTCTAAACTTAATTTTGCCTCCTTTATCTTCAACCTTCATGATCTATATATACTTAATGTTTCCAACAAATACAAAAATTTTCCCAAACACCCTTTTATTACTTTAATTAAATTGATATATAGATATAAAACCCTCCCATAACTAGTCTTCGTATCATTTTGACCAATATTTTTGGACTAATATCGGTACATCCATATCCATGCATCAGCATATATTAATATGTAGAGATTAAGGCCCACAGGGACTTTCATTGCCCCATAAGGATGGGCTCCAAGCTAAGGTATGTCGGCCGAAGTTAGTTGCACCTCGTCATAATTAAATTAAATGTCCATTGATTGGTCATCATGCAATGATGATCTAGAATTTCTGATCGAGATGTGTATTGTCATAAAAAAATTGGTTGAGGAATGCATTTGAATGAAGACTTTTTATAATTATATTATAAAATGCTAAAAAACTTTTTTGGAATATTTCTATTTTCGTATATATGATGCAATGAACCATGTGAGATTAGAGATAGGAATGTAATCTACAAGAAAGTAAAGACAAAATTGATGATTCCATATATGATGGTACTCTTCAACAAAGTATAGATGGTGTTGTTTTTTTTTGAAGAGGAATATATTTTCATCATACGTTTAGTATATTATTGAATGTATTAGATACACTTTGAATATGCCATATACTTTGAGTATTCTTTATTTGTTATTTGTTTTTTTTTTTTTAAATTTACTTATATAACTCTAGTTGTATTTTTGTTATTGAATTAATAATAAGATGTGAAAATGAATATAAATGTTGTGATGATACAAGTATTTATACATTTACACTTATAATTAAATATTGCAAAAAAGGATTTATATTTTGTATTAACAACATCGAATTAAACCACTGGTAATGTTTGTCATGATTAATATATCTTAAATTCTTATATTGTTACTTTCATTTGTATTTTAATCATCTCTTTATAATTTTCTGATAACTGAATCTATCTAATAAATAAAAACTATTTTTTGCTATTTGCCATTCTCTTATTTATTATGTAAGATATCATTTTGTGGTAGTTTTAGATAAATTATATCCACATGTAATTTTTTGATTATTTTGATTTTATTAAATTCTATATAATACTTAAATGTAATAAATGCTATAATAAATATATATCAAATTTAATAATGAAAATTTCCTTATAATTTCTAAATTTCTAAATTGAATCTATATATTTTAATTGTTTATTTATTTAAATTATTTGTTTAAATTTAAAAGAGAAATAAGCACTTTTAATAGTTAAATTTATTTTTTTTAATTTTCTTATAAATCAAAACTTTCTAATAGATCTTCATATTTATTATAATTATTTTTTGAATAAACTCATTTCACAACTAATATTATTTAAAAACTCTAAGAAAAAATTAGTGACAAACCAACAATTACATATGGATAGTTAATATGGGATTTTGTAACCAAGTGATATATATGTATTTAGGGATATTAATAAAATTAGTTATAATAAATAAGGTTATTGACAAAAATATCAATATTTTATGTGTGTTTCTTTTCAATACAACTATTATTTTTTCTTCTAAACATGGTATTTCAGAGTACCATTCATGACTCCAAACTTGAACATTTCAAATTCTAGTGAAACAATATTTTTTATATATTTTTTCTTAGTCAATTTAATGTTGTAAATCCAATCATCAACTTCTAACAACATATTTTTTTGGAAACATATATAATATTATTTCCATATATATATATATATATATATATATATATATATATATATATATATATATATATATATATATATATATATATATATAATCAACTTAAACTTGTAGAACCATAGAACCAAACTTATATCCTTCACATTATTAAATGAATGAATGAGATAAAAAAAAGATGTACAATAAAACTATACACCTTTGTCCATATATATTATCAAAAAAATATATTAGGAATTACATGTTATCATATTACATTAATTAGAAAAAATAATCATTTCTTTTCAAGTGAGCCAAATTGGTTTATATTAAATTAACTAAACATCCCACCACCCCATATGACTATACGGTCCTCCCCTCTTAAACATAGCCCCACCAAAAGATTTTGTCGTCGTCGATTGCGATCCAACCTCACCGCCGGCAACCCTCTTCTCTCGTCTTCCACCATTTCTTTCACCTATCATCACCGACGGCTAGAAGGTGTCTCCGAACTTGCCTGGTCCTCTAATTTACACTACATCTTCTCCGCCTTCAATTGATTTCCCAAAATTTCATACTTGTTTCTTGTGCTCTTTGATCATAAATTAATGTGAGGATTTTTCTAATTAAATGGATCTTACTCATACTTGATATTGATTTTTAGTCAACGGCTTCAGCGATTATTAAAATTAAGGAAGATCAAAATCTCATATTGCGAAATGGTTACTAGTATAATTGCGATTGTATATTTATGACTTTTAGTAGGGATCACTTAATTTTTTGAAGGTCCCACTAATTAATAAGTATCACTTCATTTTTTAATTATAGACTCCACACTTTGTAGAGCAACTGAATAATTTTTTGAATAACTTTTATCTACCATTATTTTTGTTTTGCACGACATGCATGACATTAAAATTTGTTATGACAATTTTTTTTCTGCTGCAGCTTCGACAAAGAACATGGCATATGGTATTTGAGTGACTTTTTGTGAACAAATAAACATTATGAGTTCCTTAAATTACTCCTATGCATTGTGGTTTTGTGGAAGATGAAAATTGTTAAATTTAGATACTACTTAGGTGAAACAAAGATATAACTGTACTTCACACATAAAAAACATTTTTTTGGCTCTTTCAGACGCTACTAGTGATGGGAGCAATGATGCAAAATTAAAGCATTTTGAGTCAAGTACACGAAGAGAACATTTTCATATACAAAGTATATTGATATGTAACAGATTTAGAATTTGTACATCACTTGATTTTACATGTGTTTAATATATATATGAATATTGTTCATTTTATAATTATATGTTCATTGAGGAAAATAGGTTCCAACCATGGTTTTAATCATGATTTTGTATAAACATTCTATTAAGAACATGTATAGTATTGTATGAACATATATGATTTTGTATATATGTTCAATATAAATATATATGCATATGAGTGTTTAGTGATGAACATTACCAATTTTTGGAGTTTTGTATAAATGTTCAGTTATGAACATGTATTATCATTTTGTTACTATAATTTTTGGGTTTTTGTATATTCTTTTCGTCATAAACTTATTGTCCACGTACAAAAAAACACACAGAATAAGAAAGTATTAATTATCATTAACTTTAGTTTTGTCCTTACTTTGCATTTAATGTTTTATTAAATCACTACTAGAAAGTTGACTTTCAGCTACGGATTTAAAGAGGGATCTATTCTGTAGCAAAATTTTGGCTTATAGAGAGGGAATTACGAGAGATCTGCGATGGTTTAAACAAGTATTTTATTTATTCAACATATAGCATATTAGAGAGGGTTTAGCGAGGGATAAGTTACGGATCTTACAAGTCTTTATCGACGCGCCCTTATTCCTCGGTAATCGGTGGAAAACGAAGACATTTGGCGAGGGTTCAACGAGGAAAAAAAATCGTCGACTTGTTGCCATCTGGTATGTATTTAGCGAGAGAACGCCGAGGGAGCATACACACGCTATGTTTTTTTAATTGAAGATCTCTCGCTGAAATTGACGAATCCAAGTCCAGTTTCACGAAGTTTGTGTAAGTCTCCTTCCCTCCCAAATCTGCTTTATCACTCCAATTGAACACGAAGTTTGTGTAAGTTTGACTCTCGAGTTGCAGCTTAACCTAATCTCACCTTCTCCGTTCAAACAGATGACGACACCATGGACCATTGCAGCTTCCGATTCCCGCAGCCTATTCTTCCTTAACTTCTGATTCAGGTAAACCTCTTGATTTTATTTGCTTTAGTCATATATTAGGTTAGGTTTGGTTCAATTGCACAATATATTACATTAGGGTTTAATTTCTCCGTTTTTTTTCCTTTTTCAATCGTCATTCCTCTTATATCGATTGCGTTAGGGTTTAATTTCGTACTCTTTGCTACTGATCGGATCAAATATGTAATTTTGAATAATTTTTCAATCTTATTAGAATAGATACTTAGAATAAGAACTTGATATAGGGCTTGATTGGTTGCTTTAGTCCTATATAAGCCTGGTAGCATAAGTTTTGTTCATCAAAGCCTCACCCTGAAGCTCTCCTGTCATCTCTGTACATGTATCCATATGCTCTGCAGCAAGCCCAACAACACCAGTTTCTTAGGCAATCATTGTTTGAATGTAGAAGATTCATCACCCATCTAATAGTTATAGGATGAACTGCTTCATCAAAAAAGTAAGTTATAAACTTGGAGGAGGCAATCTTATGCCATTGTTCAAGAAGCTATTCTGATGTAATGGTCACTACTAGATCAATTAGCATCTCAAGCAACATGATTCTAACAATAATTTGTTTCCCCATTGATTCTCTTAAAATCTCATTTCTTCATGTTAGCTCTGGTGGATCAAAAGTCATGATCACAAACCTAAGAACATGTTCCTAGAATAGTGACTAACTTTTTCTAACACTGGAAATTCAACATCACCCCTGTGAAGTGTAACTAACAGATGCAGGAACTGTGGGTGTATGTGTATGTGTATGTTCATGGACAACCATACCCTTTTCAGGTTCCTTTGGTCAACAAACACCCTTTGACTTTCTTTCTGGGTGTGTGGGTATCAACATGCTTTGCGTTTTGTTAAGTTAATACCCTTTGCCCTCTCCATTTCAACCTCTTTCTGAGCTTTCTTCTTATCTAGTTTAGCATGTTTATAGTTTTCTTCATGAGCTTTTCTAAACAGCCTCACAAAGTTCAAAAGGGTCTGTGTAACTGCATTGCTGCCCCTGTATATATGGGCTAGGGCTGTTTCTTTTTGGATTACAAGACTCTCTCTTTTCATACCCGAATCTCCATCTTTTACAACAAGCCCATCCATTATATTAAATAAATAAATAAACAGTCAATACATAATAAACAATCAATAATAATACTAGTATCCCTATCCATCATCAAACAGATCCTCTGTCCTTTTACATATGCCATATGACATATCCATCTCCTCCTCTTTTTTTTTTTTTTTTTTTTTTTTTTTTTCATATTTAAAGCATTAATTAATTAATTAATAAGATGAATATAACAAGAAGACTACTACTACTGAAACAATTATTTATATTCACAAATGCTTACTTGGATCCCCAACGCCAACATCATCCGCAAAAGATGACGAACCATATAAACTCCTCCTTTCAACAGCTCGATCCCTATAACCACTATGAGCCTGCTGCTGTTGTTCTTTACCAGACATTTCTGACTGTACATGTCCATGTCCATGTACAGGTGCCTCTGAAAACCTTCTTCTACCACTTACTGTAGCTGCTGGTGGTGTGTAAGACCCCAAAGCAGATGCATCTGTCCTAAATGGCACTGCACATGAATTATTCACTTCCATACTTGTAGTTATTGATGCAACATTATTTGACCCTGACCCTGACCCCACATATGTAGTATCTGATTTCACCACCCCTCTACCAGGCCCCCTTATCACACCTCTTAAAAGTTAGAAACAAAATTAGAAACAAAGATTTATAATTATTTATAAGTTATAACCAAATATGATTACCAAAATAGTATAAACAAATATAAAAAAATTACCTGTAGCGCCCTTAGCCATGGAAGATACAGGGGATGCTTCCACAACAGGCATCAATTGGCTTACCAGAGGGCCCAACTGCAAACACAAAAAAATTTAAAATTAAGTCTTAAAATGTGCCACGTCAGCACCACGTGGCATCAATGAAATTACCTGCTCGAAGTAAGGTACTGCCTCTGTTGCTGGCCTGTTGTTGTATGATATTATGGCATTAGCCTTTGGAAAGAAAATGGAAAACAGATTAGTTTTTTTAAATAAAGGGCATAATGGTCATTTTAAATTAGATCACTTATGAGGAACAGAGAAGGCATGAAAATTGAAACCAACCTTTGGTATCCTCTCAGAGAAATAGCTTCCAGAGAGTACTTGGAGTAGGGCTACATTGCTTCATATTATCATATAATAAATTAATAATCATAAAAAAATAAAAATAATTTTTTTTTGGCCAAAATAAAACAGTAAAAAGGTAGTAGAATAAAATAAATACACGCACCTATGACCAACAGAATAAAGAGGAAGATCAACAAGTTGAGCTGATGACACGTCATCATTAGGCAATCCAGATGTTAAAATCGAATCCAAACACAAATGAAACTTGTCATAAACTTCTGTAGCAGCTTTTGAGTGATCAAAAGTCACATTATATGGCACAGATATAATAAGATACCCTTCATTTGCCAATAGCCCTAAAAGATAGCTGCATATAAACATTATATTTTTTACATAAACCAATTCTTTTTTTGGTGACCCATAATTAAAAATTAATGAAATTTTAACAACTCACCTATAAGTAACTTCAGGAACTGCTCCAATAAAAGCACCACCAAGAAATTTAATGATTGCTTTAGGCTTCTCTCCTTTTGGTGGAGGAATAACTAAACAAGAATCAAGCCTCCTATATATCTTATCATCATCTTTATCCTATATAGTTCTAGTTTTCCATAATTATCTTTTTGGTGATGCTTTTAATAAAAATAAGTATTTCATGTAGTATAACTGTAGTTTCCAAGGATGCTTTTAGTAATGTGGATATGATTGCATTATCTAATTTCTAAATAATAGTTATATATTTGTTTGTAGCTAGTCATTATGTCACCACGTAGTGATAGAGATTGGATGTACAAAAGGTTAGATCATAGGTATCTTAGCACAACATATCATGCATCCGTCAAAGGATTTTTGGATGTTGCTTTTTCTAATGAAGCAACTGTTGATGGGGATTATATTAGATGTCCTTGTTTTAAATGCAAGAACATGTATTATAAAACAAGAGGTGATGTAGAGCTTCACTTGTTACAAAACGGTTTCACTCCTAATTACACAACTTGGTGGGCACATGGTGAAAGAAATACGATATCTCAGCATGAGGAAGAATCTTCTAATCCGATGCAGGATCCGATGGAAGATGATGATGATGATGTTAATGGGTGTACACAAATGTTGATGGATGTAATGGAGGAACTCCCGAATCCAAATGCCAAGGGGTTCTATGATATGTTGGAAGATGCTGATGAACCTTTGTGGGATGGATGTGAAAATTATTCAAAATTACAAGCTGCAACAGAGTTGTTGCATTGGAAGTCAGAATACAATATATCTGAGGCTGCTTATGATCACATACTTCCTATAATTAAGCGGATGCTACCCAAAGGTGAGAAACTAGTTGAGAACTTCTATGAGACGAAGAAGCTTTTGAAAATAATTAGACTCCCAGAAAAAAAGATCCATGCTTGCAAAAACCATTGCATGATATTCTATGGGGCAGATTCTGATTTGACTAAGTGTCGAGTGTGTGATCATGATCGGTACAAGAGTGGCAAACTGCCTTATTTGGTTATGAGATACTTGCCGATTGCTCCTAGACTCCAAAGGTTGTATTTGACAAAAAAGACGGCAAAGCAAATGACATGGCACTATGAACATCAAACGGAACCGGGTTTGATGGTCCATCCAAGTGATGGTGAGGCTTGGAAGCATTTCGACTCAATGCATCAAGAATTTTCAAGTGAACCACGGAATGTTCGCCTTGGGCTATGCACCGATGGGTTCAGTCCAAATAACTCAAATACAACCCCGTATTCATGTTGGCCTGTTTTCCTTTCAATTTATAACTTGCCTCCTTGGATGTGCTTAAAAGAACCATATGTTCAATTAAGCATAGTTATTCCTGGAAAAAAGAGCCCAGGTCAAAATATAGATGTGTTTCTCAGGCCGCTAATTGACGAGTTAAAGATGCTATATACAGATGGTGTTGTCACTTATGATGCTTCGACTAAATGCAATTTCACAATGAAAGCTATACTTCTTTGGACAGTTAGTGACTTTCCTGCTTATGCAATGTTATCGGGATGGAGCACACATGGCAAGTTAGCATGTCCGTATTGTATGGGTGAGTCGGGGTCGTTTCGGTTACACCATGGTAGTAAACCATGTTGGTTTGACTGCCATCGAAAATTTTTACCTGAACAACACACATATCGGGGTGACAAAACAGGATTTCTGGCTAATAAGGTTGAGCGATCTAGCCCCCCACCAATATTAACCGGTGATCAGATTTGGGAGCAAGTACGACACTTTCCAACTGTTTATGAAGGCAAACCTTTTAGAGCAAAGAATGCAAAATTGCCTGGTTTCGGGATTACTCATAATTGGGTTAAGAGGAGCATCTTTTGGGAGCTACCATATTGGCGGAAGTTGTTAATACGACACAACCTTGATCCCATGCACATTGAGACAAATGTGTTTGAAAATCTTTTCAACACCGTGATGGACACTCCGAAAAGCAAAGACAACATGAATGCAAGAAAAGATATAGAAATGTATTGCAATCGAGTGCAATGGCATACATGGAAGAAGGGAAATAAGGATATGAAAAATAGAGCATCGTTTGCTTTGAGCAAAGAACAAGTAGCTAAAATATGCCAATGGTTGATTAAACTTAAATTCCCGGACGGATACGCCTCAAACTTGGGGGGGTGCGTTAATGTAGATGATAATAGCTTTTACAAATTCAAGAGTCACGAGTGCCATGTATTTCTTCAAAGATTTTTGCCTATTTCTCTAAGAGGTATGGTGCCAAACTCAACATGGGATGCAATTACAGAGTTGTGTACATTCTTTCGTGTAATATGTTCAAGGGTGTTACGCGTAGATGACTTACAACGCTTGCAAACTACTATTGTTGAAACCATTTGCAAGTTGGAAAAAATATTTCCACCTGGATTCTTTGATTCAATGGAGCATCTTGTTATCCACTTAGCTCGAGAAGCTATGCTTGGTGGTCCGGTTCAATATAGGTGGATGTATCTTTATGAAAGGTATATTTTTTACCATACAAAATATTCTACCATAAAACCTATGGAATTTCTAATAAGTCTTTTCCAACATCTTTTTAGGAAATTGGGATCAATGAAAAGAAAGATAAAAAACCATGCGAAGGTTGAGGGGTCCATTGTTGAGGCTTACATGATTGGAGAAATATCGACTTTTTGCTCACAATACTTTTTGCCTACAATTGAAACCCGGTTGAATCGTGAGTCGCGTAATTTTGCCCCAGACATTCCTAGTTATACCATGGTCGACTCTCGATTAAGCATTTTCAAAGTTCCATCTTGAAGATTATTCGAAAAAAGTGGTCAATGCAGGCCTTTGACAGATGATGAGATGCGTATTGCTCATAATTACATCTTGATCAATTGTGTTGAGGTTCTACCTTTTTTAAGGTATGTCAAGTTATCTATTTTTCCTTGATTTCGTGAAACTCTAAAATTTTTGTTATTTTTTAAGGTTGTTTGAAAATTATGTGATCCAAAGCCAACCTGATATGGATGATGGAGCATTTGAAAGGTTTAGGGATCAACATTTTGCTAAGTGGTTTAAAGATCATGTGAGTATGATAAGAGAAAATTTTGTATTACCAAAGTCTCTTCCCCTGTGAATTAGTTAACAAATGAATTTATCAATGTAGGTTTTTCAACAATCAAATGATATCAATCAACATCTGAAATGCCTTGCACGAGGACCATTACGACATGTTAGGTCCTATAAAGGATACTTTGTCAATGGTTACAAGTTTCATACTGAAAAATATGGTGATGGACGGGCCACACACAATAGTGGTGTATGTGTAAGAGGTACTTGTTACAATGAGACTGAGTGTGACTATTATGGGTTGTTGGATGAGGTCTTGGAAGTAGAATATCAAGGCATAGGGCGTTGTGTCGTAGTATTATTCAAGTGTACATGGTTTAACCCTACTGAAGGGGTACGTGTGGATCGAAAGCATAATTTGGTTGATATTAAATACAAATCAAGGCTAAGAAATGAAGATCCGTTTATCCTAGCGTCACAAGCAGAACAAGTGTATTATGCACCATATCCTGCAATGAAGGATTTAAAAGATTGGTGGGCTGTCGTCAAGACGAAACCAAGGGGTGTATATGATCTACACCAATGTGTTACTGAAGAAGATGATGATGATGATGAAGAGGACCAATTCTTTCAAGAAAGTGAAGCAACTTTACCTTCTACAAGTAGCGGTGCAAATGAGGTGGCAGGACCCCTTTCTCATGTAATTGAAGGAGAAATAGAAGAAGTTAATGACAATGACATTGAGAGAGAAGAGGATGAAGAAGTTGATGATAACTTGGATGATTCATCCGAAGATGATATTGAAGATGAAAACATATGTGATGATAATTCTGATGATGAGTAATTACTAAAAATGTAGAATGAAACAATGTATTTGGAACTATATATTTTGCCTAATGGACCTTATAAATAACTTTTTAGCTAAAATGATCGTTTTCTTTTTCTATATACATTGCACTTTCATTTATTTGTGTATTATAGCATGTTACCTTCTCTTACTTCTATAATTTTCTATTATAATACATACTTGTTCTAACAAATACTTTATTAATTCTTGATTTTAAGGGTTATTTTTTGACTAATGGCGCAACGAGGAGCCCGTGGTGGTGGTCGCAGTGGTAGTCACATTAGTGGTCGTGATGCTAGAGATAGAAATGCATCCCAATCATACAATGATGCAGAAAGTCAACTTTCTTCTTCAGTTAGAGGATCAAACATCTTAGAACAAGTTCCAAGTAACCCATCAAAAAGGAAGTTCATTGAAGTCGATTCTGAAAAGGAGTACTAAAGTTAATTTTACAATTGTTTATGAAAATGAATTTACTTGTTAATGATAATACTAATGCTAATTTTTTAATTTTTAATTTTTTGCAAGATTTACGGATCAGATTTCAGTGATCAGAGCCATCACATGTATACTGAAGACGATGTTTGACGGCCCATGGACCTCATGGAAGAAGGTTGACAAAGAACATCGTGATGCAATGTGGGAACACTTCAAGGTTTGTACTTATTATTTTTATGATTTATCAAAGTAAAAATTGGTATAAAATGAAAAAGATAATTGTATGCGTGATCTACATGTAGGGTTTGTATGTTTGGCCCGAAGAGACTGATGTTCTTGCTCGCAAGGTATGGGAAGACTGTATGAAGAAACGATTTCCTGACGTAATGCGAAGAGCACGTGAAGCATCTTTAAAACTTGCCAAAGCTGCAAATGTGAATGCCTCACTAGAAGGTGATTTAAATTTGCTAAAGGACTATCGCCCAAATTGGATAAAAAAGGAGTATTGGGAAAAAATGATCAATGAAGTGTGGACCACATCCAAATGGAAACGTTTATCACAATCAGGGAAAAATAATAGAAATAAATTAGAAGATGGCTCTGTTTCCAAACATACCGGGGGTTCTATATCTATTCGTCAACATAAGAAAAGAATGGTAAGATGTTTGCATCTCACGTTAGTTTCCACTTAGACTGTTGAGTTTTTGTTTTGTTTTTTAATGTATTACTAATGGATTTTGTAGCAAGCAATGCTTAAATGCCCTCCTACAGGAGTTGAACTTTATGCAAGGTTGCACACTAAACGGTCTACTCAAGAGTACATTACACCAAAGGCAGCTAAAGTTAAGGTATTTTCAATTCTTTTGTAGGAAACAAAACTTCCTACTACTCGGGTTAATGACTTTGTTAAAGCAACTAATTGACAGAAAACAAATCTTTCGTAAGTAGTAATCAACTTACAAAAGAAAAGAAACAAATTATTATCTCTAAATTTTTGATCCTCTGCCTAGTTGTAATTAAGTGTTTTGTAAGTAGTAATCAACTTTATGCAAGGTTTGAGTATTATGAATTTAATGGGATGGAATGAACCATTCCATTCCTTATTTCATGTTACTATTTTTTCATATTTTTTTTTGCTATAATAGGAGGCTTATGAAAGTGCTATGGTGGCTAAGTTTGGTGATGATACTAGTTGCCACCCCCTCTTGGATAATGAAACATGGTGTGATGTTTCCGGAGGAGTCAAGAAAGGAAGAATATATGGATTCGGATCTGTGTCTGATCCAGCGAGCTTTTTGGAAGGAACATCTAGTACAATAACATCCCAAGAGGTTCGTTTAATTTTGTACTTTATAAAAATTTCCTATCATAGCATTGTACTTACAAAGTTTCCTATCATGGCATTGTACTTACAAAGTTTCCTATCATGGCATTGTACTTACAAAGTTTTCTATCATGGGATTATACTTACAAAGTTTCCTATCATGGCATTGTACTTACAAAGTTTCCTATCATGGCATTGTACTTACAAAGTTTCCTATCATGGCATTGTACTTACAAAGTTTTCTATCATGGTATTATACTTACAAAGTTTCCTATCATGGCATTGTACTTACAAAGTTTCCTATAATGGCATTGTACTTACAAAGTTTTCTATCATGGTATTATACTTACAAAGTTTCCTATCATGGCATTGTACTTACAAAGTTTCCTATCATGGCTTTGTACTTACAAATTTTCCTATCATGACATTGTACTTACAAAGTTTCCTATCATGGTATTGTACTTTAGGTTGTCTATGAACGTGTACGAAATGAGATGCGTGGCGAAATGGATGCTAAAGCTGCAGAAATGGAAGCTAAACATCAACAAATGCATGAGGAAATGGATGCCAAAGCTGCAGCAATAGATGCCAAACAACAACAAATTGATGCAAAATATGAAGCAATGGAGAAGATGTATGTAGCCTTGCAAAATATGATGGGAAATTGAAAAGTAGAGGTAATATGATGTTAACCATTAGTATTTGATGTTTTTGAATGACTTGTTAACCTTTTGTATTTGATGTTTTTGATTGTTTTGAATAATGTTTTATAGGAATAAGAACCGAAGATGATTGGATGGACATGAAATGAAGATATCAGCTAAAATGTTATTTTGAAGGTTAAACTTTTTTCTGTTTGTAAATGTTATTTTGAAGTTAAACCGTTGGGAGTTTGCTGTTATGTGGATAGTTTCGTTTTTGGATGTTTCTTGAATGACACTTTGGTAAACTTTGATAGTTTTGGTATTGTAATGCTTGGTTGTATCATTATTTGATGTTCTTTAGTATAATAATTTGATGATTGTAGTATTTTTTTTTTCTTTTAGAATCATAATAAAAAAATGATACTACAAGTTCGTGGTGAGAAAATAAAAAGTATTTTAATGCATGAATTTTGCGAGGGATTAGCTACGGAAAAAAAATCATGTCTAAAGTGTGCGACGGATCAGCGACGGAAAGGAAAAAAATTTAATGTATGAATTTTGCAAGGGATTAGTGATGAAAAAAATTCATGTCTAAAGTTTGCGATAGATCGGCAACGGAAAAAAAAAATAGTATATGAATTTTGCAAGGGATTAGCTACGGAAAAAAAAAAATTGTTCATGGAAATTTGCGACAGAACAGCGACGGAATGCATTGAGTGACATTTAGCGACGAATATTCTGTCGCTACCTTTGTCGCAAGAGAAAACCCGATCCGTCGCTAAAACCCTCGCTGAGAAATTAGCCACCTTTTTATTACCTATGGAGTGAATCTGTCGCCGATCCATTGCAAACAACATTTAGCGACGGAATAGCGACGAATTTTTCCGTCGCTAAAACCCATGTTTCTAGTAGTGAATGTTTAGTTGGTTAAGTAATAATGAGGGGGTATTCTAGTAAAAGTGATTTTTATTTTTTAGAGTGGATTATTATTTTGGGACAAACCAAAAAGAAAAGATGAATTATAATTTTGGAACGAAGAAAATAAATATTTAGTTACGAACAAGTACGAACATAACTAATTTATGAACATTTGAGAAATGTGAATAATGTTGATCAATGAACGTGTACATTAGTTTCAAGGAAAAATTTCGTTCATATCCTTCCAAACTTTAAATATTACGTCAATATCCTTATAAAATTTAAAATTACATATACATCATTTTAAAACTATAATATTTACATCTATATCCAAGTTTATATTTTTATTTAAATTAAACTAATATAATATTAAAAACCTATATAATATTCAAAATTATATATATTGTTACTAAAATACCCTTTTTAAATAAAAGATTATATATAAACGTTTTAATAAGGATTAAACAAATGACAATACACTAACTTCGACACTATTTCTTCAGCACGTTAAACAACTGCAGTTGATATAGCCACTGTTTTTGAAGGTTTCACAAACTACGTATCACAATTATGCCACTTGAGGTTTTATTTAGCGAGTATAATGATATGGGTAGTTGTTGCCTTGTTAGGTGTGTATTTCATTTTTCCTATTGGATATGTGAATTGCTTTTTGTTGTTTTCACTTTTCAGTACTACTCTATAAAAAAGAAGAAAACATATACACAAAAATGGTTACAATCAAAAGCTGAAAACCAAACATGAAAAACAACCAAACAAATACATAATCGTTATAATTCTGAAAAGAAAAGACTCTTCGTTGTAGGATAATAATGTTATTTATGCATATTAACGTTTAGACGATAATTGGTCATGAATCGAAATGTTTCTCTGTATATATAATGAGAATATGTTGAAAAGTTTAATTAGCTGTTTAATAAGATTAATCTTGTTAATATTTTATTTAGAAAGGGTATTTTAGTAACATCATATATAATTTATAATTTTAGACAAGTTTTTTAATATTATATTAGTTTAATTTTAATTAAAATATAAATTTGGATATAGATGTAAATATTATAGTTTTAGAATGATATATACGTAATTTTTAAATTTATAAGGACGTTGACGTAATATTTAAAGTTTAGAAGGATATGAATGAAATTTTCTCTAGTTTCAATTTATAAGTTTTTGTATAAATGTGCATAACTGAACGTATATATGTTCATCAATGAATTTGACGGTCATTTTCTTTTATTTAGAAAAAATATGATGATGTCAAAATATATACCACCATTTTTGTGAATAACTCCATATTTAATCCATTGTAATATGTAATTTACAATATGTAATTTAGTTCGGTATAAATTAAAATAAGTCTTTGGATGGATTAAAAAAACAGTTTATAACAATTTAAAGTCCAAGATAAATTATTTTTGATCGGTTAGTAACCCGTAACTTATCAAAACTCTTTATAATTTATAGATGTCTAACATCTTTAGAAAGTTTTTTTAGTTATTTTACCAAATACTGAAAAAAGACTTATTAAGTTATAGTGTTTGCTACTGAATAAATTAATCTAAACACTTTTTATAAACTCGGTTTTAACACCACTATAAGCTAAGGTATAAACTTTAATTAGCCAAATACCCTCTTAAAAATGCCGAACCTTTTTAGAAATAACGTTGTATTATTAGCCAAATACCCTCTTAAAAATGCCGAACCTTTTTAGAAATAACGTTGTATTATTAAAGGTGTAATCTTTATGAGAAGTTGAAAATATCTTATTTTGAATTAATGACGGCAGTTATTGAGGTCCCTAATTTTATATCAATATAGTTTCAATGCATAACTAAAAGACATTTACAGTCACACAACTACCACCCAACCATTCCTTTCAAAATAAATGCGGGGCCACTCCCGCCCCACCCCAGCGCACAAATATGAACTTAAGAGAGCTAATGAATTTTCCCAATTACTTTTATTAAAATTCTTTATCTTCTTTCTTTTCAAGTAAAGGCTTCTTACTTCTTAGTCTCAAGATGGAGATAGAAGTAGGGAGGAGCACCGGTACTGGTGGTGATGGTAGCCACAACGGCAGTACAATGGCGGAGCATGGTGATAGTAATGACGAAGGTGGTGGTGGAGAAAGTATGGGTCGGAGTCAGAGCATGAAGGAAAGAGCAAGTTATCTGGTGTGGCAAGATCTAAGGGTGATGCTCCCAAGCTCCGGTGATGGACCAACAAAGCGGTTGCTCCATGGTCTTAACGGTTTTGCAGAACCGGGTCGGATCATGGCTATCATGGGTCCTTCTGGTTCGGGCAAATCCACACTTCTTGATGCATTAGCAGGTTTGTTCCTTGTCTTCACCAGACAACTAGTTTCTTTTTACGTTCTTTTACTACTATGAAATATATATATATATATATATATATATATATACTAGTGAGATATAGTAAAAAGAAAGGAGTTATCTTTGTATCTAACTGATCTTTGCCCATTTGAGGAAAGTCCAAGATTTGAGACATGGGCAAAAAGGTTTAGGGAGTAAAAAATTACTATAACTAGTAAGTCACTTTTTTCGAAAATTTATGGTACTTTTTTAGTGTTTTTGTAAGTTCTCAATCATTTAACGTGACCCCAGGATTTGATTTTTTTTTCTAGATTCTCTAGATCAAACTAAAAAAATTGTATTATAAATTGATTCATATATTATTGGTAATTTATATAGCTATCTATTATGAATTACGATATTTGAATGTGTGATTTTAATTGTTTTTGATAGGTAGACTATCAAAGAATGTGGTGATGGCTGGAGATGTTCTACTAAATGGGGAGAAGAAGAAACTAACCTATGGTGTTGTTGTAAGTGACTCCATGTGTATATATCCCTTATATAATTGTTTTCTTGTAAATTTGATAATAAATTAATGTAAAAGAGATAATAATTAATGTAGGCTTATGTGACACAAGAAGATGTTCTAATGGGAACCCTCTCAGTGAGGGAAAGCATCACTTACTTAGCTCATTTGAGGCTTCCACCAACATTGACCAAAGAAGAAGTGAAAGATACAATAGAGGGGACAATATTAGAGATGGGACTCGAGGATTGTGCAGATAGGTTGATAGGAAATTGGCACTTGAGAGGTATAAGTGGTGGGGAGAAGAAAAGGCTAAGTATTGCACTTGAAATCCTCGTTAGACCACGAGTTTTGTTTCTAGATGAACCTACAAGTGGACTCGATAGTGCCTCGGCATTTTTCGTGGTTCATGCTCTAAAAAGCATGGCTCGTGATGGAAGAACAGTCATTTCTTCAATTCACCAGCCAAGTAGTGAAGTCTTTGCATTGTTTGACGACTTGTATCTTTTATCTGGAGGTGAAACTGTCTATTTTGGAGAAGCCAAAGAAGCTATTGAGGTTTGTGAATTGTGAGTAGAGTATATATAGAACTAATAAGTTTGGAGAATATATATAATTGTGTGTTGTTAAAACAACATACATACTACATATATAAAAGCAATCAATGTAAAAAAAAGTAGTATATGCAACAACCTCAATACATGTATAAAGTAAAAGAATTTTCATATGAATATCGTTATATCACGTATGTTTTAAGTGATGATAACTGTTTATAATTTTGTACAGTTTTTTGCTGAATCGGGGTTCCCGTGTCCCATCAAGAGAAATCCTTCCGATCATTTTCTACGTTGTATCAATTCAGATTTCGATGTCGTGACAGCTACACTAAAAGGCTCATTGAGAATTCAAGTATGTTTTCCTTGTCTTTGTTTATTATATTTAACGTTTTAGTGCCGCTTAAACACAAATGATTTAGTTTTATTTTATAAGTCAAGTAATTTAAATAAAATAAACTATTCTTTTAATAAAAATAAGTTTACTGTGTTTGGTTTGCGTTAATTAAAACTAGCTAGAAGGAAAAGAAATTACATGATTGCGAAGTAAATATTAAAAAACATGCATGTTTGTTTACCAAAAAATGAAATAAAATGAATTATTATCATTCCTTAAAGATCGAATATGTGCCATTCATTTTATTGGACCACTTTTTTGGTTTGTTTGTTATTCCGTTAAAACCTGCCGACTTGTTTAATTGTGCAATTTGAACTGGACTTATGTGTGATTTAGATATTTGGATTTTTATATTAATTTGCAACAAACCACATTAATGTTATGGATTTAGATTAGTTTTGATTACTAAAATGAGAACTAATAGTCCAAAAATAAAAAACAAATATTCTTTTATGGGATTTTCTAATATATACCTTAAGGACACATATAAGAAGTATTAATTAATCATAATTGTTACCATAATTAAACGTGAAACGCATTAATTATAAGAAATATTACCATAATTAAATATAATTTTTATTAATAATCTCCACAATTAATGCATTTCACGTTTAATTATGGTAACAATTGTGATTAATTAATATTCTTATATGTGCCTTAGGGCACATATTAGAAAATCCTTTCTTTTATTTATTTATATTGTTTATTTTTAATATATATCTTTTAGTTATTAGATAAACAATTGTTTTATTTAATGTATTTTAACTATCTAAAATAGTCATACATAAAGAAGGTAAAAGTAAAAAAATCAGTTACCTTTTTGCAATAAAATTAAAGTTTCTTGTATTGTTAATATATGTGATTAAATATAATATATTTCATATGTATATTATATATAATTTCTTGTATTGTTGGTGTAAAATGACATTTATATCATTTTCAATTCATTTTACATTTTTTAAAACTACTCTACCTTATATATAGATATTAAATTAGATGCCCTATCGAACCAACTCGAGTCATCCATCATTGTTGGCACCCTCCGATCCCTATTTGTCCTCCCCTTAGACATAAACTTGTTGCTGCCATTTAGGAAAAAACCTCCTCCTTCCTTTGTAAGGTATCAACCTGATGATACCTTGATGCCCAAGGAAAAAAAAAGAACAACAAAGAAAAGAAACAGAGGAATAACAGGGGAATAAAATGAAGAAGAACGAACTTTTAATTACTTGGTGAAAAGGTCTAATGTGCTTGAATTGTGGGTAAAGTGTTAGAATAACTTAATAAAATATGAAAATGAAATCACTCAATCTATTTAATTGTACCAAACAAACAATTAGAACATCCACAATTTACAGCTTAATAAAAGAGTTGAATGAGTTTAAATTATTAAACTCAACGACAGTGACATTCCAAGCTGGCATGCAATATTGACGATTGAACTTTTTAATGGGTTAAGAAAAACTATTTTAACTTTAATATAAATGTTGGATTGAACTCCTATATATATACTTCAGTACATTGCAGGAAAATAATAGTAAAAGATATATTTTCGGGTATGTTTAGGCATGTTAAGTTATTATCATCGTTGTTTAAATGTTTTCATTTGTAGGAAAAGCAAGAAGAATCAGACCCTTTTACGAATATGGGAACAACACAGATCAAAGCAACCTTAGTAGAAAAATACCGATGGTCAAAACACGCCGTGAAAGCTCGAGCAAGGATGAAACACCTCTCCACAATCGTAAGTTCCTTCAAACTCAAAACCTTTTCGTGTTTCCATGGCTGCTTGCTTATTATTCCCATTTCCAGCGAGGACCTGCGACCAAGGCAAATACAGCAAGCCATGCTGGATGGTGGAAGCAACTTGACACACTAACAAGACGATCGTTCGTGAACATGTCAAGAGATATGGGATATTACTGGTTAAGAATCATCATCTACTTAGTCGTATCAATATGCGTTGGGACAATCTTCTTCGATGTGGGAACGAGTTACACTGCCATTCTTGCAAGGGGAGCTTGTGGTGGTTTCATAACAGGGTTCATGACTTTCATGTCAATCGGAAGTTTCCCTTCATTTATCGAAGATATGAAGGTACGTACGCAATCATAAGTAAATTAAACCCATTTTAATGTATTTCATCGATTTTAACAATCATGCATGCAACTATACATTTCCAGATCTTTACTCGAGAACGTCTCAATGGCTACTACGGGGTTGGTGTGTTTATACTTGCAAACTTCCTATCTTCGTTCCCGTTCTTGGTTGCAGTTTCTCTAGTCACCGGAACAATCACATGGAACATGGTGAAGTTCAATCATGGATTCTCGCGCTACGCTTTCTACTGTCTCAACCTGTTTGGCTCGATTGCAGTGATCGAGAGCTGTATGATGATTGTTGCAGCTCTTGTTCCGAATTTCTTGTTTGGGCTCGTAGTTGGGGCTGGAGTTCTCGTAAGATTACATCTGAACCATTTTCATAGCGTTTCTTGTTTCAAAAACGCTAAATATACTGAATTATTTCACACAATATTGTAGGGTGTTATGATGATGACTTCAGGTTTCTTTCGTCAACTTCCCGATCTTCCAAAGCCATTTTGGCGTTACCCTGTGTCGTATATAAACTACGGATCATGGGCAATACAGGTATTCAAAGATCGCAAATTTAATTAATCTGTTTGTTAAATATATAAGGTATAGAGATTTATGTTATTTGAGCTACTGGAATTAATGCAGGGAGGATACAAGAATGATCTATTGAATTTGGAGTTTGATGGGTTATCTCCGGGAGACCCGAAAACCTCCGGCAGGGAGGTGATAACGAAGTTGTTCCGGATGCCGTTGACTCACTCGAAGTGGTGGGACTTGTTTGCGATATATGCGCTTCTTGTGAGTTACAGACTGACGTTCTTTTTAGTTCTCAAGTTGAAGGAGAAAGTGTTGCCATTTTTACAGTCGATGTATGCAAAGAGAACTGTACATCGACTGAAAAGGCGAGCTTCTTTCGTAAAGTTTCCTTCTTCAAGACGATACCAAAACCTTCGCACTTTATCGGCACAAGAGGGCTTCAGTTCTCCGATCCCATAGCTCAAAAACACAGTACATTTAAAACACATCACTTTTACAATCATTATTACACAATTTGGAGATATATCATGAATCAGTGTATAAATCTACAATGGGTTTAACTTTGTTTTACCAGCAATTTGATGTTTCTTTCATTTGTATACCCACTTCCATATTTTGTCACAAATGAGTTGATATTGTACTAGTACAAATTCCATACGTGAAGTTTTAATTTGGTGTCTGTTGGATATGTATAACAAGTTCTTTGGACTAGGTCTTTGCAAGCCCTATGAGGTTTTATACAGGTGAATAAAGTCTATGTAACTTGCATTATATATGTTTTTTATAATCATGATATTTCCATCTCTAGAACCCATTATTTTCCAGTTTTATTTTGTATTAATATTCAATTTTTGAATAATATCGGTTAATGAAAAAAATAAGTTATCGAAGTTTCTCTCATAAAACCCTTGTCTTCCTAATAACTATTGTAGCATCCCGTTTTAGAGGTAAGTTAAATATTAATTGACCTTTCAATTATCGAAATAAGGTATTATTTTGACCTTCGTTAGCTAGAAATTAGCTAGATAAAAATGTTAACAAAGTAGGGTTAATATAGTAGTCAGACTACTTTGTTAATTCCACTAGAAGTAAAATTTTACTGACAATTAGTGGCATAAGAAAACATATAGAAAACAAAGAAAATGTCATTAAAAATCGTTTCCCTTAAAGAGGTTTAATTTTTGTGTTACCTGTTGGTATTTTTTTTTTTTTTCTACGCGACTCCAGATTATAGATAGCACTATTAGATGATATTTTTTATGTCACTAATCCAGTTAAAATAAAATCATTATCTACTTTTAGCCGCATATATACTTTCACTACAAGAATTACCACCTGCACCGACAACATTTATACAAACGATAAGTGTTGTCTGTACAGAGTTAACAAACTTTTTTTTGACTTTGAACTGTATGTCGATGATTTATCGTTTGAATAGGTTAGGTGGGAACAAAAAGTTTTTCGTAGTCTTCTAAAAACGTATGCCGACGATATGTCGTTGATATATGTCACGATACAGTTTTGGGAGAGCTATACCGACGACACGTCGTCGCCATGCCACACTGGCAATCCGAGTGAAATGGCTCGGTACAACGCTCTATTTTTTTCCAGCAATTAAACAAAACGACGTAGTCTTGGGTACTATATACCGGCGACTTGTCGGCATACGGTTTAAAACCATCAAGACCAACGAATGCATCATTTCACTTTCAATTTCTCTTTTTCTCTCTTTCCGTCGGCGACCAAATCTCCTCCGACCACTCCCCTTCGCCAGCAACTAGTAAGTATCTTCTTGGTCCTTCTATTCCTCCTAATTTTATGATTGGTCAAGGTTTTTACTCCGGTTTTGAGGTTTGTTTTTTCCGGTTGAAGCTTTCACCTCCAATTTTGGGGTATTATTTCTGGTTGCAGCCTTCATCATCATCAGCCCTTCACCACCACCGGCCTCTAAAGACTACAGCTAGCTACACCGGTCATTTTGAGGTAAGATTCCAATTTTTTTTTTCCTTCTGTTTTGGGCAAAATTTTGTTTTGTGTTACTTATTTAGGCATGAAAATGAAATTGAACATGATTTGTTTGATTTTTTGTTTAAATGTGTATATATTTTGGGCAAAATTGGGCAAAAATAGACAGATTTCTGTTTTGTGTTATTTGTTTAGGCCAATGTTTTAAAAACCGGTTTGAATCGGCCGGTTGAACCGGGAACCTCGGGAGGGAGTGGTTAACTATCATCGGTTTTAAGTTGATTTCTGATCCGAATTAAACCGACCGGTTTTTAGAAAAACCCAATTGAACCGGTCAAAATAAACTGGTTGAACCGGGTAAACCGAATAAAAATACATGAAAAATAACCATTTACATAATAAATTTTGGTGATTTTTTTTTTCAAATTTAATTAGTTTCCTCTAAATAAAAACATATGGTAAATGTTATAATTCTTTTTTGATGTATTTGTATTTATCTAAACTATATTTTGTTTCGGTATTTTATATATATATATATATATATATATATATATATATATATATATATATATATATATATATATATATATATATATATATATATATATATATATATATATATATATATATATAGAGATAATTTAAAACACTAAAAGTTATGGTTATGTATTATTTTAATGTATTTGGATTGATCCACAACTTATTTTTACATGTATTTTTAATGTTTGAACTTGTAAACGTCAAATTCATAATATATATATATATATATATATATATATATATATATATATATATATATATATATATATATAGGGTTAGGTTAATGTGTTTTTCACATTTATTGTGTGCTAGAATGCACCAATAGGAATTTAATAAATTAAATAACTATTTAAGTAAATAAATATAGATATTAAATAATTTCCATAAATGTTTGTATATTAAATGATATCCATAATTATAATTCTCTTTTTATGGAAATTAAATATACTTCATTAATGTCAACAATAACATTCTTTCAGAATGATTTCGCGTCTACGTTTTTATGTATGAGTTTGTTTTTTGTTTCAGGAATCAGACACTTAAAATACATTAAATTTGCATCGAATATGAAGAACAAGAGTGTACACTCTCTTTATTCTAGATACGAATTCAGTCTGAAAGAATATTATTGTTGATATTAATGACGAATTTAATTAGTTTCCATAAAAAACAATTATAAGTATAGATATCATTTAATATGCATTTAATTTTACTTAATTTTTAATGGTGCATATATATATATATATATATATATATATATATATATATATATATATATATATATATATATATACAAAATAGTAAAAAAGATGAAAATTATAGAAACCGGTTAACTCGACGGTCAAACCAGGAAACGGTCACCATATCGGTTCAACTAAAAAACCATTTTTTAAAACATTGGTTTAGGCATGAAAATAAAATTGGGCATGATTTGTTTGATTTTGTGTTGTAGGTGTGTACATGTTTGTATGGAATTGGAATTGGATGTATTATATACATGTATGAAATTGCATAATTGTATGTCTCATTTGATTGTATGCCTCCTTTGAGTAGATGTATTGTATACATGTATGAAATTGCATAGATGCATTGCATAATT
This sequence comes from Lactuca sativa, assembly GCF_002870075.4. NCBI lineage: Eukaryota > Viridiplantae > Streptophyta > Magnoliopsida > Asterales > Asteraceae > Lactuca > Lactuca sativa. The sequence goes on from NC_056628.2 coordinate 35,440,501, forward strand.
GTACGTCTCATTTGATTTTGTGTTTAGATGTGTACATATTTGTATGAAATTGGAGTTGGAATCGGATGTATTGTATACATGTATGAGATTGGAATTTGAATTGGATGTATTACATCTATTGTATGTCTCATTTAGATGTATTGCATACTTGTATGGAATTAAAGTTGTTTGTATTGTATACATGTATGATTTTGTTAGATGTTTAGGTTTATCAGTTTGAGTGCATGTAAGATAAGGTGATAAAGTGCTTAATTAATAAGTGTTTAATGTGTTGTGTAAGTGAATTCTTAATGAATAGTTGATATTGTTTGTATTATAAGGTACTTAATAGGTTAGTGCCTAATATCATTTTATTTAGTTGATAATATGGTTTTAAAGTACAAGGTTATAATAGAAAGAACAAAAATAAGATGCTATAAATACTATAAATATGAAAAAGAAGTGAAAATAGAATGCTTTTATAAATAAACTAATAAAAGTACATTGCTAATATCGATGTATTTTTATTAGTTTATTTAGAGTAAATTACACGAATGGTCCCTATGGTTTAGGGTAATTTGCACGTTTGGTCCCTAACTTATTTTTTTAACTCAGAAGGTCCCTACTGTTTGTTTTTGTTACACGCTTGGTCCCTGTCTTACCTAAAGAAACAGTTTTTGCCCTTGATTTTTTAAAATATTTAAATAAACACACCCTAACCCCAACCCCCTCACTTTTCCTTACCTATCTCATAATTTTTTCCTATTTAAATAATAGCCTTTTTAGGTAAGACATGAACCAATCACGTAACAAAAACAAACAGTAGGGACCAAGCGCGTAACAAAAACAAACAACAGGGACTTTCCGAGTTAAGAAAACAAGTTAAGGACCAAACGCGCAAATTACCCCAAACCATAGGGACCATTCGTGTAATTTACTTGTTTATTTATAAAAGCATTCTATTTTTATTTATATTTTATAATAGAAAACCAAAAAATAAAAGTATGTTTCTATTAAAAGTATGATGCTATAATAGTAAACAAAAGTATGATACTATAATTAACCAACAAAAGTATGACACTATTAATAACAAAAGTTTGAAAACACATTGAATCATTGATTTTTAGTTGAAGTCTCTTCTTCATAATCATCAAAAGCCTAGAAATATTGTCTGAAAATTGATTTAGAAATTAATGTTAGGATTTCCCTGTTTTGGGACTACTTTTTGAATACTTTATCTCATCTAGGATGTGAATTTGCATTGCATGATTGTTGTTTAATAAAAATTTGGTTGTCATTTTCTCTTTGCTCCTCGGGTAAATATTTCTTTATATACTTGGAGCTAAGTCGAAATGCTTCCGAATTTTTCTCAAACAAACAATCATGCAATACAAGTTCACATATGAGATAAGGTATTCAAAAAGTGGGTTTTGAGGCCTACCATTGTGAATACTCTATCCATTCCGTCTGATTTTTACTTCTCGAGTATATATTTCTTTATATACTTGTGAATACTCTTTACATTTTTAGGTATATATTTCTTTATATAGCCCAAATACAATCTAACTTTCGATAACTATATATACAATATAATTTTTAATAATGAAACATCAATGACGATTGATAAGAGTTGGATTGGAGAGAACCGAATGTCTTCAAAATACTTGGAAGGTTTAATACGACAATCCTATGCATTAAAGGCTACTTGTTCAAGTGGGAGATTGTTGGAAATGGGTGTCTATAACACCCGTAAGTTAGGGCTAGTCAATTTGAATATTATAAATGTTAAAGTAGACTTTTGATAGAAGATTATTTAGGTTAAATATGTGACAAGGATTCTGCACATATAAAGAACGCCTAAATCTGACTTCGTGAGAGGAAGTTATGATTTTTATAATATTTCAGCGTAGCAGTATACGACTTAGAAACCGAAATTGAAATCGGTCGATTGTTATGAAAAGACAATCTAAACGAGAGTTTAAGATCTCGTCAACACCTATTTGTCGATATAAAGATAGTCGAGAACGGATATCATATGAGAGGGTGATGAATTTTTAAATGACTTTAATAGTCTAAGTCTGTTAAAAATATAACTTTAAAAATAAAGTCAAAATTAGCCAATGGAGTCTAAATGAAAGTCGTAGATCTCGTTGATAGCTACACATGAATATAAAATCCATCGAAAAAGGAGCTCGTATGAATTAGTTATGAATTTCTACGAATGCATATTTTTCCACGTGCAGCCGCATATGCACAAACAACATGCGCGACACTCATTGACACTCCACCAGATGCTTGACATGTGGCACCATGCAGAGAGCGACACGTCACCTTGGTTAACCAAATGCGTGACGTGCAGGGGACATGGTGCCCGACGTGCACCCTTTTCAATCCTATATAAACCCTGCGAAATCCTTCATTTCTATTCACACCTCTCACCATAATCTCTCTGGAAGTCTTTCTAACTTTTAGCCCTTTTACTCTCGAGTTTTTGGCCACTTCGACAAAAACATGCAGTGTCAGATAGTCGACAATTAGGAGATCTCAAGTCAGAGTTATACCCGCTTAATTCTCAGTTTTCATCAGTGTGCTCTATAAGTTAAGCTACACTTATTTTATTTAAGTGTAACTTTCAATTATAATCATAGTCGTTATTATGAACCTATAATTAAGATTTTTTTCAGTAAATCCAATATGATATTACTGATCGATCTACTTACGGGAATGATTTCTAGGCTGGATTTAGTGGAGGTGTTTAAAGTGAGATTTCCAAATAGTGTACTCTATATACCAAACGAACCCTACCTCCGATATAATCCTACTTGATTGTTCCTTACTTGATAGATCTTGATGTAGACATTCAGATTAGTGAGGAATCTAAAATATCATTAATCGTTAGGAATATTTAACTAAGACTTAGTGACATCCGTATCTAGGTCACGTTAGAAGAAAACTCAAGGAGTTTTGCGGAGTACTGCCGAATTCTTCGGTCACCCACCTAAGTCAAGTGAGTGCATAGTCCCTTTCATGAAAATAATTTTAATAAGTATTAATTAAAGTATTAAATATATGTTAGAAAGTTTATATGTGAGCTATATGCTTATTTCATGGTATATGTGTTAGATATGTATTTGAGGATATGCGATATGCGAACCAAATGACTCTATATATGTTAAAGGGTATATATCTATTATTAAATGATAACAATAATAGAAATATTATTAGAGAAAAGGATAAAAGTGTATACTTTGTGTTAAATATGTACAAAAAGATTGTCTAAACAGAGTTGGTATTGGGAACCTAGTAGTTTTTCAAGTTAATAAGGTAGGGCTCATTATAGATACCCGGTTCAATTAAGTTTGATATTAGGTACTCTTATTCGAGATACGTGTGAGTAGGTTAGAACCACGAGTAAAGATCTTCTCCTAGACACTTTCAGGTGTTGATTGTACGAAAATGGTACCAGAGTACGTATTCCGTCTTGGGTGACCAGAAATGGTGGGTCCAGATCAGACAACTGTAATGGTATGTCTGTTTATTTTCTTAGGTGACCAGAAATAGTGGGTTGGGATCAGACAACTGAATAGTATGTCTGCATATTCTTTCATTAGGTGAGTTAATTTCCTGATAATCGTAAACTAGGATCTGTGAGGATCGATTAGGGATCAAATATATGCATCTGCCACCAATCCGAGAGTATGGATTAGGCAGAATCATCCTTCCCTAGTCTGAGAGTATGGATTAGGTATAGTCATCCGCCACTGATCTGAGAGTATGGATTAGTGTTAGATGCCATTTTATGCATTTTTAGGGTAGTTTTCATTAGCATTTAGGATCATATTTTGTACATTTTCATGTCATTTATTTAAATAATGTTAAGCTCATGTATTTCGTTAGAATTCCTGGACTGCTCATGTTCTAATGTCAATTTCAGATAGTTCGAGCGGAGTAGTTGGATGTGCGTTTGGAGCTTAAAATGGAGCTTGGAACTTATGAAGAATTATTAGGAATTCTTGGAAGTTGTTTTGGTCAAGAAACATTAGATCTAATTGATCACACGAATATAGAATCTGCAATCTGAAGCTAAAGGATGTTGTTGACAGCTTTGATCCCCTATCAATATTTTGACCATATCTCATGAATCGTAACTCCGATTGACATGATTCAAAATTTTCTGAAAAGTAGATGAAATTTCGGACGTCTTAAGAAAAACATGCGATTGCGAATGTTTTCCATGAAATCGCATGGAGCCTTTATGCGATCACAACTTTGCTCGCAACTTGTCTTCGAGGTTTTTTAATGCCAAAAATTCATCTGAAAGTGAAAAATGAAAACATACGATCGCAACCTCTATACATGCGATCCCAACTTTTCCAAAAAGTGTCGAAATAGCTTCGTACTTCATTAAAAAGGCCTGTGACGTGTTTTCTTGAAAACCAACAATCACAACCTCAATACATGCGATCACATGTTTGGAGATTCTTGTTTTGGAAGCTTCCACCTTGAGTATAAATATAACCATCATAATTAATTGTAAGGGTTGGATGATTCCAGATGAAAAAAACCTCTTCTGAAGGCTATTTTTGAATTCTTTCAGCGAATTTTGAAGATCTGAAGGTTGCGAATCATCTCACACATTTTTTTATCTAGATTATTCAGTAAATGTTTCTTTTATTTAGTATGATTTTGTTTTTGGCCATGTTTGGTTAAACTTTAGTTTTCAGTTTTGCATAGAATAATACTTTTCATGTGATTAGTTTTCAGATCTGATTTTCGTTTTGTGTTTCTATCTTGATTTTTCAGGTTTAAGCTTAATGAATGTTTGGTTTTAAATTCTTGTTAGTCTGATCACCTTGCTAGGGTTTTATCATTCCAGTTAACCAATTAACAGAATCCGTAATTGTTCTTGTCAATTGGTAAAAAGTAACAAGTATCAGATTGGTTCCGTTTTGGGATTTAACTCTGGTATAAACTGTAAAAATCATACCTTTATTCTTCCGAGCTTGTGAGAAGTATTGGGTATTGCTGGGAATTTTACAAAGAAGTGAAGAACTTAACGCAATTTTTCAGATTTAATTAAGAGCTTGTTTAATTGAATAGTAAAAAGTTAGGGTTAATTCAAAGAGCTTGTTTTGACTAACTAATTTAGGTAAAAGAGAAATTACTAGAGTTTGTTAGTTTTTCTCAGTACCAACTTAGATAGAACGCATATGAAATAATCAAATATGAGTTAGTTGCATAATTAGGAAAGTCACAGCAGAACTAAAACCACTTTTATTATTGATTTTTGCTTATTTTAATATCATTGTATTTTTTAGTTTTTAGTTTAACTCAAATCCCCTTTTATATTTTTTGGTTCTTGACTAGAATGTATATGATGCAAAAAGACATTGACCATTAGGTAGGGCTGGCAATTCTCGACATGACACGCGACACGACACGAAATAAATAGGTTTGAGTTGAGTTTTTCAAGCCGCCAACCCGCTAACCCGTCAACCCGCCAACCCATTTATTAAACGGGTCATATATGGGTTTCTCAAAAAATAAACGGGTTGACCCGCCAACCCGTTTATATTCTTAATAAAAAAAATAATTATATTTTTAAATGTATTTATGTATCAAGGATTAATATTTAATAAGTATTATATAATATATATCATTTATTCATAGACCATTTGATTGTTTTGACATTATTACTTGTGGTGGATGGTCTAAGGTCATAAGTTGTAACCTATAAGGATAAGTCTGTAACATGTTTCTATGAATGTTTTTAATTTTCATTTGGATGTTTAACACTTAAATATCTAAAATTTGGACCCACAAACCCAAATCTAACCCACGAACCCACCAACTTGTGAACCCGTATAAATAAATGGGTTGGTGGGTCATATATGAGTTTATGTTCCAAACCCGCCAACCCGTGACCCGCCAACCAGTGACCTGTATATTTAAATGAGTCGTGTTTGGTTTGGCATATTTTGACCCGCCAACCCGCTAACCCGCGACACGCCAACCCGAACACGACACGATTGCCAGGCCTTTCATTAGGTTGTATCCTTGAGGATTCGACCCTGCTCCCATGTGCTATATTTTTAGTACAACCAGCAGTGATAATTAATTTGTTTAATACGCGCGCAACAACGTGTTAACAAATTGGCGCCATTGTCGGGGACACAGTGCTTTCTAATGTTTTTATGACAAGAATTTTTCGTTCAAGTGCACCTTTAGTTTTTGATCCAGAAATCGACGAACTGCAAGGAAACTAAAGAAAGAAGCAAAAAAGAGAAAACAATTAGCTGGTTAATCATCATCTTCAGTACCTCCAGAAACCTCCACACCACAAGGCACTCCCTTATGGAACGAATCAGACCCGTTTATTCCCAAAGTACCCACATATTCTCCTCAAAACAGCCCTTATAAAAAATATTCCCCACCCTCTTCCGTTAAATCTGAACCCACATATTCTTCAGAATTCAAATATTAAGGATTAACCATGAGTGGAGACGAAGCAGAAAAGACCCTTAGAGAGTGGGCCACTCAAGGGGTCAACCAGAAGCCCTTTGCATTACGTTTCTAGAAGCCTAGAACTTCGAACTCAATTTCGGGCTGATTCATCTTCTTCCCATGTTCAGAGGTTTGTTCAGGAATTTCATGTGGTTTGTTCAGGAATGAAGCCTCATGCTGTCACTGAAGACCAAATAAAGTTAAGGGCATTTCCCTTTTCACTTCAAGATTCAGCAAGTGAATGATTATATGAACTCCCATCTGGTTGCATCACCACTTGGACAAAAATCGCAAAGTTGTTCTTAGAGAAATACTTTCTAGAAATACGAGTCTCTACTCTCAGAAGATATATCCTTGGGATCGAACAAGGAAAAAGAGAAGCTTTACATACTTTCTGGGAAAGGTTCAAGAAGCTTCTGTTTCGGTGCCCACAACATAGGATCAACGATTATCAAGTTTATAATTTCTTTTGTGAAGACTTGACAACCATGGAGAGGTGCTTGATAAATGCTTCCAGTGGTGGTTCTTTTGATGATATGGCACCAACTGAAATCAGAGAGCTGATCGAAAAGCTGACGATCGAGTCTAAACATTCTGGAAATGAAGATGAGTGGAATCCAGATTAGCCAAGGGGAGTCAAGGAAGTCAACAATGTTCATCTGGAAGCTCAGATATCTGAATTGGCAAAAGTTGTTCTGCTCTTGACAAAAGAAAGGCAAATGTGAAGAAACCATGTGACTTCTGTTTGAAGGCGGAACATCCAACTGATATGTATCTGATTTTGTAAGAGGATGTTGCTCCAGTCAAAGCTGTCGAAGGATACCAACAACAAAAGACTTATAATCAACCTCCAAATTTTTAGCAGAACAATTATCAACAAAGAAAACAATTTCAGCCACCAACGGGTTTTCAGCAAACGAACTTTCAGCATCAAACTTTCTAGAACCCGAATTACCAGAATCATAACACACATCAACAACCCATTAGTTTCAGCGTTACCTTAGAAGATATAATGAAGAGTCTTACTACGAGCACCTAAGCATTCCAAACAGAAACCATAACTAGTATTAAGAATCTGGAGTAGCAGGTGTCTCAACTTGCCACTTTTGTGGGTCATCTGGAATCTCATGGAAAGTTACCGGGCCACACATAAAACAATCTGAAGCACAATGTTAGTGCTATTTCCTTGAGAAGTGGGAAAACATATAGAGGCCATAGCGCATCTGACCAGACGAAGCTAATGAAGAATTTGAAGAACATCTGGTGGAAGAAGGAGATGTCGACGGGACAGAAAATGAAGTTGAAGCTGAAGAATATGAAGAAGTGTTGGTTGAAAAAGATAAAGAAAAAGAAATTCCAAGACCACCCAAGCCAATTTTGAAGGAGTATAGGCCACTGCCGCCTTTCCCATCATGACCGAGAAGCACGAAACGTGAGCATTCGGACGACGAAATTATGGAATTTTTTTCACAAAGTTGAGGTAAATATTCCACTTTTGGATGTTATCAAACATATTCCTCGTTATGCTAAGTTTTTAAAAGAATTATGTGTTTCAAAGAAAAAACTGAAATCTAATGAAACAATTAAAGCTGGTGAAAACAATTATGCAATTTTGCAAAAAGGTTTGCCTTCAAAGTGCAAGGATTCGGGGATTTTCTTAGTTCCTTGTCAATTGGGGAACCTTAATTTTTCAAAATCCATGCTTGACTTAGGTGCATCAGTTAATGTCCTATGTTTTCTATTTTTGAAAAATTAAAATTAGGATCTTTGCAAAAGACCGTGACTATCATCCATTTGGCGGATCATTCAGCTGTGCACCCCAAAAGTGTACTTGAGGATGTTCTTGTCCAAGTGGGTGAGCTTATTTTCCCGCTGATTTTTATATATTGGACATGGGGAATGTTGATGTGTCTGAAAAAAACTCAATCATTTTAGGAAGGCCTTTTGTGAAAACATCTAGAACAAAAATAGATGTTTTTGCTGGTACACTTTCAATAGAATTTGATGAGGAAGCAGTTAACTTTAAAATTAATAATGATGATTTTCCTTCTAAAAATATTTATGTCAATTATATGGCTATCAACAGTCCTTTATTAGAGGGTTGTTGTGAGTTTTCTAATGTCTTTGTGCAAGGAAAATTCTCAGACAGAAATTTATCATACACATTGGAGGAGTTGACAGAAAATAAGCTTAGGGAGATGGAAGAGGAGTATCTGATTCTTGCTAGGGAAGAATTAGATAAGAATCTGGAAAGAAAAATGTTTTTGGGCAAAGAAAAGGCGGGACAAGTGATTTCAGATACGAATCTGAAAAGAAGAAAAATTGAAGAGTTCAAAGAGAAGATTTCTGGGAAGAATAAGAAGACCAGAAAGAGAAAGAAGTCCAATCATCTTAAAGACTTATTTGAACACACTCTAGAGTCTTTCCAGTGTGCTGAAAAAGTTCCAAATCCCCCCATCTTGCCACATTTAAAGGGATCTGGGGTGACAAGAAAAAGATTTGAGCTTCAAAGAAGTCTCAACCACGCCAGTTAATAAATCTGATTGGGTAAAGTCGAGCAAACGACTTTAAATGGGCAGCTTTCCGGGAGGCAACCTGCGGAGTAGTTTTTGTTTTTATGTTTTCAATAAATAGATGGTCACAGTTCTAAGCAAGCTTGGGGAAATCAGAGGATCAACATAGTTGCTGAAATTCAGATTTTTCGCCACATTCATCATCAAAATCAGATTTCTGCAAGCTTATCAAGTACATTCATTCCTAGCTCCATTTTTTTTGCTTTTATATGCTTTATTGAGCTATTCATTCCTCTCTAAGCATTGAGTACAATGCATCATTTTAAGCTTGGGGAGGGGGTTAATGTAAAAGTTTGCATTTAGGGAAGCAGGGTCGAATCCTCAGGGACACATATATTATCATTTGGCCATATTAGGATAAAAACTCAGATATAAGTTTCGCAAGACGCAACCTTTTCATGTGATTAACCATTAGGCACGATGTTTGACTGTGATTACTGTTTAGTTTGATGAATTCTATGTTTAATTGAATGTTTGATTTTGATTTCAATTTCTGTTGGCCATTTTAATTGTTTGTAAATCATTCTTATTATCTGATTGTTTAGATCCGTAATTGTCTAGGTTAATTAGTAAAAAGTAACAAGTATTGGATTACTTATGTGTTCAGGATTAACTATAATATGAATTGATCAAACAAGTTTTTACGCCTCCGAGCTTATGAGATGTATTAGACTTTACTGGGAAGTTACACCGTGTTTAATGCTGCTTTTCTTTGTTAATCAAGAGCTTGTTTGGTTAACTTAGTAAAAAGTTAGATTTAATTCAAAGAGATTATTTTGATTAAATGATTTTTATAATAGAAGTCACTAGAGATTGTTAATGAACTTCAATACTAGTTTAAACAAGTGTACAGTCAATTCTCGTGTTGAAAGATAATTGCATGATTGGGGGAGTCACCGCGGAACTGAAATTCCTTTCTCTTATTGAATTTTTCTAGTCTTTAAATTAAGTTATTTATTTATAATTTTCTGTTTATATTAGTTTTGATTTTTAGATATAACACCCCCCCTTTTTCGTTTTATATCCCCGCCAACAATTAGTTTGTGCCTTACGCAAAGAGGCATAAAGTTTTAGGACGTGTCCTTGAGGATCCGACCCTACTTACCTGTACTACCTGTTAGTGTAATAGAGCAGATTTCTATTTATTTTTATTTGTTTAAATTGTGCGCGATATCGGTTTTAACAAATTAGCGCCGTTGTCGGTGACACATTTTTACACTCATGGTTGATCCTTCATATTCGGATTTTGAAGAATCTATGGGTTCATTTTTGGGTAAAAATTATTAAATTTTAAAAATATTTTATATAAGATGAGGATATCTTTTTACATTCGATAACTCTCTTAAGATGAAGTGTGATAGTTACCGAAAATAACGGTCTCATTACAATCAATTTTAAGAATTTTCTTTTCAAGTGTTTTTAATGTTTTAAATATGAACTAACATATGAGTCAGATAATTTTTACAATGGAAGTGTGGAATGGAAAAACGAACAGTGTTTTGAAAATAATTTCCTTGAATGCCTTAAAAAGAACCTAAATTGGATAACCCTTATCATTCCGTGAAGTACTAAACCCTACAGTTTCTGTGCCTTTTGAGGTTAGGAGGGAACTCTTGTTATACCCACAATTTATTACTATTTTTAAAGTATTGAAGATACGGTGGGCCTAAAAGTAAAATTCGCGCCCAGTCAATATATATGTTAGAAATGGTACATCAAGAAAACTGAAGAACTCCGCAATTCAAAGTTAAATCCAAGTCAAGTTCAAGTCAAAATCAAGAAGAAAGCAAGTTAAAATTGAAGAGTTGATCAAGACAAAAAAAGACGTGTGGTATAATGATATTAATCCCTCGATAGTGGAATTATAGGGGTAAGCTTGGATTTTCTGTCCATAATGGAGCTTACCGCGTTTACTGGACGAGTTCGGAAAAAAGGAGGCGTTGGTCAAGCTAAGTTTTTATAAACGAATTTTTGTGAAATTATTTTTAAAAATACACTATTTTCACAAATTTAATTCGACATAAAAATTATTTGCTCAAGCCTGGTTTGACCTAATTAAATATAATTATGAATCGTTTATATAAAGTATTGAGACGGTTGTCTAGGTAGTGATTTCATTGGAGCTTCGTCGTCGTGAAATCTGATCATGTGACAAAAAAAGAGTGAAGTATTTTAGTTTAAGTTTTTATTTTGTTTTTACTTTGTCTAAATTATTTTTATTTCATCTTCATCTTTCTATTTGTTTATAATGTTTTATCTTTTTCTTACTTGAGGGAAAGTAATGTTTAAACTTGGGGAGACTTGTTAGATGCCATTTTGTGCATCTTTTAGGGTAGTTTTCATTAGCATTTAGGATCATATTTTGTACATTTGCGTGTCATTTATTTAAATAATGTTCTAATCATGTATTTCGTTAGAATTCCTGTACTGATCATGTTTTTATGTCAATTTCAGATAGTTCGATTAGAGCAGTGATTTGGGAGCAGTTGGATGCACGTTTAGAGCTTAAAATGGAGCTTGGAACTTATGAAGGATCATGAGGAATTCTTGGAAGTTGTTTTGGTCAAGAAGAAATTTGATCTAATTGATCACACGAAGATAGAGTCTGCAATATGAAGCTAAAGGATGTTGCTGATAGCTTTGACCCCCTGTCAATATTTTGACCATATCTCATGAACCATAACTCTGATTTATGCGATTGAAAATGTTCTAAAAAGTAGATGAAATTTCGGACTTCTTAGGCAAAACATACGATCGCAACTCTTTTCCATGAATCGAAAATTTTATTGCAATTTGTGTTCTGAGGTCTTTTAGTGCCAAAAATTCATCTGGAAGTGAAAACTCAAAACATACGATCGCAACCTATGTAATGCGATCGAACTTTGCCAAAAAGTGTCGAAATAGCTTCCTACCGTGACGCGTTTTCTTGAAAACCTACGATCGCAGCCTCAATACATGCGATCACATGTTTGGAGAATCTTGTTCCATAAACTTCCACCTTGAGTATAAATACAACCCTCATAATCAGTTGTAAGGGTTGGACGATTCCAGATGAAGAAAACCACTTCTGAAGGTGATTTTTGAATTCTTTCAGCAACTTTTGAAGATCTGAAGGCTGCGAATCATCACACACATTTAATTTATCTAGATTATTCAGTAAATGTTTCTTTTATCTAGTTTTATTTTGTTTTTGGCCATGTCTGGCTAAACTTTAGTTTTCGTTTTTTTGCAAAGACTAGTACTTTTCATGTGATTAGTTTTCAAATTTGATTTTCGTTTTGTGTTTCTATCTAGATTTTTCAGTTTTGAGATTAATGAATGTTTGGTTTTAAATTCTTGTTAGTCTGATCACCTATATAGGGTTTTATCATTCCAGTTAATTAGTTACTATAATCCGCAATTGTTCTTGTCAACTGGTAAAAAGTAACAAATATCAGATTGGTTCCGTTTTGGGATTTAACTCTGTTATAAACTGTAAAAATCATACATTTACTCTTCCAAGCTTGTGAGAAATATTGAGTATTGCTAGTAATTTTACAAAGAACTTAACACATTTTTTCTGATTTAACTAAGAGCTTGTTTAATTGAATAGTAAAAAGTTAGGGTTAATTCAAAGAGCTTGTTTTGATTAACTAATTTAGGTAAAAGAGAAATTACTAGAGCTTGTTAGTTTTTCTCAATACCAGCTTAGATAGAACGCATCTCAAATAATCAGATCTGGGTTAGTTGCATGAGTAGGAAAATCGCAACAGAACTGAAACCACATTTATTATTGATTTTCGTTTATTTTAATATCACTAGATTTTTTATTTTTTATTTTAACTCAAATCCCCTTTTTATATTTTCTATTTCTTGACTAGAATGTGCCTGATGCACAAAGGCATTGACCATTAGGCTGTGTCCCTGAGGATTCGAGCCTGCTTCCCTGTGTTATATTTTTCGTGTAACCATCAGTGATAATTTATTTTTTTAATACGCGCATGACAACATGTTAACAATTAGGCATAAACATTTTTCCTTGGTCGGAGAGTATAGATTACGTATAGTCATCTGACACTGATCCGAGAGTATGGATTAGGAATAAACATTTTTCGTTAGTCTGAGAGTATGTACTAGGCGTAGTCAATCATTCCTGATTCGAGAGTATGGATTAGACATAATTATTTATTCTTGATCCGAGAGTAGGGATTAGGTGAAACCATTCATTTCTGAATCCGAGAGTATGGACTATGTGAGGACCGGTAAGATGGGGTAAATTGCTTATGAGAGAGAGATATTTGTATATTAATAGTTTTAAGATATATATATATATATATATATATATATATATATATATATATATATATATATATATATATAATAACATCGTGGGATTGAAATCCCCATGTATCCAGGTTTCCCAACGTGACCCACTCAGTTTCTTTGTATCATAGGTATTTGACGTTTGGGCCTGAAAAGAGAATAAAGAAGATATAGCTCTTATAAAACCATAAATTTTCAAACAAATTTTTTTCATTTAAAATCACATAATTCTTATAACACATTTCACAAAATCTCATTTATTCAATTTACAAAACGCGACTCCATAACATAAAAGACCGGTGCCTTCCCGCGATCCTGAGAAAGACCTGAAACACATATCACATAACATGGTAAGCACGAAGCTTAGCGAGTTCCCCAAAATACCACACACAACTCATTAGCCACTCGAGGCTATAACATAAAAGACCCTCCTGTCAATGTGTCTCAGTGGGACCCTCCGGTCCTAACTTAGTAAGCATAAAATAATACACAACATAAATCACATAGACATAATGCAGGATATCAAAGTACTCAATATAAACACATAAGACCCTTCGGTCATACAAAAATTACCACTCTAGGTAAAGTATAGTGAGAAGACTCACCTCAGATGATGAACAACCCCTATAAACGCTGCTGTTGCGCACCAACCTCTATCTTTGCCAAACCCACAATTAAACCAATTAGGAACTAAGTCCAAACTCTCACTTATTAGGTCTAAAGGTAGTCCACTAACCAGCCCATCAATAATCTAAAACCCATTGGGCCCACCAAGGCCTAATAATAAATGGGCTCTATCGAGGCCTAACTCTCAAATCTAAATGGCAAGCCCAACTCTCAAGGGCCCAAAGCACACACACACACACACACATATATATATATATATATATATATATATATATATATATATATATTCCTCTGGTCCAAAACTCTATTGCAACAAGCCCAAACTCCAGGCCCAACACTCAAGGCCCAAAATGAGACTTAGCCCAAAAGTCCACAGTGAGGTTACGTGGGGCGTACCTCTCTTGGTACGCTCAGCATACTCATGAATCCAAATTGGCCATTGGGGACAGTTGGTCAGTACGCGGGGCGTACTGGGATTACACACAACGTACGACCCAACTTCACTCTTTCTACTCATTTGGTCTTAATCAGTTAAGACCTTGGATCTATCAAAGATCTGGAATCCCTAATAGCTCTTACTCCATAAAGTTAGTGATTTTAAGCCTTGGCATGGCTGATAAAGTCACAAACACACACAACTCTCACTCTTCTATCACACAATGCTCATATCTCATGCATGGCTTGATTTCAACGTCCAAGTCTTGATGTTTATGACATTACACCACTAAATACACTAAAAGGGGTTGATCAAAGTCTCTGGAGCTCAATATATCATAAAGTCTCAAACTTTTGGGACAAAACTCTAAAATACTCTACTAAGATGCACAAATCAAAAGAGTGAGAAAGCTTGAAGCTTTATACCTTTATATGAAGCTCCCAACATAGATATGCTCAGATCCAAGGGCGTGGATTCTCACTCCTTCTTCTCCAAATCTTCTTCTTCAATCCAAGAACACACAAAAACACTCAAAGGCTCTCAAATGCACTCACAAGCTCCATAAACGAAGGTTTGGGGTTAAAGAGGGTTTGCAATCTGAGGATGGTGGCCAGGAATGAGGCCATCTCATTCCTTATATAGGGACACCCCTCAACTAGGGTTTTCATTCAGTGCCTAGTACGCCCAACGTACCCTCTGGTATGCCCAACATACTAGGTGGCTCCGCTTAAGAGTCACACACATGAGTACGCTAAGCGTATACATACATACGCCCAGCGTACTCATCTGCCACATTTATCAAATAAGGGACTTATCCTGCCAAAACTTCAAACTTCATAGCTTCCTCGACATAAATCTGATTAAAATGAACCTCATACCCACATAAAGGTGTCGAGATGCCCCACGCTTCTAGTAACTCGTAGCAACCCCGGGGCTTCCTCATGCCTGGGTTGCAGGCCACAAACCCTAATCTCAGACGATCCGAAACAGGATGTTACAACTCTTTAGTATATTGAGATTTTGTAAGTCTCTGTTTATGCTTATGTTTTTGATACCGGTTATGGCATCCCCAGCCTTATTAAATCAATGGAAACATTTCTTCGGAAATACTTTTGCGGGACCAAATTCTGCATTAATGAATAAGCTTTGTATTAAATAATCTTAAATAAAAAGTTCTATAATGACCATGGAATTGGGGATTTCACGGTTTGTATAGGAGCATTAGTTTAAGCGAACCCGGAAATTTAAGGAATTTTATAGACTTAAACTTATAATGCTAAACAATGATTATGAGATGAGTGTCTATTTTTTCAGGTTGTATACCTAAATTGACAAAGAATTAGAATACTTTATGTAATGTGCCTTAATTGCTATTATATGCTAAATGATTTATCACATGCCTTAGATTGCCTATCTAAGTTGTTATTACTTGATTAGATTTAAGGTCTGTTGCTGACCTTGAATTAGGAAATTTTATGTGTTTAGGTTTCTAAACGTTTAATTACGATATTAGAACTAGTATATAACTTTTCAGAGTGATAAGGAGAATTACCCGTCTAAAACCTTCCCTATCTATATTCTCGTCTCTGTAGACTGAACGCCTGTTTTGGTGTATAGAACATCATGATAAGGAATCATAGTTGACTGAGAAAATGGAGGAAATGAGAAGGCTTACGATAGTGAATGATACCTATCAGAAGATATCGTAAAGAATGGTATATCTTCTTTATAATACATCTGATAAATAATATGTCTGGTATGGGAGAAGTAGACATTCGATTGGTGGAAGGATATAACTTTTGCTGTAAATCCATGAATTCGACCCATCGTCTGGCGTTTCAACCTTCGACCAAGTTGAACCAAATTGCTATTAAAGATACACATGGAATAAATGTTAACGGAGTCTAAGAAAATTTGTTATGCTTGTTTGGACACATTCGTATGTGTTAAATTGTTGTGTGAAATTTGGGTATAAGAACTTGGGGACTGTGAGGCAATTCTTGGGATGAGTATGAGTAGGTGTGCAAGGTAGTAGATGCCTATACTACTGGAAGCATATGACTCACACTTGGATCAGGAAGGGTCATAAGGTACCAAAGTACTAGTAATTGATTTCGTTTTGAACGTTTCTGTCGTTACCATCGTTTCGGTAATGACTAAAGAAAATGATTGTTACTCCGACCCTAGTGGTCATACCAAATCGATTCTGGATAAGATTATTCTTAAAAATAAGTTATAGAGAACCATGTTCGATATAGCATCTGACTTCAGCTAGAAAATTGAAGGAAACGATAACTGAAGCGGTCAATAGAAGTATCACAGTCGCCGTTAAGGCTAAAAGAGCTTGTAGCTCGAAGTGCTATGTGCTATAAAGTGATTATATCACATTAGAACATGAATGAAAGGTATCTTCCATTCTAGAGTCTGACTCAAAGAGACCTGAATCTATCATTGCATCGTCCGATAAGAGGTCATTAGAACATCACCTATTGGTCTGTTACGATAGTCAAAGTAGATGGAACAGGAGTTTTCGATGAAGATCAAATGTGGGATGGGTACAAGATTTAGCACCACCAAAAGTCAAAAAGTCTAAGAGTTGGAAACTCTATAGAAAAGACGTAGGAATTACAATTATTGCCCTCAAGAGTTGGAATCTCTATATAAAAGAGTTGGAAACCTTCCCTTTGACAGCATCCACTAATTCAGAACTTAATTTGAAAGCCATATTTCGACCCTGACGTTTTCGGGATGCTGCTAATAAACAACAAATGACAAGTGCTTTTCCTTATGTGGATACTATTTCAATGGGAACTTGCTGAGTCGATCCACCTACACGTCTTGCTTTTACTGCTATACCCGGAGTTACTCCATGTATTGCTTGACGTAAAACAGATAGTGGATTTGTTTCTGTCTTTTGTTGAATCTTTTTCACGGCTCGATAGATAATTTGATAAGCCAATGATTTTTTTCCGCGTTTCACGAAAAAAATAGTATTAACACTAAACGTCTTCAATGCATGACATTATAATTAACACTAAAAAATATTCAATATATATATATATATATATATATATATATATATATATATATATTCTTATTTACCTAGCTTTTATAGATTTTTTAAAGACTAACACTTATATTTATTAAAGCTTTTAAATTTGATCCATAACTTGTTATTAATATAACAGTAGAAATATATATATATATATATATATATATATATATATATATATATATATATATATATATATATATATATATATATATATATATATATTGGCAGAAATGGTCCCTGCACTTTGCTCCTCATTTTTTACATATTTTGATATTTTTGGTCATTGCAATCAATATTTTTATACTTTTTAGGAACCTTTTTAATATTTAAAGTTTGGACACAAAATTAATATATATATATATATATATATATATATATATATATATATATATATTAAAGATATGAAGCTGATGAATAGTAAACTTGACATATTTTTGGCAGAAATGGTCTCTGCACTTTGCTCCTCATTCTTTACCTATTTTGATATTTTGGTCCTTGCAATCAATATTTTTATACTTTTGAGGAACCTTTTAATATTTAAAGTTTGGCCACAAAACTTTAACAGTTTGACAACTTTGATCCCTTTTTTAAAAATTTGCTATTTCCTACCCCTTTAATTCTTTAACCGTTTTGAAACTTCTGATCCTTGCAGTCAAATTTTTACATTTTTTTCATAAAAACATGAAAAAAACGGTCCGGGGCAAACTCCAGACTTTTCATCCTGACACTTTCTACGTTTGCCATATTTATCGATTCGGAAACAATATTGAAAGCTTCTGACCCCCGCTACGCGGGGTAACCTTTCTAGTTATATTATTAGAAATTCATAACGAAAATTGATTATTCGTATATAAATATTTATCATATTATTGAAGCAATCATTTGCATTAAATAAAATTAAATTAAATTTAACACAAAATTAAAATAAACATCATACATTCATTTTTAAAATATTTTACATGCATTTAAATAAATACTACATATTTATGAATTGATATTATTTTTTGATAAATTATAATTATATAAGAAATAAACTAAAAACATGTAAGTTCAAAATTGAGAGACTAAATTGTACTGATAAACTTTAACACTATATTTATTAGTTAGTGTTGATAAATAATGTAATACTATATTTAGTGTTATATTACTATGGACGTGTTTGACACAATGTATTTTGAAGCTTCTAGCGTTTAATAAAATGTTCCGTTTTGAATAAAAAATCTCATTTGACCATATAAGATTTTAGAGTTTAGTTTAAACAAAACGCTCCAAATTTAAAAGTTATCTCACGAAGCATTTAACAAAACGCTACCAGTAGTAACTATCTGCTAACAACTAGTTTTGCGGAACACGCCCTATATATAGTGTTAAATTTAGTGTAGGATTGTAGTATAATGTAACTTTTAGTATAAAAATATAATTTTAATGTAGAGTAATTCCCTAACCATTAAAATGATAATTCATTTGTAGCATCATTTATAAAACCATTCAAGAAAGTGATTTTTTTTTCTTTTTCTTTAGATTTTAATAGGTCAAAAACATATGATTTTTCATTTAAGATATAATATATCACTATAAAATTCAAACTACTTTATTTACATCAACCAAATATTTAAATTTTCTAATAAATATCTATGATAATAGATATTTTTATTTGATGATATGTATATAAAAAAAATATAAAATTTCTAATTTCTTATCACATGGACATTGGTCGTAGAGGAGAACCATACTTAAATGGGCCCAGTGTTTGTTGGGAGAACTTAACATAACAATTAATTAAACCTAATCTGTTCATCTGTTGTGAAGTTAGGCAAAAGTGTATTGTATTATCACATTTTTTAACATAAAATCTCATAACAAATTTGATGTTTATTGTAAAAAAATTAGGACCTGCTACTATCAAAAACTGGATTGCAGAAGACTGTGTTTATATTTTGGTATATATCTATAGTATACACACAAAAAAACGTTACCTACGTAAAATAAAAAGTAACATATAAAAGATATACAATAACATGTAACAATGCGTTATATAATTATGCGAGTACATATAGCTGACACCACCCTACATCTCAAACAAAAAACACAAGAATAGACAGATAAAAAGATGTCGACATAGAGCTACGAAACTGTCATAGGGGTGTGATGCCTACAATAAGGATACGGTCATATTTCGGACCCCTACTTTTCCAAAAATATGATTTTGCGTTAAGATTTGAAACTGTTAACAATAGTACGCCACAGCCAAGTCATAGATGCTTGTATAGAAAAGAAATAAGTACAACTGCACATTAATAATGTACTTGTCTTTTTTAATTAATTTGTCATCGATTTAGTAGTTGATTGAATCATTTGTAGTATCACTTCATATTGGTGTAATATGAGTAGGAATGATCATATTAGTTTTGTGTACTTTTTGTTTATTTTGATAAAAGTTTTAAAATTACTATAAGTTTGGCCAAAGAAACTACTCGGTTAAACTTATCATATTTTCATATCAGTAAATCACGGTTTTGGTCCCTGTGGTTTACACATATCTGCATTTATAGTCTAAGTTTTAATTTTTGTATATGACTCATCCATGGGGTTTTTGAAAGTTGCATCGTTGGTCCTTGAGACTAATTTTGTTTGAAATGCTGCATTCAAGGAGATCTGCCCTTGAGGGTAAAATCATCTCTTCAAGGCACCTTTGCTCATAAGACATAACAGATTACCGAAAGCAACGATCCTAATTATACCTATGATTACACCATCACTCTACATTATAAAATTGATATTTTTTTTCCGAAAAACACCATTCACTTCTTTTGATAACTTTCCTTTGATCACTCTTCTTCATTCATATCATTAGAATAAGAAAAATCAAACGGAAAAAAACTGAAGGAATCAAGATGTTTCAACCCACAATGTGGACCATTCAAAGTTCATGAACTGATGTGGATGCTAAGGTCATTTACAACAAGATTCATGCACCTCTCTTTGTGCTTAGATACTTGAAAATAAGGGACTTTTGTTACCTTATATGCATTTTTTACAAAATATATTCTAAGGGGGTGTTTGGATAAAAATATTTTTAGCTTATTAGCTTATTGTTTATTGTTTATTGTGGTGGGAATAAGCAGTTTTTTAAAAAGTGTTTGGATTATCTTATTGTGGTGAGAATAAGCAATAAGCAATAAGCATTTTTAAGTGTTTGGCAAATAAAACAGCTTATATGGATAAAATGATCAAAAAGGGTTTCCTCTTATATGTTAACATATTTATAATAGCAAATAACAGCAACAACAATTGATGAAGAAAATCAACAATAATCACAGGACAATTTCTGGAACAAAAAAAAACACACACACAAACACAATCGTGAACAGCATGGTGCATCACCGATTAAAAAAAAAAGAAAAAAACACACACAAACAGGGGCATGACGGTTAAAAAAAAAAGAAAAAAAAACAATCATGTTGCATCACCGATCAAAAAAAAACAATCATGTTGCATCAAGAATGAAGAACAATCAATGGTTGCAGGGAAATATAGCAGGGAAGAACAGCATCACCGATCAAAAAAAAAAAGTTAACAGGATGGCAGGGAACGATAGCAGCAGAGAAAAAAAAAGAAAGAAAGAAAGATCAAGAACATACCTGATTGTCAATGGCCTCCAAGGACGATGGCCAAGGGAGAACAAGAATTGCGATCGGAAGCAACCACTGGTGAAGCAAACGATGGGAAATTGAAGGGTTTATGGGTTTTATGTATTGTTTATTGAAGGGTAATTCGGTAATTTCTGAATCATTAAAAATAAGCAATAAGCAATAAGCATTGCTTTCATAGCTTATTAAAATCAGCTTATTTTGCTTATTCCTACCATAATAAGCTGATTTTTTAAGCATCCTATCCAAACACTTAAATTAGCTTATTGCGGTGAGAATAAACAATAAGCAATAAGCTAATAAGCAGTCATTTTTTCCCTATCCAAACACCCCCTAAATCTTTTCACAATGAACATCAATCATGGTGAGTTATTCACTAAAGTTACATGAATAAAGTACTTAGATGGAAGGGTACCATATGCATACTATAAAGTTAGTTTTCCATCTTTTACCGCTTGCAAATGACTAAAATGTGATTAATTTGTCTAGGTAGTATATGGAACATCTTTCATTTGGTATTCTGCAACGGATCTTTCTATCGAATGTTGTTTCATAGCTAATTTGTTACCACATTTTCTATGGAATGTGTTTTTCATAGCAAACATAAGAATTTCTACGAAAACTGTTATCAAATAGAAATCCGTTGGTATATGTTACCGATAGTTTTATGGAAATAAAACATTCGTAGCAAATTTGCAATGATTTTCTTTTACGAAAATATGTTTTATTGTAATTCTGCTATAAAATTAAATATTGTGACTAATCTGTAGCGAAATTTCTAACATAATGAAATTACATAATTACTTTGCTATGAAAGTAGCATTCATATTGTGCTACAAAATTTATTTTCATTGCTTGTTTGCTATGAAAAAAAGCCTTGTTACATTGTTAGAAATTTCGTTACGAAATTAAATTTTATAGCAAAATTGCTAAGGAGTTCATATTCATAGCTATTTAGCTACGAAAATTTGCAACGAGAATAAAACTCGTGGAAGCTTGACTATGGAGTCAATATCCATTGCAACTTTTGTTATGAATTAATATTTTGTAGCTATTTAGCAACATATATTAGCTACAAAAATCAATTTCATAGATAAATTGCTATGAAGTAAATGACAATTGCCATTTTGCTACGAAATTAAATTTGTAACAATTTTTCTAATGAATTATACTTCATAGTTATGTTGCTACGAAGATTTGCTACAAAATCAATTCCGTAGCTATTTTGCTATGGAGTAAATTAACCGTTGATGTTTTGTTACGAATACTGTTAAAGAATGAAATTATGTTGATATTTTGACGAGTTCCATCTGATTTTGATACATTTTTGTGCCTAGGGGTTTAGGATTGAGGTCTAGGGGTTATAGCTTACAACGTATTGATTATAACCCTGAAATGTTACATTGTCTAGGTATTTGGTGGGATGTCAAGTCCACCAAGCAAATTATAGTCTTTTTCTTCCAAATAAAACATAATACAGTAGTAAAAAGGGGATCAATCCACAGGGAAATGATTGTATTCAATAACCAATGCAATCCAATAGAACAAATGTAATAAAACTAACTAACTACAATTAAACTAAAAATGGGGTTTTGTGATTGTTTGAAAACTAAAAGGCTTGAAGAATTAAAATACTTGCAATTAAGCAAGATGGTGAAATGCTCAAATATTAGAGAAAGTTGGTTAACTAAGGCAATTCAACACAATGAACATTTGTGTGTTTATCATTAGGATTTAATATGTAAGTTTATCATTCATCCCAAATTGGTTATAAAAAAGCATGATATGCCAAAAATTCCCCAAAGGTAGTATGGAGGTTGGAGAAGCCCACAACACATATTCTTAAGCAAAATCAAGGATTCAATTGAAGCAATTGAACCCAAGAAAATTGATTAGCCTTAAGAATGAAGGAACTCCT
Organism: Lactuca sativa; assembly: GCF_002870075.4. Taxonomy (NCBI): domain Eukaryota; kingdom Viridiplantae; phylum Streptophyta; class Magnoliopsida; order Asterales; family Asteraceae; genus Lactuca; species Lactuca sativa. Next base: position 35,463,545 of record NC_056628.2, read on the forward strand.
AATTTCTGGAGGATGTCAATGCTTACACATCCATAAAGGAGCCATGATTCATAAGCTAGAAATGATTTCTACCATCGTAAAGCCCTTGTTCTAAGAAAATTCAATGATTCATTGCTAAATCAAAGAAAGAAACCAACAATTGCTCATTCAAGTACCAAGCTCATGATCAAAGTATTAAACAAGTAAAAGAATTATAAACTAAGGATCAATAATATGTGATAAATAACAATAAAAAATGAATCATTAAAACCTCATAAATATCCAAGGGTTTTAGCCTAAGTTAACTAAAATAGAGAGATTAGCCACTCATGGCAACAAGACACTAATCTTAAAAGTATTTTAACATCAAGAAATTAGAAATTAATAAACGAATGAGAAGATGATTGTTCTAGCTCTCCAAAATCCCCTCTTAGATGCTTCAATGGTGAAAATTTAAAGTATGTGCTACAAGACCTAACCCTTAAGGTCAATGATGGACCAAATGAAAAAAATACCTCTAACTGTGTAGTTGTGCGGTTACCCGTGCAAATTTGCATGGGTGAAACCCTACCCTGACAAATAATGATGGAATATTATTGGTTCCTTTTCTCTACTACTCCATCCTACTACCTTAGATTTCTTTTTGTCCCCTCCACTCCTCACATGATTCAAAATGGACCAATCATCTTCAAGCTTCAATATGGATAGTCCAATCCCATTTTTACGAGCCCATGACCCATCCGAGTCTTCAACACACAAAGCAACAATGTTGAAGGACACATGAATGGTGAAGTTATGATAGAAGATATATGTGACCAATGTTGAAAGGAAAAGGTAGAATTTGAGTTCAATAAGGAGTAAATGTGAGGCAACAAATTTCCGTGAAGAAACAAATGAAACATCTTGCTACATGATGAAAATCATCTTGTGGTTTAACCTAATAAAATTCCCTCACTTCTTTTGAGGGGTAGATAGCTAGGAAGAAACAAGTTACAAGTGACGAGATCATTCAGACCTAACAAGATTTTGAAGTTGAGTTGAAACAAGTCCATGTGCTTTAAAGCTTCTTGTCATGGTATGTTGGGCTTGTAGGCCTAAGAAATGCATTAAATCATGAAATGAGATTTTGGTTTGACACGTAAAATAAAGTGAATAAAAGGGGATAGGGACAAAATTAAGGAAGTAAATAGATATTTGGATAGTATGGTACTCGATAGTAGACAAGGAATGATATACATGATTGGGTTATCTTATGGATAACGATGAAAGAAATCATCGTTATTATAAATTGACTTGAAGATCTTATTGAGGGAAAAGTGTAAGTTTTTTCGAATTTAGAGTAAGACCGTTGGGAAGAAAATTAAAATCATTAGTAGGAACTAAGTGATAAAACATAATGGAATGGAAGTTTAAAAGTAAACTTAAACTGGAACGTGTAATGCACTGTAGTGTAAATATCATGTTTTATGCATAAGGTCATAATGGAGTGCAATGGATTGAGAATGATAAGTATTGAAAATAAATTATAGAAATGAAATGGCATGGGTACCATAGTATGTTTTGACATGTAGTCCATGCGAGATGCTAGTATATCGACCTTGTAAATCGTGATTTAGTATGCATTCAGGCCAAGTTGAAGATGCTATGTTATGTTTGAGACTTTAATACTAGTGAAGATAAAAAAGGGCAAGATGAAAAGATATATCAGCAGATAAGTCTTGGTAGTGGCTTACTAATGGAATTAATAAAAAATGGAATGTTTGGTGATGTGCTTGAGCACAAAGGGACATACTTAGGCAAAACATAACCTAAGTATGGAAATAGACAAGTGTTGAATTAAAGGTTGAAAGGACCCAATAAGGCTTCTTACATACTTTAAACTTTGTTGTAATATGATGAGATTTTATCTCTTAAAATAATTGATACCATTGTTATAGTAATTTGTTAAAAGTTCAAAAAGGGGACAAAAAGGTAAAAGTGTCCAATATGGTTAATACCCCTTAATGATGTACTATTAATTATTAGAATGGATTAGATTTGTGAAAAAAGACCAAGGTGATATGGTCATCGAAGAAACTGAAGAGTGATGAGAATAAATCCTAACAAGATGGCACACGATGTAGTTCTGAGGACGAAATCATTTTAAGGAGTAGATAAATGTAACATCCTAAAATTTAAGACTAGCATCTAAACTTAATTAAGTAATTAAATAAAGGATGCTTTAAATAATTAAATCATTAAATGATAATCATATCATTAGTCGATATGAAGCTTAGAAAGTTAAAGGTTGAAATGTTAACATTTAAAAGTTAAGGAACCAAAAGTGCCACTTTGGAAAAGTATGTTTGACTAAGGGTTGACTCACCAAGGTTAAATGGATGAGAAAACTTAAGAGTGTGATGGAAATTAAAGGGCTCACTATGTCAATCCTTAAGTTAAAATAGAAAATAATGGGAATTAACAAGTTTTAGAGGGACTAAAGGTGACAGGTCTTGAAAAAGGAAGCTTCCTCTCACCTCACCTAGCTAGAAAATGTGTGGGAGGATCTAGATCTCCTCATTGGATATTTTTTCTTGATTGGAAACTCTCCCATGGTGTATTATGAATCTCTCAAGCTAGGGTTTTAAACTCCTCAAGTTTTATCAAAATGGAGCGACAATTGGATGGATGAAAGGCTTGTTAGGTATACACTCTTCTTCTCATAGCTCTATTTTTCAAGTTTGTCAATGGGGTAAAACCCCAAATTCGAAATTATCTTCATCTGTGGATTAGGTTTTGGTTTGCTAACCTCTATTGGGTTGGTTTGATGATTCTAATGTCAATCCAATCATCTCATTAATGGATTTGAGGATTTGGAGGATAACCACATAAACCCTAGAAACCCAAATTGGGGATATTGTAATTGATGATGAAACTGGATTGTATTCTATGACATAAATGTTGTTTGATGGAAACGAAATCAACTGGAATACTCAAACACATCCATGATGGTAGAATCATATATAAGTTAGGATTTAAATGGATTTGAAGACAATATGATGAAAACAATGACATCCTTTTTAGTTCAGCGATTGATGAGTAAATGAAGTTTATAATCATAAATGGATACTCTTGGAATGATTTGAAATCGAAAACATAAGAGGTTGCTTGATTCATAGATTAATAAATGGAGTTATTGACCATAAAGGCATTTTAGGAAAGATATTGATAAATGCGTAATGATTTACATCTAAGAAGTGAATGACATTAATTAACATGAATTGCCACTCTAGATATGTTATTAGAACATTAACAAGAAGGAATTCTAGTGAAGTTCTATCTCTAGTGATTGTTTTAGCCCAATGGTAATTTAGGACATGGAATGGAATCGATGATTCCATAGTTACATTAGGTACTTACAGTGAGATTGGTTGTGGTTTTATGTACTTGACAACGTTCATATGAGTGTTCAATAAGTTGGGAACAAGTTTTGGGAACCTTGGAATTTGCAATTTGAAAGTAGACTAGTTAAACTTTCATTTAAGCTTAAGGATCATCATACCATTAAAGGTTTTAATGAGAATTTAATGGATTAATTAGGATGTGTTTAGATTATAAAACACCTCCTAATTACGTGTGAGAACCTATACAAGTGGTGCCAAGTTAATTGGAAAGGGACTTCAAGAACTATACAAAGTACATGGCCGAAATGAAAAAAAACTACACATTTAGGAGTGCAGTAGGGTTCACCGTAGGGTTATAGTAAAACCTCCCACCGTTACGGTGAACTCTACTTTCATTATGGTGAAGATTGTTCCAAAAATCCATGTTGTTAAACTGCATGTTCTGAAACCTTCCCAAAACATTTTAAATATATATCGTTATCATATTAAAGCTTAGGAAAAGTTAAGAACCCTTGTAGGGGTATTTTGGTCATTTATTGACTTTTATCATGTTGTGTAGGTGGTATTTGAGAGTTTCACTCTAAGAGATGAACTAGAAGAACACTAGCTAGCCTTCTTATGATTTAGGTGAGTACGTGTTGGCATTTTCCCATTTTGGGGTACATGGAAAAATGATTTTATGATAATGAAATACTAATAATTTGGTATATAAAACATTTTGAAATGAAAGTGTTAAATGATTTTTGAAAAGTATGTTTTGAAATAATGCCTTGAAGGCAAGAACGTTTTTGAAAACAAAGAATGTTTTGGAAAAACGAATGTTAGATATGTGAAATTTAGGGTGTTATAACCGTGAACCAATTTAGTGGGAAATGGAGTTCCGAAAACTAGACTTAATAGCCGGATTTCGATTAAGGTTTGTTTCCGGTTCGATTGGGTTCCACCGGGTCAAACTCTGATCCTTAGTGGGGTTGGGTAAGTTTTGGTTGGTGGGGTTGGTACCACATATGTTGTTTTAACAGTAAAAAATAAATAAAAGCGTTTTTTAAACTGCATGCTCAAAGTTAATGTAAGTTATATATATAATTAATCAGGTATATGTTTGCATTTCATGCATTGGGTAGCAAGCAATATAACTATGAAAAGTCTTAACATTATTTCAAGGGTATGTATTTTGTAGTCATGTTGAAAATTCTACATTTATGTGTTATTTTGGTTAGGACTATGTTGCATACTGAGTTATATTAATGCTACGTGGAAAAAAGGGGGATGGTAGAGTGGAAAATATGGACCGTGACTTAGAGCTTAAATCTTAGTGTTTGGGGATCATGAATTATGGATTATAACATATGGTTCATGGCAAAGGGTGTAGGAATTAAGGCTTAGGATATAACTTATGACTTATAGTTTGGAGCTTAGGGCTTATGGCTTAAGGTTTAGGGCTTAGCTGTTATGGATTAAGGTTTAAGGATTATGACATAGAGCTTATGGTTTTATGGATTATTGCTTATGCTTGACGAGTTAAAGATATGACTCAAGGCTTCAGTTTATGGCTTAAGGATTACACTATAAGCCATAAGGCATGATCTCCAAACATTCAGAGTTTTTAGCCAAGGTCTACCAAAATAGAGAGTTTAGCCACTCATGGCAATAGAACAATAATCACAAAAGTCTAATTGCATAAAGAAACTACCAATAACTTGGAAAGATGAAAAGAAATGAGTCTTGAGCTTCAAAATCGCATTCTCCTCGTCTCCAATGGTGTAAAATCGAAGTTATGGCTGATAGATCTGATCCCCCAAGATAATGGCAAGCCAAATGACCAAAACTGGGCAGTTGCGTGGGTACCCGCGCTACAGAGATTCAACCCGCGCAAGTGCTGCTGGAATGCAATTGGCTCATTTTTCCTCCACTAACCATCCCACTACCAAAGATTCCCTTGGTCCCCTCCATATGCCACATGATTCAAATCTAACAATCATCTTTTAGCTTCAAATGTGGATGCTCCAAGCCCAAAATAAAAGTCCAAGATCCATCTTCACAAGCCCACTTCATCCAGACCTTTTGTTTTTTAAGCCCAAATCTTCTTTGGTAGATCCGCCAAGCCCAATAATGCATCGGAAAGCCCACTAAGCCCAACTCCAGTCAAACCGCAACCGCAATGAGCTCCAAAATCCTGCAAAATTCCTCATGCGAAATAAAAAGTCCCCGATACGATCCATAATAAAGAAAATAAAGAATATACAATGCAATACTAATAAAAAAGAGTTAATAGTCTAAAATAAACTAATAAAAATAAGGAAATAAAATAAGCTATCAGAATAACAACACGTTCCCTAGGAAACATTGGGGACCGAACCACCCAAAACCATAATTAGATAGCACCTCAAAATAACACCAAAATATGTGACCATAATTAGATGACATCTTGAGATTGGTACATGATGTAACGATTACTGCTTCACTAACTATCACACTCACGTATCACCATTTTCTTTACTTTCATTATCGTGTGCTTGATTGTTTGTAAAGCAGAGAATGGAGGAAGTTGGTTTAAGGAGGAAGAAAAAAGGGTGTCTTTAAATTATAAAACAGATGTTAAGAGGAGAGAAGACATAGGTGAAAAGATGATTTTAATATCATGTGAGGGGCATATAATCTTTTTTAACGGTGCATTTTAGACGGAGTTAGTCTTAGGGACCACCGGAGCAACTTCCGGAAACCACAAAGATGGACTGTGTAAAAAATTCGAAACTTAGACTACAAATGCAAACGAGTGTAGACCATAGGGACCAAAATTGTAATTTACTCTTTCAATGTTTGTTATTTACTATTTCACCTTAAAGTTTGAACACAAATCTGAGTGTCCCTAAACAATGCACACAAATAGATATGCACTTATACACGCTAAGAAAGTGTATTACAAACACTTCTTAGTATTTGAAGCATTTAACACACATACACACACTACCAACTTTCTGAACTCTATTCATGGTAGCATTAAAACTTACTTTGGTGCAATGAGCGGTAAATAACCCTGCAGTTTCATTTTGGGTAATAACATCTTCCCAGACCATAAAGCCCGTTGTTTTATCTTCTCTAATCTCATCCATTTAATTCCTTACCCCCCTGATTTTGTCTATATATATAAAGTCTCCATGCAACCCAAAAACCAACTATGAACAAAAAATAATGGTACTATAAAGAGAGTGATGGAGATAGAGGTGGTGGGATCGTCAATGGAGGGTGGTGGTGGTGGCGGTGGCGGCGGTGGTGGTGGAGGCGGCGGCGGCGGTTCTTACTTGGTATGGGAAGATCTGACGGTGGTGCTTCCAAATAGTAGTAACAAGCCGACGAGGAGGATACTGAATGGGTTGAGTGGTTTTGCTCAGCCGTCTCGGATCATGGCAATCATGGGTCCTTCTGGTTCGGGGAAATCCACACTTCTTGATTCGTTAGCCGGTATACATCTATCCATTTTTTTTTTATTTTTTAACAAAATATACATATGATATATTTATTATTGTTAAAGAAAAAGAATATAGATGTATTAGGTGACACAAATATTTTGTCTTGTTTCTGTGCAACTTTATAATAGTATTTATCTATGTTTTCTTTTTATAATAATTATGTTTACAAGTATGAAGTATTCATAGATGTTCTACAGATTTCACTAGTTTTTGACAACAGAATTTCCAAAAATACTTTTTTGTATTTTTTATAATAAGTTTAATACGTATTTTTTTCAAAGAAAACCAACTTCGTATGTAAAATTTTCGAATCTAATGTTACAATACACATGTTTTTCTTGTTAGTATAGAGTTTTAATCATATATCTGAATACTTGGTTTTCTCATTTAAAGATCAAAAAATAATTATTCATTCCTACTCATAAGATTCATAGAATATTTCAGATAATAAACTTTAATAAATGTTTTGATTAATTTTTATATCTTTAAAGAAATGTTTAATATGTCATAAAGTAGGGACAAAATTGAAAATCCAGAAAATAGCCTTTTGCCTTCTGGTGTGTAATGAATATAATATTTTTGAATGACTCAATCTTTATCATTTACTTAATATTTCGATTATCTTTTTTCATGATTTTACTTGTGAACCATTTTTGTTATACCAAGAAACGAAAAGTTACTTTACTTTTAGCTATTTTTTTTTTTAAACGAAGTGAAATGGAGAAAAGGAAAAGCAACCTTAATTTAGGATTGTGACCAAAAAGAATTTTATATCTAGTAATTTTCCCACAAAGTAAATAACCTTGTAATTCAGATGAACCGGGTCTATCGGTTTGATAGATATTTTACTGTTTAAACCGGTCATATCAAATGGTACACCTATTTAATTAAAAGTACGTGGTTTTATTGGGACAACACATGACATGAATATACAATTATGCTGTTTTGGAATTTTACGTTGTATATCTATATAAAAAACCATGCTTCTACAGTAACTTTAATTAATAAAATAGTGATATATCATCACTATCATAAATAGAAAACGATATAAATGAGTTTTTTAAGTACTGACAAAGAAAGTTAATATGAGGATGAGTGGTAGCTACTGGTGTTTACTGCTGGCAGAGAGTGGTTGTTTGAGCTCATGGGGTGGTCGGGAAGCTTCATTCATTGCATTTCTAAATTCTAATACTTCAAATAACCAAAGTAAAAGTTGGTCAAATAGCATGAATTTGGAAATTAGCTGGATAATATTTTTAATACATATTTAATATGTTGAGAGTAGAAGGAAAAATCATTTTTTGTTGATTTTTTGATCGTGATTAGCATACCAAATATGATATTATTAAGGATAACCAGAAAATACCCAAAATAAGAAGTGCATATTTTTTAAAATAAGGATGCAAGAAGTTTATCCATGGAGCCAACTTTTTCGAAACATTCTTTGTATGCAAGAATATTATCATTTTGTTAATATATATACTGTCTGTTTTGGTCACTTTTGTGACTAGCTTGTAATATTATATAATTAAAAATCAAAGTTGATCATATAAATATAAATTTGCCTCACTTTTGAATAAAAGGATATATATTATTAACACTGTTTTATTTTTATGTATAATAATTATAAATTTTTTTTATTAAGTAATATCCGTAAATCTGAATATATTATTAATATCTATATAAACTCCATTTTTTTTTACAAAACGCGATATTTTTATTTTCTAGTAAATATCTATAGATAATACACTTTTTTGTTTGATGATACGAATAAAAAATTTCAAAATTTTGATCGCATAGACATTGCTCGTGGAAAAGAACCATACTAAAACGGGCCAGATGTTTGTTGGGAGAACTTAATGTAACAATTAAATAAACCCAATCTGCTTTGAAGTTAGGCAAAAGTGTCTGCATCATCATGTTTTAAAACTTAAAACCACACCACATATTCGATGTTATATAACAAAAAACAAGAAATACGTTATATAACTATAAAATAGATACACATGTATCTTTAATGATAAATTAAAATCTCTATAAAAAGAACCATACTAAAATGTGCCCCCACCTTCTTAACCTTTTGCATCCGCGCAATCATATTTTGTATGTTTATTTTTCATAAAATATGACTTCGCATTAAATTTTGAACCTTCTAACAGAAAGATATATTACGAGTCTTTCGTTTATTTTAATAAGAGCCATAATAAAAATAATTTAAAATATAGAAAACTCCAATATTTATGTATGCATTTACCATAAGACTAAGTCATTGATGGTTGTATAAGAATGAAATAAATACCATCATACATATATAATGCATCTGTCTCATGCAATATCATGTGATTATTGTGTCATTGATTGAGTCATTTGTAGTATCACGTCCTATTGATGTAATAAGAGTAGGTATAAGCATACTAGTTTTATGTGCTCTCTATATTTTAATAGTGTTAAAATAATGAGTTTTGTTTGGCTTATGAAAGTAGTCGATTATATATATATATATATATATATATATATATATATATATATATATATATATATATAGAGAGAGAGAGAGAGAGAGAGAGAGAGAGAGAGAGAGAGAGAGAGAAAGAGAAAAAGAGAGAGAAGATAAAGTTTAATAAAAAAATTATTATTAATCTTGAAACCAAAATACCAGAAATTTTTTTCAATATTTAAAACTTGTTTTTTATTAAAAAAAATAATAATAATACAGAAATTATAACTTTTTACCTTTTTCCAATTATACTAAATTTGATGAAAAAATTATTTTTTTCATCAAATTCATAGTATGAATCTGTGCATATTCACGATTTGAATTTGAATTCACACAAGTAAATCCGAAAAATATATATTTTTTAGCATTTTCAATTTAGATATTTTTAGTTTTTTTTGATAATAAATAAGCTCTAAAATTGAAAAAATATTTGGGTCCTTAGAGAACCATTAATATTGGACTTTTCCACACACACAAACACACACACACACACATATATATATATATATATATATATATATATATATATATATATATATATATATATATATATATATATATATATATATATTGTGTGTGAGTATGATGAGTATTGGACCATTAGATTTGATTTATAGATGGTTAAGATTATATGGTGTACCATACAATAAAATATAATACATATAAACATTTTATTTTAATAAAAGAAAATTAAAATAATAATTATAAAGACATAACTGACATTTTGATTAATTCTCAATAAGAAAGTTGAGATAATTAAGGAGTACAAAATTATCATAAATCAAAAAGAATACCCGGTTATCAAAATCACTAACATTCTTTGGATATGTAAGAATTGATAGTATACAAATCATACCGAAAAATCGAAGAATTCTTTCAATAAATAGAGAAGACCGAAGAAAGAATGTCATGAAAAAGAATGTTTCCTTATAATATTCTTAAGAATATGATTTCATTCAATATATATATATATATATATATATATATATATATATATATATATATATATATATATATATATATATATATATATATCGCTATTCTAATAAATGAATAGATATAATCTCCTATTGACAAGTGGTATTACATTATAACTCTTCATTAAAATTATATGACCCTATCATGTCACTTGTCAACATATTAATTATCCATTTCAAATTTCAAAATTTAAATTTCTCACCATAATTACATTAAATTTTATTTTTTTTCACTTTAGTTATATTAAATTAAAAACATTAGATTAAAAAATAAAATATAATTAATACAGATTATAATCTGATATAACTTCACGTATTTATTTAAATCAACGATAATAATTTTATATAAGTAAAAAAATATCTTTTAAGTAAAACTTTTAAAATAATTGCTTAATAATTTTAATTTTTTTAATATGAAAGTTTATTTAATTTTAAAACTGTGGTTCTCATGGGTTATAAACTAGTATATATATATATATATATATATATATATATATATATATATATATATATATATATATATATATATATATATATATATATATATATATATATATATATAGAGAGAGAGAGAGAGAGAGAGAGAGAGAGAGAGAGAGAGATATGATAAAAGGGAATATGTGGGTGTTAGTTATGGAATGTTGGATACAGAACCCTCGATGCATTGTTGTTTTGCAAGATATTCTTTAAAGTTGTATCCTAAAATTTTCGTTTTTCTCCTCTGGTCGTGCCATATATCTATTACATGTTAATCAATATGAATACTTAATCCTTATTCTTTATCACCACTGCTTTGTTAATCGCTTTATTCTGCAAATCGTGCTTGAAACCCATAGTTATGAATTGTTAGTTCTTAAATTTAAATCAAGTGTGAAAAGATATGTGATTCGCCATTCAAAATTTAATGATAGAAATTTAAATAGCTAAATTTCCTTTGAAATCAGTAATGAAATTTGCACATCTTTTTAAGACATAACAACACTTATGTTAGGCATAAATGAAGAATATGTTAGAGGTGTTATCGAAGTAAAAAAAAAAATAGCATTCATCTTTTATTGAGATTATCATAGTTTACATATATATTAAACACGATCTTGAACATTTTGATAAAAGATTTGATATAATTTCCTTCAAAATGACTAGTATTGAAGGTTCCACATCTAAGTCTCCATACATTACAGCTCTCTCTCTCTCTCTCTCTCTCTCTCTCTCTCTCTCTCTCTCTCTCTCTCTCTCTCTCTCTATATATATATATATATATATATATATATATATATATATATATATATATATATATATATATATATATATATATTTTGATTCTTTCGTTCTTAAAGAGTATGATAATTTATGTAATAATCTTAAAGAATATACCTTATATAGCATATTATTCTTTAAAAATAATGTATTACAATATAATCAGAACTATTCTTATAACATAAAACACGCATTTTATAACATAAAATAAAAATATACAATAATTTGAATAATATACAAAACTTGTTATATTACATTTTTTAAGAATCTGTCATAATGCTTGAAGAATATACAAAATATATATAATATATACTACATTCTTTAAAAAAAAGTATGCATTCTTAAAGAATCTATCTTATGGTTGTCACATGTCTCTATCTTTACCTCTTCGCATTTGAACCTAAACACAAAAATCATTCAATTACAACTAATGTTTTCCTCTAACAAACAACAAAAGAGAAAAGTTATAACATTTGGTACCAATATTATTTATTTTTAATTAGGAAAAAAGTTTAAGTCACAGACAAACATTGACTTTATTTTGACCTTATGACTCCAGAAGAATGTCATGTCTTTTAAAATGGTTTCACACGCCCTTGTTTCTTCATCATCTTGATTCTCATTATTAGAATTTTCAACAAGGTGTACTAATGCACCAGGTTAGACAACACACCTGCAATTCATGTACAAATTAAAAACACAAAGTAAAACATAACTTCATCCAAAATTTCAAGCCTATATTTGAACTATAGATTAAAACTTGTTAAGTTACAATAAATAAGACCACCAATTAACGGTCATGGACGACAAAGACACAACCATCTTATGTATAGTCTACCAACACACTTCTAGATAATGAGCAAACCAACATCTTTACCCATTTGAATCTTATAACCAAAAACTCATTACTAGCATCAAACTAAACCATTTAACGAACATCAGTTGCTTTTTTGCTTTAACCCAACTCAAAGAAACCAAACAACAAAAAACTTGAAATCTTAAACCATTCCAAGATAACACTGATAAAAGTACTAAGTGAAACTAATTTATTTAACTGCATGAAGTTAATTATAGAGTTCAAAGAAAAATAACTAGCCTAATGATACCATAAAAATGACAAAACCATATGTTAGTGCATATTGCAAGAACACATACAAAGCATTTTCACAAACAATTGAGAGGCAAAAGTTTTTATACCAGAAACCTACAAAAATAAACCAAAGGCGTCTCTAGGATTTGAAAAAAGGAAAAAACGAGGATCACCAAGAATCAAAGGAGTTGAATAATCCTGAAATGCGCTTCAGAAGTTGGTAATCTACGCACAAAAACTCAAGATCTAATACCACAAACCAATTTACAGGTGTATGTATCAGCAAACTATGGGTGTGCAAAGAAACCGCAAAACCGAAAAACCGAGCCGAACCGGCCAATCCGAAACTGAAAAAAACCGAAACCGAAAAAACCGGATATCAACGGGTCGGTTTTTGGTTTTCATATTTAGGTATCCACGGATAACCGAACCAAACCATTTGATTATATATATATATATATATATATATATATATATATATATATATATATATATATATATATATATATATATATAAAGTAAAAAAAAATATTATTTAATTAATATTGTTTTGATTGATCTACGAGTCTAATAAGCTAAACAAAAATCCATACCGACAACTCCAATTTTGTAATTCTAAATCCATTTGATTTTCTTGTTATTTTTATTATTGTATTTATTATATAAATTATAATATATGCTATTTAAACTTAATTACGTTTTTTAAACTTCATTATGTTTTTTTAAACTCTTTGACTTACTAATTTTAAGAAAGAGATAACTAAAATGAAGTTTGTAGTTTCAATTGAATTTAATTTTTTACATTTTACTGGGTACGTGTGAACCGAACTATGGTTACCCGCTTTCATACGGTTCGGTTTGGTTTTTTTTTTTTCAATACGGTTCGGTTTCGGTTAGTGCGCATGAGGTACCCGCCCCGTGGTCACATCTCATAATTTTATTACTATCTGAACCGAACCGCCCCATGAACACCCCTAGTCAAAACAAAAATAACGGGGAAGAGGGAATGACAACTTAGGTGTTGTTTCAAGGGGCTACGACATCAGGAGGAGAAATAATGCTCGCCGACAAGATAAAAAGGGCGACAGACGGTGGTGGGGACATCGTTCCAACACAAGGCTTAGTGATACAAATAGGTACCAAAGAAAGTCACATAATTGAAGATGAAATTAAGAAATTGAGAAGTTAAACCTCAATGGAAGCTTGAGCTAGGCGATGAACAATTAGCCTTTTCTCCATCCACCAATCGAAATAGTTTACAATATTTTGAACCATAGTTCCTTGAAGCATGACTTTTGAAACCCAAATAGCATATGCTTTTCTATCTTTCTCGTCATCATCAAAGTAGTTGATCCTCCGCCATGGAAGGTCTCTTGGGTTAACATTGTACCTTTTCAACAAGGATGCCCTAATTTCTTTAACTTGGAGGTGTAGATATAAGGGTATGAAACTATGCCTATTAATTGATTTAAAATTTGACCATAATTAATTATAATCAAAGTTACTATTTTTTTTCTCAATTGATTGATCCACATTTATTCACACACTCACATAAGTATATATATATATATATATATATATATATATATATATATATATATATATATATATATATATATATATATATATATATATATATATATATATTCTGATTTATTTTAAATTTAAATTATATGCAGGAAGATTAACTGGAAATGTTATAATGACCGGGAACGTTCTTCTGAATGGGAAAAAAAAGAGACTCGACTATGGGGCGATTGTAAGTTATCCAAATCTATCTCTTTTTTTTTTTCTTAACGAATGAAAATTTGTTTGGGTGGAGTTGATTTAAAATATATTTTTACCAAATGTATATATATAATTTATGTATAATATTATTAAAAAATAACTTTCTTTTGTGTAAACCAACTTAGTATATCTTAACCAACTACCTAGTATCATAATGGGCACTAACCTCCTATATGGGATGCTCAATGTTCAAATATTGGAGGTTTTAACTAAGAGTTAACAAAGAGAGGGTATAGGAATTTGGGATTAAAGTAGGTCCAAGACCGATTCGGATGGACCCGGATCAAGAAAATTCGAAAACCGGTTAACGAGATTTTGTCGGATCGGAAACCGGACCGGTATATAGGAACTATTTCTGGTTTGTTTCTGAGTATGGTACCGTTTAAAGTGGGTTTGAAACCGGAAAACCTAGAAACATCAAAGTGTGTCGGTTGGAACCGGGTGATGGGATGTCAAGTCCACCAAGCAAATTACATAATTTGTTTGCAAATAAAACGTAAGATAATGGTAAAAAGGGGTATCAATCTTTGGGGAAATGGTTGTATTTAATCACCAATGCAATCTAAAGGAACTATTGTTAATAAACTAACTAACTACAATTAAACTAAAGGGGGGGGGGGGGGTTGTTTGATTACTTGAAAACTAAAAGACTTGAATAACTAAAAACTTGCAATTAAGCAAGATAGCGAGATACTCAAATATTTGAGAGAGTTGGTTGACTAAGGCAATGCAACGCAATGAACATTTGTGTGTTTATCATTAGGATTCAACATGAAGCTTATCATTCATCCCAAATTGGCTATAACAATCATGAATCATGATATGCCAAGATTCCTCTTAGGTAGTATGAAGGTTGGGGAAGCTCACAACACACCTTCTTAATCAAGATCAAGGGGTTAATTGAAGAATTGAACCCAAGAAGTTAATTAGCCTTAAGAAAGAAGGAATCCCCAATTCCTAGAGGATGTCAATGCTTGCACATCCATGAAGGAGCTATGATTCATAAACTAGAGATGATTTTTACCATCATAAAGCCCTTGTTCTAAGTTAATTCAATGATTCAATGCAAAACCAAAGAAATAAACTAACAATAGCTCATTCAAGTGCCAAGCTCATGATCAAAGCATTAAACAAGCATAAGAAATATGATCTAGAACCATAAAGATAAGATAATTGATAATCTAGCATAATCCTTCAAAAACCCACAAACATTCAAAATTTTTAACCAAAGTTAACCAATATAGAGAAATTAGCCACTCATGGCAACAAAATAACAATCACAAAAGTCTAATTGCATAAAGAAACTACCAATGACTTGGAAAGATGAAAAGAAATGGGTTTCAAGCTCCAAAATCGCATTCTTCAGCTCTCTAATGGTGTAAAATCGAAGTCATCGCAAGTGTTGCTGTAATGCTATTGGCTCTTCATTCCTCCACTCCACCCTTCTACTACCAAAGATTCCTTTGGTCCCCTCCATAGCCACATGATTTAAACCAACCAATCATCATTTAGCTACAAAAATGGATACTCCAACCCCAAAATAAAAGTTTATGACCCATCTTCACAAGCCCAAAATATCCAAGTCTTTAACTCTTAAGGCCCAAATCTTCTTTTATGGATCCGCCAAGCCCAACAATGCCTCGAGAGCCCACTAAGCCTGTCTCCAATCAACCCACAACCGCAACGAACACCGAAAACCTGCAAAATACCTTATGCAAAATAAAAAGCACCCGATACGATCCATATGAAAGAAAATAAAGAATATACAACGCATTAATAATAAAAACATCTAAAAATTCTAAAATAAAATATAAAAAGAAGTAAATAAAATAAACTATCAAATCACCCCAAACTTAAACCTAATTTGTCCTCAAGTTAGAACAAGACTAAAATGAACTCGGGATGAATTAAACTAAAAAGAGAAAAAGAAAGATACCATAGAACTTGGTCAATATCAGTCAACATGGTCAGAATTAGTCCTTCATGGACCCTACGCATCGTCAAAATGTTCCCCGCTTCAAAGCCATAAACAACATTGATGGGCGAATAGATTCCGGCTGGATGCGGTCGCGGTGTGCAAAACAAAGGAAACAGAGGATGCGTACAGTGGGGGCACTTTGAATCACCAATGTAGACCATAGTGCACGAAGGAAATGAACCTATTCACACACTATGATTCCTTCATTTGTCAGACTAAAGTGTATAATAACGAAATAGGGCTTTGAAGCATGGCCTCTGGGCAAACATCCGGTTTCAGAGGCTTCTCCCTTGTACTGTCATTTACAGTCTACCGTCTTATCGTCATAACCTTTTTTCACCAAAATAAAATAATAAAAATCTAAGTAACCTAAACCTAACAACTTACATATTCAATCTTGAACTTCGGTCTTCAGTTTTCTTTGCTGCTTGATCTTTTGTCTTCTTATTTCTCTTGTTTTTTTTTTTATAATAAACCATAGGTCTTGAACTTGGATTCTTGTTCTTCTTTTTGTGTTGCTCTTTTTCTTTATTTTTCTTCTTTATTTCTGTGTTTTCTTCTTGGAAGGTCTAAGGAATTTCACCATATAATATAGGATGGAGGCTAACATGAACACCTAATGATCATTGACAATGTGCCAAGATCAACTAAAGAGGGTAGGATATGACTCAAATATGGGTGTTACCGAAAAACTTGGTCCCAAAAGATATGAATTGGGGGACTCACTTCAAAGTTCATCAAGCACCTCAATGCAATGTGTGATAAACAAAATCTATCTAACTATCTACTCTAAACCCCTATAAAAATGATGAACTATCCTAAAAAGGTGGTGAGAATCTAATTAAGTAAGGCTCGGATGAGACTCAGGAGTACTAAGGGGTACTCCCCCCAAAACCAAGATGCGAGTCTTCAATGTCTTCAAAATACCATACCGGGCTAATCTTTGCTCGCACACATCGGTTTGACCAACCATATCCCTCTGCACCTAGACCCAATCCAGCTACCTGCATCTGACCCCCACACAAGCAGTCTCAAAGTGGTATGTGAGGCTCAAAACGTGTCCCATTTCTCAAATACAAGGAATTCCATATCAAGACTCGGGACCAATCTATGATTTAATACTTATGACTCGGTGCTATGGTACATATAGGGATGAGAAGACAAGAGAGAACAAAAATGCATGGACTTAAACTAGAATGCATCTAAAAATTATGAAAATTAGAAAAGATAGAAACAAAATATGCAATATTTTTGAAATTTTTATGCAATTTTTATGAATGACCTAAATGACTTACTCTAAATGCAACAATATACAACCTAAATGCAATAAAAAAAAAAAAATATAAGAATACCTCACCCCAAGGTTAAAATTAAGCATTGTCCTCGATGCTTAGGATGAGAGTAAGGAAGGATCATACCGGGATCAAGGTGGAGGAGGCCCATGAGGGGGGTAACCGCCTTCGGGCCGAAAATGATACCAAAGATCCTCCATGTAGTTGTTGGCGTGAGCTTTCTGCTCCTTGATACGACGAATGGCTACTGTATTCCGGTTGCCCTGGAGACGCAATGAATCAAGCTGACTGTAGATATCAAGAGGGAATTCGTGCTCGGGATCGGGATCATTGTGTTGCTGATAGGATTGATACTCATGTTGTGGCTGAAAGTGTGATCCTGAGGGCTGATCATGATAAGGTGGTGGCAATTGTCGGATCGGGAGGTCATAATGGTGTTCGGCCTCAAATGGACTACCAGCATTGAAATTGTCGACTTGCATTTCATCATCATCATCATCATCATCGTGTAACTCTTCAGGAAAGAACCAATTTTCGGGGTCGCTGGTGGAAAAGGCGGAGATGATAGGATTAGGCAAGATGTAAACTGGTTCCTTGACATGATCGAGCCAAGAAAAATGGTTATGACGGGTAGGATGAGGTATCAGTAATTCCATCCGGGTGAGAGCTATGCAGTCAAGGAGGTAGAGAGGTGGGTCATCCACTGGCACATACTCAGACTCGGGAAATTGAAGGCCCACACCAAACCAATTAGGGTAATGAAACCTACGATGCAAATATCGCCAGTGGTCTTCGTGCGAATGCTGTCACATTTATCTAAGAAAAAGGTGGCAAAACTGGGACAAGACCATGTGAGTTTTGGTTGCGCGAGGTGCAGTTTCTTGGGCACCTTGTCAACCAGAACGAGATTTCGCCACCTTCGACTGTGTTGATGTTGTCCCGGTTTCGCCACCTTTCTCTTGGATAAATGTGACAACATCCGCACGAAGACCACTGGCGATATTTGCATCGTAGGTTTCATTACCCTAATTGGTTTGGGTGTGGGCCTTCAATTTCCCGAGTCTGAGTATGTGCCAGTGGATGACCCACCTCTCTTCCTCCTTGACTGCATAGCTCTCACCCGGATGGAATTACTGATACCTCATCCTACCCGTCATAAGCATTTTTTTGGCTCAATCATGTCAAGGAACTAGTTTACATCTTGCCTAATCCTAGCATCTCTGCCTTTTCCACCAGCGACCGCGATACTTGGTTCTTTCCTGAAGACTTACACAATGATGATGATGAAATGCAAGTCGACAATTCCAATGTTGGTAGTCTATTTGAGGCCGAAGACCATTATGACCTCCCGATCCGAAAATTGCCATCACCTTATCATGATTAGCCCTCGGAATCACACTTTCAGCCACACCATGAGTACCACTCCTATCAGCAACACAATGATCCCGATCCCGAGCATGAATTCCGTCTTGATATCTACAGTCAACTTGCTTCATTGTGTCTCCGTGGCAACCAGAGTACAACAGCCATTCGCCGCATCGAGGAGCAGCAAGCTCGCGCCAACAACTACATGGAGGATCTTTGGTATCATTTTCGGCCTGAAGGCGGTTACCCCCCTCATAGGCCTCCTCCACCTTGATCCTAGTATGATCCTTCCTTACTCTCATCCTAAGCATTGAGGACAATGCTTGATTTTAAGCTTGGGGTGAGGTATTCTTATATATATATATATATATATATATATATATATATATATATATATATATATATATATATATATATATATATATATATATATATATATATATATATTTTATTGCATTTAGGTTGTAGCTTCTTTTGGATAACCGCAGACACATTTGCATTGACTTGAATCTTTTCATTCGCCTTAAACTTCCTCTTATTGGTGCACAAATCCTTAAGAAATTTGGCATAGCGCATAATTTTCTTTATGGCATCCAATAGTGAAAGTTGATTTGAACTTTGTGGAAAGTCTCAAGAAATTCTTTCTCCTCTTCTAGTTTCTTTGAGGGAGCCAACCGGGATGGGAAAGGTGGTGGTATGACCAATGGCTTGATGTTCTTGTGTGAAGAGTTGGGTTGATCAATGGTTGGCATAATCGGGTCCTTTGGAGTAGCTTCAACCTTCGGAGGCTCAACAACAATAACCTCATCTTCTTCTTCTTCTCTTGAAACTCTTTTAGGGTTGCTTCTCCAAGTGTTTTTCCACTTCCAAAAGTTATTGCACTCACATTGGGGTTCTTCTTGGTTTGAGATGGAAGTTTACCCCTTTGTTCCATCTTGTTGAGAGCGGTGGCTAAGTCTCCAATTTGTGCTTGAATGTTGGAGAAGGTGTTCTTGGTTTCTTGTTGAAATTGGGTTTGGCTTTGAGCAAGAGAAGTAACAAGTTCTTGAAGGCTCATTTGATGGTTACCATTGGATTGGCCATGTTGTGGAGGTTGTTGGTAATTTGGAGTGAGATGAGATGTTTGTTGATATGGAGGTTTTTGTGTTGAGTATTGAGAAAATTGGGGTCTCATCATAACATGTGGTGGGTTTTGCTTTGGTGGGTATGGGTTGGTTGTGTTATTCCTCCAATTTGGGTTGTAGTTATTTTGAAAGCAATGGGTCTTGGTTGACCTTGATATCCTCCCATTGCATTAACATCCTCCGGTTCACTACCAAGTGAGGGACACTTATCCGTATAATGCCCCGTCATTGCACAGATGCCACACACCATCAATTGTTGACCGCTTCCCACCACCATTTGACTTAGCACATTAGTCAAATCCAAGAGCTTTGATTCCAAGTCTTAGGTGTTGCTAACTTCGCCAACCATTTGTGGAGAATTTCTCTTCATTTCATTTCAAATTCCAAAGTTCCTTTGATTTTGAGAAATGGTTCCAAAAAGTGATCTTATCTCTTGAGGTGTCTTGTTGAAGATGTCACCACCACTTGAAGCATCAATCATCATTAGATCTTTTTCATTCATACCCTCATAAAATTATTGAAAAAGTAGCTTTTCGGGAATGTTGTGTTGAGGACAACTTGTACACAAGTTGTTGAATCGTTCCCAAAAATCATGAAAAGTCGCATTCTCTCCGTGACGAATCCCCAAAATGTCACTTCTTTGGCTTGATATCCGGGAGGTGGGATAGAACTTTCTATTGAAGGCTTTGAGTAACTCTTCCCATGTGTGAATAGATGCCGGTGGTAAGTATAACCACTCTCTAGCTTTATATTACAAGGTGAGTGGAAAGGTGGTTAGCTTGAAATCATCAAATGTAACATTTTCGGGTAACATGCTAACATATATCATATGAAATGACTTCAAATGCTTTTGAGGGTCTTCTCTATCCAAACCATGGAACTTGGTAGGTTGATGTATGAAACTTGACTTCAATTCACTTCCTCGACGGTTTGCAGGATAAACAATAGCATGAGGTGTCTGAGTAACATCCGTCTCCATCATTTGTCGAATTGTCAACTCTTGAGGGGGATTGGGTGGAAAGGGGTGATTGGGATATTGTTACATGTAATTGGGAGGTTGTTGGTAAGGTATGTATGGGTATTATTGGGGATTATAGATTGGTGGTGGATAAGGTTGGTAGTTAGGGTATTGGTTGTAAGGAGGTTGTTGTTGTTGGTACATTGGGTTTTGGTACATTAGAGGGTGTTGGTAATTGGGTTGATTTAGGTAATGTACTTGTTATTGAAATTGAAAGCATTGGTTTGAGGTTGGTTGTTTTGGTGGAACTGTTGGTTGTGTGGTTGTGGGGTTTGATAATTGAGTTGGTTTTGAGGAGGGGCTTGATTCCAAGGTGACATATCAATGAGAGGTTCTTGTGGGTGTTGTCTAGGTTGATGGGGTGGTGTATTGGCATCTTGATTATTTGGGTTTGGGTTGGGATTGTGAGGTGGAGTGTGATTCATGGCTATGTAATTTTCAAACAGAATGTCTTCAAAGGATTGAACAACAATTGGAGAATTCGGCTCGGTGTCGGTATCACTTGAAGTATGAACTTGATCTTCTATGTTGATTAGTGGAGATGATGAAGAGGCTTGAGCAAGTTGTTGTTGCTTTGCTTGTTTTGCTAACTTTTTCAATCTTTTTGCTTCTTTTTCAATTTATGGATTGTAGAGTAGTTCACCGGTTCTTGTAGACCTAGGCATAAACAATCAAGTAAGAATAACCAATTTCCCCGACAACGGCGCCAAAACTTAATGGGATGTCAAGTCCACCAAGCAAATTACACCATTTGTTTGCAAATAAAACGTAATATAATGGTAAAAAGGGGTATCGATCCTTGGGGAAATGGTTGTACTTAATCACCAATGCAATCTAAAAGAACTATTGTAAATAAACTAACTAACTACAATTAAACTAAAGGGGGGGGGGGGGGGGTTGTTTGATTACTTGAAAACTAAAAGACTTGAATAACTAAAAACTTGCAATTAAGCAAGATAGCGAGATACTCAAATATTTGAGAGAGTTGGTTAACTAAGGCAATGCAACGCAATGAACATTTGTGTGTTTATCATTAGGATTCAACATGAAGCTTATCATTCATCCCAAATTGGTTATAACAATCATGAATCATGATATGCCAAGATTCCTCTTAGGTAGTATGGAGGTTGGGGAAGCCCACAACACACTTTCTTAATCAAGATCAAGGGTTTAATTGAAGCAATTGAACCCAAGAAGTTAATTAGCCTTAAGAAAGAAGGAATCCCCAATTCCTAGAGGATGTCAATGCTTACACATCCATAAAGTAGCTATGATGCATAAACTAGAGATGATTTTTACCATCATAAAGCCCTTGTTTTAAGTTATTTCAATGATTCAATGCAGAACCAAAGAAATAAACTAACAATAGCTCATTCAAGTGCCAAGCTCATGATCAAAGCATTAAACAAGCATAAGAAATATGATCTAGAACCATAAAGATAAGATAATTGATAATCTAGCATTAATCCTTCAAAAACTCACAAACATTCAAAAGTTTTAACCAAAGTTAAACAATATAGAGAAATTAGCCACTCATGGCAACAAAATAACAATCACAAAAGTCTAATTGCAAAGAAACTACCAATGACTTGGAAAGATGAAAAGAAATGGGTTTCAAGCTCCAAAATCACCTTCTTTAGCTCTCCAATGGCGTAAAATCGAAGTCATCGCTGCTAGATCCGATCCCCCAAGGTTTTGGTGTGCGAAATGACCAAACTGGGCAGTTGCGCGGGTACCCACACGACGGAAATTCCACCCGCGCAAGTGTTGTTGTAATGCTATTGGCTCTTCATTCCTCCACTCCACCCTTCTACTACCAAAGATTCCTTTGGTCCCCTCCATATCCACATGATTTAAACCAATCAATCATCATTTAACTACAAAAATGGATACTCCAAGCCCAAAATAAAAGTTTATGACCCATCTTCACAAGCCCAAAATATCCAAGTCTTTAACTCTTAAGGCCCAAAACTTCTTTTATGGATCCGCCAAACCCAAAAATTTCTCGAGAGCCCACTAAGCCCGTCTCCAATCAACTCGCAACCGCAACGAACACCAAAAACCTGCAAAATACCTTATGTAAAATAAAAAGCACCCAGTACGATCCATAATAAAGAAAATAAAGAATATACAATGCATTAATAATAAAAATATCTAAAAATTCTAAAATAAACGATAAAAAGAAGTAAATAAAATAAACTATCACCGGGTAAAATGAGTCTAGAACCGGAAAACCAGAAAACCCGAGAAAACCATAATTTTTTGGAAGTTACTTAGTGGGTTGAACTTTGAAAATTATATGTTTTTTATATCCCGATTTCGGGTGACTGTAAGTCATTAAATATTAAACCAAAAATAACAAAATTATAGTCTAAAATTATTTAAAAACTCTAAACTATACGTTGGAAAACATGCTAATCAGATTTTAATCGAGTTAGTTGTGTATGTTATAAAGTTTTTACAGAATAAAAAAAACTGAAAGCTTCCAGCTTTGATATCTCGACTTTGGGGAATGTAAGTCAATAGGTATGAAACCAAATGACATAATTATAGTCTTAAATAATGTACGAACTGTAAATTACACGTTGATAAAAAATCTCATGCTACTCCAATTTCAAATTAATTAAATATGTCTGTTTTAAAATTTTCACAGAAAACAAAAAAAACGGAAAAATAGAAAATTTCCATCTTTGATATCTCGACTTTGGGGGAATATAAATCAATGAATATGAAACAAAAAATGATAAAATTATAGTGTAAATTCATGTAAAAACTTTAAACTACGTTTTGGAAAAACCGCATGCCAATCCGACTTGAAACGAATGTGATATACATGATTTAAACTTTTCATAGAAACTGGTTCCAGTTTCTAACACCTGTTCCAGTTCTTAAACCCGGTCTACCCGGACCTGAAGAACCCAAAACCTAAATTACCTGATACCCGGATAAAGCAGTTCTTTAAACTCGGAGCCCGGATCGGTTCTACATATTATAGTTCTAATGGTTCCGGTTTCGGTTCGGTTTTCCGATTTTAAATCTCATCCCGAATATGATGTACTTCTTTGTCTTAGAATATCATCCAAAGGGCGATCCCTCTCCATATCTTTGCAGAAGCAGGAAACCAAAGTGGACGGGCGGGAACCCAATTTAGTATATCTTAAAATACAATTTAATAGAAAATTTTTAACTTCCTCGACCCGTGTGACACATTCACTTTTTAGCGGCTTTCAATGCTGACTCCAAGCCTGTCTCTCCCCTCTTCCATTTATTTAACGCATGGTTGTGCAGAACCACCTTCAATAAAGAATACAAAGGCTTTGAATCGGCGAACATATATATGTTAGCCAAATTTAAGCATGTCAAGAAGATCCTAATTGGCTGGATAACAGCTGAA
The DNA here is from genome assembly GCF_002870075.4 of Lactuca sativa. Classification (NCBI taxonomy): domain Eukaryota; kingdom Viridiplantae; phylum Streptophyta; class Magnoliopsida; order Asterales; family Asteraceae; genus Lactuca; species Lactuca sativa. The sequence continues at coordinate 35,488,157 of NC_056628.2, forward strand.
CGTCTAAAAGAAAATGGTAATCTTGCATAGTTAAGGATCAAGGTGGATAATCTGGAAAGAATATCCAAATCCAAGGAGCTTACTGTGGATGAAAGATCTTCCCGAAGAAACGATAAGGTGAAAATTTCAGAACTTGAAAGAATTGTTAAGCTTGATTTACAACAGAAAACCAAGGTAAAATGGATCCAAGATGGTGATGAAAATTTTAATTACTGCCATAGTATGATTAAAAATAAGAACAAAAAAAATAGAATTCATGGATCTACAATCAATGGGGTTTGGGTGTCGGATCTAAAAGAAATCAAAAAGAGGTTAAAAGTTTTTTCATTGCAAAAATTCATGAATTTTGGCCTATTAGGCCAAGGGTCATTAGTTCCAACTTCAAGTGACTATTTTCTGATCAGAGTAGGTTATTGGAGTCTTCTTTCTGCATTGAAGATATCAAATAAGCATTTTGGTGTTGTGCGGGGGACAACGCATCGGGTCTTGATGGTTTTACCATCAAACTCATCAAATCCATATGGGATCTTATGGATGGGGATATAATAAGATACATAAAACACTTTGAAAGAACTTGGGCCATAGTCATCGGTTGTAATTCCTCATTCATCACTTTAATTCCAAAAGTATTAAACCCACTTAACTTAGGGGATTATTGATCTATCAGCATAATCATATGTGTGTACAAGATCATTGCTAAACTTCTTATTGTACGTGTAAAAGAAGTGGTCAGTTCGATGGTAGATAAAGTGCAATCAACATACATTGAGGGCTGAAGCATTCTTGAGGTACCCTTGATCATGAATGAAATTTACTCATGGTCTAAGAAGTAAATAAAAATATCTATCTATTCAAGGTAGATTTCAAGAAAGCTTTTGATTCCGTCAATTGGCAATATCTGGACTCTGTTACAAATTAAATGAATTTTGGAATCAAATGGAGGCAATAGATTAAGGGATGTCTATCATCCTCATGTTCTCCCGTGTTGGTCAACGCTTGGTGTGGAACAATCCCATTTCAAGAAAAATTTTATATGATTGAATCGGTTAAATATGGTTCACTTGAAGATTATATCCCCGCGAATGGTTTCTCTTGGTGCTGGAAACAGGAGCCCTCCAACTCGATGGAATTACATGAACTACTTCAACTATATAGGGACATAGGTGAACTGAACATTAGCGGTGTCTTGTCAACTTATGGTTTCCGTTTCAACATGACATTATATGTTGTTTATAAGGTGAGCGGTATGATGCGACTTATCGATTCGAAACTGATTCTATTTAAGGGCCCTAAGATTTGTTGGTCAAAATAAACCCATTAAATGTCAGTTGTTTTGTATGGCGTGCCTCAATGGACATGATTCTAGTGGTAGATACCTTACTAATGAGAGGAATGCATATTCAAATCATATGTGTTGACTTTGCAATAATGGTATCAAATCAGTAGACCACATCTTTCTCCACTGTGAGTTTGCACATAATGTACATTATTGGATTTTTAATTGGTGTGTAATAGAGGTTAGAAGGTTTTCAAGTGTTATGGAATTTCTCAATTCTACTAACATTTGGGCCAGCCGTCATAAAAAGGAATCGATTGGCAATACAATATTGTATTGTATACTCTAGAATATATGGGTCGCCAAGAATGAGAAAAAATTCAAGAATATCCATGCATCTCCCATAAAGGTAGCGGATGTCATTATCTCTAATTCATTTTCGTGGTGCAAATACATGAGTCAAAATAGATGTAGTGGTTGTGCTGAGTGAATCTGGTTGACTTTTACTCATTTAGCTTCATTCCATAATCTTGTCTTGATTTGTAATATGTTTCTCATTTTCTTTTCCTATATTGTATTTTTGGTTGCGGTTTAGCCATTTGTTAACTGTCGACATTTTTAATGATATTGGCTATTGCAAAAAAAATAAAATAAAAATAAAACTAATTGAATTGAGTCGTGACCTTCAATAATTTTTGAAAGATATAATAATTTTTTTTTTCAAAATTCTAATCAGATGATTGAATTCTGAAATCCATAAAAAAGTCTTGAATTTGGAAAAAGTTTCATCTGAGGGAACAAGTAAGATTGGTACAATGTAAGTATTTTATTGTTGATTGACTACCATGAATAAACTAGAAATTAAATGAAAGTTAGATGTCATTTGTGCGTTTAACCGTTAAATTTAACTCTCTTAAAAAGAAAAATATAATGATAATACTCAAATGGACAATTTTTTTATGTGTATGTAATAAACCTAATATCTCATAAGAATACAGTAAACCATAATATTTAATATTTAAGAATGTCATATACCAAATTCTTATAAGATAAAGCTTTAGAAATGGTCCTCATGCTTTTTCCAAAAAGTGGCAATGTGAGGATAACTTTCAAAAACACTTCAAAGTTGCCCCTGTTGTTTTCTAAAAAAAGGCCATAGATGGAACCTTTTGTTTACTTTCAGTATAATTATGAGCGTTATCTTCCCACACGCTATGAGGGACATATTATATGTAGAAAACCAACCACCATACCTCTAAATACCAATCCCATCTAACATCACCACCATTGACACTATCACCACATTACCATTGTTGCTACCAGAAAACCAAAAAAAACACATCTACACACCACCACCAACCCTACCATCATTACTCACCTGCCATTGACAATCTTCATTGAGAAAGACTAACTAGAAAAACCAACTCAATAAAACTCTCCTATACCCTATCCTTTCACCGAGGAAAAAATATCATAAAATTACAACCCATCCTTTCAACAAAAACCGATCCCAAAAAGCTAATTCTAAAACTATCTCAAACCCTAAATCAAAATAGGAAGGAAATAGGAGGAAGGGGCATGTGTGATAAGGCCATAGAAAAGAGCGCATGTGAGGAACATATGGCTATTTCCATATTTGTACGCGAGAAAGAGTGAGGTGTAGGTTCCAGGGTGGTGCCAAAAACATTGGAGTTACATGAAGTGTTGGTCTTGATGATCGTCAAGGTGTCGAAGATGCCAGCTATCTCAAAAACTGATCCTAAAAAGCTAATTATAAAGCTATCGCAAACCCTAAATCAAAATAGGAAGGAAATAGGAGGAAGGGGCATGTGCGATAAGGCCATAGGAAAGAGCGTGTGGGAGGAACATATGGCTAATTCCATATTTGTAGGCGAGAAAGAGTGAGGTGTGGGTTCTAGGGTGTTGCTAGAAACATTGGAGTTACATGAAGTGTTGGTCTTGATGATCGTCGAGGTGTTGAAGATGCCAACTATGGAGATGTCAAAAGTGGGAGAGGCAAAAATGTGCTCGAATGGGATTAATAGTGAATATGTTAACATTCTTTAGACTATCCTCATTAGCAACCCAACCCAGTCCATTTATCTTTTAAAAAACTAATTTCTCTATCTTTCATATACACAATCTAAGGTTGTAAAACCTTAGCTACAATCTAAGGTTGTAAAAAACGTTTGACGTTAACTAATCGGTGGATCGATGTTAACCGATTAATTGGCCAGACGAGTATTAATTGGGGACCCTAAATTACTGATTCTTTGAACTTAAACGAAAAGGAGACATGCTTTACATGTGCAACTTTTGGAATAGACGAGCCATGTCAAAATCAAAAAGTTGGACTAAAACCGCAGAAGCATGTAAACCAGAGTGACCAAAACTCTAATTTACTCTATTATTATTAGATACATTTATATATCACTTATGAAATTTAAATATTTAAATATAATGATAAGAGCATTCACAATACATAGTATAATGAGAGAGTTGAATGAGGTGACATGCCTAATTGGCATTCAATAGATTAAACTCTATCATTGTGTGATGTCATGTTGATATTCAATAGATATGAAGTTCAATGACCATTGAACTCCTCAATGGAAAAAATAAAACATTTTAACTATTAAATATACATTCTATTGAATTCTATTGAGTTCAATTGTATAGTAAATAAAATGATGATGTTTCAATCCATTAAACTCTAATAAATTTAAAGGATTGAGGATGCCCTAACAATTCATTGACAACTTGATGGACCAAACCCAAACCATTTCGATACAATTGTCCGTTACCCGAATCACCGATTTCCCACCCATCTACGGTGTTCAACGTGACACATTATTTGAGTGAATTTTTGATTTAAAATATCTAACTTTTTAGCAAATATTTTGAACTCAGGCTTATGTTACCCAAGAAGACATACTACTCGGAACACTCACCGTGAAAGAAACCATCACATACTCGGCAAAACTCAGACTACCGGGAGACTTAACCAAATCTCAACTCAATGACATTGTTGAAGGAACTATAATCGAGATGGGTCTTCAAGATTGTACCGATAAACTCATCGGGAACTGGCATTTAAGAGGCATAAGTGGTGGTGAGAAGAAAAGACTCAGTATCGCCCTCGAAATTCTCACCAAACCAACCCTCTTGTTTCTTGATGAACCCACCAGTGGCCTCGACAGCGCCTCCGCCTTCTTCGTGGTTCAAGCTCTCAGAAGCGTGGCTCGAGATGGCCGGCGAACAGTCGTCTCTTCGATCCACCAACCGAGCAGTGAAGTATTTGCACTCTTTGATGATCTGTTTTTGTTGTCCGGAGGTGAAACCGTGTTCTTTGGTGAAGCCAAATTGGCCATAGAGGTATCTTGACTACACTCTTTTTATATCTTTACCATGTTCTGGTTTTACTTAATGATGGGATTTTAGTTTTTTTCTGATGCTGGAATACCATGTCCAAGTCGAAGAAACCCTTCCGATCACTTCCTTCGTTGTATCAACTCAGATTTCGATAGGATCAACGCTACATTACAAGGTTCTCAAAGACAATTGGTACGAAGTTTTTCACTTAATTATGCACACAAACTACAAATTCTAATTAACTAAATCGTCGTTTTATGTAATGCAGGACACCAAAGGCATATGCGACACCATCTTATCTTGTTCAACAACGGCTCATATCAAAGGAATGCTTGTTCACAAATTCAAATCTTCGAAATATGCAGCAGCTGCAAGAACCAGTATCAAAGAAATCTCAACCATTGTAATCTTATGTTTACTCTTTATCTGCTATTATATATATATATATATATATATATATATATATATATATATATATATATATATATATATATATATATATATATATATATATATATATATATATATATCAGTATATAAGTTTGTTGATCGATCGTTTTAAAACTGTTCGTAGAAAGGACTTATGGTTGAAAGAATGGGCGGGAGCAAGGCCAGTTGGTGGAAGCAGCTAACAACATTAACAACGAGATCATTTATAAACATGTGTAGAGATGTTGGGTACTACTGGTTGAGGATAGGGGTGTACATCGCTGTATCTATCTGCGTCGGGACTGTATTTTATGATATTGGGACGAATTATCACGCTATGTTAGCGCGTGGAGCTTGTGGCGGATTCATATCTGGTTTTATGATCTTCATGTCCATTGGAGGCTTCCCTTCGTTCATTGAAGAAATGAAGGCAAGTATAACGTTTGGATTAATTGATGACTTTGATAGATTGTAACGTTTAAACGATCGATTTGTTTCCATGCAGATTTTCCATCGAGAAAGGCTCAATGGGCACTATGGCGTTGGCGTGTTCATTCTTTCGAACTTCATATCATCACTCCCATTCTTGGCATTCATGTCGTTCAGTACTGCACTGATTACTTATAACATGGTGAAATTTCATTCGGGGTTCATCCATCAATTGTACGCTTGCCTTGATCTTTTGTTATCGATTGCTGCCGTTGAGAGTTGTATGATGGTGATTGCTGCGGTTGTTCCAAACTTCATGATGGGAATCATCATCGGTGCAGGTTTCATTGTAAGATTCATTGACAATCGAGCTTCTTGAATTCACCAATAAAAATATAAAATCTTAATATATATGTTTGTCTACATTCTCTGGTCGGACGTGAATATGATCCAATAATGCATACAATCTTGATTTATTTACAGGGTGTTATGATGATGACAGCGGGATTCTTTCGTCTCCTCCCTGAACTCCCGAAGGTCTTCTGGCGATACCCAGTTTCGTATATCAATTATATGTCATGGGCGTTACAGGTAACACTTTAAAACTCCATGGATGTCCACATGAATGCTTCTTCTAAAATGCGTTTTTCTTAGGGAGCATACAAGAACGACATGATCGGACTGGAATTTGATTCTGAATATGAAGGTGAACCAAAGCTTCCAGGCGAGTTTATTCTTACCACGGTGCTTGGGATCTCACTCGACCACTCGAAGTGGTGGGACTTAGCAGCAGTTGCGGCCATAATCATCTCTTACCGACTATTATTCTTCGTTATACTCAAGTTGAAGGAACAAGCGAAACCGGTGGTTCGAGAGATTTACACCCGAAGAACCCTACATCATTTGAAGAAGAGGCCATCTTTCAGGAAAACTTCACCATTTCCTTCAAAGAGACACCAACCTGCTCATTCTCTATCATCTCAGGAGGGCCTTAATTCTCCACTTCATTAGATGGATATATGGTTTCATTATTGGGTTGAATGATCATCGTATTCGGTTCGAGTCTATATGGTTGTATAAGTGTACACGGAATTATACCATTTTTTATGTATGCAAATCTACAATCACAACGTGAATTTGATTGTTTGGGGTTCTTTTGGGTATTTTCATCCATAATCCTTTAAACTTTATAGATCCTTCTGTTTTTCATACTAATCTTGTTATTATTTTCTTATAATACATTGGATTTTACAAAATAAAATAAAATAAATAAAAAATCATTTACTACAAAACCTAATTTATGATATTTATTTAAAGATTAAAAAGATTTTTTCTCATTAAAATCCATTCAACTACAAGGTGCAATCCCCTTATAGTTGTGTTTAATGATTGAATTCAAACCAATCAATATATCTCATTCAACTCTTTCATTACATTATGTATTATAGATGCACTAAGATGATTCGAAGACCATGTATTAGTTAATCGTTAAATTAGTAATGATCATAAGGGAGGACGGTATCGTATGTTTTTTGAGGGTAAGTACCGGTGATACCAAAGGGTTGTGATTCCGTGAACATTGGGATTGACGGGTTGGAGAATAAATTCGAATGTAGCGGCTTTACCAACCCGTGGCACCTTTTGTTTACAATTCAAACTAAATGCATGCATGTGATTAGTCAATGCAATGACTCCTTTTTTTCTTTTTTTTTTTTTTTTTTTTTTTGTTACACAATTTTGTAAAAATTACATGATTCCTTCTTTCCTTTCTCTTTTGTTTTTTTGGTTATATAATTTTGTTAACATTGCATTTTTTTAATACATGAATTCGTAAATATTAGGTTTTCTTTTAATTATGGGTAAATATCATATTAGCCCATCAAAATTTTGTATTTGTTTTAAAAGGTCACTAAACTATTTTTTTGCACATTAAAGGAATAAACTCTCATATGACCGTTTAATTACATCCTTTTACCGATTGTAAAAGGTATAACCCATATTTTCGTGACATGGGCCTCCACCGTGGATTATTACTGTTGTAATCTTGGTCCCCAAGATTGCCTAGTCATCGTTAATGGTCACCCTTATAAATTAAAGGGACACCCTAAGTCCATCTTCCCCATGCACTTTGTTACCCTAATCCATAACCTTTACATAATACCACCGAGTTCGCTTTTTTCCCACTTATAAATCAAGAAGATGGCCCCAGAACAAAGTTTTTCGTATGGTGGTTTCAGAGTTTTGGAGTTAGACGTACCAACTGATTACGAGCTTCACGCCATAGAAACCCAATTGCAAATTGAGGAAATGAGAGATGAACTGCAACAATAGCTTGGCGAGTTCAAGGAGGAAATACGCTACTTGAAAAGGATAGTGACCGTGATGGGTGCTGTTGGAGTTGCAGTGATGTTGTTGATCGGGGTTCATGTTTGTGTCGAATGCTCTGGGTGGGGATTTTAGGGGTGTAGTTTAGTTCGTAGGTAGCACGATGACGATTAGCGTTTTTTGGGTTATTGGGGTTGTCGAAGGTTGTTTGTTTTTGTCGCTTTATGTCTTATGGTTACGATATTCAACAAACGTCACACAATTTGGCGTTTCTGCCATCGGCTGAGGGTGTGACACATTTAGTCAAGTTTTTTAAAAATTAACTTAAATCATCTTTGTTTTATTTAAAAATTTCACGCTTCATCCTTTGTTAGTTTTAATTTACACATTATGTTTCTTACCAGACATAAAACGACTATATTGTTATTAGTCTGTATGTTATTAGCTCACATGTTTATGGACCACCCTTTAGGCTTTATCCCATTAGGGTTTTGTCTTAGCTAGTATTTATTCTCCCCTTTCTTCTTTCATGCTGATGCTCGTTTTTTTGTTGGTATTTATTTGCTGTTGATGTTAGTTTTATGTTGTTGTTCGATTGGTTGTTTCCGCTGGTTTGTTGCTCTTTTCATTCTCATATTGATTATCTATTGTTGTGGTTATTTATCCATTGCCAACATGACTGGAAAGGATGATTCCCATAAGTTAATCAGTCCTCGACTAGATGGAAGGAGTTATACATATTGGAGTTATGTTATGAAGAACTCCCTTCGTGGGAAGAATATGTGGGGCTATGTCACTGGGCCTAAAACCAAACCCTCAGTGCCTCAAGCTAAGAATTTTGATTTGTTGCTTGATGCTTAGGAGACTGATAACTCTAAGGTCATTACTTGCATTAGTAATCCTATTACACAATCTATTGGTATGAATTTGGCTAAATATGACACAACAAAGGAAGTTTGGAATCACTTGGAGAGACTGTATACTCAGTCCAACTTTGCTAAACATTATTAGTTAGAATATGGTATTCGTGCCTTTCAACAAAATGATCAATCAAGATTTCTATGCTGCTATGTCTGATTTGTGTGATTAATTGGCTCTTACCGAATTTAAAGAGTTAAAAGATTTTGAGCCTTATATTGCTAGGAGAGAAGAACAATGTTTGGTCCAGTTTTTGATGGCCTTGCATTCTGATTTTGAAGGCCTACATGGAATGATTCTTCATCGCTCACCCTTTCTTCAGTGGATTCTGTTGTTCTTGAGCTGATTGATGAAGAGACTCGTATCAACTCTCACGCAGATAAAGGGTTTAAAGTGACCTCCATTTCTACTTCCACTCCTACTGTGCTTGCTGTTTCCTCTAATTAGTCTTGACAAACTCCAAGGGTTTCTTATGATGAGTGTGCATTCTGCAAACAGAAAAGTCATTGGAAAGCTTAGTGTCCATTGTTAGTTAACAAGGGTAATTCTGGCCAGCCTCAGTCGGAACAACATAATATGTTTGGTCAACAAAAGTTTCAACCATGTTCCTCTGGTACTCCTCCATGGACACCTCGTCCTCCATAGTTTGCTGCTGCTGTTACACCACCAGTTAACATGAAATCTGTTGTAAACATGCCACCATCTGCATTGGATCCTAAGGTTTTTGAGAGTTTCAAATATTATTTTTCCTCTAATCTCACTTCCATATTTGTATCTATGCCTCATTTTGGTCCTACTTCATCCGGTACCACAGGTCCCTAGTTCCTTTTGGGGAGAAGCAATCTTAACTACTGTTTTTGTGATTAATCGTATCCCTACTTCATTGAATTTAGGAATTTCTCCTTTTAAGAACCTATATGGTCACCTACCAGACTACTCTGCCTTTCGAGTTTTTGGATGTACTTGTTTTGTTCTTTCTCCTCATGTTGAAAGGAACAAGTTGGAGCCGAAATCTACCATTTGTGTATTTTTGGGGCATGGTGTTGGACAAAAAGGATACCATTGCTATGATCATGTGAGTCAGAAGTTATATGTTTCCCGACATGTCACGTTTTTGGAACATATTCCTTTCTACTCAATTCCTGCTACAACCCACAATGTAACGAAGTCAAACCTTATACATATTGATCCTTTCGATGAGGAGATAGAGGCTTGAGACCCATCTATTCCACCTGATCCTTCAACTTATGACACACCCACTTCTTTAGAGAGTTTCTCGACTCCTCCTTTTCCTGAGTCTGCTCCTTCAAATGTTGAAACTAAAGATCCACCTCCACCACCACTCCTTAGGATGTCTACTCGTCATATCAAGTCCACCAAGATTCCAGATTTTGCTTACTCTACATATTCATGATCACTTGCTTCATTTATAGTGAACATCCATCATCTGTCCGCACCTGAATCATATAGAGAAGCTGTATTAGATCCTCTTTGGTAGAATGCTATGGATGAGGAACTCACTACTCTTCATCAGACTCATACATGGTATTTGGTTTCCCTTCCTCCTGGGAAACATACGATTGGTTGTCGTTAGGTGTACAAGATAAAAACAAAAGCCGATGGTTCTGTTGAGCGGTACAAGGCCAGATTTGTAGCAAAATGGTATTCCTAATATTATGATTTTGAGTATGAGGAGACCTTTGCCACAATGGAAAAGATGACTACAATCCATACTATGATTACAATCATATCCGTTTGACAATGGAAGATCTTTCAAATGGATGTCAAGAATGCATTTTTGAATGGTGACCTCCATGAAGAGGTTTATATGTCTCCTCCCCCAGGAATTCGGCACCAGCCGGGTGAGATTTGTCGACTTCGCAAAACTTTGTATGGTCTCAAGCAAGCACTTCGTGCTTGGTTTGAGAAATTCTCCATAATGATTACCACTCTTGGATTTGTCCAGAGTAATCATGATTCAACTTTGTTTGTTAGATTCTCGAACGCAGGACGAATTCTTTTTTCCTAATATGTGGACGACATGATTATTACTGGTGATGGCCATGGTGGTATTGAGTCTTTGAAGCATGATCTAGCTTATCGATTTGCTATGAAGGATTTGGGCTTGCTGCGTTATTTCTTGGGTATTGAGGTTGCTTAGTCTAAGAAAGGGTATCTTCTTTCTCAGACTAAATATATATCTGACTTGTTTACATGGGCGGGCCTCTTTGACAATCGGACTATTGATACTCCTCTTGACACCAATGCACGGTACTCTCCTACCGATGGTGTTCCTTTGTCCGACCCGAATCTTTATCACACTGTTGTGGGAAGTTTGGTTTATCTCACAGTTACTCATCCGAATATTGCTCATGCTGTTCATGTTTTCAGTCAGTTTGTTACCGCTTCTGCCTCTGTTCGTTGGGGAGTTGTTCCGTATTCTGAGATATCTTCATGACACTCAGTTTCAGACTTCCCTCGACGTCTTCTCTTGAGTTACGTTCCTATAGTGATGCTGATTGGGATGCCGATCGTCATGATCATAAATCCACCATCGGATTTTTCGTATTTCTTGGAGAGTCGCTCATTTCTTGGAAGAGCAAGAAAGAGGACGTTGTCTCTAGATCTTCCACGGAGGCTGAGTATCATGCTATGGCTATGACTACATATGAGATTATCTAGTTACAGTGGCTGGTTGCGGATATGTGAGTTCATATTTCTTCACATACTCCCCTGCATTGTGATAAAAAAAAGTACGAAACAAATTACGAAGAATTTTGTTTTCTATGAGCAGACGAAGCACATTGAGATTGATTGCCACTTCAACCGTCATCACTTACAGCTCGGAACCATATCACTTCCTTTTTTCATCACCCTTGTAGCTTGCAGATATTTTTACGAAGGCATTGCGACAAACTCTCAATGCTTATTGATGTGACATTGTGAGTTTGAGGGAGGATGTTAGCCTATATGTTATTAGCCTACATGTTTATGGTCCTTTTAGGCTTTAACCCATTAGGTTTTTGTCTTAGTTAGTATTTATTCTATCCTTTCTTCTTTGTAGCATTTATGTTTTTCATTGAAAACCTTGTAACTTCTCTCTTTCAATAATCATATGGTAATATTATCAATTGTCATCACTATTTTATTTAAAACGTAAATCTTCTAGCCTTAATGAGAATGTTCTTCGGCCAAAGGACACACCTTTCTTTTTATGACATTATACATTTTTTTTTTCTATCACTACACATTTATAGAAGTCTTGTATTTTTTTATTATTATAATATTATATGTCAAGACCACTTTTATAATATGATGACTCTTCGTTGGATCAGAACACGATTCAGACTACTTGGTACATAGTTGCTCCTACTAAAGCAAATAGTCTGGTATGGAGAACTAGATTTGACATACTTCCCACCCGCTTAAATCTCGAATACATATTGAACCCACCTTATGCCCTCTTTGTAATAGCAAGCACGAAACCAAGAAACATATCTTTATTGAGTGTTCTTTGGTAAAAGATGTGAGAGTGTTTCTCAATACGTGGCGGAACGACTTCCCAAAGACTGCAGATTCGATACAATAACTCTTTGAAGCCGAAGCTGGCATGGTTATTGCTAAGGAAGTTCATGTAGATATAATGATTGTTCTTCTTGCCCTTGTTTGAGTTATTTGGTGTTTCAGAAACAACTTTATATTCAACAAGATGAGGAACATCAAAGATCTAGATAGTGAGATTAAACTTCTTGCTAATAATCGAATGAAGATGATAGCTAGGAAAGGTTCGGTCTAAATGGTTAATTGGTGTAATACCACTGAATGTTAAAATATAGAGAAATTAAATTACCTTCTACCTTTTATGCCTACAATTATTCCTACACATTAAGATTATGACAAATCATCATTCAATTTAATTTTATTTGATATATTCCTAATATAGTCTTAATGAGTTAGTTAAAAAAATATGGAATGATGACACTTGTAATAATTTTATTAGGTAGGAACATTTGTAGGCATAAAAAGTAGTAAACAATTTAATTTCTCTTAAATATATTGTTCGGCGACTCTCTTTTAATTAAAAAAATCTTTGTCGATGGATTTTCCATGTACAGTTATGTAACATAAAAATCAAAAACAATATATTTGATTAACAAATTAATACAAACACATACTCTTTATGCTTGACTATCTTTTTAAATTTGCAACAAAGTATATGTATAACTCTACAAAAGGTTGAAGTTATATATATGTGGACATCATTCCTTACGTCACATAGATGACGTATTGACTAACAATTCAATAATTGCCCTCTATAATTCTATATAATCATGTGGCTGCGCCGCTCTTGTAACTTGTAAGTGCACTCCAGTGCTCCACACTTTATCTCTAACTTCACCCGCCGGAGTGGCAGCTCGTTGGCCAGAAGAAGGATGCGGTGTTCGGGGAAGACGGTGGCAAGGGAAGCAAAAGATCCGGTTCCACCGCGAGGCTCCATCATCAAAGAAATTGTTAATGACATACTCACCAGTTGTAGTGGCGGCAAAAACAACAAAGCCCAGGTGTTAGTGCTTTAGCTTTTGCAGAATCTGATCCTTAATTTATGGATTCCTCACATGTACATACTATGCAATAATTCTTATGTGATAATTACTGATGTAACCAGATCTGCTTGGTGAGGAATTTGTCTGAACTTTGATGTTGATCTAGTTCTTATTATTCAAACTGAGCTTCAGTTTCTTGTATTTGAAAGAAAATCCCGACCCCTTATATCATCAAGTTTATTTTTGGAAGAAACATCGAACAATATTCATCAAATTTATTAGCTTTTGTTTCTTAACATTAGATTTTATTTTTGTGTCGTTATAATCTATCAACACACTAAATGTGTTAATATTTTCTGTGTAGTTTTACATGAATAAAGATGGAACATAATGCAAGTTTCTGCTTTTCTGACCATATTCCGTTCAAAGTATTGTTATAAATTATGATGACCATCAACTTTTTTTAACACCCAATAAAGTAAAAAACGTCTTTTTGGCATATTTCTTAGTTACTCTAATATATATATATATATATATATATATATATATATATATATATATATATATATATATATATATATATATATATATATATATATATATATATATATATATATATATATATATATATATATATATATATATATATATATATATATATATCGAATATTACCTTTTTATTCAATTTGTTAAAAACGTAGTAAATTATAGTTATTTTTAATTAATTTTTTTTTCGACATATTATTTTATTAGTTTTTTATTTTATGAAATTTCATATAATATTTTAATATAATAATTATAATAAATATATTAATAAATTAAAACTTATTAGTTTATTTTGTTTATTTATTTAAATTATTTGTTTAAATTTAAATGATAAAAAACATTTAAATTTTAATAATTCATTATTTTTTTTAGTTTTTTTTTTTTATAAATTTAAAGCTCTCAAATATTTAGACTTTTATATTTAATTTTTTTAATTAACCTATATAATATATGAGTCTCATAACTAATATAAAAATAAAAAAGGGTTTTCATTTTGAATATTAGCTAAATATAAAATATTATTGAATTTTATTCTATTATTTATAAATTAAGTTTAGTTGATATTTTATATTTGCTTGATTTCAAATATTCGATTTAATTGGATCCCGATGGACATCACACATTTATTTCAAGAACATTCAATGCTTAACTCATTCTTTAATTAGAAAACGATTGAATTGATACATAGGTCATACTTCAAAAAAAAATCCATTTATAAATGAAATTTTAAATGAATTTAATCCATATATAACGATTTACAAAAATTATTTATACAACATAAAATCATATACACAACGAGTTATTAACATACCTAGATAGTATGAAACGGTTTATATAAAATTATTTAAACAACATAAATCACGACTTGAATTTCTAGATCAAATTCAAATTTTGCGCAAACTAAACATTGATTACGACGAACACTAGTTTTCTCATTTCTAATAACTATGGTGTAATCTTTAATTTTATAAACAACGTTTGTCGACATGTTTTCCACTATGTATGATGCAACAAATCATGTAGTTACCGTTATCACTCACATATGATGCCTATTAAACTAACAGGGTATATAATACATACTAATTTGCAACTTTGAGGTAACTACATATCAATATACACCACACAATAATTGTAACATTCATAGCGTTGAATTATCTGATAATAATTAAAGCTATGTTTGTACAATTTGATAAGTAGCTCATACAATGATCGAGTTCTACACTTGTACAATAACAAGTTCTACACTTGTAGTTGTTATTTTTGTCTTTGCTTAACAAAAATAGTTATTATGTGTTTAGATAACTTATCGTATTGACACTACTATATAAAAGTTTTGTATGCATATCAATTGTTTGATAAAATGACTTATTAAGACAAAATGTGATTTTTAGTTTGTTTGTTTTTGGAGTTTTGGAACATTTTACAAAGAAATAAAGTCTAACTTTTGGAAGGAACGTTAGATTTTTGTGAAAATGATCCAAAATGGCAACTAATAACATAAATTTTACCCATTAGGTCAATGAAGTCTTAATTTCACCAAATAAGAAAAAAGACTTTTAATTTTGGTTTTAAAGTACCATTGTCACTGATTTTAACCGGTTACACCCACTTTTAATGATAGGGCCATATATGTTTCAAGAAAACCCCAGAGACCTGAGCCATAATTTTGTGCTCATAATCAAATCAAGTACACACCAAATATAGTTATGAGCTTAGACACCTAATCCAACAGTCTCACACTTGAATAAGTCTAATAACTATTATTGCAAGTATGAATTCAGAATCTGACTAGCAATCATAGCTTTCAAAAGCCGTTGTTGAACTCTGATCTTATCAATAACGTGTCCTTTAGATAAGTGATCAAATATTCCTCTGTTCTACAAGATATCGTATGGACATGAGAATCATTCTCTCTGCCTAATATTTGTTTTCCGACTTCTGATTTATGACGACTGACTCATACTATAATTGAACACATCAACTTAGTCCAGCTTGGCCAAATGCTTAGGGTGTTAACACTAAATCGTCTAGGGGCCCACAAATATCGTTTTTATCCCATCTAGGGTAAAATGAACGGATAAACTTCGACTCATATGCTTGTACTATTTACTCGTCAAATCACACACAACAATCCGTTTTATAACATCAAGTTACTGATGCGTTTACGTATTATCAATGCACAAACGACTTGTAAACAACAACTATATGTCTCCGTTTCAAGAGTATAAGATATTATCGTCTCACATTCACTCGTGATAAAATCCATGAAGTGATTCAAATGAGTGTGGGTTTAATGCAATACTTAAATTCCTATTTCAGGAGTACTCATGAACACTGCATCAAACATTTGCTATGTATAAGCACGTAGACAATCTACAGTCGGATTCATGATAGTTTTACCTCATTACTTACTTCCAAAGTGTGATCGACTGTAGATGTTTGAATAACCTAGTTATTCGAGAAGTAAAACATGCAAAGTGAAACACAAGAGTAATCTAACCCAATATGGTCTAAATTTTTTTGAATATAGATAAAACACTTATTATTTAATCACCATATTAATTAAACCTTATTGATTGTTTACTGTTTCGAGTAATCAAGTCAATACTTGAATTAAAACAATAGTCATCCCGTGCTCCAAGCATGCACACTATGTTTATCTATGGTCCTTCCTTTGTGAAATTTATTGAACACATTACTAATGATGCTCATTTCATAATTCCCTAATCCTTATAAGTGTAAAAATACAAAATTCTTTCCACTAATAAAATGTGTTAGAGTCTAACCTTTCATGCAATGATCTTCCTTTTGTAATGTCGAGGCTCCAAAGTCACAGAGACTTAACCAATGATATTACAAAACGTTCCATTGGAGATTGGTACAAGACAATTCCCGAAAACGAAGTCTCACATTCAAGGTACATTCCTTGAACATCCTTCTTGCACAAAAGTTTCTAACTTACACATAGATTCTTAACATCCAACTCCCATTATGAAAATATTTCCATAATTTCCATATGACTATCCATTCTCAATAGAATCCTATCTATTCAGAATTATATCAACATGGTCCATCTATTACTATACTTCAAATTGTTTACAAGCAACCAATCTTTAGCAAACATTAGATTGTCCTTGACAGTTGTTTAACAACTTTAGTCATATCCGGTTCTGGTCCCTTTTCCCTTTTAATGCGCTAGGCATTTAGAAAAATCAGAACATGCAAATATTATAGCATATGCAATCGATCCTATACTCAAAGCATATGGGATACGATTCATAATAAAGACATGATACTAGACCAGTCTCTTGCTATAATATTTCCATATATAGAATTTCCTATGTTGAAACATTTCAACATGAAATTCATATATTCTCATGACTAAGTTCCATTAAAATTTCAATATAAGCTATTAGATTCGGAATCAAGTATTAGTGCTCTCTCCCTTAAGTCTTACTATGGCGAAATAATTTCCAAATTCTACAACTTTGCAAATTTAGAACTTTCTTTCCTATAATCAGCATGCTAATCTTGCATCACTTAACATAATAATCACGCTCCCACTAGCATAGCAATTATGTTATTATCAGCATAACAATTATGTTCCCACTAGCTTTGACATGTACTTAAAAATCTGGTGGACTTCTAGAAATCAATACCTATTGACTTTCTTACCAAAGTTCAAATTTCTGATACGTGGTGCTTCGATAAGTCTTTATCTAGACTTCTCAAGCTCATACACCTTTCATTAGACAGCTTATGTGTGCGTCTAATCCTTTTTCAGAACTTATAGCAATAAGTCTCGAATGTTCAAACTAATTGCCATTTCTCACAATTCGAACTATGAATAGGGATGTCGTAATCATACTCAAATTTGAGAATGCAATTATCACAACTGCTAACTTTAATCCTTTAAAATCTACAAGTGAAAGCGTTTCCTCACAATCATTCTCATGAAGTAGAGAGAAATCTATTGCCACTTAGATTTTATGATGTATCTGTTCCTATCCATGTGAACTTGTCATTTTGAACCACTATCATAAGATAAAGCTTCTGACAAATTAAACTCATATGGACTGAACCTGTTTATTCTTAATTTCTTGCCATCCGACAGCACATAAGGGCCTACCAGTTCTTCCAGGTTATTGAGCAGCTCACCTACACTGATCAAGATGCTTTGCCTTATGAGAACTCATAAAACTCACATGCATAGTTAATTTAACTGGAATAGGCACTAAACTAAGAATATGTCAACATGATAAGTTGTTAACCTCAGGTCGTGTGCTAGTGATAACTAGAAGGTTTATTCTTGTTTAGTTCTTGAAACTATTCAAGACCATAAAGACTCCCACTGACCTCTTGACATATAAGATTCTCTGTCAAAGAACATTTCTCAACAAGCAAATATTCAGGAGTTAGTGTGGGTTCTTACCAATAAACACTTCATATAATTGGTCTTAGTTGGTCTTTGTTTTAGCCAAAAACATCACAACTACCAATTTCAAATGTGAAAGAGTAAGAAACATTTCTACTCCATATTTCATGAGGTGTTGTAAACCTATTTAGAACATGTTACTCAAGGTAGTTTCTAGAGTATGACTCTAAAATTTGATCTTGGAACAAAGTGTGACTCATCTTCTTGATTTAACCATTTCAACAATTTATGATACCCCTTCTTAGTCATGTAAATGCACTAAGGTGTCCTTAGAGGATCAATTATGACATGGTTCCATAATCATTAGGATGATCATGAAACATGATACTAAAGTACTCTCATTTCCTTTCATATTGGAGAAACTTTTATCTTTCTACCTAATTGATTCTTTTTACTTGTTCTGCTATACTTTGAAACTTTTCAAGGTATTAGAATTATACTTAATTTTGTAAGTGTAATCATATTTACTGAACCATTAGTAAATCATGACGAATAGCCATTATTATCCTTTGTGGTTATCTGACCAGTCCATATCAATGTGTACTAGATCCTTCAGTCTTTCACTTGACTCACATATACATGTGAACAAGGAATTAGTCTCAATTTCCTAAAGATCAAGATTCTCATACATCACATAATTCAACGTTCCAGGTTCTGTCCAATTGAAACTTGGGTGAAGAGAATCCTTCCTCACTTGGTAAATTAAGAAACTACCACGAAGGATATAACTAAGAATCAAATCCATTTTCAATATTGCTAACAATAGAAATATAAACACCAACTTTCACACATGCCATTGCAAGGAAACATAAAATAAGATAAAATCAAAAATTTATTTATTGATAAAGTGCAAAAAAAACTTGTCCTTACAACGAAAATATAAATGAAAACTGTGTTTCTAGATATTCCTAAGTAACCTATTATAACTCCTAAGCAACAGCTCAAAAATCCGATCATCAAAACACATGATTAAAATCCATTTCTCACGATCAAATTCAGCTTGCTTCTTCTTTAAGCTTCCTTCCTTTTCTTCGATCCTACAAAACATCAAAATGTAATCTTATCACATCATGTATTAAGAATCTATAAATAGGAACTCAATAGTGGATATACCTGAAGTAGAGTCATATGATTTGGCTTTACTATCCTTGCGATCTTTCAGGTAGATATGGAAGCTTCGCATCCAATGCCTCTTCTCTTGGAAATAGAAACATATGGACTAGCTTCACATCCAATTCCCCTTCTCTTGGCAATAGAAACATATGGACTCTTTGGGAATGACACATGGGACTATGTCAGAATTTTCCTTTCTCTTATGATCAAACTTTTCGACCATGGCCGATTTCTCTCCCTTGGGAGGAGAAGCCATTTCCAGACTATCACCTTTGCCATCACCAATGCTCATGGAAATTTGAGAGGTAGATCTTCCAGACAAATCTGCTTGACAGGTGCACCAAAGCATTGCTGCTTCAAAAATAATTAGCAAATAAGTCAGATCAATAAGGGTCACGTTGTGATCTTTCATATAGTAGTCTTTAACAAACTGACCATATGACCCGGGAAGTGACTCAAGAACCTAGTCAACTTCCAGCTCCTTTGGGAAAACGACACCCAACATTCCCAGTCTTTCAAGGTGTGACTTCATGTTTAGAATATGTGCGTATATAGAGTTTCCATCTTCATGCTTGCATGCTAATAGGGCTTGAGTAACCTTGAACTTTTCAAGTTGACGAAATGTGGGCCAAGGACAATCACTAGAGGAGGTGGAGGAAGAGAAGTATGATTTCCAGTTCCACCTTTTCACGAAGTAGGGATCGATCTTTCACCTTGATCGCCATGTGGAATATCATCTTCAAAAAGAAAGCCTTTTCCAAAGGATTGAGGAAGGCTATAGTTGTCAGAACTAGATATCTACAAAGGGAGAAAATTCAAGTTAGTTGATTTAAGTCCTTAACATAACATCCAAATGAAATATTAAGGCTAGGACCTAACACAATAATTCACAATTCGGATGAGGGATTCCATAATCCAATTGCAAATTATTTGAAGGTAGGTAAATGACGATTTACCAATTCCATCACGAAAATGAAATTTTAAACGAATTAGGTTTTAAATGAAATTCTTAGATCTTTACGATTCATTGAACTTTTCAATGGCATGTTTAATCTAGATTATGCCCTTCAAGTTTGTGACTGGGATACCGAGGATCACAAACAAGGTGTGAATAACCATGCAAATTAGCTTGGTACACTCGATGTCATTTATCACCTAATCAATGTGCCGGTTAACCACACACGATCCATTGATCAACGATAATTTAAGAGAAACCCATTGCCATCCTTCATTAGTCCCTATTAGTGTGCCGATTAACCACACACGCTCCATTAACTGACCAATAAGGTTCAATGTGCAACTTCATGGGTTAACATCAACTTCACATTTTCCTAGAGTAACTAAGACTTGGGAATTTATAAAAGCATTTAGTTAATTTATAATTCATTATACTTTTAATGAGAATTTAGTGTCCTATCCTACCCGTTTGGCTAACGACCCTCCACTAGTCAGGGGTGCAGTGGATAAGATTGGATACCCAATGGCGGTCATTTTACAAGCCGCTTCCTTAAACACCCCTTACAAACCAGCTTCATGAATGAGACCTACTAACGGTAAGACTGACCTTTTCTTATACATATATATAAATTAAACCTTTAATATTATAATAGTATAAGGGTGTATGTTAAACTTTCAAAATACTAGGGTTTTAGAATTCAATATCTCAAAATTAAAACTTTTAATCAAGTTTTAAATTCCAAAACTTGAGGGCAATTTTGAAAGTTTTCAAAACCTCTAGATCAAATTTAAAACAATTAAATTAATCATATGATTTTATCTTTATCATAAATTTGACATTTTCTTTTATTTGGGAAGAAAATTCAAATCAAAATTTACAAATAATTAATTTATCACAAAATTTCATAATTATCTTAAAATTTGACAATTATCTTTCAGTTAGATGAGTATATTCTTTACCATATCAGAAAATTCAAATGTAATAAGTAAAAACAACTTTTGGTAATTATCTGAATCTAATCTAGGCCAAAAAATCGAAAAATCTGTCAATAGATGAGTCGCCACGTCGTGTCATGCCATAACACGTCGTGTACAACTATAAACACATCGTGTTCATCAGGCAGAGTCCAAAAACGATTTTCTTCCAGCTTTGCACAAATCACAAATGCATCAAATATAACAGAAAAACACCCTAGGCTCTGATATCACTGATGAGTTTTGAGCATTACAACATTCCTATGGTGCACATGCAACCTTAATGCTTTCGATCTAGATTTTTTTAAAGTTATACATGCAAATAAATTATCTTAAGAAAAACCCTAGATATAGCATACATAATTTCGATATTCATATATATAAAAGGGTTGGAAGATTACCTCACTTGTTATATTGTAATAACATGAACAATCCTTGACTCTTGAAAGCATAGTGCCCCAAGTGTTGCACCTCTAATGGAGTCACAAACACCAAATCCAAAGAATGACTTGGAGAGATGATGAAATCGGCCAGGTTCTTTTACAATCATGTAGGGGCCGAAATCCTTAGGGTTCAAGGGGTTTTATATGGCTAGGTTGCTTAGTCTTGAAGTTGGACTTGAATAAGGAAACCCTAGTTCATAACTTAAGCCCAAAGCAACCCATGGACTTCCATAAGATGCCTTGGACCAAATCTTATAAGCCCAAGCTATAAATTTCGTCCACTACCATCAAGAAGCCCCTAGGCCTAGTTTCATAACTATCAATGATTTGCAAAACAACCCCTTCATTATTAATTAGTTCCTTTAATCCTAAAATTAATACCAAATTAATTTTTGATTAATTACTAATTAATAATATGGTTTCCAGATAATATATTAATCTTATAATATATTAATAAAATTATTTTGAGTACCAATTTATTATTCATATAATAAATCCTACTCTCTCTCTCTCTCTCTCTCTCTCTCTCTCTCTCTCTCTTTCTCTCTCGACTGGTCATCCCGTCAAGTTTCATGAGTGAAGGCAACCCAAAAGGACCATGCTCATAATCAGATCAAGTACACACCAAATATAGTTATGGGCTTAGACACCTAATCCAATGGGTCTTAGAATAGATCGAGATGTCATCAATAAACACAATCACAGAACCTCGGCTTGCATACGCGGTTAATGAGGTCCATGAACGCGGTTGGGGAATTGGTAAGCCCGAAGGGCATCACCACGAACTCGTAATGACCATAAAGAGTCCAAAAGGCCGTCTTCTGTACATCCTCCTCCGTGAAACTCATCTGATGATAAACCGAATGCAAATCAATCTTGGAAAACCAAGATGCACCCTAAAGCTGGTCAAACAAATCATCAATCATCGGGAGTGGGTAATGGTTCTTTACTGTTAGCTTATTCAGCTCCCGATAATCAATACACATCCGATGAGATCCATCCTTCTTCTTCATAAATAGGATCGGTGCGCCCCATTGCGAACTGCTCGGATGAATGAACCCCTTGTCTAACAAATCCTACAGCTGTGTAGACAACTCTTACCTCTCTGGAGGAGCTAACTGG
The DNA here is from genome assembly GCF_002870075.4 of Lactuca sativa. Taxonomy (NCBI): domain Eukaryota; kingdom Viridiplantae; phylum Streptophyta; class Magnoliopsida; order Asterales; family Asteraceae; genus Lactuca; species Lactuca sativa. The sequence continues at coordinate 35,511,041 of NC_056628.2, forward strand.
TACAATGCCTTGGCTATCGGAGCCGCACCCGGAACCAAGTCAATCCTGAACTTCACCCGCCTCTCAGGAGGCACCCTAGGTAAACCCTCTAGAAACACATCTGGGTACTCCCGCACAACCAACACATCATCCGCAGTCGCCTTACCTTTATCATGGGTATCCATAACATAGGCGACATATCTAGAACAACCATGATGAAGATATCGTCTGGCCCTAGCTGTTGAACATAGAATCGGCCCATGTTGAGCTCTCTCTCCCTAAACTACTAACTCTCCCCCACTTGGGGTCCGAATACGTACTAACTGATGTTCACAATTGATCAACGCCCCATTGGGGCTCAACCAGTCCATCCCTACATTAACTTTACTCCAGTACAGAGGAATAGGGACCAAGTCGATTGGAAACTGCTCACTGAACATCTCTAGACTATAATCTCGATGATCCCTCAATGTTTGAACTGATTGATCATCTGCAATATCAACCTATAATGGAAAATCTAGCTCCCCTGGAGCTCCAATAAACCGCTTGATGAGCGCAAGAGATACAAAAGATTGGGTAGCCTCGAATCAAACAATTCCAAGGCAGAAATACTGTTCATAAGGAACGATCCTAAAATAAAACACACAAATGCAATTCAATATAAATAAAGAGATAAAAAAAGATACATACATGTTACCACATCAGGTGTTGTGCGAGCCTCCTCGAATGTCAGCTGAAAATCCCAGCTCTTCACCATAGGTGCATCCTCCTTGCCTTGGCGGCCACCAATATTACGAAGAGTTGCTAGAGCGGGTGCTACCATCGGTCCTGATGCTGCCAAATTCAAACAATAGGCCTTCTTGTGTCCCCTTTGATTGCAATGGAAGCAAATAACTTAAGAAACTAGGTTCGTGGTGGTAGTAGTAGTACAATCCCTGCTAATATGACCCATTCGACCGCGCTTGAAACAACCATAACCACCCACCCTACACGCCCATTGTACGTCTTGTCGCACTTGCCACAACGGCTCCGACCCTACTGGCTTCTTGATATCGAATCTAATACCTTGGGCTTCTTGCCAAACCCCTTGAAACTTGAGCCTGATCCGACTTCCTCTTCCTCTCCATCTCCAAATCAATCTTACACACTCTAACTAGCCCTCACAATTATATCCTCTAGTGTCTTGAAATTGTACCGACTCACAAATTGTCGAATATCAGTCCTCAGAATCTCATGGTATCTCGCCTTCTTCAACTCCTTCTCCGCCACATATTGTTGAACCAACAACACCCTCTCACGGAACATCGCAGTGATCTCAACCGTCATCTCAATAGTATGGCGAATGTCCTGGAACTCCCTCACCAACTGCTGCACCTCAATTAATGGCACTAACTCAGCTTAGAATCTATTCACAAAATCATCCCATGTAATCGAATCAACCGCCTCATCAATCAAGGAGCGCCCAACCTCCTCCCACGAGTCTCAAGCTCTGTCTTTCACAAGACATGAAGCAAGTCTGACATTTGCCCCTTTGGGACAACTACTGGTGCAGAATGTGTTAGCGACATCCGCTAACCATATCCTACTCGTGATCAGGTCCTTCTCCCCGAAGTACTTTGGATACATGTAGGCCTATACTCTCTAAAAGTCAACGAATGTGCCCCAATCAAAGCCACCATCTTAGAACAGAAAGAGCCCAAGCGCTCCTCTAACACCTACATGACACCCTCATTGATCGTACCACAGATTACAGGAGTCTGCTCAAGTATGCTGCGGGTAATCTCAGACGAAATGAACTCCCACGTCTGATGTGACATCCCCAAAATCTCGGCCAGAAAAGACCGATTTTCATTTATGCTTTTAAATATTTTCAGAGTAAATCCTTTTGATTTGAAAGAGTTGCGGAATTTGTTCCCAAAAACAAAACATGATAAAACATTGTTTACCGAAGCATTTCATAAAAGAAATGTATTTTCATTATAATCAAAACTCGGGGTGTCATGTTCCGATACAGACCAATAAGCATAAACGAATACATTACAAGTCATTAAACAAATATAAACATATGCAGACTTGTAAACAAAACAACTTGATGGTTCATCCATCTCATGCCCTTCCGCCACTACCTGTAATACAATTTAAAACTGAGTGGGTCAGGCTTGGGAGCCTGGTGAGCATATAGGGTTTTCAACCCACAATAAATAATCATATTTAATTTTCACCAACCAACAATAACCCAATTACCCATTCCCGTTATTCTCACTTTAATGTCCCTAAAACAACTAACATAAGGGACCTAGTCTAAGAATATTTCATCGGGGCGACAACACATGCTTCGGGGGTACCTCAGCAATATAAGTCAAATAAGGCAACCATGAGGGGGATGGAGTACAGCGAATGAACACCCAAGTTCATTAACACCTACAGGTGGCGAACCTGCTAATGTTTCCACAAGACTGTCTAGAATAGCCAGTGGTCGTCATCTAAACTCCGCTAGATGACTCAATCAAACAACAACGAGGCCTCTCATCTGTTTATTACACACCAACTGTCTACCCATGTTCTACCCAACATATTAGTAGATAAAAATATACATTTGTATACATAGTTTAAAGAAAACCTGTATAGCATGCTTTAATCAACACATATATCACATAACAGATGAGGCACACACACACATAACACATATCTCATAAAGAAATAAGCAGATCTATAAGATAGAAGAGAGTGAATACTCATTCACACATAACACAACCAAATATATACACATAGCACGTATTTTTATATAAAATACTTCGTATTATTGTATTAGAAGAAATAACTACACACTCACTTGATCAGAAGATGATCGGACAGCACTACGGCTTATAGAAGTAGTAATCCACAGCAGATCTGGAAGATCTTCTCGAAAATCGAACTTCTCGCGGGCAGAGCTTCGACTCGGGAACCGCACTTTTCGGGATCTTCAGGATCTCGGGACTTGCCTCGGGGCTAGAGTATGATACCGGGACTTCGGGGTGGCTTCGGGGGTAAAAATGCAGAGCTTCGACTCGAAAATGAGAGGGAATTAGCAAATGACTCGGCTGCCTTCGGATTCCTTTTATAGAGGCTGGAGCCTCGGAGTACGCGGGGCGTACAGGCGTACGCAGCGCGTACGCGTCCGAAATCGTCACTGCATGCGTCATCCGAAGTGTCGACACTATGCTGAGTACGCGGTAGCGTAACCTCGTACGCGGGGCGTACTCCGGATCACACCGGTGACTCGGCTTCGGATAATGCTTCCGATTTTGAATTAAAAATAAATATAAAATGATTAATAAACTTCGGAAATTCATAACTTCTTCATACGAACTCCGTTTTCGACGTTCTTTATATCCACGCGAAGGTGAGACCACGCTCTACGACTTTCGTTTAGACTCCGTCGGCAAATTTTGACTTTATTTTTATTAATTATTTTTAATAGGCCGGGACAGAAACTTTCGTTATAAATTCATAACTTCTTCGTTTGACGTCCGTTCTCGCCTAACTTTTTATCGTTTCAATACCAACAATGAGATCTTCGATTCTCATTTAGATTGCTTCGGCTAACAACCGCTCGATCTCAAATCGAGTAAAACAGGCTGTATATCGCTAAGCCGGAACTTCGATAAATCATAACTTCCTCATACGAAGTCAGATTTGGGCGTTCTATATATATTCGGAAACCTCGTTTCAAATACTACAACACTAACCAAAGATATTAAGTTTATTTTACACTTAAATTTTGACGCTTATTTTATTCTTAATTAATCAAACCACATAATTAAGCAATTAAGCACAAAACACATAATACTCAAATAATACAATCTTTATTATTTCAAAACGGGTTACAGAGGTTAACTTAGACTATTACATTGCTACAAATGGCAAGCCCGAAACACAGGCGTTACATCTGATCATCCAACTGCCTGGTTCCAAAATGTAACGCCCGCAGATTCGGGCTAGTCAATTTAGAGACAGTAAGCGTCGAATCTGAATTTTTGATGGAAGATTATTTACAATAAATAATCTTTTCTAAGATATAGTATATGTCACAAGGGTTCCATACATATAAAGAACGTTGAAATCTGAGTTATAATGAAGAACTTATGACCCGTTGAAGTTTTACGACAAAACCGACACGACACCGGAAATCGTAAAAAGTGAGTTTGCGATATAATAGTTTTTAGATTTAGCAATCTAATAAAATGTCATAGTAGACGTTAAACGGAGAACGTGCATAAAAAGAACATCCAAATCTGACTTTGTATGAGGAAGTTTTGATTTTTCTAAGATTTAGCCTAGTAGTGTACAACTCGGAAATCGGATTTTAGATCGATCGATTTTTTGCCGACACAACCTAAATGAGAATTTAATATATCATTAATAGGATGTCAATGATAAAAAGATAGTCGAAAACGGAGTCGGTATGTAGAAGTTATGAATTTTATACGGTCGTTAAACAGTGTAATCTTCTCCACTATTAAATTTAAAATCGGTCGAGACTTAGCCAATGGAGTCAAAAGAAGAGTTGTAGATATTGTCAATACCTACACATGGACATAAAGAACGTAAAAAACAGAGCTCATATGAGAAAGTTACGAATTTTAGAAGATAATTAGTTTTTGGAGTAATCTGCGAGTGACATATGGCACAATCCTGACCATTGCTTACTCCCCATGCCATGCCACCAGATGGTGACATGTGGCACACCAACACGAGGAGTTAGAGGCCCAGAACTTGCCGAGTTGAGCCAATTTCCAGTCTACAAATAGCATGCAAGGTTCTCACATTTTCTTCACATCTCAACCCTTTTTTTTTCTCTCTCTCTAACTTCTCTCTAAACCCATCCCAACCCTTAGTACTTTCCAAATGCTAAGAGGTGAGTCCCGGAGTACCAGAATGCTCCGATAAGAAGAGATTTCGGCTTGGAAGTTCTGCCACTACTGAGCTCGGTTCCTAGCCAAACCTCCTAGTAAGTGAGTTATGCTTCCCCTACTTTAAGTATAACTTATGTTTAAGTTCAATATCATTATTATGAACTTATAAAAAATATATATATTATAAAATATAATATACAAAATGTATTATAATATCTTTTAACTACTCGCGGTACGGGGAATCTGGTTTGAAGGGCCGCATAGGGTTGTTGGATTTCAGAAGTGTTATAATGCAACATGTGTTGGGTTTTGAGTACTATAACACTCCTATGGTGCACATTCAACCCTAGATGCTTTGGATCTAAGTTTTCTCTAATTATACATGAAATTCCTAATTTCCAAAGCATACATCCTAACTAGCATGCAATTGAAGATATACAACATAAAACCAAGTTAGATGAATACCTCTTGATGTAGCTCGTAGTTCTTGGCCTTTAAAAGCTTTAGAACCTCAAATGTGATGCCTCTAATGTGTCACAAACACCAAATGCAAAAGGAGGCTTATGAGAACTGGCTAGATAGCACCAATATCGGTTATGATTCTTCACAAGAATACATTGGCCGATTTTACGGGTTAAGGGGATGCTTTTATAGTGTGGCAAAGACTAGGGTTACATCCATGCAAACCGTAACTCACCATGACCCTTCATATTTCTTAGGCCCTTTGGGTTTAAACCTTCATGGACTATCATATAGGTTTAGCCTATCCTAATCAACCATGGATCACTAACCCAAACTATAAGTATTACTGATTTACTTAATGAGTCCCTGTAAATTTAATTAGTCTCTTTTGATCACTAAATTAATTCAAAATGTCAATTACATTTTAGCTATTACAACTCCTTTTATTCAATCATCAAATGTCAATTACATTTTAGCTATTACAAGTTTCTAAATATTTATCTAATCACTAAAAGTAATATCGTCCTTCAGCATGATACTCTTAGCATGCTGCAAGTGCTTAACCCTACTTAGTCCTTTCGTATGGGGATCTGCTAGGTTATCCTCTGACGATACCCTCTTTACTACGAGGAGTCCTTCTTCTACTCGATGTCTTATGAAGTGGTATTTTCTGTCGATATGCTTGGATCTTCCATGATGTCTCGGTTCCTTGGGTAAGGCGACTACTCCTTCATAATTGCATAAAATATCTAAAGGCTCCTTTATGGATAGTACAACTCCAAGGTCTCTGATAAAGTTTTTCAATCATATCGCCTCCTTCGATGCTTCACTCGCTGGTATGTACTCTGATTCGCACGTTGAATCAGCTACAATCTCCTTCTTGGAACTTTTCCATGTTACTTGTCACATCCCTATTTTCACGGCCAGAAAAGACCGAATATGCTTATGCTTTGTTTGAAAATCAGAGTAACATGTTAAATAAAAGTGTTGCGGAATTTGTTCCCAAAATAAAATATGATAAGGATTTATCAAAGCATTTCCAAAGAAATGTTTTTCATTAAAAACCCCGGGATGTCACGTTCGTTACATATCAAAAGCATAAATAGTACAATATAAGCCTTACTACATTTATTCATATCTACAGGCCTATATCCGTAAACTCTCATCCCGAACATCATATCTATGCTCGTACGCCAGTACCTGTAATACAAGAAACTAAGTGGGTCAGACTTGGGAGCCTGGTGTGCACATCGGGTTTTCAACCCACAATAAATAAGTTTATTAACTTCATCAAACCAATCAAACTCGATTACTCGTTCCCGTTATCCTCACTTTACGTCCCTAAAACATCTAACATAAGGGACCTAGTTTAAGGACTTTCATTGGGGTGACAACACTACTTCGGGGATTCCTCAGCAATTTATGTGAAATAAGGAAACCATGTGGGCGATGGAGTACTGCTGGTGAGCACACAGTTCAAATAAACATCTACAGGTTGCGAGTCTGCTAGCATTCCACTGGACTGTCTAGAATAGTCCGTGGTCGTCGTCTGTACTCCACTAGATGACTAGATCATCAATGACATCGAGGCCTCTCGTTATTTTATTTTATCACACAACAACTATTACATCTACCCATGTTTTACCCAACATATTTTGTAGATATAAAATACATATACAGTTTAAATCATTTAAAACATGTATAACATCATTCATCCAGCGTAGATAGCAAGTATACAGATAATATGCACACATAACAAGTAATTTATATAAAATACTTCATATTTATGTGTAAGATTAAAGTAACTATGCACTCACTTGTTAAGGTGGCGATTCTGAACTCAGACGGTGCTTCGTTACTCTTAAAAGAATTTCCTTCGATAAAACCTAATATCATTATCACTAGGGTTTAGTCTAATATTCACCGAGACTAATTAATAGTCTTGCTATTTTTACTATTATATAAGCGTTAAACAATACTCTTCACCCACTATGTACAGAAAGGGGTCAGACATAAAACACCGGAGGGCAGGACTATTTTGGCGTATAGCACTTCTGAAATCCAACAACCCTATGCGGCCCTTTAAACCAGATTCCCCGTACCGTGAGTGGTTAAAAAGATATTATATTGATACTTATATAACCCATAATAATAGCCTAAATAATTATTATAAAGTCCTAATAACGTTACTATAATTAATTAAAAGCTATATTAAAAATAGCGTAGGCATAGCTCACTTATAACGAGTTTTCTTGAAAACCGGGCTTCGCTTGGAGCAGCGTTTCCGAACCGAAAGGCTTTTTTTCTCGAGGCTTCCTTTGGGTGCTAGGGGTTTTACCTAGACTTTAGGGGGCTTAAGGAGTTAGAGAGAGAACCTAAAGAGAGAAAGAAAAGGTTGAAATGGTGTGGAAATGAAGGCTGCCTCGGCCTCCTTTTATAGCCGCAAGGCCTCGGAGTACACTAGGCGTACTTTGGAACTACACTGGGCGTAAGGGTTCGGTCGTACAACATGTGTCGCGAAAGGGTTGGGTCATCGTGGGCACTTCTGGACCTTGGAAATCGAGTTCGCTGGGCGTACAGAGCTTCGTACACGAGGCGTATCCGTACGCTGGGTGTCCGATGCGAACGTTGGGCATCCGAGGTGCGACGTGTCACCCATCCGAAGCGAAGTGTGGGCAACAAGGGACGACTGGGATCGCGCCACGTCATCAATCTCGCAACATCTTCGCAAATCGCATACTCGAATTCTAAAATTCATAACTTTTGCATACGAGCTCCGTTTTCGACGTTCTTTAAATCCAGACGCAGGCGGGACCATACTCTACAACTTTTGTTTAGATTTCGTCGGCTAATTTTGACTTTATTTTAAAAGTTATATTTTTAACAGGCCGGGACAAGATTGGTCCGTTAAAAATTCAGAACTCCTTCATCCGACGTCCGTTATTGTCTGTCTTTTTATCGTTATGCTACTATTAACGAGATCTTCAATTCTCGTTTAGGTTGTGTTGGCTAAATACCGCTTGATCTAATATTCGAACTTCGGGCTGTACACTGCTAAGCCGAAACTTCGAAAAATCATAACTTCCTCATACGAAGTCAGATTCGGGCGTTCTTTTCATGGACGCTCTCGGTTTAATGTATTCTACAAATTCCGTTTAGATCGCTACGGCTAAAAGATGCTCTATCATAAATTCACTATTTAGATCTCCCGGTGCCGTGTCGATTCTGTCGCGAAACTTCGACATGTCATAACTCATTCGTTATAACTCGGATTTCGGCGTTCCTTATATGTCCGAAATCCTTGTCACGGCTACTACCACTTCATGTATTGATATCGGGTTTATTCAAAACTTTAATTTTGACGCTTATTTTTATTATATCTTTATAAACAAATAAATAAACACATAATTCACATAATACTCAAATATCTCATCTTTATTACTTCGAAAAGAGTTACAATAGTTAACCTAGCCTATCACATCATCTATTAATGCTTAGCCCCGAAACATGGGCGTTACATTATTGCTCCTCCATCTAGGGTAAACACCCAGCCCGACTGAGAGCGCAGATCATCTCTTCCGGTCTGAAAACCGGTGTCACAATATCCTGTCACTCTCAAGTCTTCTCTCCCACCTAGGGTAAGTACCCAGTCCTTAGCCCTCTGCAAGTACTTAAGAATGTTCTTTACTACAGTCCAGTGAGCTCTACCGGGGTTCCCTTGATATTGACTGTCCATGCTCAAGGAAAAAGCCACATCAGGGCGAGTACACGTCATAGCGTACATGATTGATCCAACAATGGAGGCATATGGTACTTGACTTATATCCGCTATCTTTTCATCAGTTCTCCGACTCTGAGCCTTGCTCAGTTTGGTATTGCTGTGGATCAGTAAGTCACCTTTCTTGGAATTCTCCATGTTAAAACGTTTCAACACCTTATCCAAACTCTTTGGATTTCTCATCAAAACAAAGATTCCATCTGTGAAATGTTTGTTTCAATCCATAGATGGATTTCTCAAGCTTACACATTCTATTAGGGTACTTTGCATTGACAAAACCATCTGGATGACACATGTAAACATCTTCAGCACCCTTTCCATCAAGGAAAGCGGTTTTGACTACCATTTTCCATATTTCATAATCATGAAATGCAGCTATGGCTAACATAACCCTTATAGATGTAATCTTCGCTACTGATGGAAAGGTCCCATCATAGTCTACTCCATGAGTTTGAGTAAAGTATTTCGCAACCATTCGCGCCTTATATGTTTGTACTTTCCCATCCATGTCGGTCTTCTTCTTGAAGATCCATTTGCACCCGACCGTCTTACAACCTGGTATGTTATCATCCAAGTTCCAAACTTGATTGTGATACATGGACTGAATCTCGCTGTCCATCGCCTCTTTCCATTTTGCAGACTCGGGGCCTGCCATGGCTTCCTTAGGTTCATCTAAATTTATCAATGTACTATCACTGATAAACATATCATCCTCAGTTTTTATATGAAAACCATATAACACAGGTGGAACACTAACTCTACCGGAACATCTCATAGGTACAAACTCGTCAATCGGTTCAAAACGAGTTTCCTCCTCGGGTTGAACGCTAGTTATTGAGGTTCCTTCATCACTTAACTCTTGAAGCTCTTCAAAGTCAATTTGCCTCCCACTGTCCTCTTGGAATATGAGTTCCCTCTCTTGCGGAAAACCCCTCTCCTGACAACGAAGACAACATTGTCACTCAGTGTGTAGAAGAGATACCCAAAGGACTTCTTTGGGTAGCCGATGAAAACACGTCGCTCACTACGAGGTTCGAGATTGTCATGAGTCTCTCGTCTTACGAAAGCCTCGCAACCCTAAACTTTAATATGTGTAAACAAGGGAACCTTCCCTGTCCACATATTGTGAGGTGTTTTGGCAACCTTCTTAGTTGGTACTAGATTAAGCATATGGGCGGCAGTCTCTAAGGCATACCCCCAGAATGAGATAGGTAAAGAAGCTCGACTCAAAATGTAACGAACCATGTCCAACAAGGTTGGATTGTGCCTCTCAGCCACACCATTCAACTGCGGTGTCCTAGGTGGCGTCAACTGTGAAACAATTGCACATTCCTTAAGATAGTCATGGAACTCGATACTAAGATACTCACCACCTCGATCGGATCGAAGCATCTTTATCTTCCTGCCCAATTGATTCTCTATTTCTTGCTTAAACTCTTTGAACTTTTGAAAGGCTTTTGGCTTATGCTTGATTAAGTAGATGTATTCATATTTGCTGTAATCATCAGTAAAAGTCACATAGAAGCAAATAGCATCCCTTGTGGCAGATCTGAAGGGTCCACACACATCGGTGTGTACAAGATCCAGCAGACCTTCAACCCTTTCACAAGTACCAGTGAAGGGTGACTTGGTCATCTTTCCAAGCGAACAAGATTTGCAAGTGTCATCCGACTTCAAGTTGAATGAATCCAAAACTCCATCCTTTTGGAGTTGGGCTATGCGCTTCTTGTTGAGATGCCCAAGATGACAATGCCACAAGCGTGCCTTGTCCAAAACATTGGACGAATCAATATTCAACACATTATTTCCTAAGTTATCTACAACCATCACAGTTTTATATATACCATCACAAGGCAATGCTTTAAAATAAGATACACCATTATAGAAAGCATTAATAAAACCAATTTCATTATCAAATGAGAATCTAAAACCTTGTTTATACAAACCATAAAAAGAAATAATATTTCTTGCCATATCCGACGAGTAACAACAATTATTCAACTCTAAATTTAACTCAATACTAAGCAATAAAGATTAAACTCTAGTGTTGGTGACAGACGACACTTTCCTATTCCCCATGATTAAGTTTATCTTCCCGTGCTCCACATCCCTACTTCCTTTTAGTCCCTGCAAATCATGAACAAATGTGAAATCCACAACCTGGATCAAGGACCCAAGAATTAGCATGTGATTAGTTATTAGATAGAATAGTGTAAATACCTTCAAAGGTGTGGTTTATTTTCCCATCCTTAATGTCTTGCAAGTATTTGGAGCAACTTCGTTTCCAGTTCTTTTATTCATGACAATGGAAACACTCTGCTTTCTTTGGATTGGTAGAGGGTTTAGCGGGACCAACTTTGATTCCACTAGAAGAGGATCCATCATGGGACTTTCCCTTATGGCTCTTAGAAGGAGCCTTCCCCTTCTTTCCCTTTCCATGTCCAATTGCCAAAACAGGGGCAACAACAGTAGGAACGGGTACAACAACCTTGCCTTTCAAATTACTTTATGCAGTTCTTAGTAGCCCTTGAAGCTTGCTCAAAGTGACTTCCTCCTTATTTATATGATAAGTCATACGAAACTAATCCTAAAAGGGAGGCAAAGAATGTAGGATAATATTATTGGCCAAATATGTGTCGAATTTCACATTCATCTTCAAAAAGCGGTCCACAAACCTTTGCATCTTTTACAAGTGGGTCGTGATGGACTCTACATCCTTCATTTTGGTTGTAGTCATGGAGGCAATGATCTCATACCTTTCCTGCCAAACACTTTGATGGTACCTTTCCATCAAATATTGGTGCATCTCGAAGGGCCAGAAGTCCTCATAGGACTTTTGAAGCTCAACAGTCAAGGTAGCAATCATAATGGATGACACCTTTGTCGCGTCCCTCTCATGAACCCCGTATTCTTCAATTTACTCGGGAGTAGCAGTTTGTTCATCAATCTCTTTCAACTCTTTATTGAGGACATAGTCTTTGTCCTTGTAGCGAAGGTCCATACAAATGTTTCGAATCCAATCGTTAAAGTTTGACCCATCAAAGATAGTTCTCCCAACCAAGTTCATGAAGGATAATGAGCTAGAAGGGTTGGAGCCTGAAGCATTGTTTGGGATAGACATCTGAAAAGAATAAAGAACAAGTTTAGATTAGATAAGAATCCTTAATATAACACCCAAATGAAATATTAAGGCTAGGACCCAACACAATATTTCTCAATTCAGAAGAGGGATGCTGGAATCCAATTGCAAAATATTTGAAGGTAGGTAAATGACGATTTACCAATTTCCACCATGAAAAACAAAATTGATTATTAAGTTTTTAAATGAATTGAAATTCCTAGATTATTTGAGATTCATTGAACTTTTCAATGGTATGTCTTAGTCTCTATTATGCCCTTCAAGTTTGTAACTTGGATATCGAGGATCACAAATAAGGTGTGAATAACCATGTAAATTGCTTGGTACTCTTGATGTCACTAATCACCTAATCAATACGCCGGTTCACTACACACACTCCACCGATCTATGAAAAGCATCATGCTACCCTTTGCCACCCTTGTTAGTCCCAAATTAGTGTGCCGGTTAACCACACACGCTCCACTAATGACTTGGAAAGGTGCAAAGTGCAATTTCATGGAATAGCACCATTTTCACATTTTTCCTAAAGTAACTAAGATTGGGAATTTATAAAAGTTTAGTTACTTTATAATTTCATTATACTTATTAATGAGGATTTATGTCCTATCCTACCCGTTCAGCTAACGACCCTCCACCAGTCAAGTAAGCGGTGAGTGAGAGTGGACACCCATTAAACCACCATTTTATAGGCAGTATCCTTATACCCCCTTCTTATAGACCAGCTTCATGAATGAGGCCACCTAACATTAAGACTGACTTGTCTTATACATACATACATACATATATATATATATATATATATATATATATATAAGTATTAACTTTTAGTATTATAATAGTATAAGGGTTGAATTGTAAACTTATAAAATTCTAAGGTTTGGAATTAAATGTTTCATAAGTGAGACTTTACAAATTTCAAAACTTTAGGGCAAGTTTTGTAACTCTTCAAAACTTTTGGTTTCCATAACTTATGAGTTTTAATGTTCATGAATGAGACTTTTCATATTTCATAACTTGAGGACAGATTATGAAACTCTCTTCAAGAACAATTTAGATCAATTATAACTTAATCAATTATCATATAATTTGTTATTCATCAAGTTGATCTAATCTATAATACAAATAATCAACTTATTATTTTAAAATTTGACAATTGTCCTTTAATTGGATAAAGATAATTGCTACCATATCAGAAAAAACATTTTTAATGATACAAAATAGTTTGTGGTAATGATCCTAATTCAATTATGGCAAAATACTCAAGAAAACTGTCATCTGATGATCCATCTCGTCGAATCTGGCAATGGACTCGTCGAGTTCCTCATCTAATTATCCAACTCGTCGAGTCTAATCATAGGACTCGTCGAGTCCAGCAGTCGGAGTCCAATATTTCAATTTTTCAGCTTTGAAATAACACAATAGCATCAATATAATAGAAAACAAACCTGGCTTTGATACCACTATCGGGTTTTGAGCACTATAACACTCCTATGGTGCATATGCAACCCTAGATGCGTTAGATATAAGTTTTCTCTAATTATACATGCAATTTCAAATTTCCAAAGCATAAATCCTAACTAGCATGCAATTGAATACATACAACATAAAAACAAGTTAGATGAATACCTCTTGATGTAGCTAGTAGTTCTTGGCTATTAAAAGCTTTAGCACCTCAAATGTGAAGCCTCTAATGTGTCACAAACACCAAATGCACACCAAAATCAGTTATGATTCTTCACGAGGATGCATTGGCCGATTTTAAGGGTTAAGGGGATGCTTTTATAGTGTGGCAAAGACTAGGGTTACATCCATGCAAACCCTAACTCACCATGACCCTTCATATTTCTTAGGCATTTTAGGTTTAAACCTTCATGGACTATCATATAAGTTTAGCTCATCCTAATCAACCATGGATCATTTGCCTAAACTATAAGTATTAGTGATTTACTTAATCAGTCCCCATAAATTTAATTAGTCTCTTTTGATCACTAAATTAAATCCAAATCAATTCTTGATCAATATTAATTAAATATGATTTCTCAATTAATATATTATACTTATAATATATTAATAAATTACAAATAACCTCATCCTCAAAAGTCGATCCTATCAAATTGCTCTAATGAAGGCAACCCAAAAGGACCATGCTACTATTGGGTCAAGTACATACCAATTATAGTTATGGGCTTAGACACCTAATCCAACAAATTGGTCCAACCCTCCGGTGTTTCATGTCTGACCCATGTCTATTTATATAGTGGTTGAAAAGTATTGTTTAACACTTATAAAACAATATCGCTCATAAATATTTGCTATATATATTAGACTAAAATCTAGTAATAATGATACTAGGTTTCATCGAAGGAAAAGACGATTGTTAGAAGCAAAGATTTGTCCGAGTTTCAAGCCATCACTTTAACAAGTGAGTGCATAGTTACTTTCATCTGATATACAGATACAAAGTATTTAATATAAATTATGTCTTATGTGTGCATATTATTTGTGTTCTTGATATCGATGATGGATGAACAAAATATACATGCTTTATTTGATTTAACTGTATATGTATTTATACCTATAAAAATATTGGGTAAAGTGGGCTAGATGAATGATGAGAGATGAAAGTTGATATAGATGAACCTTGGTGGCGATGGACTTAGAAATATAAATTGGCAGCTATGGACTTAGTGCCTTACAAATGAATGTTGGTAGATATGGATTTAGTGCCTTATATATAGATATTGGCAGCTATGGACTTAGTGCCGAACAAATAACCTCGTCAGCTATGGGCTTAGTGCCTAATAGATAAACCCTGGCAGCTATGGACTTAGTGCCTGATAGATAAACCCTTGGCAGCTATGGACTTAGTACGAAATAGATAAACCCCGAAAGCTATGGACTTAGTGCCTTACAAACGAACGTTGGCAACTATGGATTAGTGCCCTATAAATGGATATTGGAAGCTATGGACTTAATGCCAAACAAATAACCTCGACAACTATGGACTTAGTGTTTGTTATATAAACCCTGGCAGTGATGGACTTCATGCCTATTCCTTAGGACAATCCTTAGGAACAAATGAGTGAATGATATATGATTCTTGGGGTTGATCCTTAAGAAATAGAGAAGATAATGGGGATGGGTAATTGGGTTAGTTATTTGGTGATGAAACATAATAACTTAACTATTGTGGGTTCAAAACCCTATGTATTCACCAGGTTTCCCAACCTAACCCACTCTGATTATTTGTATCATAGGTGTCAATACGAACCTACATTACACTAAGAGATTAAAGGAGATGTAGATCACTAGTGTAAATGAATGTATGATCTATTTATGCTTATGTTTTTGTATTGACAATGACATCCCAAAGTTTTAATATTAAGAAAATAAATTTCTTTCGGAAATGCTTTGATAATATATTTATCATGTTTTCTAGGAACAAATTCCGTAATATTATTCTTTAAAATGAATACTCTGATTTTCAAATAAGCATAAATAAAGTTTTTAAAATGACCATGAATTTGGGGATGTTACAGTTGGTATCAGAGCATTAGTTTAAGCGAACTAGGAATTAGGATTTGTTTCTAGACTTAAACATAAAATGCTAACTAATGATCGTGGGGAGTGTGTACAATATATTTTAGGTAGTACACCTGAATAGACACAAACACTGGCTTAATTAGGGAAGATGCCTAAAATTCTTTTATGTGCTAAATGATTTGTGATGCTTTATGATGCCATTATTTGATCGGATCTATGGTCTCTATCTATATTCACATCTCGATACACTGAACAACTGCTTTGGTGTACAAAATGTCATGATAAGGACTGACTCGTAGCGAACAGAGCAAATGGAGGAAATGAGAAGGCTTACGTTGGTGAATGATACCTAACAGAAGATATCGTAAGAGTGGTATCTTGCCTTTAGAATACGTCTAATAAAATAATATTACGTATAGAGGAGTTCAATACATCCAAATGTACATATTTGATTGGCGAAATGATAAAACAATTGGCGTAATTCCTAAAGTTGTCCTATCATATGGCGTTTCCACCACCAACCGAGTTGAAGAAGAATTGATGATTGAAGATACGCATGGAAGGAGCCCTACTAGAGTCTCGGGAAAATTTTGTGATCGCTTGGACACATTGTTATGTGTTAAAATGGTTTTTGTGATAATAACTTGGAGAACTGTGAGAAAATACTTGGGACGAGTATGAGTAGGTGTGAAACGTAGTAGAGGCCTATACCACCAAAAGCATAGGATTCACACTTGTATCACGGAAAATCACAAGGTTACCAAGAATGTAGTAATTCAGTCCGTTTTGTTCAAGTATGTCGTTACCATCGTTTCGATAATGACTAAGAAGATGATTTTTATTCCGACCCTAATGGTCATATCAAATCGATTCCGAATAAGATAAGTATGTTACCTGGATCAGAGAACCAAGTTTGCTATAGAATTTGACTTAAGCCAGAAGATTGAACTGAAAGATAATCGAAGCGGTCAACATAAGTATCGAGATCACCATTAAAGTAAGTAAGCTTGTATCTAGAACGACTAAATGCTAGAACTTGATTATATCACATAAGAACATGAAGGAAGGTATATTCCATTCTGTAATTTGACTCTAAGAGACCTGAGTCTAACCATGGAATCATATGATGAGAGGCCATTAGAACATGACCCACCGGCCTATCATGATAATCGAAGTAAAGAACTTCTCTTAAGTTAAGTATGTTAAGAAGAAGAAGGATTTTCCAATAAAGATTAATTTTGTAACTCAAAGGTTACGATTGAAGGTCCAACGCGAGATAAAGAGCAGATACTCATTCAAGGGAACATATGAGTTACGGTTATTACCTAGGATGAAAATATAATGTATGGAGTCATTATACAAGCCATGTCTCATTGATGATTCCGGGACGTAATCATCCTAAGGGGGAGATAATTGTCACGCCCGTAGATTCGGGCTAGTTAATTTAGAGATAATAAGCATCAAAAATGACTTTTTGATGGAAAGTTATTTATAATAAATAATCTTAACTAAGATATAGTATATGTCACAAGAGTTCCGTACATATAAAGAATGGTTATGACCCGTCGATGTGTTACGGCAAAACTGACACGACACTGGGAATTGTAAAAAGTGATTTTGAGATAAAATAATTTTTAGCCTTATAAAACTAAAATAAAGTCGTAGTGTACGTTAAACGTAGAACATGCATAAAAATAACGTCCAAATCTGACTTCGTATGAGGAAATTATGATTTTTCTAAGATTTAGCCTAGCAGTGCACAACCTGGAAATCGAATTTTAGATTGATTGATTGATTTTTTTTTCATACACAACCTAAATGAGAATTGAAGATCTCATTAATAGGAGTTCAACGATAAAAGACAGTCGAAAACGGAGTCCGTATGTAGAAGTTGTGAATTTACACGGTCGTTAAACAATATAATCTTCTCATACCGTTAAATTTAAAATCGGTCGAGAATTAGCCAATGGAGTCAAAAGGAGAGTTGTAGATCTTGTCAGTACCTACATGTGGATATAAAGAACATAAAAAACGGACTTGTATGTGAAAGTTATAGATTTTATAAGATAATTAGTTTTTGGAGTAATTTGCGAGTGACACGTGGCACAATCCTGTCCATTGCTTCCTCCCCATGCCTTGCCACCAGATGGTGACATGTTGCACACCAACACGACAAGTTGGAGGCCTAGAACTCGTCGATTTGAGCCAATTTCCAGTCTATTAATAGCATGTGAGGTTCTCCCATTTTCATCACACCTCAAACCTTCTCTCTCTTTCTGTTTCTCTAACTTCTCTCTAAACCCCTCCCAACCCTTAGTACTTCCCAAGTGCTACAAGGCATGTATTAGAGCTCCAAACGGATCCGAGAAGAAGATCTTTCGGCTCGGAAGTTCTGCCTCCGCAGAGGCCGGTTCCGAGCCAAACTTCCTCGTAAGTGAGTTATGCTTACCCTACTTTAAGTATAGCTTATGTTTAAGTTCTATATATATATATATATATATATATATATATATACACACACACACACACACATTTATATATATATATATATATATATATATATATATATATATATATACACATACACACACAGACACACACACACACACATATATATATTTATGTATCATCAAATATAATATACAAAGTGTTATTATAATATCTTTTAACTACTCGTGGGAAGGGGAATCTGGTTTGAAGGGTCGTATAGGGTTGTTGGATTTCAGAAGTGCTATAGTGCCAAAATGGTCCTGCCCTCCGGTGTTTCCTGTCTGGCCCTTGTCTGTACATAGTGGTTGAAAAGTATTCTTCAACACTTATAAAACAATATCGCTTGTAAATAGTTGCTATAAATATTAGACTAAAATCTAGTAATAATGATACTCGGTTTCGTCGAAGGAAAAGACGATTGTTAGAAGCGATGACCTGTCCGAGTTTCGAGTCATCACTTTAACAAGTGACTACATAGTTACTTTCATCTTACACATATGTATGAAGTATCTAATATAAATTACGTGCTATTTGTGCATATTATCTATGTTCTTGATATCTATGCTGGATGTACAAAATATACATGTTTTATTTGATTAAACGACATATGTATTTTATACCTATAAAAATATTGGGTAAAGATGGGTAGATGAACGATGAGAGATGAAAGATGATATAGATGAACATTGGCAGTTATAGACTTAGTGCCAAAAAGACAAACCCCGACAGCTATGGACTTAGTGCCTTATGAATACACATTGGCAGATATGGACTTAGTGCCTTACAAATGAACGTTGGTAGATATGGATTTAGTGCCCTATATATGGATATTGACAGGTATGGACTTAGTTCCTAACAAATAACCTCTACTGCTACGAAGTTACTGCATGATAGATAAAACCTGGAAGCTATGGACTTATTTCCTAATAGATAAAACTCTAACAGCTATGGACTTAGTGCCAAATATATAAATCCTGGCAGCTATGGACTTAGAGCCTTACAAATGAATGTTGGCAGCTATGGATTTAGTGCCCTGTAATTGGATATTGGCAGTTATGGACATAGTGCCTAACAAATAACCTCGAAAACTATGGACTTAGTGAGTGCCTATTATATAAACCTTGGCAGCGATGGACTTCATGCCTATTCCTTAGGACAATCCTTAGGAATGAATGAGTGAATGATAGATGATTCTTAGGGTAGATCCTTAAGAAATAAAGAAGATAATGGAGATGGGTAATTGGGTTAATTATTTGATGATGAAACATAATAACTTAATAAATGTGGGTTGAAAACCCTATCTACTCACCAGATCTCCTAACCCGACCCACACAGATTATTTGTATCACATGTGTCAATACGAAGCTACATTACATTGAGAGATTAAAGGAGATGTAGATCACTAGTGTAAATGAATGTAAGACATGTTTATGCTTATGTTTCTTTAAAATGAATGCTCTGATTTTCAAATAAGCATAAATAAAATTTTTAAAATAATCGTGAATTTGGGGATGTCACACAGAACCCGAGCCTAACCCCTCACCAGCACCAGAACCACTAACCGGTCTTCCTCGAAGAGTAACCATACTGAAAATAGACCATACAAACCATAAGAATATGCATCAACATATAGATATTAAGGAGTCTCACATTCTATAAGCTTCTTGGTTTCATTGCAACTCTCATTGACTCGAGTAAGGATCCTTTGCTTCCAGTAGTACGCGCCCATACTACCTTCCACATCTATCCGTACTTTCCTCAAGGATCACTTTGAATCGTCCAATTCACTCATTGACCATACATACACTCCTAAACAAGATAAGGCTCCCATCAGTAAATCTTTACCTTGGTTTTCCTTGGGAAATCACCACATTCCTCTCCTCCATCAGCTGCAAAAGGAACTCCCCTTAACCTCCTCTAACTAGCACAACAGATAATTCTTTGAAATAAAGGTCTCACACTACAACGGTTGGACTCAAACATGAGTTGCTCAATAAAGTTAAACCTAACCTTCTAAAATTATTTAGTCTCAACAATATGTAACTTAGTATATTCGCTTACTAGTTAGCTGAAGCTACTGGGAACTCCTAAAAAGCACAAAGCAAGCAACATTCGAGCATTATTAACCGGAACAAGCCTAACCTAAACAGGTCATCCTACCATTGAATGATCAGTACTAGCATGCAAGTCTACAAGCTTATATAATAGGCATATAAGGGCATCTGTCATAGCATTCTATCATGCAAATCCTGGGCACATCATTAGCCCTAACTAGCATGTGATTCACAGATTCATAAATCAAAGTATATAATATAACATGTATGGGTATTTTGGGAAAACTTACTTGAGCTTGGTCGATTCCATGCACCATACCCTTTTTCTTTTCTTAGATAACCCTTTTCTTTTCTTAGATAACCCTTTTTATAAAACATTTATCTTTGAAAAAAAAATCTACAAAACCCTCAGTTTGAGTTTAAGCACACCCGAAAGTATGTCCGAATCCCTTAAAACTAAGGTTCTAATACCAACTTGTAACATCCTAAAAATTTAGACTAAAAATTTTGATTTTTATATTAATTGAAACCATCATCCAAAAAACATCATAAAACCCATGGTGAATCAAAGTGTATCGATAACATCCAAGTAAATAAGAGTAATATAAAAATGTGAAACGATGTGGTGTGTGCACTACAATTATCTTGGGCTATTCCCCTTAGAACAAGAAGTACTTGAGACAGAAACTTAAAGCTGTAAGCACAAAGCTTAATGAGTTCCCGAAGATACCACATACCATACATATCAAACATATAATGGGTCCCGCTCGGTAAACAGATCTGTCAGCCATCAGGCCCCACCTAGCATTGGGCCATGCCCGATATACATATAAACATATAAACATATAGTCGTACCACACATGCAATAATCACAAAGATAAAAACATAGAGGATAATCATTAGGCCCCACCCGGTAAACATATAATGCATATCACATGCAAGAGTCACGTAGACAACTAGCATCCTAAACATAACAAACCATGGGCTGAAATTGGTGCCTTTGACCTACTAAACACAATTAGGAAACTCACCTCTAGCTGCTGGATCTCTGAAGTAAATCTCGGTTTGTTGGTCTTGAAAAATCCCTGGGCTAACATCATTAAATAATATCCAATTAATAATTGGACCTCGGCCCATATTCAAGAATCTAAGCTACTTGACTAATTTCCAGGGTAAAAGAGCATTTTACCATTTTTGTTTTTTGGCCCAACACCATGGCCCAACCTAACTACTCCAAAGGCCAAAATTCCTTAAATAGCATCACAAGGCCCAACAGGGCCCAGCATCCAAATTGGGCCTAAAAATCATTATGGACCTAATCTAAGAAAGTCCATAGTCTATCCATGGCCCAAATTTAGAAGTCCAATGGCCCAACAAGGCCCAAATCCTAAAAGCCCAAAATATGGCTCAAAACCAAGGAAGTGAAACCAAAATGAGTACGCAGGGCTTTCTCAGCTCGTACGCCTATCGTACTCCTTCTGGGGCTAGTACGCGCAAATTACCAGCTAGGTATGCCCAACGTACTCCCCATATCACCAATCCACTCCATTAAGAACTTAATCAGTTGAGACTTGTAGCCAAACTCTGTGATTTGATCTTAAAGGTGACTTACTACGTAATATTGGCAACTTTACATTTATGCATGACTTAATGGGACCGAACACTAAAAAAGAAGCTTAATAAGGCTCTTAACACTTGCATGGACTAATATCTTTCATAAAGTTTGCATTTTTATGAACAAGGGACCTCCATGGAGCTATGATGTAACATCAATGGCTTCTAGAGTAGATCAAAAGCTTAACTTTAGCTCAAAAGACCCAAGTAAAGAACTTTATACCTCAAATGGCCTGCAAAGATGATGATAAATCTGGATCTACAAGACCAAGCTAATTCCAAGCAACCAGCAAGGGTTCTTCTTCTACTTCTTTCACTAAAACACCACAAAATCTCACTTTCAAGATCAAAAATCACAAGAGGCACTTAGGGTTTTGTTTTTAGGGTATAGGGTGATGGAGGCTGATTAATAGAATGCTCAAAGGTGGTTTAAGTTGTTTAAATAGGGTGAAAACCCTAAAAATTAGGGTTTGTCCAATCCTTGTGTACACCCAACGTACTCCCACGTATGCCCAACATATGTGGGTGAATCTGCGATAATTCGTAGAGCTAGTACGATAAGCGTACTCATAGAGTGCGCCCAACGTACTAGCTAGGGACCGACATGAAATGAATTAAACATTAAGGGGCAAAAGGAAACATACCAAATGCGGGAGAATATTGAGTCATGTTCTGTTGTGATATATCGAATAGGTACTTATCTTGATGTTGAATAGTTTGTAAATAGCGAGTGTCCACATGACTTCATTATGTAATGTATTTACTTGGCACCTTGTCGATTCGCAATGTAATGTCAAGTCCTAGTATTTTTTGTTTCTATGAGTACCCTAGAAATAGGGTAGGTACATTAGAGAGTTGTAACATCTTTTGCACACTTGTACGCTTTGAGCTTTCTCTCGTAAGCGATTCTTTTGTACTCATTCCAGAATATAATTGAGCTGAAACCAGATCATTTTTAGATAATTGTGTTAATTTTACTCTTATTTTACCATCGATTGATTAGAACGTAATTCAAAAGGAACCATGAAACCATTATATTTTCAAGCATTAGAGCTTATTCTTTATCGAAAAAAATCTAAAAGTATCTAAATTCGTAACTTTTTTTTCCTCTGTCTATTGATATTAAATTTGATATATATATATATATATATATATATATATATATATATATATATATATATATATATATATATATATATATATATATATTGCCTTTTGAACTATTCAGATTCACACACTGTGAATCTACACATGTGAATCTTCACTGTAAATCTGCATATATTCATAGTGTAAATCTGCATAGATTCATAGTGCAGATTCACAATAGCAGATTCATAGTGTGAATCTGAATAGATGAAAAAAGTAAAAAAAAAAAAATTGAATTTGATATCAAATGGAAAGAGGATAAAAAGTTATGAATTTCTATATTGTCAGTTTATATTTTTTTGATAATTAATAAGCTCTAAAAGTTGAGAAAATATTGGTTCCTTGGTTTTAAGGTTTAAAATGTTTCCTTGTTGAACCCTACCACACACACACATATATATATATATATATATATATATATATATATATATATATATATATATATATATATATATATATATATATATATATATATATATATATATATATATATATATTAACAATCTTTTGCGAACCTATATTTTCCAGCCAACCACTTTCAAATTGTGAACTCTTTTGTATTATATTTTTTTCCCACAAAATTGACATAAAGTACCAAATCGGTCCTATAGAAGCTTATTCGCAAAAAAAAATCATAAAAGAAAATATGGATATAAGACAAGTGCCTTTGTGCATGTTTTACGAACATTATGAATTTCTAATGTTTATGCACATATGCACCTCTGGTATATGTATATTTTTTTGCAAGATTTCTTTTTTCAAATAAGTTTTTATAGGAAGGATTTGGTGTTTTACTTTTTTGAAAAAAAAAAATATGACACAAAAAAGTTCGGATTTTAAGAGTGGTTCGGAGGAAAATGTGGGTTCACAAAAGATTCTTAGTATATATCAAGATTGCAGAAATCGGGATTAATTGTAGATTAATCGTTTGACGTTTTCCAACCGTCTAGGATTAGACGGTCTTGACGGTCTTGGCGGTCAACGATGGTCAACAGAAATCAAAATAAGTCAAAGGTCAAAGGTGGTCAAAATTAGAAAAAAGCTACAAAAATTTTCCAAAAAATTGAAACCTAATTAAAAAAAGGCTCCGATTTTTTTTTTTCCAAAAAACGAACCTTAATATCGCATTTGGTAGTCGCCGTTTCGGTGTTATGTGTCTTCTCTCTCAAACGTTGAAGCACCCCATGAAGGTTACACCGGCGATACAACTGAAGCCGATACGACGAACCTTCTCATTAGTGATTTCACCCAAAAAAATGTTGAGTTGGTATTTCTCTCATCTGTTTTTTGAGTTTTTCCACACAAAAGCATATGTTTTCGTGTTGTAGTATGGGTTTGTGATAGGATTCAAAGATCGAGTTAAAAAATTGAAGGAGATGGTGCTCAAAGATTATGTCGGTGATGAATGTTTGGTTGTAGCTTGGTAACAAAGCTCTGCCATGATCCCGATATTAAAGGTAATCAAATTCCTTTCTTCTTTTATACAAGATCTTTCCCTTTTTTATTATAGTTTTCTCATTTTAACATAAAAGTTCAATACAAACGTCTACTTCGCTACTATCTCACAAAATCTTGAATTTCAAATCGTCATAAAATATTTACTTGGGGAAAAGGAAACTGATTTTGTTAATGATGTTGATGCAATCAATACATGGGGAAGCTTTTGAATAAAAATAAATCTAAAATAGTTTTAGTACTTGATGATGTATGGGACGATTCCATTATTAAAGGCTTCAAGTTCAATCTACCTAGATACAAGATTCTGGCTATGGCTACATCTAGGACCTCCTTTACACAATTTAGTACATATCAATTGCAACTTCTGAACGACCATGATGCCGCCAAGCTGTTTAGTTATGCTGCAGTTTCAAAAAAAAAGAAATGAAGATATAACAGATGATCTTTTTGACAAGGTACACCGAACCCCTTTTAAGTAAAACTGAACTTTAATTACATGATGCATGCTCCTTTTCTGATTGACTATAAATCGGATTGACCCAGAAATTCTTGCTAACCAATATAATTTGTATGTAGTTGCTCATGTCACTGAGTTATTGCGAGAAACATCCGGTAACCCTTAGTGTGATTAGTGGTTTGCTAAAGGGGAAAACAAGGTTTCAGGTCCATAGCAATCTGTTTTGGATTTGCATTAGTCTATAGCAAGGTTTTGAATCAAAGAACGAGGAACAAGTGTTTGAAACAATGAATATGAGTCGGGAGTTCACATATTGGAAGAACTTGAAGATTAGAAAGAATATGGACATTTACATATATGAAAATGTGTGTTATAATTATTATTGAACTTATTTTGGGTTTATAGTATGATGGATCATGACTTAAATGTTTAATTACTAGTTATGACATTTTAGTATGGTTACTTACTTATTTTATATATATATATATATATATATATATATATATATATATATATATATATATATATATATATATATATATATATATATATATATATATATATATATATAATGGTTCGTGATCAATCCCTGTTGAGACCGATTAATCTCTTAACCTCAGTCGACCGTCGAACGATTTCTGCAACCTTACTATATATAGGGATAGGTTAATGTGAGACCACTATATTTTGTGAGACGGGGAGACGTAATCATTGCCACTTATTTTATAGATAAAAATACATTTTTAAAATGCAAAATAATTGAAAATTTCGAATTTTTTTAAATATTATTTTCGTCATTTATATTTACCAAAATAAAAATAAAAAAATTATCGTTTTTTTGAAATATCTATGAAATATTCTAGTATAATATTAGAATATTTTATATATCTGTCGAATCTAATAAAATGCTAGAATATTTCTAATATTCTAAAAATCAAATTACATTATTTACAATGTATTATTCTATTAGAATATTTCACATATTTAAAAAACCATAATTTTTATTTATTTATTTATTATTTTTTTAGGTAAATAAAATGACGAAAATAATAATAATTATTTTTTTTTTTGGATTTTTCCTAGTATTTTTCATTTTAAATTTATTTTTAGATTGCGTTTCACATTCTCACAAAATTAACATGATCTCAAATGAACCTAAGCGCATATATATATATATATATATATATATATATATATATATATATATATATATATATATATATATATAAGGGATAAGATTTTTTTTGAAAAATTAAATTTTTTTTTAAGAAATTGACTGTTGCCTCTTACTTGCTTTCTGCTGGGCATTGTCAATGTGGTCATGACCACAATTTATCACGACCATGACCACCACAACGCGCCGAGATGGTGTGGACGATCATGGTGACCTTCGACGTTGGCAACATAGTCCCTTCCCATAATGTGTATTTCGTAGAGCTATAGCAACTTATTTGATCCAAATGAATATTCAAGTTTTTAAGTGATGATATGAAATTAGAGTAGGGTTGAATTTCTATTTATTGTTATGGGTTTATAAAACTATTATGATTTGAATATTTCTTTTAGACAATATTTTGTTATGATTTGATATGTATTAGTTTGAACGATATGTATTAGCTTGAAGCATATTAAATTTGGTTTAAATAACTGTTACAGAAGATTTTTAATAATGTGGTTATTATTATTTGTTGATGTGGGTATCAAACCGCGCCAACAAATATCGCATCATAAAATAACATTATATGTTGATGTGGTTCAACAACTGCATTAGAAAACGTTTCAAACCGTCTGATAAAATATCCGGGTGAAATATACAAGTTGCATAAAAAATTAAGAACCACTCTATTAAACAATATCACAAAAAATATAAAAGAATCCTATTAAAATATAGCACCAAAAAATAGCACACATCGCACCAAAAAGTGAAAAACACAATGTTAAACAATAGCACCAAAAAATAGAACCTACACTGTTAAAAATAACAAATCATTAAACAAATTACCACTAAAACAAATACTAAAAATAGAACCTACACTGTTAAAAATAACAAATCATTAAACAAATTACCACTAAAACAAATACTGTTCTGTTAAATAAAAACCTCACAAGTACACAAAAAAACCATAATTTCTAATTTACTGTTTAGTTACACTAAAACACAAAAGAAGCTCCATCATCAATTAAAATAAGAATTTAATACTGCAAAAGATCCTTATTCTTAGAGAGTTATTTTTTGACCATCATTCATCATGTCAATTAAATGCGGTATTATTTCTAAGACCATATCTTCAAGTTCATCAACCAAAGCAAACTTTTTCTTGTTCCAAAACTGCAAACAAACAAATTATACATGTGTATACAACTAAATAGAAAATTTGATATTTTAAATATATGCAAAAACAGTTATTGTATTGTGTAAATCATGTTGAATGGTCTTAATAAACTGTTGCATATGTTTAATTACTATATATCCACATTCCCAACCAACTTTTTGTTCGTAGCACTGTATTTAATTCACGATTAAATATTTCAAACCACTTGAAATAAATTGATAAAAAAATAATAGAAAACATATATTTATCGTTTCCCACTTATTAAATTGTCTTGGGAAACCTTTATCAGTTCAAGAAGCAAATAGGCATTTGTTCTTTTTTTACCAATTAAAGAATCTCTAATATAAGCTGGTTTGCTACTTAGACATAAGATAAAAGCACCCAATGCTTAATACATAAATACAAATTACAGAACAAGTAAGCATGTATGTGTAGTGTTTATATTTATGGGTATGTACTATGGAAAATAATTACCATTGTAAATATGGAGCAAGAAAATATTCTTTGCCTTCATGATACGAAAATACTTCTTCGATATGTCCGTCGTTAGTTCATGTAAGTCTTCAAGACTGTTATGTGATGCTCTTGACCCATTTTGGATCTTGGCAAGTCTTCAAGACCGTTACATGATGCTCTAGACCCATCTTGGATCTCTACAGGTGTCCAACATCACTACTTGACGCTCTTAGCTATATAGATATTTGAATCTATGCATATTTTGGTCCCTTTTACGAATTTGAGTTGGAGTAAGGAAAGTTTCGGGTATATAAGGTGGATCTTTGGCTCTTCTTTACCTATTGTGGTACAAAGAACTAGAATTCATCATCAATATTCCGTATACATTGGTAACACTATGTTTTTACATCTTACCAATTGACAGTAACTTAGGTGTAACTGTAAGGATTCCATTATCATCTATTTCGAATAAATCATCTACTACGATGCTCCCTCAGAAGGGGTGGTATTCCATAAACTGCAAACATTACCAACAAAATGTTATTAGTGAATTTAGATTGTACACCTTGGCACATAGTGTTATACTTCGAAGATTAGTTCTTTTTGTTGTAACAAACTCCATCGTTACTTGATGTAAGTCTTCAAGATGGTTACGTGATGCTCTTGACCCATTTTGGATCTCTACAAGCCTTCATGACCGTTACGTGATGTTCTGAACCCATTTTGGATCTCTGTAAGTATGCAAGATTGTTACTTGATGCTCTAAGCTTTGTACATATTGGAATTTATGCATGTTTGGTACCTTTCATATATTTGACTTGGAGTTTGGAAAGCTCCGAGTATATAAGGTGAATCTCTGGCTCTTCTTGACCCATTGTGGTACAAAGAACTAGACTTCATCATCAATCTTTCATATATTCATAACACTATGTTTTTCTAACTTACCGATGGATAGTCACTTAGGTGTAACTATGAGGAACCATTATAATATATTTAGAATCAATCATCTACTATGACACTCCCTCGGGAGTATGCGATATTACATAACTTGCAAATATATCTAACAAAATGTTATTAGTGAATTTAGATTGTTCACCTTGGTACACGATGATATACCTAGAAGATTGTTTTTTTTTTTTTTTTTTTTGTTGAAAAATCTTCATTGTTACTTGATGTAAGTCTTCAAGACTGTTACTTGATGCTCTTAACCCATTTTAGATCTCTGCAAGTCTTCAAGACCATTACTTGATGATCTACACCCATTTTGGATCTCTATAAGTGTCCAAGATTGTTACTTGACGCTCTTAGCTTTGTAGATACTGGAACCTATGCATGTTTTAGTTCATTTTATGGATTTTAGTTGAAGTTTGGAAAGCTCTGGGTATATAAGTTGGATCTCTTGCTCTTCTTGACACATTGTGGTACTAAGAACTAGACTTCATCGTCAAAATTCCGTATATATTGGTAACATTATGTTTTTCTTTTTTACCATTTGATAGTAACGTAGGTGTAACTATGAGGATCCCATTATCATCCATTTTGAATCAATCCTCTACTACAACACTCCCACGAGAACAAATAGTATTCCGTAAATTGCAAACATTCCCAAACAAATGTTATTAATGAATTTAGATCATTTACCTTGGTACACGATGATATACCTGGAAGATTGGTTCTTTTTTGTCGTAATATATCAATCATTACTAGATGTAAGTCTTCAAGACTGTTACGTGATGCTCTGGACCCATTTTAGATCTCTGCAAGTCTTCAAGAATATTACTTGATGTAAGTCTTCAAAGAACTAGACTTAGCTTTGATGATTTTTTCACCATAGACAATACATTAACTATAACTGTAAAAATTAAAAAAAAATTGTTATTTGATCTTGTTTAAATTAGAAAATTAAAATACTAAAAAAAGAAAAAAAAATACAAAACTATTCTCTTTAATATAGAACTCTATCAAAAACTCAATCGGTGTGATCCATTAACGAATAACCTTATCCGTAGATAAATATTAAAATTGAATGGTTGATAATTAGTATCCTATAAATTTTTTAATGCATTTTTTTATTTGATGATGAGATTTCATGGGGACTATTTATAGATGCATTTTTCCTTTTTTTTGGTGCAATTTCTTTTTCTATTTTTTGATGCATTTTTTATTTGGTGTGTTTTTTGTTGTGTTTTTAATGCGTTTTCTAATTTTCGAGGTGGTTTCTATTATCTTGAAAAATTGACTTTTTTTGGTTAAGAGAAACTTCATCGTCGTTTTTTAGGTTTAAGAGTGTTTTTTGTATCAAAAGAGTCATTTTTTCACCCTTTGTCTCAATACCAAATGACAATGAGATGATATTAATTAGCAACAATTCTTTTACCATTTTCATAGTTGTACTACATAACTTTGTGACCATAACTTCAACCCATATGGGTGTGAGCAATGGCGGAGCCACGTTGGGGCCAGAGGGAGCCCAGGCCCACCCTCAGATTATTAATTTTTTTTTTTGTTTTTTTTACTAGCCCAAATAGCCAGGCCCACTCTCGTCGCTTTCATTAGTCTGAACCCCAAATCTCATTAGATCAAATTAGCGGGAAATTAGATAGAGAAAAAGTGTGATCAAGCAAGTAAGACAACCAGACATCGTCTTCTAAATTTCTAATTCTCTTAATTGAAGTTTGCGATCGAGCAAGCAAGCAAAGCAGCAGGTTATTGACTTATTGTATGTAAATATTTTATATTTTCAAAGAATTTAGGGGTATACTTTTGTTGTATATGTCGACAGCAAAGCAATTGGGATACCGTTAATTTGTTTATTTAGAATTGGAGTAGATACGATTCCTATGATCCTATTATTTATTGTATAAATTATGTTATTTAGATTATGGGAAAAGATATAGCAACCGATCCCCACCATTTGTTTATTTAATTCCTTTTGTTGCACACTTTCATACAGTACACTTGCCCATGCTGTGAAAAGAGAAAGTCACAACTCACAGTGTGAATATACTTATCTTTTAATAAGTTATTAGGAACACCCTAAAAAAATTTCTTGGCTTCGCCCTTGGGTGTGGGCAACAAGATGCAACATCAAGTTGTGACATCTCACATGCCACATAAGCAAATAGTGTTATAACACCAAGTGGGGAAATGAGCAACAAGATGTAACACCAAATTTTTGAGAATAAATATGTTTTATTTATTTATTTATTTTTTGTTTTGACTGTTGACAACGGCTAAAAAGAGGGCAACGTTCGTATTTTTACTCGTTGTTGTAGGTTGTAACGGCAACAAGAAGCTCCATGACAAGATGCAACTTAATGCCAGGGTGGTGTACAACAAGATGCAAGGCCGTTGTGGGCGTCCACCTCAGCCACAACGAGCAAATCTTGTACCCACACCGTATGCTCTAATGCATAGTTATGTGGTGCAACTATAAAAATAGCAAAGGAGTTGGTGCTATTTGTTGTCATCTCATTCCCACTTGGTGTTGACACATACGGTGAAATAATGAAAATTGTTTCCAAAAAGAACTCTTAAAACTACCAAGAAGACGATGGAGTTTGTTCAAACCAAAAACAAACAATCTTTCATTGATATCATCGAGGAGAACAACGAGTCCGTTGAAATAAATTGATAAACATTTGATAGTGCGATTATTTGATCTTTTGGTGCGTTTGTTTATTTTGATCTTTTTGTGCTATTTCTGAAAATTTTAATGTGATTTATCATTTGATGTGGTTATAGTTATTTTTTTAATGCTGTTCGATTTAATTTTTTTTAGGGAGGTGTCTTGATTTGTTGGTGTTGTTTGCTACGTTAGAAGTACGCTACCTTTTTTAAATATGCATTGTCTTTTTTGTTAACACAAGAAGTAAAATTCTTTACTAATATGTTATTCAATGCACACCACAAGTAAAAGTTTTTACTGATACATTTAATGTTATTTAATGTTTCACTTAAAACAGATATTCTAATTTTATTAGATTATTACTCTATCAACGGATAGTATTATAGAAACATTGTAATTATCAAAACAAAAGGACAATATTGTTAGTAATCTATCAATGGATAGTATTTCATATAAGAATCATGTAACCATAGTAATAGAAATGCAAAAGAAATCATTCATACACTTAATCAACATATGTCCATTCGATGTTAGATCGTACGAATGTTGTCCGTTCAATATTATCATAATTACCCGGTTCAATAACGCACGAAAATTGTGGTAGATACTTAATATGGTCGTATTCTTCCTTGTCAACGACATTATCAACACCAAGAATATGTTGTTTACCTTGCAAGATGTTGTGCTCTTTTTGTTTCCTCGGGTTTTTGATAAAGAAAACTTGTGTGACATGTTTTACGAGAATGAATGGTTCAGATGCATAACCATTAGTTGTAAGGCCGACAAGTGTAAAATCATCTTTGTCAACTAGAACACATGTATGGTTATTCACTACATTTGAACACAAGAATAACGAAGTCATAATAGTTCAAATCCCAATTTTTTTGTATAACACCGTAAGAAGAATCTTTGGCTATTCTTATCAAAGTATAATGATCTCGTCTGTCGAGTTCGGTAGTTGATGCTATCATTAGAACTCCACTATTCTGCATTGTATTTTTTTAATCTTGATCTTTGGTGTAAAACGTATAATCGTTAATGTTGTACCCTTGATAAGATTTAACTCTACAATCTAGCCCATGTCCCAACATTTTCACATTTTCGTCAACATCATTTTCTGCTACCTTCTTGTTCAGCCATCTCGAAAACTCTTCGTTATGATTGTTTATGCACCACATGTGTTCCTTACCAGGGTATTTCGACTTTAACATGTCAATGTATTCATCAACATATTGAGTAAGACATTTAAGGTGTTTTAGGACCACTAAATTTGCAACTTGTAACTCTTCATGAGTTGGAATGGTTATTTTCAAATCGACTCCTCCCTTACCTTCAAGTCGACCCGAATGATGAGTTATAGGAACACCAACACTTTTGAAATCTTTCATATAGAGTATAAAAAACAAATTATTATATTACATGTAATATATTGTAAATTATTATAAGTATAATATACTATTAGTAGGATTACCTTGGCAGAACTCAATCACCTTTTTAGAAGTATACCCTTCAACAATACTCCCCTCAGACCCATTATGGTTTCTAACATAACCTTTGAGGATACCCATATACCTTTTAAAAAGCTATATGTAGTGTAGGATTACAAGACCACAAACCTTAATCTCTTGCATGATATGAGATATTAGGTGAACCATTATATCAACAAATGAGGGTGGAAAATGCATCTCTAGTTCACAAGGTGTAACATAAACGTCTTTCTCCCATTGATCCAAATATTCTACATCAATATCCTTTGAGTGAATGTTGTTAAAAAACAAACAATGATTTGTGATAGAATGTCAGATATCATCTTGTAAAATTCCACGAATTGCACACGAAGCAATTTATAGTCTTTCATCGACAAAAATCTTTTAATGTTTGCAGAATAAGTTGAAAGATCCTTAATATCATGTAAACATTGACAAAACTTTATTTTTTTTCTTCTTTTGATGTAGTATAACAAGCAAGTGAGAGATAAATACAGTTGGCTATCTATTCGATGGCAAGATCTTCACGTATCTTGTAATATCCTGATGATGAAGTATTTCTAATTTTAACGCTAAGTATGAAGATTACTTGTATTTTAGCCGTTGTGTATGAGAAGTGTTGCAAAATGGCCCACAATGGCATTTTTGTAAATAATGGGCGGAGCCCACAAACGTTGGGCGTACACGCTAGAACATCAAACCTTAATTTTTAGGGTTTATACCATATTTAAACATCCTTAAGTCCTAAGTCTCGTCCCTTCCATCATCCTCGAACCTCATTTCGACCCTTTTTGCAAACCCTAATCCATTTGAGAGCATTTGTGATCCTTTTTAGTGTATTTTGGCGACCTTGAAGGAGGAAGGAAGAATAGAAGACCATCTTATAGAAGTGGGACACTTTGGATCCAGAATCACATCATCATTTGGAGGTAAAAAGCTATGGACTTGGTTAAATGTTGATTAGATCTTGTTTAGTCATGAAATGGTATTCTTTTAGTTCCATAAGCTTGGTATTATGAGTATGGATTACTCTAATGCATATAAGCTATCCTTTCAAACGTTTTGGAGCATTTAGAACCATTAAAATGCAATGTTGATTGTTAATTTCCTTCCATGCATGGCTTACAAGGTCTTAATGGGTTAAGTAGTTAGGGTTTTTGTTATTGGGTACTTTCTAGCCATGCTATACCATAAAGTTAGAAACTTTATGGTTAAGGATATGAGTTGAAGTCTGGATCTCGAATATGAGTAAAAGAGATTATAGATTGTTGAAGCAAGAAGCGACCCTCTTGAACCTCCATCCGAAGTCTCCACTCTACCGCAATGTTGCTGCCTCTACCGTAACTAGAAGTAAAGATATCATCCGCAACCTACTTTCAGAATAAAGACTTAGCATTTTTAACTTATATACTTACTTTGTATTGTCCAGTGTTCCTTGCATGGACACTTCTTTGTCTTTGTTTATTTCACTGTAATGTATGTGGAGCTCTACAACTAGAGCCTCCCGCTTCAGTTTGCAATACACATCTATCACTCATCTTATCTTGTCTATCATTACTCTTTTACTATTAAAATCTTGCTGAACTTAAATATCTTATCTAAAGATCATAATCTCTCCTCGGAGCAAGTCACTCTTGACATAATCACATTAAGTTGATCACACTTATTAACTTGGTTTGATTGCAATCCTTGTTACGAATCAGTTTAAGTGTTTACTTGATATAATACTTGTTGTCATTTATATATCCTTATATTTCCACATCTAATTATCTAGCTCTCTAACTCTAACTTATTATTATTGTTGAGATTTATGATCCTTTGAGTTAAACTTATTCCACAATATAACTTGTTCTAACGTTTGTTCAAGTGTGTTTCTCAAGTTTTTCTCTCAACAATTAGTATCAGAGCCAAAGTGGTTGCTTTTTGAAGAAGAACTCTGATTTTAAAAGACCTTCTATACCACTGAAGCTCATTTCTCTTTTAAATAAAAAAAAAAACTACAAAATCTTTTCAAAACAAGGAAATATGGCACAAGCATTATGACTCAATGTTTCCAACAGTGTTGGAGGTTCGAATAGAGCTCCAATATTGGTGGTAAATGAGTATCATCACCGGTCCCAAATAATGGAGAGATATTTAAGAAGACTTGGACGAGATGTATGGAGATCTGTAGAAGAAGGACCTCATGTCCCTATTCTTACTCTAGTTCAAATTGACGGTGCACAAGCCAGACTTGGTCAAGGCCAACCTGCATTGAATCATCCCAGTAAGGATGATCTCGATAAAATGGAAAATGATGCAATCGCCTTTTATGAAATATCCTGCGGAGTTGCTCCTGACAACTTCGACATTATCATCAATTGCAAGTCTGCAAAAGAGATCTGGGGTGTTCTCAAGAACCTGTATGAAGGTTCTGAGCAGGTACATGATAAGAAGCACACCACCACACTCAACGAGTTCAATAATTTCAAAGCTCATGCGGGTGAAAGTCTTGAGGACTCTTTCAAGAGACTCAACCTCATTGTTACCAAGTTGTCAAACGCTGACACTATTCGCAGCAAACATGAAACCACTCTTCAATTTCTCAATGGTTTAGGTAAACATTGGACTACAACAAAGATGATAGTCCAAAGTGACAGAAAGATTCACACATTCTCTCTCTTTTCAAGCTTTACGGAGAACTCCAAGCACACGAATCAATTGTGCTCAAAGATTGTGCTGACTTTAGAGGGCCACTTGCTCTCATGGCCCAGACTCCGCAAAACATAACCCCGCAATCCTACTCTCTCTCTTATGAAAACCCATCACAGTCTTACGAGGCTAACACTGAGTATGATGATGAAGAAGCATTCCAAAATGCCATTGCTCTTGTTAGTCAGCAGTTCAATCGATTACCTCCAACCTCCTTTTGCAAAAATCAGCAGTTCACTAAACCTCCCTTTAACCGAAACTTTAACCCTCAAAACAATCACCCTCGATACCTAAAACACCCTCATCAATCTCCGCAACCTATCAACTCTCATCAAGCCAAGGAAATATCGCAACCTGCTAAGCCAACTAACTCCGGTTCTTCGACCGAAGTTAAAGAAGATGTTGTCATTTGTCATAAGTGCAACAAAGAGAATCATTTTACTAAGGACTATAAAGCAAATATTGTGAAGGACAAAGCCTTTTATCTCCGAATGGTACATGAGATGGATGAAAGAGATAAGGGTAGGGCATATGTGTGACATCCCCAAAATCACGGCCAGAAAAGACCGATTTCATTTATGATTTTTAAAATAATTTAAGAGTAAATCCTTTTGATTTAAAAGTGTTGCGGAATTTGTTCCCAAAACAAAACATGATAAAATAATATTTATCAAAGCATTTCATCAAGAGATGCATTTTCATTATATAATCAAAACTCGGGATGTCATGTTCCGATACAGACCATAAAGCATAAACGATAACATTACAAGTCATTCAACAAATATATACATATACAGACTTGTAAACAAAACAACTTGATGATTCATCCATCTTACGCCCTTGCGCCACTTCCTGTAATACAAATAAAACTGAGTGGGTCAGGCTTGGGAGCCTGGTGAGCATATAGGGTTTTCAACCCACAATAAATAAATTATATTTAATTTCACCAACCAATCACTATCCCGATTACCCATTCCCGTTATCCTCACTTTACGTCCCTAAAACAACATCTATCTCAAGGCACCTATTCTAGGATTTTCATTGGGACGGACATTACTGCTAAGGGGTTTCCTCAACAATAGATATCCTAAAGGCAACCATGAGGGGGATAGAGTACACCGGTGAACACATCGTTCACAACACATACAGGTTATGAATCTGCTAGTGTTCCACTGGACTGTCTAGAAAGAGTCCGTGGTCGTTATCCATACTTCGCTGAATAACTAGATCAACAACAACAACATCGAGGCCTCTCATCTGTTTATTTCACACCAACTATCTACCCATGTTCTACCCAACATATTAGTAGATAAAAATATATATTTTTATACATAGTTTAAAACCTGTATAGCATTTTCATTCAATATATATTCCACATAACAGATGAGGCACACCCACATAACACGTATTTCATAGAAAGCAATTCAGATCTATGAGATGGAAGAGAGTGAATATACATTCACACACATAACAACAAAATTATACACATAACACATATTTCGTATAAAATACTTCATAATCATGCGTTAGAAGAAAGTAACTACGCACTCACACATATAAATAACAATATACTTAATACACTCGAACCATACTTGTATTATTATCGTGTTTATGAAAGGTAGTATACACTCACTTTATCAGAAGATGATCGGACAGCACTACGGCTTGTAGAAGTAGTAATCATCAGCAGATCTGGAAGATCTCTACAAAAATCGAACTTCTCGCGGGAAGAGCTTCGGCTCGGGAACCACACTTCTCGGGTTCTTCGGGATCTCGGGACTTGCTTCGGGGCTCGAGAATATTACCGGGGCTTCGGGGTATTTCTGGCACGCAAATCGAGGTAAAACAGGAGAGAGAAGAGAGAAAAATAGCAAAGGAGTCGGCTGCCCTCACATCCTATTTATAAGAGGCTGGAGCCTCGGAGTACGCGGGGCGTACGCCTGTACGCGGGGCGTACTCGTCTGAAATCGTCATGGGGTTCGTCATCCGAAGAACTCGAGTGCGAAGGTCGTATAGCAGTACGCTGGGCGTACTTCGGATATGCCCGGTGACTCCCCTTCAGATAATGCCGGATTTAATAATTAAATTTAATTATTAATTCTTTAATAAACTTCGAAAATTCATATCTCCTTCATACGAACTCCGTTTTCGACGTTCTTTATATCCACGCGTAGGTAAGACTACGCTCTACAACTTTCCTTTAGACTCCGTCGGCTAATTTTAAATTTATTTTTATTATTTATTTTTAATAGGCCGGGACAGAAAAACTTCGTTATAAATTCATAACTTCTTCGTTTGACGTCCGTTCTCGCCTAACTTTTTATCGCTTCGATACCAACAACGAGACCTTCGATCCTCGTTTAGATTGCTTCGGCTAAAAACCGCTCGATCTCAAATCGAGTATTTCAGTCTGCAAACCGCTAAGCCGAAACTTCGATAAATCATAACTTCCTCATATGAAGTCAGATTTGGGCGTTCTATATATATTCGGAAACCTCGTTTAAACTACTACAACATTATACAAAGATATCAAGTTTATTTTACACTTAAATTTTGATGCTTATTTTTATTCTTAATTAATCAAACCACATAATTAAGCAATTAAGCACAAAACACATAATACTCAAATAATACACTCTTATTATTTCAAAACGGGTTACAAAGGTTAACCTAGACTATTATATTGCTAAAAATGGCAAGCCCGGAAACACAGGCGTTACAATTCTCTCCACCTTAGAATGATTTCGTCCCTAGAATCACACATCAACAAACAAATGCGGATAGTGACCCATCATGTCACTCTCCGTTTCCCAGGTGAGATTCGGCCCATTCGTGTGTTTCCATCGGACAAGAACTAACCCAACCATTTTGCGTCGCAACTTCTTAGTCTTTCGGTCAACAATTGCCTCTGGTTCTTCAATCAACCTTTTGTTCTCATCGATTCTCAACTCCGAAAGTGGAATCATGTTGGGAACTTCCCCCGTGAACTTCCTCAAATAACACACATGAAAAGTGTTATGAATTCCATTCAGTTCTTCTGGTAGTTCGAGCTTGTAAGCTTGGTTCCCAATCCTCTGAAGAACTTTAAACGGTCCAATAAACCTTGGACTCAACTTTCCCCTTTTACCAAATCTTATAAGTCCCTTCCACGGCGAGACTTTAAGTAAAACCGAATCCCCAACTTCAAAAGTCATCGGTCTTCGCTTTTTGTCAGCATAGCTCTTTTGACGATCCTGAGCTGCTAACATTCTTTCCCTAATTATTCTCAACTTTTCAGCAGTTTGATGAACCATCTCCGGTCCCATAAACTGCTTTTCCCCAGCCTCAAGCCAACAAGACGGCCTACGACACTTCTGTCCATACAAAGCTTGGTAAGGTGCCATCTTAATGCTCGAGTGAAAACTATTATTATAGGAAAATTCTACCAAAGGTAAATGTTCATCCCAATTACCTAGGAATTCCAGAGTACATGCTCTCAGCATATCTTCAAGTGTTTGTATCGTTCGTTCGCTCTGACCATCAGTCTGCGGATGGTAAGCTGTACTTAAACACAACTTGGTACCCAATTCCTCTTGTAGACTTTTCCAAAATCGTGAGGTGAAACGGCTATCACGATCCGACACAATCGTTAACGGAACATCGTGAAGCCTCACAATTTCCTTCACGTAAGAATTCGCAAGCTTTTCCATAGACCATTTCTCCTTGGCCGCTATGAAATGCGCACTCTTAGTGAATCGATCAACGACCACCCAAATCATGTCATGACCATTCTTTGTTCTGGGCAGTTTAGTGACAAAATCCATGGCAATGTCTTCCCACTTACCCATACGCACAGGCAATGGTTCTAAACTCCCGTACAGTTTCTGATGTTGTGTCTTGACTCTCGCATAAGTCACACACTCAGCCACGTACTTTGCAACATCAAGCTTCATCGTCGGCCACCAATAGTAGGGTTTCAGGTCCCTATACATTTTAGTGCTAGCAGGATGAATCGAGTACATGGTTTTCTGAGCTTCTTCCATCAGAAGATCTCTGATTCCTCTTGTCTTAGGTATCCAAATCCGATCTTGGAACACCTTCAGTCCATGACTGTTTATACCGAACACTAACGTTTTGTCCAAATGTTCCTCCTTTCGGTCATTCTTCTCAGAAGCTTCCTCTTAAGCTTTCTTTATACTTTCCACAATGGTCGAGACAACTTCAATTCTCAACGCTCTTGGCCTTTTCCCTTCAAGATTGACTTTCCGACTGAGAGCATCAGCAACAACATTAGCTTTACCGGGATGGTAAAGTATCTCACAGTCGTAGTCTTTAAGTAATTCTAGCCAGCGTCGTTGCCTCATATTCAATTCCTTTTGATTAAAGAGATATTGTAGACTCTTATGATCAGTGAAAAGTTTGCACTTCGTGCCATAGAGGTAATGCCTCCATATTTTCAGAGCGAAAACCACCGCTGCCAACTCCAAATCATGAGTCGGGTAGTTCTTTTCATGCTCTTTCAGCTATCGAGATGCATATGCTATCACCTTTTCTCTTTGGGTCAAAACACAACCCAATCCAACCCAAGACGCATCGCTATAAACAGCGAAGTCTTCAACTCCATCAGGTAGATAAAGTATCGGTGCCTCGCATAGTTTCTTCTTTAGCTTCTCGAATGCTTCTTTATGCTTCTCACTCCAAGCATAAGTAGCTCCTTTGTGGGTCAAAGCTGTTAATGGAGTAGCAATCGAAGAAAAACCTTGGATAAACCTTCGGTAATATCCGGCTAATCCTAAAAAGCTTTGAATCTCTGTGGGACTTTTCGGTTGTTCCCACTTCATTACAGCTTCAATCTTTGCTGGATCAACCATTATCCCTTCTTGGTTGACCACGTGACCCAAGAATTGGACTTCACGAATCCAAAAATCACATTTGGAGAACTTTGCATACAACTTCTCCTTCTTCAAAACTTCTAACACTTCTCGCAAGTGTCTGCCATGCTCCTCTTGGCTTTTCGAGTAAATCAGAATGTCGTCTATGAACACTATCACAGATTTATCAAGGAAAGGATTACAAACCCTATTCATTAAATCCATGAATGCTGCCGGAGCATTGGTTAGTCCAAACGACATAACCAAGAACTCGTAGTGTCCATATCTAGTTTTGAATGCAGTCTTCTCGATATCTTGCTCTCTTACTTTTAGCTGATGATATCCTGACCTTAGATCGATCTTCGAGAAATAGCTCGAACCTTGCAATTGATCAAACAGGTCATTAATCCTTGACAACGAATATCTATTCTTTATTGTTGCCTTATTTAGCTCTCTATAATCGATGCACATTCTCATACTTCCATCTTTCTTCTTCACGAATAACACCGGAGCTCCCCAGGGCGATGAACTAGGTCTAATGAAACCTTTGTCCAATAACTCCTGAAATTGCATCATTAGCTCCTTCATCTCTGTCGGTGCTAATCGATAAGGTGCTTTTGCAATTGGCGTTGTTCCTGGCAACAAGTCAATATGGAATTCCACTTGTCGATCAGGCGGTAATCCAGGAAGATCTTCGGGAAATACTTCCGGATAATCACACACCACTGGAATACTCTGTATCACCTTCTTTTCCTTCTTAGCATCAATCATGAATGTTAAGTATGATGTACACCCTTTGGTCAAACATTTTCTGGCTTTCATTAGAGAAATGATTCCAGAATTTACTCTGCGTTTATCTCCATACACCATAAACGATTCCTTCCCAGGCGGGTTTACTTTGACTATTTTCTTCTTGCATAAAATTTCGGCGTCATTGGCGCTAAGCCAATCCATTCCCAACACGATGTCAAAACCATTTAGTTCGATAGGCAATAATTCCTCGAGAAACTTATTCCCATTAAGGTTAATTAAGATGTTTTTCATACGATGGCCAACAGGTACAAACTTGCCACTAGCAACTTCGACTAATAAGGCATTATCTAGTCTAACAACAGGCAAAGCTAGTTTTCTACCGAATTCATGCGACATAAAGGAGTAGTTGGCTCCAAAATCAAATAAAATTTGAGCAGGTAATTCGTTTACGAGAAAGGTACCTGGAGTGACATCAGCTTCATCTTTAGCGGCTTCCAGTGTCATCTGGAATGCTCTCGCCTTCGGCTTTGGCGGAATGTTGGGTCTAGCTGCCTCCTTCTTCTTCGGGCAGTCCCTTGACAGGTGTCCCTCCTCACCACAACCATAACAAACTTTCTTAGTGAGGGTACATTCATTGGCATAGTGACCTGGCTTTCCACACTTGTAGCATGTGGCCACTACCTCACATTTTCCATGATGCTTCTTCTTACATTTCTCGCACCATTTCGCTTCGCCTCCACCTCCCCTCGAACCAGACTTCGAGAACTTGTTTTTTTTGTTGGACCCTGAAGTTCCATCGAACTTCCTCTTTTCACCAACATCTATCCTTTCCAGACCCTTTTCCTTCTGCTGGGCCTCCACATTCTTAGCTGCACGAACAACTGTTTTCAGAGTGGTTGCCATCTTGACTGTCGGACCAAAGTCGGCAGGCAGTCCATTAGCAAACCTCTCAATCTTGGAGAGTTTCGTTGGCACTAGGTACGGAAATAACTTCATTTTCTCAGTGAATGCAGTAGCATAGTCATCTATGCTCATCCTCCCCTTCTTCAAGTTTTGGAACTCATTGTTCAGATCAATCAGATCTATCTCTGAACAATACTGCACCCTTAATTGTTCCAAGAACTCCTCCCATGACATTTTCAGGGCTTCTCCTCGTGGCATAGTATCTGCCAACAACTTCCACCAACTCAAGACTCCAGTCTTCAGTTGTCTGACTGCAAAGACAGTCTTCTGTTTGTTGCTACAGTCGCAACTTTCAAATACCATCTCCATCTTGGAGATCCAATCCATTATTTCAACAGGCTTTGGGCTCCCAGAAAGACTTGGCGGCTTGGGGCCCAAGAAATTCTTGTACATTCGCCCATCCTTGTTGTTTCTCCTTTCCGGATCGTTCCTTCGTTCTCCTTGAGTCCCAACTTGACTCATAATGCGACTATTGTTCCCTTCCTCCGATTGCTCGGGAATCAATTCGGGTTCCTCAATAGGCATGATAGGTTCATCCCTATTATCATGCAACATCTGTCGCATCTCATCCCTTTGTTCGGCTAACATAGCCCGAATCATGGCTTGCACCCCAGCCATCGTTATTGGTTCTGGTGCTGCTGCTACAACAGGTATTTGCTCAATCACCGGCGGTTGATTCCTGTTTTCATCAGCATTTCCAGCGCCACTCCTTTTTCGCACCATTTTTGATCTACACACCGAATAAGGTGAAATTAGATCCTCATTCATGATAGATATTCAAATCTTCCTTATTACTCCGAAACGTTTACATGCTAGTTCTAATAACGTAGGCATACGCTTAGAATTCTATACACATAAGGTTTCCAGATCCGGTCGGCAACAGACCGTAGATCCGAACAATTAATATCATATATGGCAACATATAACATTTAGCACATAAAAGCATTTTAGGCAACTTTCCTAAAATAAACTAGTGCTCGTGTCTAAAATCCAACAGACACACACATCACAATCTCCACTTAGCATTCTAAGTTTAAGTCTAGAAATTCTACAAATTCCTAGTTCGCTTAACCTAATGCTCTGATACCAACTGTGACATCCCTAAAATCATGGCCAGAAAAGACCGGTTTCATTTATGCTTTTTAAAATAATTTAAGAGTAAATCCTTTTGATTTAAAAGTGTTGCGGAATTTGTTCCCAAAACAAAACATGATAAAATAATATTTATCAAAGCATTTCATCAAGAGATGCATTTTCATTATATAATCAAAACTCGGGATGTCATGTTCCGATACAGACCATAAAGCATAAATGATAACATTACAATTCATTCAACAAATATATACATATACATACTTGTAAACAAAACAACTCGATGATTCATCCATCTTACGCCCTTGCGCCACTTCCTGTAATACAAATAAAACTGAGTGGGTCAGGCTTGGGAGCCTGGTGAGCATATAGGGTTTTCAACCCACAATAAATAAATTATATTTAATTTCACCAACCAATCACTATCCCGATTACCCATTCCCGTTATCCTCACTTTACGTCCCTAAAACAACATCTATCTCAAGGGACCTATTCTAGGATTTTCATTGGGACGGACATTACTGCTAAGGGTTTCCTCAACAATAGATATCCTAAAGGCAACCATGAGGGGGATAGAGTACACCGGTGAACACATCGTTCACAACATATACATGTTATGAGTCTGCTAGCGTTCCACTGGACTGTCTAGAAAGAGTCCGTGGTTGTTATCCATACTCCGCTGAATAACTAGATCAACAACAACAACAACATCGAGGCCTCTCATCTCTTTATTTCACACCAACTATCTACCCATGTTCTACCCAACATATTAGTAGATAAAAATATATATTTTTATACATAGTTTAAAACCTGTATAGCATTTTCATTCAATATATATTCCACATAACAGATGAGGCACACCCACATAACATGTATTTCATAGAAAGCAATTCAGATCTATGAGATGGAAGAGAGTGAATATACATTCACACACATAACAGCAAAATTATACACATAACACGTATTTCGTATAAAATACTTCATAATCATGCGTTAGAAGAAAGTAACTACGCACTCACACATATAAACAACAATATACTTAATACACTCGAACCATACTTGTATTATTATCGTGTT
The DNA here is from genome assembly GCF_002870075.4 of Lactuca sativa. NCBI lineage: Eukaryota > Viridiplantae > Streptophyta > Magnoliopsida > Asterales > Asteraceae > Lactuca > Lactuca sativa. Next base: position 35,555,389 of record NC_056628.2, read on the forward strand.
TATGAAAGGTAGTATACACTCACTTTATCAGAAGATGATCGGACAACACTACGGCTTGTAGAAGCAGTAATCCTCAGCAGATCTGGAAGATCTCTACAAAAATCGAACTTCTCGCGGGCAGAGCTTCGGCTCGGGAACCGCACTTCTCGAGATCTTCGGGATCTCGGGACTTGCTTCGGGGCTCGAGAATATTACCGGGGCTTCAAGGTATTTCTGGCACGCAAATCGAGGTAAAACGGGAGAGAGAAGAGAGAAAAATAGCAAAGGAGTCAGCTGCCCTCGCATCCTATTTATAGGAGGCTGGAGCCTCGGAGTACGCGGGGCGTACTCGTCCGAAATCGTCATGGCGTTCGTCATCCGAAGAACTCGAGTGCGAAGGTCGTCATGCTTCGCTGTACGCGGGGCGTACAGCAGTACGCTGGGCGTACTTCGGATATGCCCGGTGACTCCCCTTCGGATAATGCCGGATTTAATAATTAAATTTAATTATTAATTCTTTAATAAACTTCGAAAATTCATATCTCCTTCATACGAACTCCATTTTCGACGTTCTTTATATCCACGCGTAGGTGAGACTACGCTCTACAACTTTCGTTTAGACTCCGTCGGCTAATTTTAAATTTATTTTTATTATTTATTTTTAATAGGCCGGGACAGAAAAACTTCGTTATAAATTCATAACTTCTTCGTTTGACGTCCGTTCTCGCCTAACTTTTTATCGCTTCAATACCAACAACGAGACCTTCGATCTTCGTTTAGATTGCTTCGGCTAAAAACCGCTCGATCTCAAATCGAGTATTTCAGTCTGCATACCGCTAAGCCGAAACTTCGATAATTCATAACTTACTCATACGAAGTCAGATTTGGGCGTTCTATATATATTCGGAAACCTCGTTTCAACTACTACAACATTATCCAAAGATATCAAGTTTATTTTACACTTAAATTTTGATGCTTATTTTTATTCTTAATTAATCAAACCACATAATTAAGCAATTAAGCACAAAACTCATAATACTCAAATAATACACTCTTATTATTTCAAAACGGGTTACAAAGGTTAACCTAGACTATTATATTGCTAAAAATGGCAAGCCAAAAACACAGGTGTTACAATATGTGGCTCAGGTGAAACGAGATCATCAAGTATGGTCTTCGGGTGATGAGGATAAAGACTTCAAAATCAAGGGAAAGGGAAAGAGTTGCATGCTGGCCACTACGGACAAAGATGGATCGACCAAGCTCGAAAAGAACTATTGCTATATGGCCAAGGACGGAACTCTGAGCATAGTCGAACATGTAAAGCTTATGATTCAAACTCTTAATTATAGCATGCGAATCTGTTGATTCTCCGGAAGGATCAGCATAGATCTTATATCTGAAGGCCTTAGGAACCTTAGCTGAGGAACAATTATCCAATGAGTATTTTTTCAGCAGTTCAGAGTTATATTTTTCTTGATGAATGAATATCCCTTGAGGGACTTGTTTCACTTGGAGTCCAAGAAAGAAGTTAATCTTTCTATTCATGCTCGTTTGGAACTTCTTGGTCATGATCAATGCAAATTCATCCACCATACCTTGATCTATTGACCCAAAAATGATATCATCCACATAAATTTGTACAAGCATAAGGTGGTTACCATTTACCTTTCAAAACAATGTGGGGACAATCGCTCCTCTTTTGTATCTTGACATGACAAGAAACTCAGAGAGAGTCTCATACCATGCCCTCGGGGCTTATTTAAGACCATAAACTGTTTTCTCAAGCTTGAAACAATAATCTGGGAACTCTAGATTGTCAAATCCTGGAGGTTGTTGCAAATAAACTTCTTCTTTCAATTCACCATTCACGAAAGCGCTGTTTACATCCATTTGATGTACTATGATATTTTTGTGTGCTGCATACGCTAAGAAGATGCGTATTGATTCCATCCTGGCTACAGGGGCATATGTTTCATCGTAGTCAACACATTCTAATTCACTATACCCCATAGCAACTAACCTTGCTTTGTTACGAACGACCGCACCAGATTCATTGAGTTTGTTTTTATACACTCATCTTGTTCCAATAATAGTGTGTCCTTTAGGCTTCGGAACGAGTTTCCACAGTTTGTTTCTTTCAAATTCTGCTAATTCTTCATGCATGACAAAGATTCAGTCAGGCTCCAGAAGTGCTTCCTTTATAGATCGAGGCTCAACTGCAGACATAAAAGTTGCATAGTGGCAGTGGTTCGTAAGAGCATGAGAAGATCGAGTTTGTACTCCTGCCGATGGGTTTCCAATGATTTGACCCGGAGGGTGTTATTTTGTCCAGACATGTAACCAGGGTTGTTGATGATCAACAGTTGCGGTGGAAGGGATGTCAACAACGTTAGAGGATTTTGCGGTTGGAGAAGGCAGTTCCCCCTCAACTTGTTAGTAGCGTGTAGAGGTGTCTTGGACTTGGACTGAAGGAGTAGGATCATAATGAGGTTCCCCCTGGATTGCAGATGGGAGTTCCTTTTGAACCGAAGATGGTTCCCCCTAGGATAAAGAATGTGTGATGACTCTTGAGTCAATTCTTGTGTCAATATTTTCTTCTTCATCTGAATCAAAGGATGATGGATTAGAGTCTCTTTGGATGGAAACGGGAGTTGCGTCTTCAAGCACTGGAACCTCGATGGTTGTTAAAAAAATTGGAGTAATGATTTCCCCCTCAACCGGCGAGGTGGAAGTTCCAAGAGACAAGTCATCAGATATGGACGGTCCAGAAACTTCAGCGTGTTGTTGTTAAGCTTCCGGGGACACAAGGATTTCGGACAGTTGAGCAGTCTCTACAGGGTCAAAGAGGTTTTCATAAATAACTTGAATTATATTGAGAGGACCCGAAGAGGCTGGCATATCACTTTCCACTATTTCTTTTGTTTCACTTGAAGGAGTAGTGTTGCAGACATAATAGTCATCAAATTTGACATCGAAGCTTTCAACTATTAGCCGTGTGCATCTAATAAGAACTCTGTAAGCCACCTTGTTTGTTGAATAACCAAGGAATATGCCTTCATCTGACTTCGGTGAAAATTTGTTAAGATGATCCTCGTTATTGATCACAAAACATTGACACCCGAATATGTGAAAGAATCGGACATTCGGTTTACGATTGTTGGGGCCCTCATAAGGTGTTTTGTTGAGACGCTTGCAGATAATGCTTCAATTTTGGACAAAGCATGTCGTTGCCACTGCTTCAGCCAGAAATATAGAGGAAGGTTTGCAATGTTTAACATAGTTCTAGATGCTTGTACTAGAGTGCGGTTCCTTCGCTCTATTACTCCGTTTTGATGCAGTGTGTAGGGAGCAGAGAAGTTGTGACTGATGCCTTTGGAAACCAGGAAACTATCCAAGAGATAATTAGTGAACTCGCTTCTGTTGTCACTACGGATTCTATGAACTGGGAGATTGATCTGGAGTTCAATTTCTTTTATGAAGTTTATTAGAACCTATGGTCTTTCAGACTTGAGTCTCAAGAAATAGACCCATGTGAAACGAGTGAAGTCATCAACTATAACCAGTATGTACTTTTTGTGATGGAGACTGGCTATGGTTGACGGACCGCGGAGATCAATATGCAGCAGCTGTAGAGGTTCTGAAATTGATGAATCAATGACAGTGGTTGACTTCCCTTAGATTGTTTTCCACACTCACAAGCAGGGCAAAGTGTTTCATTGTTGTACTTCAGAATTGGGAGGCCTCAGACGAGTTCTTCAGTGATAAGGTTGTTAATGTACCGAAAGTTCAGATGTGCCAGCTTGTGATTCCACAAACAGCTAACTTCAAATACGACTTTGGATAGAAAACATAGCTGTGGTTTCCCTATGATCAATGAGACATCCAAAGGGTACATGGTCCCTTTGGATTTGGATTTGATCAAACAGGTGCTTCTATCACTTGTCATGATGTAGCAGAATTCATTATCAAACTCAATCCGATGACCTGCTTTGCATAGTTGCCCTACACTGCTGAGATTGTGTTTGAGACCTTCTAAATAAGCAACCTTTTGAATAGAGAAGTTCAGTGTAGTAAGCACACCTTAACCTTGAATTATTCCATTCCCATTGTTGCCGAATGTGATGTTTCCACCATTGCATATAGGCCTGAAATCTTGAAGGTATTCTAACCTTCCAGTCATGTGCAAGGAGCAGACACTGTCTATTAACCACTCCTTTTCTTAATCCTCCTTGCACATTGCCTGGAAATTACACGGTTAGTTTGGGCACCCAAACAAGTTTGGAGCCCGAGGCGACTGATGGATTTTTCATAAATGCATGAACCGAGGTTGCAGGGACAGATTTTAAGTAAATCTTGAGACCTAGACTTGGGTGTTTGTGAACCTTTGGAGTGTTTTTGGATTTAATAGATTTACTATGATTTTGATAGGTGCAAGACTTGACTTGAGATAACCCATTTTGAGTACAAAAGCCAGTTGATAGGTTTTCTCATTCATCCAGACACTATGCTTGGTCAGCTGTCCGGACGCTGTAGGGTGAGTCTTGTGACCAGTTCAAGAATGAGATTTGACATAGATACCTTGGGATTTGAAAAAGTGTGAGTACGTGCAAATCTCCTAGATTGTGTTTTTCTGAAAAGTTGAGGTATCTTGAAATGCGTGTGGAGTTGGTAAAATCCCTTTCCATTCTGGGTTGTCTAAGGAATAGACCTGAAAAACATTACTTTGAAAAGACTTTACTTGCTTTTGATTCTTGTCAGAAGAGTTTGAAAAGGTTTTTGAAACTGTACATTCCTTTTTGGTTGATATCTTGACTACAGAGTTTTTCGAAAAGTAATTTGAGAAAACAAATTTTTCTGGGCTCTTATGTTTTGAAATTCTGGCGTGTCTTTTGTTTTTTGAAAATATTTCCTGTTTTTTATTACGAGATTTAAGTTCTTCCTTTAGATCCAGTTTTGCCTGAGTTTTTGGAGAACCGCAGTCATTGATGTTCAACTGCGGTTTCGTGGTAACCTTTGATTGTTTTTGAAATCGTGAACTTGAGTCATCTGAACTAGAAGGTTCAAGACTATGAGAGCATTGACCGTATTCGAAATTATCTATGGGTAATTCATGAAGGATTGGCTAAATGGTCATAGTACTCTTGACTTTGGTCTGAGGTAGAGAAGATTGGACTACCGCAGAGTAAGTCAGAAATGGTTCTTTGGTGGGGCACATTATGGACAGTAATTTCGGGCCAATACTGTGGTCAGTTGGATAGTGTACAAGTGTTTCGGGTCTTTCCACAAGGATTTCTTCATCGACAACTGATGAGGCCTGGGAGTTGGGATAAATTGTGCCAATGATTGGAATTTGATCACATGGGTGATCCGAGGTTTCAAGAAGAATTTCCTCGATGACACAATTGTTACTCAGGTTGTGAAGTCTACCGAAGTGGGCTCTAATGTCTTCGGGAAAAGTCTTGTCATTTATAGGAAGGTGAAACTCTCGGTCAGGAGGGACATAGAGACAGTCCTTGTAAAATCGGGGTGATGAGTCCTTTGCGGTGGAGTACCCATTGGACCAACCCCAATTGTACGTATTGTGAATGATTCCACTATTTACAAGATTTTCAATGGCCTCGATTTCATTAAACAATTTTTCAATTAACAAGTTCAAACGTACAATTTCTTTTTGTGCTAAATCCCTCTGATCTAGTGTTATGCCTAACTGGGTTTCACATAACATTTTTGCATCCTTTCCTAATCCTAAGTCTTTTTCTAGCATATCCACTTTGAGTCTTTTGTCTGCTAGACATTCTCTAACATGGAACATTTCTTGGGACGCTATGTTCTTCTCATCTAGGACTTTGTTATAGTCTGAAAGGATGGCAACACAGGTGTCATTAAGGTTGTCAAGGAATGGTTGACAATCACACAAGACTTATAGAGGAATTATTGGTTCGTTGATATACCTCACCGCAAGCAGACCAGACATTGTCTTCGCAACATGCTTATTTGCCAGGTATCAAGTCGACCCCAAAGTATCGCACTTAACCGCAATCAAACAGATCTTTAGATATTTAAAAGGAAGCAAAGCTCTAGGTCTATGGTATCTTGTAGGGAACAACTTCAGCCTTCAAGCCTTTATAGATGCGGATCATGTTGGATGCATATTGGATAGGAAAAGTACCTCCGGTGGTTGTCAACTTCTTGGAGGAAGACTGGTAAGCTAGTCTTCATGGAAACAAAATTGTGTTTCTTCGTCTACCACAGAAGCCGAGTACGTGGCCACAGCGAGTTGTTGTTCTCAAGTTCTCTGGATGAAAACCCAACTGATGGACAACGAATACAGAATGTTGCGGATACTGATTTATTGTGATTCAGAGTGTGCAATAGCGATTTCTCAAAATCCTATCCACCATTCAAAGATGAAACACATTAAACTTCAGTACCATTTCATCAAAGATCATATTCTGAAAGGTAACATTGAACTAATCTTTGTTCCATCTCACGAAGAGATTGCGGACGTGCTTACAAAAGCACTTGATGCAACAACACTCAATAGTTTTCTTCAAATGTCAGGGATGATGAATCCGAATCCACAATTCTTCTTGAATTGATAGGTACCGCAGACCACCTCTGGTCTCCATTGCGATCCTAGTCAAATATATCTGTCATACATGGTTTTAGTATACTCTGTGTACCTCAACCATATATCATGCTTATATCTCTTGGGTTCTTATTATTTGTTATTTCTTATATTCTATCAAGTGTTCTCCAGTTTATACCACTGTAGTCTCATGCTCATCTACCACTGTGAAGAGTCAATCCACATTAATGAATCAATCCGCAGTCGCACTTAATGATTTTCAACCACTTCTTCATAAGTTCTCAAAAACAAAAAAAACATTGTGTGCTATTTAATGTTTTTCATTACATAAAAATTCTTTCGTATTAAATTCAAACATTCTTTTGTAGCACACAACGTTTCGGTCCTTTTTCAAACAATCTTTTGGTGTCAGACCTATTTTAAGGATAATGACAAATAAACTAGTTTTCCATAAAAGAAATCTTTTAATAAATCTTTTTCATTAAATTGTCTAATCTCCTTTACAAAATCATTTTAGAGATCCTTTACCCCAAGTTGTCAAATCCGTATTCCACCTTTATTCAACGGATTCTTGACCCTCACCACACGATCTCCAAACGTGTGTCAATGGGCCCGACAAATCATTAAATGCCCCATTTTTGAAAAAATAAAAAATACAACAACTTCTTTTGATTTATTTTATTTACGGCCAATGATGATTAAAACCCAAGGGTTTTCTCATTAAATGCCATAGATAGGGTAAATTCAATACCCATTTGAAATCCGGAACTATAAAAACCTCATTTTCCCTCCCAAGGAAGCTTTACATTTTCTGAACTCTAGACGATCTTGACCTTCTTCTTCTTGCAATCAAAAGTTTTTCTTTGCAAGTTCTTGAACTATCTTCAAAATGGTGAAATCTGGAGTATCAAAGAAGCAATCCAAAGCATCAAGATCAACGCAACCCACTGGTTATGAATCTACAACCAGAAATCAATCGCAAGCAATTTCTTCGAGCGATTTTAGGGCAATCCTACAATGAATCAATTCGTCTAATGATCAAGTTCTTACCTTCATACCCTATGTTTGGAGCATTTGACTCATTTACTGATGTTGTGCCACTTCCAACCCTTTTCAAATGCGCATTCTCAACGTTTTGCCCAATCGACAACCTACATGAAATTAATCTTAACCTAGTTGATGCTTCTTTGGTCATCATGACTAAAGACAAATTTCTGAATGCTATCAACCTTCGTGTTCATCCGTCTACAAGGTGTTACACTCCAAGCATGAACGACATCGTTACTGCACTTTATTAGATGGGCTATCAAAAAAAACTCAAAGGCATTGGGGAATTCAAGAAGAACCAGTTGCCTGCGGTCTGGCAGTTACTATGTCACTTCATCATCTGGAGTCTCTCTGGCAGAACCGGAGGAACTGACAACATGGGCCTGAAGTTTCTTGAACTTGCATGGAGCTTCTTCACTGGGAAAGACGTCAACTACGGTCAAATCTTGTGGGTCGATTCCTTCAGTATATTCCAAAGGAGTATCCGAGGGCAGGCGCAACAGAACTCACATTTGCATGCTTCTGGTCCTTGTGCATTTCAGGCCTTCACCATGACGCAGGAATCGACATGGGCAACGACATCAACTTCTTCATCACTCGTGATCTTAAAAGGTAACCTCCCTCTAAAGATCAATCTATTTTTGGACCTCAGAGATGTTTAACCATGTACTTGTTAATGTTTGTTGGATTGGAAGCCAAAGAATTCACAGAACATATAGAGGCTATGGAAGGTATTGACCCATACCTTTCTACCACGCCTCTACCCAGTCAGTCTATTTTAGCATCGTCTGAACCACATCATCCAAAGAATACCGCAGCCCCAACTACCACTACACACTCAAGTCAACCTTTAGCCCAAAGGAAGAAGACGTTAGTATCCTCAAAGAAAGCCCCCCACCGCAACTCAAAGAAAGTTAAGTTTTCAAAGAAACGAAAAGCGATTGTGTCCTCAGGTGAATCCCCTCCTCATCCGCAACACTCTCCTATACACATTGCAGAAGAATCAGAAAGTGAATCATATCCACTTCTTGTTCGCAAGAAACGGAAAACAAACCCAAGTCCTAGCCATATGCGTGACCGGACTGATACCAAAGTCTCTCAAAAGACTCCGGTAGTCCTTGGGGTCCCCGCATACCCATTTGCTTCAACCCTACCTAGCCACTCAGACATAGTAAGTGTGTCTATTTCATCTGATCATGGAGACTGGACCCACTTGAATCCTAAGAGGATCTAGTTAGTTCTAAATGCTCTAAGGTCTCCAGGGCTTCCCATCTCCACTTTTTTTAATAAATAGGAGTTACGCTGCATACTTGATTCCGTCATCCAAACACTTGATACACATTCCCAACCGCAAGGCAATTCTTTTGCCCTTGCCAGAACTGAGCCGCAGCGAAACTTGACTACAGGTCAAGGAGACTGAGGAAACTCAGGAAATCCTATTCTTCTTACCTTACAATAAGGTGGTTTAGGCATGGTGAGCACAAACATGCAAGGATCCATGAACCCGAAGGACACCCCGGTGCGACAAAAAAGATTTGACGGCTATGATTCTGATGACTCTTGAGTTCAGTATAAACCTGAGACCGAATCCGAAATCAAGAAGTATGAAGCTTTCAGAAGGGCATTCTAGGCCCAAAAAGATCAACATACAAAACAGCAACATTTGAAGGATCAGGAAATTCAAATCGTGGCCAAGTACTAGGATGATGCGTTCAACAATGCAAACACAGTAGCCATAATCATTAAAGTTCAAGATTGGATGGCCTCAATGGCTGAAACCATTCAAAAATCCCAAGCTCTTCGAAGTGGTTCAGTTCCCTCCAAGCCCACTCCACCTGTCGAAACTCATGCTTCAAACGAAGACGGTACCGCAATAGAAGTCAACTCTGGACTAACCTTTGGTCTTGATGGTATTGATATGACTGAAGTTAATCAACCACCTTAGTCAGATAACTTAATCATGGTTTTCGATGATGAAGATTCAAGCGCTTCTCAGTACTCAACTTCCAAACCTAAAGAGAAGAAGAAAAAGAAGAAAATGGTTGTGATGTGCAAAGAATTTCTAAGTCTCCAAGAAAAGGTTGATAAAATATTAGCCACAGTGTCAACCCCTCCACAAACCGAAACTAGAGAACATCTGACTGCTGAAAGGATAGTGCTGAAAGTTGAAATGGGAATTCGTGGTCTTGATAACAACCGCACCGCAGACCATAAAGAATTCTTAGCCGCTGTTGAAAGACTTATTTAAGAGGTCACCACAATCAAAATAGAACTTCAATCAACGATTGCAGAACATGCAATCCAATCCAAAAAGCTTGTTGAGGAAGCTGACAATGCTTACGAGTTAACCATTTCAGTGCTCCAGTCAATAATCAACAATCCCCGACACTCCTTGACCGCAAGCTCTCATGGTCAGGAGATCCTCAAGCTCACCAAAGACATTCATCAGTTGCTGTTCAACACAAAGATTCCCGATAATCAACAACTATCTGATATTCTGCAGTCCCAATTCAACGAGGTATTCTCAAAGATTGATGGACTCCTTTAGTGGTTTGAGGACCAACAAATTAGTTCCACAAAAGGGGGAAGTGAGCACTCTGATCCACATCTCCATCAATCTCACATCACACCAGACCTTGGTCCATCTCACTTCGCTCCAAAACAACCAATTGCAACTCCTAAAGCTCACCAATCTCCAATTTTAACTCTTGGTCTAGCTAAACCTCCCACTCTAGTGCCCTCTCCTCCAAAATCTCCACCGCAGATTCAAATTGAGCAACATGAATCTCCTCCTCGCTAAGAAACCCCTCCTCAATTTAGAAACTTGGCACCAACTATGTCATCAGAGCACTCAGATGACTCCCCTGCAATGAAGCAAAGGAAGATGGAATGGAAGGCGGCCAAGTTCGTAGAACAAATATGGAGAGACCATGGGTTCGAAACTACCATGGATGAAACTCTCATTAACTCATGGGTTAATACAACTCGCAGGCTGCTGGATGATGACTACAGGCCAGTGTTGACATACGCCGAGCCCCCGGAAGATGGTTACTGGGACACTCCCAATTCTCCGAATGTCGTGTTTTTCACAGTGTTTGAACCATTTGACCTAAGCCTCCTTGATGATCAAAGGTTGCCTCTGGAGTTTGAACGTCTCAACAACTTCCATGGAAATCATGGATCCAAATTCAACGACATATGGTCAAATGATAAGCCTTCCAGAGTCAAGAACTACAAGGTCCGCAAATTCATGAAGTCCGAGTTTATTCAATACATGTTGACAAGAAGAGGCTGTGATTACATCCGAAATCAAGTTGACATTCCGTGTATGAATCCGGAAGAAGTATTTTTAATCACAAGGGTGTTTCAACTCAAATCTGAAAAACATCCCAAAATGAAGATGGCGTACGAAAAAGCTTGCGAGTACCTACGGTGTGCAGTATGAGATTTTGCTAAAATAGATGCTGACATTCACCCGTCCTTGGTTCAAAAGTTCAACCTTCCTCCACTTGATCCCGTACCAGTCTACACTAAAGGATATCAAGAACATTCTTTGGGTGCAACCAACTTCCCAGAACTAGGAGTTGTGTTCAAAAGAGTTAATAGTGATGTCAAGTACTTTGTTCCCATCACTGCCATGTACCGCTTGACCCAAAGGAAACTTGAAGTCACTCTAACTTCAGTTCAAAGATCAAAGCACACAAAAGCGAAATCAAGTTTGAAATGACTCGAAGAATCAAATGGCTATGAGAAGTTAGAAAATTCTGGTGGCTGCTGATAAATTTTTTGAAGCTTAAAAAATGAAAAGGTTAAAGAGGTCACTTAGTGGGAAATTTTTCAATCAAGAAGTGACCCTCTTGAACCTCCATCCGAAGTCTCCACTCTACTGCAATGCTGCTGTCTCTACCGCAACTAGAAGTAAAGATGTCATCTGCAACCTGATTTCAGAACAAAGACTTAGTATTTTTAACTTATATATTTACTTTGTATTGTCTAGTGTGCCTTACATGGACACTTATTAGTCTTTGTTTATTTCATTTTAATGTCTATGGAGCTCTATAAATAGAGCCTCCCGCTTCAGTTTGTAATACACATCTATCTCTCATCTTATCTTATCTCTTATTTCTCTCTTACTATTAAAATCTTGCTGAACTTAAATCTCTTATCTAAAGATCATAATCTCTCCTCGGAGCAAGTCACTCTTGACTTAATCACGTTAAGCTGATCACACTTATTAACTTGGTTTGATTGCAATCCTTGTTACGAATCAGCTTAAGTGTTTACTTGATATAATACTTGTTGTCACTTATATTTCCTTATATTTTCGCATCTAATTATCTAACTCTCTAACTGTAACTTATTATTATTGTTGAGATTTATGATCCTTTGAGTTAAATTTATTCCACAATATAACTTGTTCTAACGTTTGTTCAAGTATGGTTCTCAAGTTTTTCTCTCAACACAGATTAAGCTCTTAATAAGAAGGAGAGGTGGGTAGGTGTGTACACTGGCGTACCAAATGGTATGCTGCACGTACGCAGTCAATGCCTTGATTGCATGGTCAAGCATAAGTACGCTCCGCGTATTCAGTTGAGCTGACTCGGTTGAATTCTTGACTTTTCACCTTGACCAGGGTTTGTCTAATTTTGACCTAAGGGTATTTTGGGTATTTTTATTATATGTTAAGTTTGGCCATGATCTAATTAAAGGGTGACAGGTGGAGCTGATATTCGGAGCAGAGATTTATTCAGCTTTTGTTCGGACCGAGAGGTGAGTTTTCCTCACCGTAATGTGGGTCAAAGGCACCAATAGTGGCCCACTAGGCTATGTATCCTAGTATATAGGATGATGTTATGCTAGTTATATGAAAGATTAGGAAATCTGTATGATTACCTGTATTTATTGGATATGTGTTTATGTTTATCTGTTGTATATATCGATATATTCTGGATGGGTTCAGGCAGTCTGGCTTTGTGCTGAAGGCCAAGATACTAGGGGCGGTCCGGAGAGGCTATAGGCCCTGCGAGACAGTCCAGTCAGTTCGAAGGCCCAAAGAGCAGTCCAAATAGGTTGTATTCCCTATGAGGCGGTCCAGTCAGGCTGAAGGCTCATATTTGCATGCTATTGTTTGTTATTTTGTGTGATGGTACTTTGGGGAAACGCACTAAGCTTTGTCTTACAGTTTCAGTTTATTGTTTCAGGTACTTCAGTGGATCACGGGAAAGCGAAGGCGTGATCATGCACATCTTCCTATTTTTATGATATTGGATCTTGGCATACTTTATTTATGATTATAGTTTTAAAACAATGGTTTTATAAACACTTTATGGCTAATGAGTTGTTTTTGAAAATTTTAAAATTCTATGATTTTTGGAATGTAACGTGTTGGTAACAGAGCATTGGTTTGAGAGAAATGGATAAACATTCGTGTGAATACATAATTAAACTAAGGGGCTGCAAAAGTTTTAAAATGGTTTTCAAAAATTTTCTTTTTCAAAAGTAACCAAGAAAGGACGCGATGTGTACGATCAACCAGAGCAAGAAAGTATACCCCAAGTTACCCACACTGTTATTTGATATAATGTTTATGGTAGAACAACATGCTAGTGGTAGGCTAGGCATCTTTGGGAACTGAATGATAGAATTTCCTGATGTATGACGGATGATAGCCTAGGAGTGCTTCTTGTATGAAATTGACATCATTACTGTAGTTGCTTAGTGTGTGCATCATAGTTGTACATAATTAAGATTTTATAGCATGATAATGTTTGGTTTAGCCTTATTTCTTGTTCCTTGTCTAGTTTTTCACTTAGGGTAGAATCAAGTACTCAACTGTATAGGATCCAATGTTATGTATGATTAGCATGCACGAGTGGCTAAAGTGTTGGTGGACGTTTCATGGGTGAGTAAGTGTGTGAGCAGTCAGTCATGTGAGGCATGATTAGCCACTCTCTAGGGAGTGAGAGTAGGATGTATTCGTATCCTAGTTGTTGTATCTGTTTTGGGCGGTTGTGATGATCCTTGAGACAAATACAAGTAGGTGTGGAAGGTAGTATGGGCCCATACTACTAAAAGAACAGGACCCGTGCGTGTAGCAAGGAAGTCACAAACCCCAAGGGTTTCGTTTGTCTGGAATGGTTTTTATAATAAGAACTGTGACATTTATGATATATTCTAGTTTATTTTTAGTATGGTGTTCACGAGGGGATCAAGTTCTGGATCAAGAGCGGGTAGTCAGGATATGCCAGAATTGACCGATGATCAGATATCAGAGAAGATTGCCGCTGAGGTGGTTATTGTTGTTCGGGGATCGATTCTGGAGTTTTTTGGGTCTATCAATACCGCCATGATTGAGCTCTTCGATGATTGATATGCTACACTTTCTGAGGATGCTATAGCTGCAGCTACCACGACTGTTTCTACAGAAGGGATTCGAGGGGAGAGATCCTTCCAATATTGGGACTTCAACAATATGAAGCCCCCATAGTTCGCTGGATTTAGGGACCCGATTGTGGCAATGATATGGTTGTCTGATGTGGAAGGTTGTTTCTTCACATGTTCTTTCCTTACTGACCAAAAGGTAAAATGCGACCTGGACCTTCTACGTTCAGGGGCAAAGAATTGGTGGAAACTGGTGACTGGCTCTTACACTCCTGAGCAAAGTTGTTGTTACTTGGGAGCGATTCTTGGAGATGTTTCGCACAAATTTTGTTCCCTTGGTGGAGAGGGAGAGGTTGGCTCAGGAGTATCTGGATCTAAGACAAGGGACTAAAACATTGATGAAGATCACCAAGACGTATACTGAGAGGGATCTTTTCTACCCTGAGTTTACGGTTTCTGAGTAGGAACAGATGACCCGGTACTTGAGCATGCTCAAGACATATATCTCCCAGTTCATGTCTACCCATATTTATGGTACTCTCGCTGAGATTCATGAGGCTGTGAGGATGCGAGAGATTGAGATAAAGCTCTAGGAAAGAGACCTGAGGCAGTCTCATGTTCAGTCTCTGCCTGCGGCGAAGCGGTTCACGCCCGCTGATTTGAGATCTAGGGCAGAGAGGGGCCGCACTTGTGGCAAGTGGGGGAGCCCACAGATTTCCAGTTAAAGACCATGGGGGAGCCCATGTCACTTGGATGTCATACCATGTGGGGGAGACCATGGATTTCTAGGTAAAGATCATAGGGGGAGCCCATGGCACATAGGTGTAAGACCTTGGGGAAAGCCCACGAAATCCTAGAGTAAGACCCTGGGGGAAGCCCACGACATCCTTATATGATTATATGCATGGCTTATGTGATTGATATAGATTATATGATTATGTGGATTATGTTAGGTATACTCTGGCAAACTCACTAAGCATTAGCTTACAATTTGTTGGTTGTTTCAGGTGATGGGTTTTGAGCATTCTAACACTTCCTAAGTGTACATGCAACCCTAATAACCTTGGATCTATGTTTGTCTAATTATCATGCTAAGTTGAATTCCAAGGCTATATTCCTATCTAGCATACATGGGGAACAATTTTAACTTGAATAATAGATAGAATTACTTACCTTGTTGTTGCTTGTGTTCCTTGAAACCTTGTGAGCCTAGCACCCCAAGTGTGATGCCTCAAATGCTTCACACAACACCAAATGCTCTTGGAAAACTTATGAGAGAACACACACTCCTTGAAATCGGCCAAGTCCTCTAGTTTCTTATGTCTAACCGATTTTGGTGGAGAATATGATTCTTATATAGTGTTGACACATCTAGGGTTACACCATGTAAACCCTAATGTGTCATGACTCTTCATTTCCATGACCCATGGGTTTGTAACTCCCATGGAGCATCCATGGAGCATCCTATGGGTAGAACCCAACTTGATAATCCATGGAGCCTCTTAGCCCACTATACAAGATATGGATGATTTACATAACCAACCCATATATTTAATTAGTTCTCTTTTGACCACTTAATTAATTCTAAATTAATTATTGATCAAACTAATCAAATGATATTATTAATATATTAGAACTTATAATATATTAATAATCTCCAAGTGTTATTTCTCTCATTTAGTCTATCCAATTTGCATGGTGCCATGCAACCCAAATGGACCATGCCGGATCGGGTCAAGTACATACCAGAAATAGTTATCGACTTAGACACCTTATCCAACAGTCTCCCACTTGGATAAGTCTAATAACTATTACTGCAAGTATGACTTCAAGAACCGATCGGCAATCGTAGCTCTTTTTCAAGGTTTTTCGGAACTGAGAAGATAATGGTACGCCATTTAAGATAAGTGATCATATAATCCTCTGTTCTAGATATCAGCCGGACAAATACATGGAACACTGTCTTGCTTATTGTACAGCATCTGTTTCCCGATTTCCGATTTGTTTGACATAGAACTTAATTGAACACATCAACTTAGTTCTGACCGGGCCCGGTACATGGGTCAAAACAAAATCATCGAGGGGCCCAGATATCAGCTTCTAATCCAAGAAGGAACAGATAAACTTTGACTCATATGTTTGTTCTACCACTCATTGAATTACACACAAGAGTACGATTTATAACATCGAGTTACCAATGCGTTTTTCGCACAATCAATGCATAACCAACTTGTAAGTAACAAATCATATCTCTAGGTTTGAAGACTTATACGATATTACCGTCTCACGATCACTCGAGATAGAATTCCATGAAGTGATTCCAGTGAGCGCGGGTTGAGTCCAATGCTCAAAACTTATGAGCACTCATGATTGTTGTAGTCTTGTCTAAGACCTCTACAACCAAACATGACAGTCTTGATTCATACCTACTTCCGACATATGACTGACTGTGGGGGTTTGAATAATATGTTATACCAAACAAAAATTATTCTGGAAGTCAAAACATGCAAACGAAATATAGTAAACGATCGACAAGAGATAGTAACACCTTACTCATAAATAAAACATTTTAATTCATCATCAAATGTCAATTACACTTTACAAATTTCGAGGTTATCTAACTACTAAATCTAATATCATCCTTCAGCCCTATGCTCCGAGCATGCTGAAGATGCTTAACCCAAGTCAGTCCCTTTGTGAGGGGATCTGCCGGATTCTCATCTGATGATACCCTCTTTGCCACGAGGAGTCCTTCTTCGATCCGATGTCTGATGAAATGGTTTTTTCTGTCGATGTGTCTGGATCTCCCGTGATCCCTTGGTTCCTTGGCTAAGGCAACAGCACTTTCACTATCACAGAAAATTTCCATTGGTTCTTTAATAGCTGGTACAACTCCAAGGTCTCCAATGAAGTTCTTCAGCCACATTGCCTCATTTGCCGCCTCGCTAGCTGCAATATACTCTGATTCACAAGTTGAATCAGCCACTGTTTCTTGCTTGGAACTCTTCCAAGAGATTGCTCCTCCATTCAGGGTAAAGACCCAGCCCGACTGAGAGCGAAAATTATCCCTGTCAGTCTGGAAGCTGGCATCACTATACCCTACAACTCTCAAGTCATCACTCCCACCGAGGGTAAGAACCCAGTCCTTAGTCCTCCGTAGGTACTTGAGGATATTCTTTACCGCAGTCCAGTGTGCCTTGCCAGGGTTCGCCTGATACCTGCTAACCATGCTCAAGGCAAAAGCTACATCGGGTCGAGTACACGTTATAGCATACATGATCGATCCTACAGCCGAAGCATAAGGTGTTCGACTCATTTCTGCTATCTCAGCCTCAGTGCTAGGGCTTTGTGTCTTACTCAATCTGGTGTTACTCTGGATGGGTAACTCTCCTTTCTTGGAATCTTGCATGCTGAATCTCTTCAGCACCTTATCCAAGTAGGTACTCTGACTAAGTCCAATTAGTCTTTTACTCCGATCTCTCAAGATTCTTATCCCTAGAATATAGGCAGCTTCACCAAGGTCCTTCATAGCGAAACACTTCCCAAGCCAGGACTTTACTTCCTGCAGGGTTGGAATGTCGTTTCCTATGAGTAGTATGTCATCCACATACAATACCAAAAAGCTAACTATACTCCCACTAGCCTTGACATACACACAAGATTCATCTTCACTCCTAGTAAAGCCAAATTCCTTGACCTTCTCATCAAAGCAAAGATTCCATCTGCGAGGTGCTTGCTTTAAACCATAGATGGATTTCTCAAGCTTACACACTCTATTAGGGAACTTGCTGCTGACAAAACCTTCTGGCTGACATCTTCAGCCAACTTTCCATTAAGGAAAGCGGTTTTGACATCCATCTGCCATATTTCATAGTCATGAAATGCAGCTATGGCTAACAGAACCCGAATAGACTTAATCTTGGCTACCGGAGAAACGGTCTCATCATAGTCCACTCCAGGAATTTGAGAGAAGCCCTTTACAACCAGTCTAGCCTTATAAGTGTGTACGTTACCATCCATGTCGGTCTTCTTCTTGAAGACCCATTTGCACCCTACTGTCTTACGACCTGGTACATTTTCAACCAAGTTCCAAACTTGATTGTCATACATGGATTGTATCTCGCTATCCATAGCCTCTTTCCATTTAGCAGACTCGGGGCCTGCCATGGCTTCCTCGTAGTTGTTAGGGTCATCTTGACTTACTAGTGTCCCATCACTAATAAGTGTCTCACCTTCTGCAGTAATATGGAATCCATAGTAATGCTCAGGTGCACTCCTAACTCTCGTGGAACACCTCAGAGGTATGGGTTTGTCAATTGGCTCAACAGGAGTTTCCTCCTCAAGTTGAGGGCTAGAGTTTGAAGTTCCTTCACCACTTGATTCTTGAATTTCTTCAAGATCAATTTGCCTCCCACTGTCTCCTTGGCTTATAAACTCTCTTTCTTGAAAGACTCCTCTTTTTGCTACAAAGACCACATTGTCACTAGGTCTGTAGAAGAGGTAACCAAAGGATCGCTGTGGGTAACCGATGAAAATACACCTCTCGCTTCGAGGTTCGAGCTTATCATGAGTCTCGCGTCTCACGAAAGCCTCGCAACCCCAAATCTTGATGTGGTCTAGTTTGGGTACTTTACCAGTCCACATCTCGTGAGGAGTTTTGGCAACTTTCTTTGTAGGGACTAGATTAAGAATATGGGCGGCAGTCTCTAAGGCATACCCCCAGAATGAGATTGGTAGTGTAGCTCGACTCATCATGGAACGAACCATATCTAACAAGGTTCGATTACGCCTCTCAGCCACACCATTCAACTGTGGTGTCCTGGGAGGTGTCAATTGTGAGACAATCCCACATTCCCTAAGATAGTCGAGGAACTCTGAACTAAGATACTCACCTCCTCGATCGGATCGAAGCATCTTAATGTTCCTGCCCAATTGATTCTCGACTTCCTGTTTAAATTCCTTAAACCTTTCGAAAATCTCTGACTTATGCTTGATCAAGTAGACATATCCATATCTACTGTAATCATCAGTAAAAGTCAAATAATAACGATTAGCATCCCTTGTGGCATGTTTGAATGGTCCACACACATCCGTGTGTATAAGGTCCAACAAACCTTCACCCCTCTCACACGAACCTGTGAAGGGTGACTTTGTCATTTTTCCATGTAAGCATGATTCGCAACTATCATCTGACTTTAGGTCAAACGACTCCAAGACTCCATCCTTTTGGAGTTGGCCTATGCGCTTCTTGCTTATATGTCCAAGACGACAATGCCATAATGATGCTTTATCCAAGTTCTTATTAGTAGTAGAATCAATACACAAAACATTATTTCCTAAGTTATCTACAATAGACACAGCTTCATACACACCATCACAAGGTAATGCTTTAAAATAAAGAACATTATTAAAGAAAGCATCAATAGAACCAACTTCATTATTAAATGAAAAGGTAAACCCTTGTTTGTACAAAGCATGAAAGGAAATAATATTTCTTGCCATTCCTGGCGAGTAACAACATTTATTCAAATCTAAACTAAACCCACTACTTAGCGATAAAGTATAAACTCCAATCTTGGTAACAGGTGAAGCTTTCCTATTCCCCATGATCAAGTTTATTCTTCCTTGCTCCACATCCTCACTTCTTCTTAGTCCCTGCAAGTCACAACAAATATGAATACCACACCCGGTATCAAGGACCCAAGAATTAGAATAGGGTGAGTTATTAGAAATGATAGTGTAAATACCTGCATGGTTGGGTTTGACTTTCCCATCCTTCACATCCTGCTGGTACTTTGGGCAGTTCCGCTTCCAATGAGCCTTTTCATGGCAATAGAAGCATTCAGCCTCTTTTGGGTCAGAAGAAGGAGTAATGAAACCTTTCTTGGTTCCACTCGAGGAAGAGCCATCAAGGGTCCGAGCCTTGGTACCCTTCGAAGATCTCTTTCTCTTCCTCCCTCGACTTTTCCCGATTGCCAAAACCGGAGTTGAGTTTGGAGTAGGAGTGATAGCAACCGACTTCCCCTTAAGACCTGATTCTGCGGTCTTGAGAAGTCCCTGAAGTTTGCTGAGGGTGACTTCTTCCTTGTTCATGTGATATGTCATGCGGAATTGATCATAGCACGATGGTAAGGAGTGCAAAATGATATCTATTGCAAGATCCTCCAGGAAGTTCACATTAAGCTTCAGCAAACGATCCACATACCTTTGCATTTTCTGCATGTGGCTCGTGACGGATTCCCCGTCCTTCATCATGGTTGTTATCATGGAGCAGATGATTTCATACCTCTCTTGCCTTGCACTTTGATGGTATCTTTCCATCAAATCTTGGTGCATTTCATAAGGGTAGAAATCCTCATAAGACTTTTGGAGTTCCGCTGTCATCGTGGCCATCATGATGCAAGCCACTTTCGTAGCATCCCTTTCATGTGCCCGAAAGTCAGCGATCTCCTGAGGAGTTGCAGTGGTCTCATCAATCTCCTTAAGCTCCTTATCAAGGACATATTCTTTGTCCTCGTAGCGGGTAATCATCCTGATGTTTCTGATCCACTCATTGAAGTTGGATCCATCAAAGGTGACTTTCCCACACAAGTTCATAAGGGTAAAGGAGCCATTAGGATTAGAGCCAGAAGCATTGTTGAAAGACATCTGAAGAAAAGAGAACAAGATTAGTTTAGATATAAGAGAGTCCTTAATAAAACACCCAAATGTAATATTAAGGCTAGGATCCAATCACAATATAATATAACTTAGAAGAGGTATGCTGTAATCTAAGCTATGTCATATTTGAAAGGTAGGTGAATGACGATTCACCAATTTCCACCACGAAAACCGCAATATTTTAGTATTAGGTTTTTTTGAATGGTTCTTAGAAATTCCTAGATTCTTTGAGATTCAATGAACTTTTCAAAGGCATGTTTCAATCTCGAGTGTGCCCTCCAAGTTTTGTGACTGGGATACTGAGGATCACAAAACGAGGTGTGAAGTAACCATGCAAATCACTTGGTACCCTTAAAGTTTATCACTCAATCGATGTGCCGGTAAACCACACACGCTCCATCGATACTATAATAAACCCTAAGTCACCCTTTACCTACCTTGTTAAGTCCAAATTAGTGTGCCGGTTAACCACACACGCTCCACCAACGACTTAATCAAAGTGTAAAGTGTAATTTCATAGAATAGCACCTTATTCACATTTTTCCTAAAGTAACTAAGATTGGGAATTTAATAAAACATTTAGTTACTTTATAATATTCATCATACTTTGAATGAGAATTTTTAAGTCCTTGTCTTACCCGTTCGGCTAACGACCCTCCACCGGTCAAGCAAGCGGTGGGTGAGAGTGGACACCCATTAAGTCACCATTTTATAGGCAACAAACTTATACCCACCTTATAGACCGGCTTCGTGAATGAGGCGTACTAGCGGTAAGACGACTTTGTTCTTATACATATATATATAATTATTAAATCATAATAATATAAGTATAAGGGTTGAATTTTAACTTTTAAAATTCTAGGGGTTGGAACTAAAGTTTTAATCTTAACTTTACTTGTTCCAAAACTTGAGGGCAAGTTTTGTAAACTTTCAAAACTTTTCATATCTTGTAACTTATGAGTTTAATAGAGTAATAAAATGAAGACTTTTTCACTTTTCTAACTCTTGTGTTCTTTTAATGGTTTTCAATCCAAGAGACTTTTGGTTTTCCATAACTTGAGGACAAGTTATGGACTCCATTAAATAACATTATGGTCAAGAATTAATCTACCACATAGGTTACAAATAATTCCTATGATCATCTAAACATCATAAGAACAAGATCATGAACATGAACACTTTCATATACCAAAATCACACTTTAATCTTTGTAATTTTGATAACTAGTTGTTGTAAATGAATTAGAAAAGACATTACACTTTCTAAAACAAGTTTTTCAAGTACCAAAACAATTTAGGGTAATGTTTCTAATCCATTTCCAGCAACTGAAGTCGAAATTCTGCACTCTGTCGACCCTACTCGCCGAGTACATAAACCTACTCGCCGAGTAGGTTGAAGATACAAGTGAACTCGACGAGTCCTCCCCATGGACTCGCCGAGTCCATCAGTCAGACAGCAAGATTTTCGACTTCCTTCAACTTTTAAGCACAAATAACAAACAAACAAGCCTAGGCTCTGATACCACTGATGGGTTTTGAGCATTCTAACACTTCCTAAGTGTACATGCAACCCTAATAACCTTGGATCTATGTTTGTCTAATTATCATGCTAAGTTGAATTCCAAGGATATATTCCTATCTAGCATACATGGGGAACAATTTTAACTTGAATAATAGATAGAATTACTTACCTTGTTGTTGCTTGTGTTCCTTGAAACCTTGTGAGCCTAGCACCCCAAGTGTGATGCCTCAAATGCTTCACACAACACCAAATGCTCTTGGAAAACTTATGAGAGAACACACACTCCTTGAAATCGGCCAAGTCCTCTAGTTTCTTATGTCTAACCGATTTTGGTGGAGAATATGATTCTTATATAGTGTTGACACATCTAGGGTTACACCATGTAAACCCTAATGTGTCATGACTCTTCATTTCCATGACCCTTGGGTTTGTAACTCCTATGGAGCATCCATGGAGCATCCTATGGGTAGAACCCAACTTGATAATCCATGGAGCCTCTTAGCCCACTATACAAGATATGGATGATTTACATAACCAACCCATATATTTAATTAGTTCTCTTTTGACCACTTAATTAATTCTAAATTAATTATTGATCAAACTAATCAAATAATATTATTAATATATTAGAACTTATAATATATTAATAATCTCCAAGTGTTATTTCTCTCATTTAGTCTATCCAATTTGCATGGTGCCATGCAACCCAAATGGACCATGCCGGGTCGGGTCAAGTACATACCAGAAATAGTTATGGACTTAGACACCTTATCCAACATCAGGAACTTCAGGATCTAAGGGAAAGAACCCGGCGTGACGGCATGGCATGCACTCGTTGGCGTTTTATTTGGAACACTCTGATATTATAAATAATTTAATTGATGTTATGGATTTTTGAAACCAAATTTGATTGGGATTTTATATCTTATGAAAATGATTTGGTTAATTAAGAATGAAAAGTTTTTATTGGAAATTTGGGCTGTTACGAATAGATTTCAAGAAAGACCACTTTTCTTAATAGACATCTACTAGAAGATATCTATATAGCTTAGCCTCGAGGTTTTCTTAATCCATGTAATCCTAACCAAATGTGTAAGGCTTAAGATCCACTTGTGGACCTAAAGCAAACATCTCAAGGTTGGAATAGTCATTTTAATATAAAGATACAAGGTACGCTTTTATATGAAAATGAAAAAGAATGTGTATGTGTGTGTGTGTGTGTTTTAATAAGAACTACTGGGAGGATAGTGATATTCCTAATCTTGTATGAAAGAGACATACTTAATCATTTTAAATGACATTCCGACTATGCAAGGTGGTTTTCACCTTGACTCTGAAAGTATTTCTAAAATGAAAGACTTAGAAATGACAAGATACATTCTTGGAATGTAAAATCTATAAGAGATAGATCAAGATGAATGTTAAAGGCTTTTAAATTCTTTTTGCATGAAATGACATTATCTTGAAAAAGGTCAATGTACAGATTCCTTTGGATGACTCTTTGCATTGTTACATGACACCTTTTGATTCTGTCTCAAAGGGCCTAGCACATAGGTTGAGCTAGATGAAATGATTTATATTCTACTTACTTGGCAAATGAATCCATCATTTATGTCATATCATGAGATACAAAATTGAATACATGGTTAAGTCACTAGATGACTATGAGAACATTCTAAGAGAACTTAAGAAGACCTAAGAGAGTGTATATGAGATAATTTGTTTAGAATAAAATCTTAATGTAAAGTGCTACATAGGATTTTGATTTCTAAATAAATATAGGTAATTATGAATTATAATTGGACTATGACATCATTTTTGGAATGAAGAGTAAGTTTAGTTGGAATGAGGTCCAAGCAAAACATAATGACACAGTCTACTACAAAGTAATAATACACAACTTTTAAAGTTAAAGTCAAATATGATTGGATGAATGAGTTCATTGAAAAACTATGTTGATTTCTGCCATTCAAGGATTACATAGAAATCTTTGTGACTTCGAGAGTTGACTTAATCAAGCTAAGGGACCCTATGTCACGAAAGAACACCAATAATATTCTCCAAGATACTTAACTATACCTAGATTAAAAGTCAATTATGGAGATATAGTATTCACGAAATTCACAGAAATTAAATTTAGTCGAATTCATTAATAAAGTCTTTCCTTTTAAGCTAAGTATGAGTGGTCACACTTAATCCATAAGACTTTTATTATTCTATAAATGGGATTTTGGTTTGGATTTAGTATTTGGATATTGGAACATTGTAACAACAACTATTAGATAGCTGAAGGTAGGCAAGAAGTTGTAACCAATTTTCATAGGTACTTGTCAGAGAACTAGTACTCAATAGACTTGCATCAAGATCAATACATTGATCGCAGTCGTGCGTGCCACTTGATTCAAAGGTATTATCTTTGTATCCTTAACACCTGAGACACATAGTGGGACTTAAGTGTAGGGAATGTTGTGCTTTGATATGGCCAAATGTTGTTCCTTAACCAGGCAGTTATAAAAGTCATTTTCGGGAATGGTGTGAGCTATGCAAGAGGCATATATAGTTAAGATGAGATTTATTCCTCTTATGTGTTGAGAGTTAGAGATCTAACGTGCATTACCCAAAGTTGAATTACAAATGCGATTGATTGCGATCCAAGGCTCATGTTCAACAAGATGTTTGTAACAAAGGGATAATTGATAAACTTACCTTAATACATCAAAACGAAACTTGGAGCTTTTGGGAATTGGATGTTGATGAACGACATTCGTCGTCATATGTTATTGGGGGCAGTGAAATGTTGCTAGATGTTCACCACTGTCTATATCACTCTATGACGAGTCTTGTGCATGTGGAGATTCAAAGATCTAGTATGCCCAAGAGTCATTATAAAATGATATTGCTAATAATATATGATTCTATAGGGACACACCATATATAAAGTTACCGTCATTGGTTATTTATCAGTATAATTTGATTAATAATAAATATATCAACACTTGTATTTAATTGAAAAATTATTATTTCATGGAAATATTTTACTTGTTTGAGAATTTATTATTTGTGGAAATAATATTTATTGGAGAAGTAACAACTTATGAAATATATCATAAAATATTATACCTTAATAAACTAGTTCAATTTATATGGAAGGTAGTTTTATATAAAATAAGATATTTATATATGACTAGTTATATATATATATATATATATATATATATATATATATATATATGTGTGTGTGTGTGTGTGTGTGTGTGTGTGTGTGTGTATATATATATATATATATATGTTGGGAATTCTTTATAAATAAGAAAGAAATTTTATAAAGAAAACATGTATGTGTATATAAACTATTCATGAGACAACTTTTGTCTTTTTTGTGGCTTACCTTTTTCGAAAAATGAGAGGAGACAAAGCATGATCTTCTGTTGAATTGTTTAATCAATTCTACCATGCTTGTAAGAAACATGTATCATGCTTTTTGCTTTATGGTCTCTTCTTGCCTTTTGGCCTTTATATAAAGGAGAGCATGGAAAGTTAGAAGGTAGTTCATGCAATCCTTATTTTGTTCTTCTTTGGAGCCAAAATCCTGTAACGTTCCAAAAATCCGTACCAAAAATTTTTCTTTAAACCATTACAAAAACCATGTTTATAAAAACATATCATAAAGCATAACATAATTCAGAGTATTAATTCCAAAACATGATTTCATTATCAGAGTAAAACATCCCAGGCTGACTAATCAATGGTGTGTGCCATGCGATCACCACGAGCTCTTCCCTCCGCTACCGGAAGTACCTGAAACCAAAACTGAAAACCATAAGCAAGAAGCTTAGTGAGTTACACAACCTACCACATACCCTGCATAAACACATACAACATATACTAGGCCACGACCGCTATTTTGGGCCTCACCCGCAATCTCGGGCCTTGCCAGCTACAACGGCCCCGCCGCTCCAGGCCTCGCCTGGCTTCGAGCCCCGCTCGGATACAGATCTGTTTCACTTAGGCCTCGCCTGTCACTAGGCCTCGCCCGCTAACATATATTAACACATAAACGTATCACAACATATAAGCTAACATATACTAATGAGTCCTGTCCTGAGGCCTCGCCTATCTTGGGCCTCACCCTTGTCCTACTACTGATGAGGCATAGAACCCCGTTCACACTCCTACTGATAGTGAGATACAGGCCCAGCCCACACTCACTATTTCCCTAACTTGGGCTTCGCTCCTACTCTGCTGCTAATGAGATGTGGAACACCGTCCACACTCTGCTATTGGTGAGATACGGGACCTCGCCCACACTCACCTCCCTACCAGGCACATACAAGTATCACACAGACAACAAGTATACTCTATCATGCAAACCCTTCCTTGGGCACCCGCCCACAATCAATGGACCTTGGTCCTAAATATCATACTGGCATATTGTGCCTAGGGCTAACCCCTAGGTCTTCCTACTCATATATACATGGGCCGGCATTATGGCCTTAGACCCATTCACACAAAGGGAAACTCACCTGTACTGCTGAACTTTGCTGATAGCCCTCTGCTGCTAACTAGAACTTCCCGATTGCTGCTTCTTCGGCTCCCCGAGCTACCAAGATCACAACATCACTTAGCCCAATATCATAATCTCTCTCAGGGTAAAATTACCATTTTACCCTTACCCCATAATGGTCCACAACTAGGGCCCAAAACATACTATAAAAAGGTCCAACATTAAGTAGGCTTCCAAGCCCACTATTGACCCATAAATGGCCCAATTTGCTACACTGGGCCCAATCCCATTATTGGGCCTTTCCTTAAGCCCAATACATAAATTTGGCCCATAAACACTGACTCCTGATGGCCCACCAAAGCCCAAGGACCTATAAGCCAACTTTCTATTAAGTGCTTAATACCTCGATTCAGAAGCTACAAACTCAGATCCAAACCTTATTCCATATCTTATGCCATAAAGTCACTGACTTGGTGACTTTATATGGCCCAAACCAACTCAAACTCCCAAAATAATCTTCTACTTCCATAAAGGGAACTAGATCTCATGCATGAACTTAATAGGACCACAAAGGTTGGAACTTTACTGCTTATGGGACTCATATGACTCTAAGGGAGGCAACCCTGGTCTTAGAAACGTGCTTAAGTCTCAAAGACCCAATCTTGGGACCAAAAAGTCTATAAACTTAAAGTAAAGGATATCTAAGAGATTAATCATCAAGCTCAAAACTTTTTACCTTGAAGAGGTTCGAAATGAAGCACTTATCCCAGATCTACAAGCTCTAGCCTCCAAGGTTCTTCCTTGACAACCTTCTTCTTTTCTCTTCTAAGCTTTAAACCACCAAAATGGGTTCTCCAAGGTCACGATCTCACCAAATGAGGGTATGAACGTTCTAGGGTTTCTTCTGAGGTTAGGGAGGCTCATATGGGGGCTATGGTTGAAATCATTACGCCCTTTATATTTTGCTCAATCCCAAAATTAGGGTTTCATAACTTTTAGCGTACGCTGGGCGTACCTCTACGTACGCTGGGCATACGGCTTGATCATCCGCGACCAAGTTGCCCCAGAACTTTGGGCGTAACCCAGCTTACGCTGGGCATACCCACGTGTGTTCCAAGCATGCATGCATGGCCTTCAATGTGAAGTTTTCTACATAAGGGCCATTATTGCAAAATCTTCAAAGTGTCATAAGTCCTTCATTCTAAATCCGTTTCTGATGAACTTTATATCCACGGAAAGGTGGTGAGAAGCCCTACGCTTCTAGTAGCACAACTAAGCCCACAACCTTCTCAAAATAACTACCCTCCCAAAAAATGACCAAAACGCCCCTAGCTTTGGTTTCTGAAATCCACAAACGAATACTTTTAGAACAGGGTGTTACATCTCTCCCCTACTTAAACTAAACTTCATCCTCAAAGTCTGCTACGGTCAACTATTATGTACTATGCTCACCACATGCCTTCCAGATGCAACTTTCTATAACCAACCACCTCCTCTATTGCCGTGAAGGACATACCCCTCATGGTATCCATTACTCCAGTCACTCCCCGTGCTGGTCACTACTGCCGGTATTCATTGAATACTTCATACTACTGTAACTGAGTGTCGAGCACCCATCCCAGCGAATGGATCAGATAATCCTTCGAGTAAAAGATTCACCCCTACAACGGTTAGACTCAGACGAGAGCTGCGCAATAGGGTCAAACCCTTCCCTCTGAGATTATCCAACCTGCTGCGATGTGCATAGCACCCCTCGATCAACTAACTGTATCTCGCCATAGTCTGCTTACCATCACTTGCACTGACCGAAAATTTCTGTCGTCCCTTCTCCTCCTTCTGGATGAACCGAGACCACCCTGGTCCCTACTGATCTATCAATATATGGGTTACCAGCTCCACCGGTCGCTAGCCCCAACACAAACTTCTAGTCGCTCCCAGCGACTTCCGAGAAACTTAGGCTACCTAATACCACCCCCTTTACTCTGCCACCCTGGCGCTACAAATCCTGGGATCCTCGATCCCCTAACTTGACCCTAAGGTCCTTACCAGGTCCTACCTGTGCTACTAAAACTCATGGGCCTCGCCCACAGGTCTCACCCAACTATACTACTGAGGAACCCTGCTCTCAGGTCTCACCTATACTGCTACTCTCATACGGGCCTTGCCCACAGGTCTCACCCAACTACATCCTGGAGCGGCCTCTCCCAAGGTCTCACCTCTCTAGGGCTATGCAGGCAAGCTCCATACTATTCTCATCCACTAACCGTTCCTGATTCCTACCCGGATCACTAGAAAGTAAGGGCCTCGCCCCCACTCCGCTAACTAGGCTGCTAGGGAATGCTACGACTTACCCGTAGTCTTACAACACCTTCCATATTCACTGCTGCTGGAGAAAGCTGCGGCTCTCCCGCCGCTCTACCATGCTCTACATGCTGTCTCTGCCACTGACTACTAACACGAAAGCATCCCATGCCAATCGTTCTCAAGATCCCTATTCCAACTCTTTCGAGTCCTACAGGTGACCCTCCAAACTGAATTCCCAACTAGATACTAACCATCTCGATTACATGAACTAACTGTTGGGAAGTCTCTCAACCTCCCAACGCTGAACTCCTCAACCCATCAATCATTGTGCTACTTCTTTTCCTTCCCAAAGGTCGTGTACTCATTCTGGATCCACGTGCTCTTACCTTTGTACACTCGGAGGGTTCTGCACCACTTTGATCATGCTCATACCTCACTGCTCAATGCTTGAGAAGAATTCCTAATCTTCTCTACGATACCGCAATCAATCTACTAAAGAGCCCAAGCTTGCCACAACTAGGGATCTCACCAATCCATCACTCAATAACACCTTTTTGAATCCAACGGGTCACTACTGAGTTCCACACAAGCATGCTATAGTTACTACATCCTAAGTAACCTACTTTCATAAGGCACCACCCCCTAACTACCAATTTATTATCCAAGGCATGCAGATGGCATATAACTCAATCACAAGCAAGCCGCCCAAAACTAAATTACTTATACCAAAACGATGCAGAACCATAACAATATAACCATGAATAAAGAAAAAAGAGAACAGAAGACACATACCTACAACATTCGAAGCTGCTCGCGTCTCCATGGTAGTTATCTGAAAAGCCTTGCCTCCTACCGCAGGCGCCTCTGCTCGGCCCTGACGGCCGTCTCTGATCCTGAAAGTTGCAGGGGCAGGTGCCATCACCCATCCTGCTCAAGGCAAACTCGGACACTAGGCCTTCTTGTGGCCCCGCTGACTGTAGTGAAAACATACCAGGTCTGATCCCTGTGTGGTGGTAGCAGTACAATCCCTGCTAAAATGACCAGTCTGGCCGCATTTAAAGCAGCCCGAATCTCCACCACTACCACTTCTGCACGCACCCTCGTGCGTCCTGCCGCACTTCCCGCATCGGCCACGGCTCTGGTAATCCCTCAATCTCGAATCTGACCCCTTGGGCCTTTTGCCCGAACCTGTGGCTACCTGAAACTCCTCCGGCTTCCTCTTCCAGATCTGCTCCAAATCAATCTCCCTCTCTCTAGCCCGAGCGATCATATCCTCCAACATTTTGCAGCTGAACCTGCTCACAAACTCCCTGATGTCGGCCCTCAACATCTCGTGATATCAGGCCTTCTTCATCTCCTTGTCCGCGACATACTACGGAACAAGGAGGGCCCTCTCTCTGAACTTGGCGGTGATCTCCGCCACAGACTCAATAGTCTGTGTCAAATCTTGAAACTCCCGTGCTAGCTGTTGCACCTTAATAATCGGCGAAAACTCAGCCCTGAACCTGGCCAAGGAATCGCTCCATGTCATCGCGTCCAATGCGGCATCATCACCGATGGCGTGACCAACCTCCTCCCACCAATCCCTCACTCTGTCCTTCAGAAGACAGGAGGCGAGTCTGACCTTGTCCCCTTTGGGACACCGGCTCGTACGGAATGCGTTGGCAACATCGGCCAACCACCTGCTACTAGTGATGGGGTCCCTAACCCCATGATAATCTGGCGCTCTGCAAGCTCTAAACTCTCAGAATGTCATAGTACGCGCTCCCATCAAAGCCATTACCTCGGTACGAAAGGCTCCCAGCCTCTCATCCAAGATCTCCAGTATACCCTCCTTGATCGTGCCAAAGATCACAGGAGTCTGATCTAAGATACTGCACGTAACCTCAGCTGATATCAACTCCCTCATCCGCTCCTCGAGCTGCTCTGGCCCTGAACCCGAGCCTGATCCGCCCATTGCTCTCTCTCGCAATGTCACCATGCTGAAAACACATCGAAATAACTATCAGATTACTCATCACTTCTGAGGGATCATACACACACACTACAAGTTTCCCAGTCTCATCTCGGCCTTTCGCGAATCGAGTACGGATCCTTTGCTTTCAGTAGTATGGGCACATACTACCTTCCACATCTATTCGTACTTTCCTCAAGAACTGCTTCGACTCACCAGGTCCCCCTTATCTACTAGTACTGCTCCCAGCACTATCTCATCCTACGCTTACCCTAGAGAAACCTCTGACTCAACTCAAACCAGTCCTCAGCTGCTGAAGGCCTCCTTGTGATGCCAATTAGCCATCACCTGAATACGATCACATGTGACGAGGCTCAGATAATCCTTCGAGTAAAAGACCCGTCCCTACAACGGTTAGACACAAACGAGAGTTGCGCAATAGGGCCAAATCCAGCACTCTGAGATTATTCAACCCTGATCACTTGTAACGTGACGTATTCACCTAATGGCTAACTCCCATCACTCAGAATCCCATAATGCACAAAGCAAGCAGCATTCGGACAATGGAAAAATCTAACCATAACATACTCAACAATCATAATCTCATATCAAGAATCTGCACTAGCATGCGACATAAGCTCGTAAACTCAGGCATAACCTAAACAGGCTATCCTACTACTGTCTAATCAGCACTATCATGCAGCTCAAAGCACATATAACAGGCACATAAGGCATCCTGCCTAGATCCTTAGTCCTAATCTAGCATGCTGTTCTGCTAACTGATAATCATAACATAAACTTGTATGGGTATTTTGGGGTACTTATTTGGGCTCGGCTGATTGCATGCACCACACCCTTTTCTCTTATCAAAGTTCTTTTTCTTTCTGAATTCTTTTCGCTTTTCTAAAACTGTTTCATTTCTAAAAACTCTTTTTACGAAACTGTCTTTTCATTTTGAAAACTTCTAGACCAATCCCTTAGTTTGAGTTTAGACACACCCGAGAGTATGTCCGAATCCCTCAAACCAAGGCTCTGATACCAACTTGTAATGTTCCAAAAATCCGTACCAAGTCCATAACTACTTTGGTATGTACTTGACCCGATGGTGCATGGTCCTTTTGGGTTGCCTTCACCAAAGCAACTTGATAGGATGAATTATGGAGAGAGAGGATTAGTTATGATTTATTAATATATTTTGAGAATAATATATTAAAGGAGAAATCATATTGTTTAACTAATATTAGTCAAGAATTTATTTTGTGGCTAAAAAAATTAATTAAATAAAAGGGACTAGAACTGTCAATTGTATGATAGTTGAATATTGGGATAATGGACTCTATATTAGAGGGGTGGACGAATTCTATGGGGAAACCCATTAGAAATCGCCCTAGGCCTCTAAGGTGGGAGTCCATGGGTTGCTTAGGGCCTAAGCAGTCAAATTAGGGTTTCCTTGTTAGATAACCCTAATAGCCTCACTATTTAAGGATCTCTAGAGCACCAAAAACGTGGTGAAGAGTTTCCTTAAGGTTTCTACACGTTTTTGGGTGCCTCCTCTCTTATCATTCTTCATCTTTTTGCTCTTGGTGTTTGTGAACCATTAGAGGAGTACTCTAAGCTTTCTAAAGCCATTACAAGGAGGATTTGAGATTGTTATTGCTACATAACAATCAAGGTAAAATCTAGACCCCAATCTTATGTTAATATGATTAATTGTATGCTAGATCTAGGGTTTATAGCTTTGGATTTTCAATTACATGTTCATTAGACAAACTAGATCCAAAAGCTATTAGGGTTTGCATGCACACCACAGGAATGATGTTTCGCTCATAACCCATCAGTGGTATCAAAGCCATGGCTGTTTGTTTGATGTATTTGATGCTATTGTGAATTATTCTTGCTTGAAGATCGAAATTTAGGGTTTCTGGGGGCTGGACTCGCCGAGTCCATAGATGAACTCGCCGAGTCCATGCCTGACTCGACGAGTCAGTTGGTCAGAAAGAGGGAAAATCGGGATTTTGTGCTTCTTTGGCTGTGGGATAGTTACCAAAACGTTTTTTATTGATATAAATCAAAATTTTATCATATTGGGTGATTATTTTTGCCAAAATGAAAGATAACTTCATATTAGTTAAATAATTGTTTCCTTATATGATTAGATTTAATTATTTGTATTATTTGGTGAATTATCTTACAAGAATTTGGACTATGTCAAATTAGATAACCACCAATTAATTGTTAATTGACTTATTTGAATTTTGTGATCTAGAATATTCTTAATAAAGTTTGGAAAAGTTTCAAATTAATCCCTTTAGGTTTTATAGTTTAAATTTGAACTTAAAAGTGTTGTTTTTGAAATTTAAATAAGTTAAACCATGATGTTTTGAAATGTTTCAAAACTTGCCCTCAAGTTTTTTTTTTCGAATTTAAAAGTTGATTAAAAGTTTAATTTAAAAATGTTAAATTCTAAAACCCTAGTATTGTTTTGAAAAGTTCAAATCACACCCTTATGGTTTTATTAATTAATTAAGGTGTATAATTAAAAGAGATTTAATAAACCCATAAAGTTTAGGTTCACATTTAATTGAATTAAAAGTATAATTATATAAATTAAAACACCTAGTATTGTAAAAGTGTAAAATAAACCCTATACTATATATAACATTAAAAGTCTAGTATTATATATGTATGAGTAAACAGTCAGTCTTACCATTAGTATGCCTCATTCACGAAGCTAGTCTATAAGGGGTGTTTAAGGAAATTGCCTATAAAATGGCGATTGAATGGGTATCCACTCTTACCTACCACACTGTTGACTAGTGGAGGGTCGTTAGCCGAACGGGTAGGATAGGACAGAAACCTTCCATTATAAGTATAATGAAGTACAAAAGTAACTAAATGCTTTTACAAAATTCCCAATCTTAGTTACTTTAAGCAAAAGTGAATTGATGCAATTCCATGAAATTACACTTTGTGCCCTTGCCAAGACATTAGTGGAGCGTGTGTGGTTAACTGGCACACTAAATGGTTCTAAGCAAAAGTAACAAAGGGTGAATCATTATTTGTCATCGTTCGGTGGAGCGTATGTGGTTAACCGGCACATCGAATAGGTGACTGTAACATTGGGGGCACCATGTAAGTTTGCATGGTTATTCACACCCTGTTTTGTGATCCTCGGCATCCTAGTCACAAATCGAGGGGCATATCGAGATTTAAACATGTCATTGAAAATTTCAATGAATCTCAAAAGATCTAGGAATTTTCAATAGATTTAAAACTTAAATTTCTTTTTCGTTTTTCATGGTGGAAATTGGTAATTCGTCATTTACCTACCTTCAAATGTTCTGCAATTGGGTTACGGCATCCCTCTCCCAAGTTGTGGAATATTATGTTGGGTCCTAGCCTTAATATCTCATTTGGGTGATTTATTAAGGACTTAATCAATCAACTAACTTTAATTTTCTCCCGGTTTGTAGATGTCAAAGTATGACAACTATGGTCCTCCCAAATCCCATTGAACAAGCTTTCCACATGAAGATGATATTCCACGATTCGATCAAGGAACAAGAGATCATGCTTCACTTCCTCCACCTCCTCCAGTTATTCTCCCTAACCCACAAGTTTGAAGGCTTGAAAGGTTCAAGCTCACTCAAGCCCTTTTGGCAAGTAAACATGGGAAACATGTGTGTGTACACGTCTTAGTGATCAAGTCACACATTGATAGGTTGAGGATGTTGGGTGTCGAGATTTCAGGTAAGTTGACTATTGATTGGGTTTTTCAGTGGCTTCCTGAATCATATAGTGAGTTCGTTAGAGAGTACTATATGATGGATCATGACGTAACCCTCATTGATTTGACCTGTTTGCTTATAGCTTCTGAATCAGCAATGATTTGGCAAGCTGGTTGAGCAAATTTGTCTGGTGAATCATACTCCCAAACTTCAATGGACATTAAAAAAGGTAACTTTGGAGATCCAGAAAAGGTAAATTCTGAGATAGTTTCTTGTGTCATTCCAAAAGAGTCTATTTGCTTCTATTACCAAGAGAAGGGGCATTGGAGACGAAGCTGCCCTATTTACCTAAGAGATCTAAGAGATGGGAGAGTCAAAACGTATGGCTCTACTTTAGGTAAAATCCATTAACTAACTCTTTTAAGTTCCTATTCTAGATTATTAATACATGATTTGATAAGATTACATTTCGATGTTTTGTAGGATCAAAGAAAAGAGAGGAAGCTTAAGGGAAGAAGTAAGCGGAATCTAATCGTGAAGAAATGGATTTTGATCGCATTACTTGAAGATTAGAATCTTGAGCTACTACTTATAGTTAGAATCAGATTGCTAAGAAATATGTATTAACATAGTTTTTCAATTGAATTGCATTGTAAGGACAAATTTTTCCGCAATAAAATAAATTTTGATTTTATATTATTTATTTATCCTTGCAATGGCGTGTATGAAAAATTGATGTTTGTAAGTTTCTCTTATTAGCAATAATGGATTTGATTCTTAATTATGTTATTTGTGGAAAGGTCAAGAATTTGCCAAATAGGGAAAGTTTCTCATCGCCCAAGTTTTGATTGGACAGAAACTTGGAATCATACAACTTGATTGCATGATAAATGAGAAATTACATAATTGGAAATTAGACTAATTCGTTGACAAAGTGTCAAGTGAAGGACTAGGAGATCAAGTACACAAGGTTGTGTATTGATCAAGTCCACCACAAGAGTGACAAAGATATTCGTCATTATTTACTAAAGGTTTAGTAAATATGATTATACTTATAAGATTAAGTGTAATTCCGAGTTGATTGAAAGGGTTTAAATCAATAGCAGAACGAATAAGAAGAATCAAGTAGGCAGAAAGATAAAAGTTTCTTTATTCTAAGAAGAAGGGAGAGTACCTTTTATTATGTTTTATGATAGGTCTTAATGATTAAGAACCATATCTCAATTGATCCTCTAAGTGATTCTTAGTGCAATTGTATGTCTGAGAAGAGGAATCAAGAATTGAAGAAATGGTTAAATCAAGAAGTCAATCATACTTCGTTCCAAAACAAGTCTCGGAGTTAAGATTGTGAATTGAGTGACAAGTCTCAAGAAGGTTTATAACATTCATCAAATGTGGAATTTGGAAAAAGGTTTTCTTATTCTTGCACATTTGAAATTGGAAAGTTGTGATATCTTGGATAAGACAAAGACCAACTAGGACCAATTTTGTGAAGTGTTTTGTCTTGATAAAAGCTACACTAACTCTTGAATATTTGTTTGTCAAGA
Source organism: Lactuca sativa (assembly GCF_002870075.4). Taxonomy (NCBI): domain Eukaryota; kingdom Viridiplantae; phylum Streptophyta; class Magnoliopsida; order Asterales; family Asteraceae; genus Lactuca; species Lactuca sativa. The sequence goes on from NC_056628.2 coordinate 35,591,606, forward strand.
AATGTTTATTGACAAGAGAATCTTATATGTCAAGGAGTCAGTGGGAGTCTTAATGGTCTTGAAAAGTTTCAAGAACTAATCAAGAATAAACCTTATTGGTCATCACTAGCACACGACTTGAGGTTTACAACCTATCGTGTTGACATTATTTTATTTATGTGCCATTCCAACTGAGTTAATTATGCATATGAGTTCTATGAGTTCTCATTTGAACGCGTAAAAGGCAAGCACCTTGATCAATGAAAAGTACATTGATAGGAAAGGGTGAGCTGCTTAACTACTTGGAAGACATGGTGGGCACTCGTGTTACCATAAGGCAAGAAATCGAGATTGAGAAAGTTCGGTCCATATGAGTTTGGATTTGTCACAAACCTTGGTTTTGACAAATTCGCATGGATAGGAACACATACACCATTAAAATCTAAGTGTCATAAGATTCCCTCCTTCATGAAAATGACTGTGAGGAAATGCTTTCGCTAAGAGAGATTTTAAGAAGATAGTGATTGTGAAAATTGTATTCTCGAATTCGATTATGGTTACGGTATCCCTTTCCATAATTCGAATTGTGAGATTTGGCAATTAGTTTGAATTGTTTAGACACACATATGAGCTATCTAAGGCAAAGGTGTATAAGTTTGAGAAGCATGGATAAAGGATTATCAAAGCATTAGGTATTAGAAATATTAACTTAAGAAATTCAATAGGTATTGTTTTCTGGAAGTTAAGTTGTTTTCTGAATACATGTCAAAGCTAGTGGGAGCATAAGTGTTATGCTTATATGATAATAATCATCATGATAGTGGCAGCATACATGTTGTGCTTGTATGATTATTAAGGCAAGTATTGCAAGTTAGCAATATTAATTATAGAAAACAAGAGTTATACTTTGCAAAGTCGTAAGGAATGAATAGTGGTTTTGCTATAATTAAGGGAGAGAATATTATGCTTCATTTCAAATCTAAAGGCTTAGGTTGTGGAATGTTAATAAATTTAGTCAAGGATACATAGCATGTAAGACATTATGAATCGTATCCCATCCGTTTCGGGTATAGGATTGATTGTCAGTGCTATTATATTTGACCATTCTAAAATTTTCCAAATGTTTAGCGCATTTAGAGGGAAAAAGGACTAGAATCGGTTTTGACTAAAATAATTAAACAACTATCAAAGGACGATCCAAAGCTCGCTGAGGATTGGTTGCTTGTGAGTAGTTGGAAGTATGGTATGGACCATATTGACATTATTATGAATAGATAAGATTCTATTAAGAATGAATTGTCATAGGGCAAATATGAAAATGTTTTCACATTGGTAGTTGGATATTGAGAATCTATATCTAGATTAGAAACTTTTATGCAAGAAGGATGTTCAAAGGAATGTACTTTGAGGGAGAGACATCATATCTATAGAATTGTTTCTGATAGAGATTGGCCAAGTCTTGATCATTTTGAGCTATGACTTTACGAAAGAATCATTGCATAAAATGTTAGAATCTAACATAAGTAACAAGAATTTGATATTCTTATACTTATGATAAGGATTGGGAGTTGTGAAATGAGAATGATTGGAAATGTGTTCATTTGATCTATTTCATAAAGTAAGGATCGTAGGTAAACATTGTGTGCATGCTGAGAGCATGGGACAAGTGTAGTAATAATTCAAGTAAGAATTTGATTACCCGAAACATCAAATAATGAGTAATAAATATTTTGATTAAATAAAATGTTTTATTTATACCCAGAGTTTGGGTCCATATGGGATTAGTATTATTCTTGTGTTTCACTTTGCATGTTTTGACTTCCTGAATAATTAAATTATTTCAGAATAATCAAATTATTCGAATGGTCCACAGTCGTTCAGATGTTGGAAGTAGGTATGAATGAAGACTGTAGTGAATTGGTGTGTGGATTGTCTAAAGTGTATTAGACATAAGCAAATGTTTGCTGCAACGTTCATGAATGCTTATGAATATGATTTGAGCATTGGATTAAACCCACGCTCACTTGGATCACTTCATGGATTTTATCGCAAGTGATTGGTGAGACGATAATATCTTATATTCTTGAGACCAAGATGTGTGAGTTGTATCTTGCGAGTCGGTTACACATTGATAATATGTAAACGCACCAATAACTTGGTGTCATAAAACATATTGTTGTGTGTGATTCGGTGAGTGAGTGCAAGCAAGCATTGAATCAAAGTTTATCCGTTCCTTTTATCCAAAGTGGAATGAAAGCGATATCTATGGGCCCCTCGATGATTTAGTGATGGCACTTAAGCGCTTGGCCAAGCCGGGACTGATTTGATGTGTTCAATTGTAGTCTGTTGTCAGTCTTCATAAATCGGAAATCGGGAAACAGTATAGAGAGAATGATTGAAATCCATGTCTCATATCTATACGATATCTAGAATAGAGGAATATATGATCCCGTATCTAAAGGACACGCTTCTGATAGGATCAGAGTTGACAGCGGTTTTTGAAAGCTACGATTGCGTATCAGGATCTGAAGTCATACGAAGAATAGTTATTAGAATTATCCAAGTGGGAGACTGTTGGATTAGTGTCTAAGTCCATAACTACTTTGGTATGTACTTGACCTGATGGTGCATGGTCCTTTTAGGTTGCCTTCACCAAAGCAACTTGATAGGATGAATTATGGAGAGAGAGGATTAATTATGATTTATTAATATATTATGAGACTAATATATTAAAGGAGAAATCATATTGTTTAATTAATATTAGTCAAGAATTAATAAGAATTAATTTTGTGGCTAAAAGACATTAATTAAATAAAGGGGACTAGAATTGTCAATTGTATGATAGTTGAATATTGGGCTAATGGACTCCATATTAGAGGGATGGACGAATTCTATGGGGAAACCCATTAGAAATCGTCCTAGGCCTCTAAGGAGGGAGTCCATGGGTTGCTTAGGGCCTAAGCAGTTAAATTAGGGTTTCCTTGTTAGATAACCCTAATAGCCTCACTATTTAAGGATCCCTAGAGCACCAAAAACGTGGTGAAGAGTTTCCTTAGGTTTCTACACGTTTTTGGGTGCCTCCTCTCTTATCATTCTTCATCTTTTTGCTATTGGTGTTTGTGAGCCGTTAGAGGAGTGACACTTGTGACTCTAAGCTTTCTAAAGCCATTACAAGGAGGATTTGAGATTCTTATCGCTACATAACAATCAAGGTAAGATCTAAACCCCAATCTTATGTTAATATGATTAATTGTATGCTAGATCTAGGGTTTATAGCTTTGGATATTCAATTGCATGTTCATTAGACAAACTAGATCCAAAAGCTATTAGGGTTTGCATGCACACCATAGGAATGATGTTTTGCTCATAACCCATCAACAAGCACATAAGGCATCCTCCCTAGATCCTTAGTCCTAATCTAGCATGCTGTTCTACTAACTGATAATCATAACTTAAACTTGTATGGGTATTTTGGGGTACTTACTTGAGCTCGGCTGATTGCATGCACCACACCCTTTTCTCTTATCAAAGTTCTAATTCTTTCTGAATTCTTTTCGCTTTTCTAAAACTGTTTCATTTCTAAAAACTCTTTTTCCGAAACTGTCTTTTCATTTTGAAAACTTCTAGACCAATCCCTTAGTATGAGTTGAGACACACCCGAGAGTATGTCCGAATCCCTCAAACCAAGGCTCTGATACCAACTTGTAACGTTCCAAAAATCCGTACCAAAAATTTTTCATTAAACCATTACAAAAACCATGTTTATAAAAACATATCATAAAGCATAACATAATTCAGAGTATTAATTCCAAAAAATGATTTCATTATCAGAGTAAAACATCCCAGGCTGACTAATCAATGGTGCGTGCCATGTGATCACCCCGAGCTCTTACCTCCGCTACCGGAAGTACCTGAAACCAAAACTGAAAACTGTAAGCATGAAGCTTAGTGAGTTCCCCCAACCTACCACATACCCTGCATAAACACATAAAACATATACTAGGCCACGCCCGCTATTTTGGGCCTCGCCCGCTAAAACGGCCCCGCCGCTCCAGGACGTGCCTGGCTTCGAGCCCCGCTCGGATACAGATCTGTTTCACTTAGGCCTCACCTGTCACTGGGCCTCGCCCGCTAACATATACTAACACATAAACATATCACAACATATAAGCTAACATATACTAATGAATCCTGTCCTGAGGCCTCGCCTATCTTGGGTCTCGCCCTTGTCCTGCTACTGATGAGTCATGGAACCCCGTCCACGCTCCTACTGATGGTGAGATACGGGCCCAGCCCACACTCACTCTTTCCCTAACTTGGGCCTCGCCCCTGCTCTGCTGCTAATGAGATGTGGAACACCATCCACACTCTGCTATTGGTGAGATACGGGACCTCACCCACACTCACCTCCCTACCAGGCACATACAAGTATCACACAGACAACAAGTATACTTTATCATGCAAAACCTTCCTTAGGCACCCACCCGCTATCAATGGACCTTGGTCCTAAATATCATACTGGCATATTGTGCCTAGGTCTAACCCTTAGGTCTTCCTACTCATATATACATGGGTCGACATTGTGGCCTTAGACCCATTCACACAAAGGGAAACTCACCTGTACTGCTGAACTTTGCTGATAGCCCTCTGCTGCTAAATGGAACTTCCCGATTGCTGCTTCTTCGGCTCCCCGAGCTACCAAGATCACAATATCACTTAGCCCAATATCATAATCACTCTCAGGGTAAAATTACCATTTTACCCTTACCCCATAATGGTCCACAACTAGGGCCCAAAACATACTATAAAAAGGTCCAACATTAAGTAGGCTTCCCAAGCCCACTATTGACCCATAAATGGCCCAATTTGCTACACTGGGCCCAATCCCATTATTGGGCCTTACCTTAAGCCCAATACACCATAAACACTGACTCATGATAGCCCACTAAGGCCCAAGGACCTATAGTCCAAAACATAGCCTACACCGAGGCCCAAATGCTCAAAACCCATCTGGCATAATTACGTGGGGCGTACTCCAATGTGCGCTTGGCGTACAAGCTTGACGACGCGTACGCTGGGCGTACCTGCACGTATGCTCAACATAATACCCTGATAAGCCAACTTTCTATTAAGTGCTTAATACCTCGATTCAGAAGCTACAAACTCAGATCCAAACCTTATTCCATGTCTTATGCCATAAAGTCACTGACTTGGTGACTTTATATGGCCCAAACCAACTCAAACTCCCAAAATAATATTCTACTTCTATAAAGGGAACTAGATCTCATGCATGGACTTAATAGGACGATAAAGGTTGGAACTTCACTGCTTATGGGACTCATATGACTCTAAGGGAGGCAACCCTGGTCTTAGAAACGTACTTAGGTCTCAAAGACCAAATCTTGGGACCAAAAAGTCCATAAACTTGAACTAAAGGAGATCTAAGAGATTAATCATCAAGCTCAAAACTTTTTACCTTGAACAGGTCCGAAATGAAGCACTTATCCCAGATCTACAATCTCTAGCCTCCAAGGTTCTTCCTTGACAACCTTCTTCTTTTCTCTTCTAAGCTTTAAACCACCAAAATGGGTTCTCCAAGGTCAGGATCTCACCAAATGAGGGTATGAACGTTCTAGGGTTTCTTCTGAGGTTGGGGAGGCTCATATGGGGGCTAAGGTTGAAACCATTATGTCCTTTATATAATGCTTAATCCCAAAATTAGCGTTTCATAACTTTTAGTGTACGTTGGGCATACGACTTGATCATCCGCAACCAAGTTGCCCCAGTACGCTGGGCGTACCCACGCAAGTTCCAAGCATGCATGTGTGGCCTTCCATGCGAACTTTTTTCCATAAGGGCCATTATTGCCAAATTTTCAAAGTGTCATAACTCCTTCATTCTAAATCTGTGTCTGATGAACTTTATATCCACGAAAAGGTGGCAAGAAGCCCTACGCTTCTAGCTGCAAAACTCAGCCCACAACCTTCTCAAAATAACTCCCCTCCCAAAAAATGACCAAAACGCCCCTAACTTTGGTTTCTGAAATCCACGAACGAATACTTTTAGAACATGGCGTTACAAATCCAAGGGCACCTTGCTCTCTATGGGGCTGCCAAATTTCGAGCTTCATATGCTCTTGTTCTCCTCCAGTCTCTTGCATTTTGATGCTAGACAAAGTCTCTTTGTTGCTTCACCTTTGAACATATACTTGGTATATATTTTAAAAGCTTATGAACAACAAATCACAAGTGTATACTAGCATATTTTGATGGTTCTACTCTTGCTTGGTGGATACCTCTAGAGAACTCTTGCTTTAAAGTTTCATGTCACACTTCAGCAAGTTCCAACCTCCCATGAGGATCAAATTCTTCAAGGGTTGTTATGCTTTCTCTTTTATGGTTGTTTTAATCTTTCTAACTCTTGCAAAATGATCTTTGGTGGGTAAAATAGTTTTAGTTTTATTTAATATTTCTAAAGATTCCGTTGTCATTTACCGGTTGTGAAATCTGATTTTTGATTAAAATCCAACAGTAACTTGTAGGCAAAACAAGATTTGAATTAATTAAATAATAGCTTTACTCCTAATTCAAATCTTTTCCATTTGTGCACCAGGAGGCTTCTGGAAACCCTAAGGAACTCCACGAAACCATCCATTATATGGATGCTTCTAGAATTCCTTATGTTGTTCAACTATTGAACAATTACAATTCATCTCTTGCACCATCAATTAAATCCACTTAATCCCGAATTAATTCTAGATTTATTCTGATTAATAATTAATCAATTCTAATTGATTGCATATTAATTTATTAATCATATAAATTAACAAATCAATTATTTAACAACTGATCTCATATTAATTTATTAATCACATAATAAATTAACAAAACAACTCTCTATTTCAATTAATATATTAATAACATAATATATTAACAAAACATTTTCGCATAATTTCCAATTAGTTTATTAATCATATAATAATCTAATAAATTATAATTCCCTCTCATAATATCATTTCTAGCTATTTCTATTAATGAGAGCAACCAAAATGGACTTTAATTCCAATTACATAAATATACCAATTTAATTACTAGCTTAGACACCTTAATCCAACGTCCATTTCCGTTGGAAAGTTAGTGCGACGCCATCTCTTGATTGTGTTTTTGAGGTGTTTGAGCTTAGCCGCCATTAGCATGTCTGGAGTAGCAAGTACCTTGAATCGTGTCCTTGTGTTACGCACTAATGAATCATATCCATCGCAGTGCATCCACCCATGAAATAGTCGGAATGGGATCAGGCCAAAGTTGAGCCTTCATGTTGAGAGGAGAATGGGACAATTATCTGATAGCTCTCTAGGCAAAGTAGTGATAGAAGAAGATGGAAAGGAGCTGGTAAATTTGGGACATACAAAGAATCAATAAAGTTTGTTCAGTTTCAAATCTATTGTTCTATAATTAGTGAAACAATGTCCCCTATCCTGAGATCATGGAGCCCATGGTTGTGAATAAACTGGTTGAAGCTATTAGCACTCAATCTGCAGAATTGCGAATTTATTCTTTCTTTCTTTCTGTCTTCGAACGACGTTAAAGTCTCCAAAGATCATCCATGTGCCTTGTTTTTCTTTTTTATGTTCACTATATCATCACACAATGTTCTTTTTTCTGTCGGAGTTTATGGCCCATAATTATTTGATATGTTAGTCTCCCCTTGCACCCTAACCAACGACCAATTGTGATGAGAAAGTGTCTTGACCTAATGACTTCAGTGATGTTGTAAATTTTATCGTCCCAAATGCTTAGTAAACCCCCTGATCTACGAGTCGCTTGTACCCCTACGTGTCTGAATTCGTTGTGGTCACAAAAGTCATCGACATCTATGTTGTTTGAGTCGCAGAGCTGCGTTTCTTGTAATCCCATATATGAAACTTCATGCTGAATTTTTAAGCGTTTCGATCCTCCCCAATACCTCTAATGTTAAGAGACATTATATTCATTGTAAATTGATTGATACGCCGATTTTCCTAATAAATTCAGTGACAATCGGATTTCCAGATTCAATTTCAAAACCCGACTCTTTCCCAATTTCCGCTGTTTGTTCTGCTTCGTGAGAGTATGAGGCACAATCGCTTTGCTCGTGTCCTAACAGGGGGTTATTTTGGACAATTCTTCTACTCATGCTAACAGTTGTGATCGTCCCAACACTGCCAATTGTTGGATCATTGAGGTTAACCATGGGTGTGATGAATTAAGGGGATTATCTCGAAGTGTTGCTATCCGCTCTCCGTCTTTTTAAACTGGACCATCTTACCCAGGGCACTGTCTCTCCAAGACCATTAGGGATTGGGCTTGTTTTGATATTAGACGAGAATAGGCCAAAACACCAGGCAAGAACTAGCCGATTTGGTTGACTTGGGCCACATGAAACAGGGGTCCAGTTCGAGAGTTCGAGATGTTTGGGGGGTTCTTGATGCTCCGAAAATTGAATTTAGATTGTTGTCGTTGGAATTTAAAGAATCATGGATACGAGTTGTCGCTGCGTTATCCACCATTCGGGAGAGGATACTAGGCGTCGTTTAGGGAGTACGAGGAACATCAGGATCCACTAATTTAGTAATCGAGATTCGATTAGCGCTGACGGTAGGACATTCCGGCGACATATTCTATGGTTAAGGCGGTGGTTTGTCATATTGATAAATTTCGCCCTCTTCCATATCATCTCTTGCGTCTTGTTATTGGACGCATGTTTCAGAGACACCTTCGGACTCTTCATCTTCCTCATCATCCTCCTCCGACTCGTATGGGTTACTAGGCGAATCAAAACAAAATGGAAACCAATCCTCATCAAACTCAATAATGCCAACACTCATGACGTTTCCATACACCGATAACATTATCTCCTTATTTATTCTTTTTTTTTATTTCTGTAATAATCTTAATCTTAATGTCCGACATGTCAACACGATAGAAGATCATCGTATGGGGCAATGGTTTTCCCATATATACCGGCTATTAGGGATGAGAGTGGGTCCAAACCCGAACTGGTAGACCCGGACCCGGAAAACCCGGGAACCGGTTAACGAGATTTTTTAGAACCGGAAACCGGACAGGTATATAGGAATCGGTTCCGGTTCGGTTCCGGGTAAGGTACCGCGTAAAGTGGGTCTAGAACCGGAAAACCCGAAAATATCAAAGTGGGTCGAATGAAACCAGGTAAAGTGGGTTTAAAACCGAAAACCCGGGGAACCGGGTAAAGTGGGTCGAATGCATGTTTTAAAGTTTCTCAAAATATAAAAATAAAGCTGAGAAAAAAAAATTCGCGGCTTTCATATCCCAACTTTGTGAGACTATAAATCAATGAATATGAAACCAAAAATGACCAAATTATAGTCTTAAATCATGTACAAACTCTATACTATACTTTGGAAAAAACCGCATGCTATTCCGACTTCAAACGAATTAAATATGTATGTTTTAAATCTATCACGAAATACAAAGAAAGCTGAAAAACATAAAATTTTCAACTTTGATATCACGACTTTGAGAGACTATAAGTCAATGAATAAACACCCAAAAATAACAAAATTATAGTCTAAAATCATGTACAAACTATAAACTACACTCTGGAAAAAACCTCATGCCAATCCAACTTCAAACAAATGAGATATACATGTTTTAAAACTATCACAAAATATAAAAAAAGCTGAAAAACATAAAATTTTCAGCTTTGATATCCCAACTTTGAGACACTATAATTCAATGAATATAAACCTAAAAATGACAAAATTATAGTATAAAATCATATACAAATTATAAACTATACTATGGAAAAAACCTCATGCTAATCCGACTTTAAACGAATGAGATATGCATGTTTTAAAACTATCACATAATACAAAAAAAAAAAAAAAAAAAAAAAAAAAAAAAAAAAAAGTTGAAAAACATAAAATTTTCAGCTTTGATATCCCGACTTTGAGAGACTATAAGTCAATGAATATAAACTCAAAAATGACAAAATTATAGTCTAAAATCATGTAAAAACTATAAACTATATTATGGAAAAAGTTTCATGCCAATCCGACTTCAAACGAATGAGATATGCATGTTTTAAACTTTCTATAAAAACCGGTTCCGGCCCCAAAAACCAGTTCCGGTTCCTAACATGGTTCCGGTTCTTAAATCCGGTTTACCCGGACCCGAAACCCGAATTACCCGGAACCCGGATAGAGCCATTCATTAAACCCGGGACCCGGACCGGTTTTACATGTTCCGGTTCCGGTCCGATTCCGGTTCCGGTCCGGTTTTCCGATTCTCATTTTCATCCCTACCGGCTATGTCCTTGAAGTTCTGTTCGTATGGGGCAAGTGGAAATACGATCTCTCTCTTGTTAAATTGATCTTAATTAAGCCTCTAACTCATGCTTAATTTAATGATAGAATAGTTGAAGTATGTTGTATCGCGATTAACTTACAACGGTCCATACTATACTTATTCGCGTTCAAAAATCATTCACATAACGAAATCTTTCCTTTTTCCTTGCACCATGTCCTAAATGCAATGAAAAAATAAATCTTTGGCGAAATGAAGAAATTTTAGCCTCAAAATAAATTTTGTTGACATACCTGAGCCCAAATTTTATAAAAACTTGTGTGTGTGTATATATATAAGCATACAATTTCGAACTAAACCCTAAAAAAAACAACTTCATGTGGAAAATAATTAACGACAAATTGAAGAACGAAATAAGAAAGATTTGACGAAATGTACCCGCAAAAGCCTAATAATTTAACAAATCGATTAAATCTATGCAAGATTTTGGCGATTGCAGGCTTCACCCTTTTCATTTTCTTCATGTATGTTTCACATTATCCAGTTTTACCTAATTCGATATCTTCCGACTGCCTTTCATCTCTCAAGAAAACATTCGATTTACCTTCTTCACCACAACAAGTATCTGCCACAGACATCACCCAACTGGTATTCGCCATCTCAGGATCCGTCAAGGCATGGCGGGACCGGAGATCATATTTCCGGGAATGGTGGCGGCCAAACGTCACAAGAGGATACATCTTCTTCGACAAAAAACCAACCCCAGATCTTCTCCCATGGCCATCGGAGCTTCCTCCGTATCGTATCTCTGAAAACACCACCAAGTTCGATGTATACTTGAGGCATGTGAAGCCTAATGTTATCAGAATCGTGAGAACAATCCTGGAAGCGCATAGAGAAGGAGACAAAGATGTCAGATGGTACGTTATGGGAGACGATGATACAGTTTTCTTCGTGGATAATTTGGTGGAGCTTTTAAGGAGGTATGATCATACAAAATATTATTACATCGGTGGTGTTTCTGAATGCGTTAAGTCGAATTTTGACTTCTCCTTCGAGATGGCATTTGGTGGTGCAGGATTCGCGTTGAGCTACCCGTTGGTGGAGGCTTTGGTCGATAATCTTGATGCATGCATCGGAATTTACCCGTTTTACTACGTTAGCGATCAGATTTTGAGCGCTTGCATTGCTGATCTTGGTGTTCCTCTTACTCCTGAAAGAGGATTTCATCAGGTAATTAAGTTTCAATCAATCAACCAAATCTCATCTCGATCGACGCATAAAAAAGCCATAATCTTTATGATCAACAGATTGATTTGGTGCATGATATATCTGGGTATCTATCGGCGCACCCACAAGCACCATTGATCTCCCTCCACCATCTCGATATCGCGTTTCCAATCTTCCCCGGAATAAACCGCCACACGTCCGTCGCACATCTCATGAACGCTGCTAAATTTGATCAATCACGACTTCTTCAACAAACCGTTTGTTACCACAAGGAAAAGAACTGGGCATTCTCCATAGCTTCGGGCTACTCTATTTACATTTACGAGCAATACATCCCACGTAGCATTCTCCGAAGACCTTTCGAAACATTTACTCCATGGAGCTTGAAACGACATCCACCTGATTACATGTTCAATACGAGATTATTAGTTCCTGATGATCCATGTGAAACTCCTCATGTATTCTTCTTTCATTCTATAAAGAGACTCGGTAATGATAACAATACAACGGATGAAATCGTGATGACTTACATTCGATCCATGCAACGTCGGTTGCCCCCTTGTTCTTCAAATCACTCCGCAGATTATATTTCGAGGATTGAAGTTTACTCTCCGGCATCAAAATTAAGCTTTGTAAGCTCATGAATTCCCTAATCACTAAAATTTCACCAGTTTCAATAAAAGTTTCTTTTCAAAAAACCTAATTTAAAATTCAATATTTAAGAATTAATGCGATAAATTTTTAATCAAATAAAAGGCTTCGTTATACTTTAATTTTACGTACAATTTGCACTTTCTTGAACCGTGAAACAACCATGTATATTTATTTTATGATTCAGGTTGAAAATAGAGGGGAATGTTGTGATGTATTGGATGTTGACGACAGTAGAACAGCAAAAGTCAAGATCAGGGCGTGCCAGAAGAGTGAGATTATGGCTTAGACTACAAGTACATACACAATTTGTTCATTAGTATTTTTTTTAAAATAATTGTTATTATTATTATTAGTGTAAGAAGTTATTATTATTATGATTGTTTATTGTTTATTTTTATTTATTATTATTTTTTTTTGTATTTTATGATGTATAAACTGTAGGACAATTAGATATAAACATTTATTTCTATAATTATTAAAAACTTTTAGTACAACAAATCTTGAGGTCATTGGTTCAACTCTCGTATAATTATATTTGTTGTTTCAAAAATGAAAAATCTCTAGAAAAATTCCAAACTTTTAATCCAATTTATGATAAACTTCCAAACTAAATTTTATTTACAGAAAAATACAGAATACCGGTTAAAACTTCGAAAAAACCCTTTTCGGCTGGTTTTGAAGATTTAGCTGATATTTTATCTTTTTTTGTTAGTTTGCTTAAAATTTTGGGACTTTTCCGGAAACTACCTTATAACCAAAATATTAGGACTTTTTTGAAAATTACTATTAAATTAATGGATATTATTATTATTAAAAATGCATTTATAAACATAACAAATATTTTTATTATAAAAAAAATACACTTGTTGCTAATTTCTAAGAATAATTTTGTGGTCTAAGTATACTCCTCTATTGCTTATTAACCACATCAAACTTTCGACGTTCATCCTATGCATTGTTGTAGATATGATAGTGAGATGTACTCAGTGAATGTTCTTCTAATGTTGGTGTTCCTCTTATGTTGTTTAACCTAACTACCACCCAACATCCATACCTCACACGGTAACAACCATAAGCTAACACACATCTATCAAATGTGAAAAAGTGAATCGTGAATGATAATTTATATGGAAAAAAGTGTAGGGTGATTATCTATTCAAAGTTTATTTTTCACTATGTTTGTAATTTGATGGGTGTTATCGAATAATGTATGGAGGTTAGGTGGTATTTACGTTAAAGAACATAATGAAAGATCTATATATTCAAGAATTATTATTTAATGATATTTTCTATTAACATGTGATCATATACCGTTACATCTAATAGAAAGCAGACACTTATTGATTGTGTATTAATAAATATTATCAACTCTTGTATTTAATTGAAGAAACGTACATAATACATCTCACTATGACACTCACAACGATACATATGAGGAACATAAGGAGTTTGAAGTGGTCAACAAACAATAGACCATATCGACCATTCTATTCCTAGAAATTAGAAACAACTATATTTCATTTGTTTATAATAAAAATTATTTGTTATGTTTATAAATGATTTATTAATAATAATATCCATTAATTTCATAGTAATCTTCAGAAAAGTCCTACTATTTTGGTTATCAGGTAATTTTAAAAAAATCCTAATATTTTGAACAAACTAACAAAAAATGACAGAATACAAGCTAAATCTACGAAACCGGCCAAAAAAGATTTTTCGAAGTTTTAGCCAGTAGTTTGTGCTTTTCTCTAAACAAAATTTAGTTTGAGACTTTTTCATAAATTTGACAAAAATTTTAGGACTTTTCTGGAGATTTCCCTTTCAAAAAAATGAATTTATGCAGTTTAAATAAATGGAAAAATATGATACTTTTTTCAACAACCCTAAAATTATATTAAGAAAACTTTTAAAATTAGGAAAACTAGTCGTGGGATGGGTAGAGATGAGACAAACATGCGGTGGATTACTTTTAGCGGATGGGGGAGATATGAGACAAACATGCGGTAGATTACATTTAGCGAAAAATATGTATTTTTTAACCACCCTGAAATTATATTAAGCACAAGGGGTAGTAAGAAAACTAGGAAAACTAGTCGGTGGATAGGGGAGAGAAGAGACAAAGATGTGGTGGATTAGTTTCTAGCGATGGTATTTAGCATAGCTAACACACCAGTCGAAGTAGTGTTACCACACCAAATGCGGTGTCAGGTGACACTAACGGTAGTTTGCAATGGTGGTACACATTCCCGTTGTAATAATCATTAAAATTTAAAGACAAAACTGCAAAAATGGTCTCTATGGTATGTGTTTTTTTGGATCGATGGTCCTTTCGATCAAGGTTGTATATGGTTTGGGTCCCTGACCAAACTGAAAAGACTATTATACACTTCTTCTTTATTTTTAGTATTTTATTTAATATCTAATAAATATTAAAAGGAAATGTCCTCCCACCCCCCACCCACACACATACAAACACTTTGATCTTTTCATGTGATTACAACCTCCTTGTTACATCCATTTTGATGATTTCCATAGTACAATACGAAACATTCAGACTGTACTCTATATGTGCTTTTTATTTCACCACAATAAATGATTAAGAATTCATCTAATTTGTGTAAAAAAATTGTGAAGCAGAGATCTACAATAGTCGCACTCCTTATTCATTATCATTACACCCTATTCGATTGTCTTTCATCCCTTTCTCGGCAACCATCACCCACCAAACTATAAATCAATGGCATTGGCGGTCTAAGAGTTTTAATAGATCGATGTGTACTCCGACCATCGTCGATTTACACTTTGACCGCAACTACCAATACCCACACTACCTCTCCTATCTCCGAAAGTCCAAAACCTACACCTGCTGTGAAAATCGAGTTCGATAAACAAATCAGAAATGGATAAATCTTCCCTAAATGGGATTTTACAGTGGACAAGGTGTAACATCCAAAATTTGTATATTTAGAAAGTGCAAAAGAATTGCAAAGAATCGGAAAGTAATGAAATAAATTTTATGCTCGAACCATGATGTCCGTGTAACGAGATTTAGAGGAATCTATCGGGTGACGTTTCCCCTTTGGGAGATAGATGTTTAACAGAAATGATGCATTGGTAGATTGATTTTGTTCTTTGCACATTGGTAAAGACTTGGGGATATTGCTAGGCCCTAAGTATAAAAATGGCAACGGTTCAACACCGAAATTGTCCCTTAATGAAACACTACAACAAAAATGATGTACTACTACACTTGTTGAAAATCGCTTTGCCACATTTAGGAAAAAAAATGTGACGGTTTCGTTAAAAATTGTGGCAAATTGACATTGGCAAAATCCTAGATTGTTTTCACCACATTTTAAAAACGTAACGGTTATCAATGAGATCATTAGTATATATATATATATATATATATATATATATATATATATATATATATATATATATATATATATATATATATTGTCACATATAGAAATATAATGTGGCGAAAAGGTAATACCTATGGTCACATGAACTGTTTTTATGACCATATGTATCATTTAGCGACACATATAGAAATCTAATGTGGCCACCTGTAATACCTATGGCCACATGACTTGTTTGTATGACCATATGTATCATTTAGCCACATTTAATAGACGTGACAAACCATGTGGTTGTAAGCATATTATGGTGGAATTTTTTTAATTGTTTGTGTGTCCAAATGTATCGTTTAGCCTTAATCGAAAAATGTGGTCAAATATGACCATCGGCCACATATTTGTGTTCGTTTTATCAAAAATAATGTGAAATGGATTCTAATGTGGCTAAAGGTAATACCTATGGTCACATGAACTCTTTGTTTGGCGATATGTATAATTTAGCCACGTATAATAAACGTGACAAACCATATGACTTTAAGCATTTTATGGTGGCATTTTTTTTAAGTTTATGTGTCCAAATGCATAGCATAGCCTCAATCGAATAATGTGGCCAAATATGACCATCTAACCCATATGACTTACTAACCAAACATCCAAAAAAATAGCCAAAAGATTGTGTTTATAACAACTACCACCTAACGATACGTTGATACCTATGAAAATGGCACACTGCACTGTACTCCCTATACCAACGACAACCAGAGCAATAATCCAATAACAAATCAATCTCGACAAATTCATCAAAGGCCTGTTCGGTTGAATGATCATCCTCTTCACATTGCAAGATGATATCATTTTTTGTTGTCTTATAAGCAAGTGATATATTCACCATAAACTGCTTCACATTTGTTGAACAATCAATAAATTCTTCATCATGTGGTTTCATTACACCCATATCATCTTCAAGTATCTTCAAACCTATAACTAAACATTAGAAATAACAATAATCCAATTTAACAGTTTAAATTTGCCTTCCATATATAAAACAACAAAATATACTTAATTCAAGATTTTGATATGAATACTAAAGTTATAGTCTTACATAGATAACACCTTCTACAAATTATCAAAATATATTAACAATAATGTGTATATATACTATATATACCTTGATAGCATAGAGGTTGTGTAATGTCCCAAAATTAAAAACCAAAAATTTCATTTTGATAATAAAATCACCAATCAAACATGTTCATAAATCCATAAGGAAAACAAAGTATATCAAACCAACATCCCTAGATACATCAGAGTCAAGTAAAGCGGAAATCATGGGGTATGTATGTGATGTGATCATCCTGAGCTCATCCCCTTCGATCCGGAAGCACCTGAAACATAAAGTGAAAACCATAAGCACATAGCTTAGTGAGTTCCCCCAAAATACCGTATACCATACACATCTGCCAACTCAAAGCTGTGTTGGGTCTATTTCAACTCATGTGTCCACCCAAAGTCATACCGGGTCTATTTTACCCCCGAATCTACTTCAATTCATGTGTCAGCACAAGGTTGTACCTGGTCTATTTCACCCCTCGGTCTATTTCACCCCAAATACATATAGCAAACATACACATAAAGATATAACACATATAACAGGAGTGACAAAGACTACTGCTGAAAGTCAAGCAAATGATCGGGCTGGTGAACCAGATAATCTGTAACGCTCGGGTTTCAGGGCTAAGCATTTTTGTCAATGTAATAGTCTAGGTCAACTCTTGTAACTCTTTTTGAAGTAATAAAGATGAAATATTTGAGTATTATGTGAATTATGTGTGTTTATGTGTTTATTATCTAATTATAAATGTATAATTAATAAAGAATAAAAATAAGCGTCAAAATTAAAGTGTGAGATAATCCCGATATCTCTACATAAAGTTGTAGAATATGTCTCAAGGTTTCCATACATATAAGGAACGCCGAAATCCGAGTTATAACGAAGAAGTTATGACACGTCGAAGTTTCGCAACAAAACCGGCACGGTACCGGGAAGCGTGAATAGTGAATTGACGATAGAGCGAGATTTAGCCTTAGCGATCTAAATGAAAGTCGTAGAATATGTTACACTAAGAACATCGATAAAAAGAACGCCCAAATCTGACTTCGTATGAAGAAGTTATGATTTTTCGAAGTTTCGGAATAGCAATGTACAGCCCGAAATTCGAATATTAGATCGAGTGATTTTTAGCCGACACGACCTAAACGAGAATCGGAGATCTCGTTAAGAGTAGCTTAATGAGAAAAATATGTGCGCAAACGGATGTCGGATGAAGAAGTTATGAGGATTTAACGGGCCAATCCTGTCCCGGACTGTTAATAATATAAAATTTAAAATTGATTCAAAATTAGCCGACAGAGTCTAAACGGAAGTTGTAGAGTACGTTCCCACCTTCGCGTGGATATAAAGAACGTCGAAAACAGAGGTCGTACGCGAAAGTTACAAATTTTTAAAGTTATAAAGTGAAATTGCGAAATCTGATGCTACAACGATGACGTGGCAAGATCCTGACCGACGCTTGCTGATCACGGCTCGCTTCGGATGGTCGACACGTCGCCTCTCGGACGCCCAGCGTTCGCATCGGACGTCCAGCGTTCTCCTTACGTGCCGCGTGCGAGGACGGAACGCCTCGCGTACTTCAGCCTCCTGCGGTCCAGCTTTAGCCACGTCGCGCCCTTCAGAGAATGCCACCTGTTGACCTTATCCGAACCATTACACCCATCGTAGGTCCGAGGTACGCCCAGCATACCGAGGCCTCGCAGGCTATAAAAGGGGGCCGAGGGTTCTTCTTTTCTCACACCATTTTTCACTTCTCTCTCTACAAACTTTCTCTCTCTAAGTGCTATAAACACCCCTAAGCCCTAGATAAAACCCCTAGCACCCTAGGGAAGCCCCGAGGCTCCCGGAGTCCCGAGAAAAAGGAGTCTTTTGGTTTCGAAACGCTGCTCCAATTAAGTTCCGGTTTTCAATAAAATTCGCAGTAAGTGTGCTACGCTTACGCAATTTTTAATATAGCTTTCAAATAATTATAGGAATGTTATTAGGTCTTTAAAATAATTATTTGGGCTATTATTATGAGTTATATTGACTGTTATTAACGCTTATATAATAATAATAATAGTCAGACAATTAATTTGTCGCGGTTATCGTTAGACTAAACTCTAGTGGTATCGATACTAGGTTTTATCGAAGGAAAATCGTTTTGAGAGTATTGAAGCATTGTCCGAGTGCTGAGTCACCACCTTTCAGGTGAGTGCATAGTTACTTTCAACTTACACATAGATATGAAGTATTTTATACGAATTACGTGCTATATGTGCATATTACTTGAATACTTGCTATCTATGTTGGATGAACATTATTATACATGTTTTCAATGATTTAAACTGTAAATGTATTTTATATCTACGAAAATGTTGGGGTAAAACATGGGTAGATGTAATAGGTGATGTGTGATAAAATGATGAGAGGCCTCGATGTTGATGTTGTCGATTCTGTCATCTAGCGGAGTATGGATGACGACCACGGACTCTTCTAGACAGTCCAGTGGAACACTAGCAGGCTCACAACCTGTAGGTGTTGTGAATGATGTGTTCACCGGTGTACTTCATCCCCCACATGGTTGCCTTTAGGACATTTATTGTTGAGGAATCCCCTTAGCAGTAGTGTCCGTCTCGATGATGATCCTTAGGCTAGGTCCCTTATGATAGGTGTTTAGGGACGTAAAGTGAGGATAACGGGAACGGGAAATCGGGTTATTGTTGATTGATGAAATTAATAAACTTATTTATTGTGGGTTGAAAACCCTATGTGCTCACCAGGCTCCAAAGCCTGGCCCACTCAGTTTTATATATTAGAGGTAGTGGCGCTTGAGCATAGATATGATGTTGGACGAGGGATTACGGATATAGGCATGTAGATATGAAATAATGTAGTAAGGCTTATATGGTACTGTTTATGCTTTTGATCTGTACGAACATGACATCCCAAGTCTTTTAATGAAATACATTTCTATTGAAATGCTTTTGATAAATCTTTATCATATTTTGTTTTGGGACAAATTCCGCAACACTTTCATTTAAAATGTAACTCTGTTTTTTAAACAAAGCATAAACAAACCGGTCTTTTCTGGCCGTGATTTTGGGGATGTCACATAATCACCGCACTAGATAATCAAATAAAGATCCCAATTAATAATCAGGACATAAACCATAACTAGGAATCTAGTTCATTGGTCCAATACCCAGGGTGAAAGACCATTTTACCATTTCCTTATTTGGCCCAAAACCAAGCCCCAACCTAATGCCTCTAAATGCCCAATATGGCCTAAATACCTAAATGAGGCCCAAAGCCCATTATGGGCCCAAACCCAAGAAGGCCCAAAGCCTAACAATGACCCAAAGTAAAAAGGACTAGTGGCCCAATAAGGCCCAAAACCCTAATAGTCTTAATATAGCCTAAAACCCAAAAGTCAAATGTAGCTGAGTACGCCTGACATACTAAGACTTGCGCCCAACGTACTCCCTCTATGGCGAGTACGCTCAACGTACGAACTGGGTACGCCCCACGTACTCCACGTCCAACCGAACTCACCAATAAGTGTTTAATCGATTAAGCCACTAAGCTAAATTCTCAGATCTGTTCCTAAATGATGACTTAACACATAAAGTTGGCAACTTCACACCCTTTCATGACTTAATGGGACCCAATACTAAAAAGAACCATAAAATTAATCCTAACTCATGCATGGTCCAAGATAACTCACCAAGATTGCGTTTTTTTTAACAAGGGTCCTCAAAAATGCTAATATCTACCATCCTTAGCTTTTGGAGTAGCTCATACTCTAAAGCATGGCTTAAAGGACTATAAAAATTATAAAAACAAGCCCTAACTAGATCTATTAAGAGAACAATCAAGTTAAGAGCTTTATACCTCCAAAAGTTTGCAAAATTGATGAAGATGCTGGATCTTCAACCTCCATGTCCACCATGGCTTCACCACTAAGCTTCACATCCTTAAAAGGACCCAAAAACACTACGAGATCACAACAATGGATCACAAACACTCAAATAAAGGCTAGGGTTTCCTTCTTATGATTTGGAGAGGTGGAGGTTGGTCATAAGAAACTCCCAAAGCAACTTAATGTGTTTAAATCGGGCATATATAACCCCTAAACATTAGGGTTTGCCCCAGACGAGCGTACGCCCCGCGTATGTGGGTGCCTCCATGATCCGGACCAACGAGCTAGTATGTCTAGCGTACTCATAGAGTACACACAACATACTTGGCTAGGGGCCTAATTGCAAGGATTTTTAAAATGAAGGACTTAAAGGGAAAACCTGAAATGTTGTGTTTCAATTCTCCCCCACTTGAATCAGACTTCGTCCTTGAAGTCTGTTGCTGCAAATAACTCTGGGTAATGCTCCCTCATCTCGACCTCGGAGTCCCACGTCGATTTTGAACCCTTGCGGTATTGCCACTATACTTTCACCATCTCAACAACCTTGTTCCTCAAGGTTTTCGTCTTCCGGTCAAGGATCGCCACCAGTCTCTCAATATAATTCAGGCAATCATCCACCTGAATATCCTCTAATGGAACCACTACGATATCATTAACCAAACATTTACACAACTGAGAGAAGTGAAACATGTTATGGATCTGACTAAGCTCCTAGGAATATCAAACCGATAAGCAACTCGACCCACCTGGGACAAAACCCTAAAAGGACTGATGTACCTGGGGCCCAACTTGCCCTCTTCCTAAATCAGATGACACCTTTCCAAGGTGACACCTTCAGGAGAACCATATCCCCAACCTGGAACTCAAGATTTGATCAACGCTTGTCGATATAACTCTTCTGTTAATCCTGAGCTGTCTGAAGTCTACCCGAAACCTGCTAAATCAACTCGGTAGTCTTGAGTACCATTTCAGTACTCCACATGACTCACTGACCAACCTCACCCCAACATATCGGGGTTCTGCACTTCCTCCCATAAAGCATCCCAAAAGGAGGTTGATCAATGTTGCCATGATACCTGTTGTTATATGAAAACTTTGCCAAAGGGAGATATATATCCTAACTCCCAACAAAATCCAATACACATGCCTGAAGCATATCCTCCAATTTCTTGATAATCCGCTCACTCTAGACAACATTCTGCACGTGGAAATTCATGCTGAAGTGCAGACGACTACCCAACTCCTCGTGAGACCGGACATCCATGTCCGAAACCACTGAAACTGGCACCCCATGCCATGTCACAACCTCTCTGATGTCGATGTTGGCCAACTTCTTCGCATAGATACTCTCCTGAATCGGAATGAAATGCATGCTCTTGATTAATTGATCCACGATGACCCATATCAAATCCACTCCGTGCGCTATCCGTGGCAACTTCGTGATGAAATTCATGGTAATCGCTTCGAATTTCGAAATGGGAATGTCTAACAGTTGCATCTTGTCGTGAGGTCATTGATGCTCGTCCTTGACTTTCTTGAAAGTTAAGCACCTCTCTATGTACCATGCCACATCCCGCTTCATACATGGCCACTAATAATCAAGCCGGAGATCTCTATACATCTTTGTTACTCCAGGATGAATAGAGAATCTCGACTTATGAGCCACTTCCAAAAAAAATTGTTGTGCACTGACCTAGTACAGAACCCACACCCTCCGATGAAGGGTCAATAACCCCCGTCTATCATAATAAAAAGAATTCACCTGACCCACAATGCGCTCACTCTTTTGGTGATCTTCCTTCATATCCTCAATCTGAGCCTCTCGAATCTGCTCTAAGACTGGAGTAATCACTGTCATCCTCAAGCACACATCTCTAATCAGAGCCGCGACCGCCTTGTGGCTGAGAGCATTCACCATTATGTTAGCCTTCCCTGGATGATAAAGGATCTCACAATCATAATCCTTCACCACATCCAACCACCACATTGCCTCATGTTAAGATTCGACTGATCCATCAAATACCTCTGGCTCTTGTGATCCATGTGGGTAGTACAACGTACTCCATAGAGGTAATGCCGCTAAATCTTGAGGGTGAACACTACAGCCCCCAGCTCCAAATTGTGTGTAGGATAGTTCGCCTCTTGAGGCTCCAGTTTCTCGAAGCATAAGCAATAACGCGACCCCTCTGCATCAGAACTACAACTAAACCCGTGATCGATGAATTACAATAAACCAAAAAATCCTCAACACCCTCAGGTAGGGTCAAAATCGGCACATCACACAATTTTTGCCTCCAGGTCTCAAAAGTTGCCTACTGCCCAGGCCCCCAATGAAGCGTGACGGTCTTCTTCGTCAAAAGATTCAAAGGAACCGTTATCTGGGAAAATGCTGAATAAATCTCCAATAGTAACCTGCCAAACCAAGCAAACTCCGAATCTCAGATGGAGACTTTGGAACCTCCCATCTCATCACCACCTCGACCTTGGCTAGATTGATCAAAATACCATTCTGGTTGACAAGGTGCCCCAGAAACTACAATTCGCACAACCAAAGCTCAGATCTGGAGAACTTCGCACACATTCTCTCCCTCATCAAGGTCTCCACTACCTCCCAGATGCTCCTCATGCAGCTCCTGGGTCTTAGAATACACCAAGATGTCATTGATAAACACAATCACAGTTTGCTCCAACATGGGTCTGCATACGCGATTCATGAGGTCCATGAATGCATTTGGAGCATTGGTGAGCTCAAAGGGCATCACCACGAACTTGTAATAACTATAACGAGTATGGAATGCTGTCTTCTATATATCCTCCTCTCTAACCCTCATCTGATGATAACCCGAATGCAGATCACTCTTGGAAAACCAAGATGCACCCAGAAGTTGGTCAAATAAGTCGTCAATACTCAGGAGTGGATAACGCTTCTTCACTGTTAGCTTATTCAACTCCTGGTAGTTGATACACATCCGATGTGACCCATCCATCTTCACAAACAATATAACCACTCCCCATGGAGAACTACTCGTCGGAATGAACCCTATGTCTAACAGCTCCTGCAGTTTTGTAGACAACTTCTGCATCTCTGGAGGTGCTAACTGATAAGGTGCTTTGGTTATCGGAGCCGCACCAGGAACCAAGTCAATCAAAAACTCCACTTGCCTCTCAGGAGGTACTCCACACAAATCATGAGGGAACACATGCGGATATTCTTGAACAACTAGCACATCATCCACAGCCGTGTTACCCTTCTCCTAGGTAACCATAAAACCAGACCGCGTTGAACACTCTCTCCCTCGACTACTAAATCTCCCCCACTTGGGGTCTGAATACAGACCATCTGACACTCACAATCAGTCACTACCCCATTGGGGCTCAACCAATTCATCCCCACAATAACCTTGATTTCATGCAAAGGAAAGAGAACTAAATAAATTGGGTACCATTCACTAAAAATCTCTAGTACACATCCTCGATGAACCCTCGATACCCGGACAGAAAGATCATCAGCAATCTCAACCTCTAATGGACAATCCAGCTCCCTCAAAGCATCGGCAAACCTCATGATGAGGGCAAGAGATACAAACGATCGAGTAGCCCCCGAATCAAACAATACCCAAGAAGAGATACCGTTCATAAGGAACAATCCTAAAACAAAACATACAAATATAAGTAAAAAAATTAGCATAAATAAATAGATAAAGGGAAGATACATACCCATCACGACATCAGGTGCTTCACGAGCCTCCTCGGCTTTTAGCTAAAAAGCCCTGCTCCTCACAACAGGCGCATCCGCCTTGCCCTGGCTGCCATCTGTAATCCTCAAAGTCGTCAGAGCGGCAGCTGCAACCGGTCTTGCCGTTGCTAGACTCGAACAATCAGCCTTTTTATGTCCCCAATGATTGCAATGGAAGCAAATCATGCTCGATCCTTGGGTAGTGGTTGTGCAATCTCAAACAATATGCCCAGTCTTGCCGCACTTATGGTAGCCTAAACCACCACCACCCCTGCAAGCTCTATTTTACGTCTTGCCGCACTTGCCACAACATCTGCCGCCCTGCCGGCCTGTTGATATCGAATCAAATACCTTGGGCCTCTTGTCCGAACCCTCTGAACCCTGCACCTGATCTGACTTTATCTTCCTCTCCATCTCCAAGTCAATCTCCCTCTATCTTGCGCACACTGTCATATCCTCTAGTGTCTTGCAACTGGATCAGCTCACAAACTGCCTAATATCGTTCCTCAGCATCTCATGGTACTTCGCGCTCTTCATCTCCTCATCCTCTAAATATTGTGGAACCAATAATGCCCTCTCACAAAACATAACAGTGATCTCTACTACAGTCTCAGTAGTCTGGTGAAGTTCCTAAAACTCTCTCGCCAACTGTTGGACCTCAATCATAGGTGTGAACTTAGCCCAAAATCTCGTCACAAAATCTCCCCACGTCATGGACTTAATTGCATCGCCTCCTAAGGCGTGTACAACCTCCTCCCACCAGTCTCGAGCTTTGTCTTTTAGAAGATAGGATGCCAGTCTGACCTTCGCCTCCTTAGGACAAAGACTAGATCGGAAGGCATTTCCTACGTCTGCCAACCAATGCCTGCTCGCAATCATGTCCTTCTTCCCGAAGAACTTCGGAGCCCTTCATGCCCATAACTCGTGAAAAATCAAAGAAGCACTCCCATCATCAACACCATCTCAGAATGAAAATCTCCCAAACGCTCATCCATAATCTCCAGAATACGCTCCTTAAGTATGCCAAATATCATAGGAGTCTGCTCAATAATATTGTGGGTAATCTCTGATGAAATGAACTCCCGCATTTTATCATCAATATGTCCGACCCTAGAGCCCAAACCTGAACCCTCACCAGCACCAGAACCACTACCAGATCCTCCTTATGTGACCACCATGGTGAAAATAGACCATTCAAATCATCATAACACACCCAATTATATATACATCAAGGAATCCTACACTCTAGAAGCTTCCTGGTATGATCGCAACTTTCCTTGAATCGAGTATAGATCCTCTGCATCTAGTTGTAAGGGACCATACTACATTCCATATCTATCCATACTTTCCTTAAGGATCTCTGCATGTCCTCCAGGTTACTTCCTTATCAACCCAACAATTCTCAATATGACAAGGCTCTTAGCACCGAATCACCTCCTAGGTCTTCCTAGGGCAAGCCATACACTACTCTCCGCCATCAGCTGCAGAAGGAACTCCCCTAACAGCCTTTAACTAGCTCACAAATACAATTACATATCACTGACGCCAGATAGTTCTTTGAATGAAAGGTTTCACACTACAATAGTTGGACTCAGACAAGAGCTACGTAATAGAGTTAAAACCTAACCTTATAAAATCATCTAGTCTTTAAAATATGTAACTTAGCATATTCACTTACTATTTAGCACAAGTTAATGGGAACTCCTAAAATCACAAAGCAAGCAGCATTCGAGCATTGAGTAATAAGAAACAATCATAACCTAAACAGGCCATCCAATCACTGACTGATTAGTACTAGGATGCAAGTCTACAAGCTCATACAGTAGGCATACGAAGGGCATCTCTCCTATATATTATGTGATGTTCACTTCACTAACAATCATTGTTTAACTTGTATTAAAAGGGTATTATCATAATTTATAAACCTTTGAAGTTGCAAACTGACATGGGCCACCTCTATTTTCAGGATTTTGATACATTCAATACAACAATTGTTTCCTCAATATATTATGTGATGTTCACTTTACTAACAATCATTGCAAGTGTAATAATCTTCAAGGTATCTCCTAATTTACAAACTCCCAAGTTTTTACATTTTTTAGCAACGTGGCAAAATACAGGAAAAAAACGTGTACTTTCATCATTTTATCCATTTAGCCACTTACCTATTTTATGTTATGATAAAATCATTAAACTGTTTTTTTATAGATTCAGTCCGTGAAGTAAAATTATTATAATCATTAAAAAACAAAAAAAAAAAAAAACAAATGCAGGATTGGAAATATCAGAAGGCTAGTGACATTTATGGCTATTAGCAAGTTATTTGTTGCCATTGTGAACATGAAGACAGACTTTTGAAAGATGTTGGCCTCATTTGCATTGATTTTGGAATCAGGGTATCATCCTTCCATTGATTCATCAGTTTTGGAAAGAGGTGTGAATTCTTTACCAAATTATATATCACTGAAAATTGTTTTTTTATTAATAAAAAATCAATGAAAGTACATTGTTATTCCATATATATAATGCGATTCCAAGTTCCAACAATATTGTGTTATATAGCTTTTTTATTTGTGTCTGGGTTTACGAAAAGCAAAGTTGCTATTGTGTTTTCTTATTAATGACTGGGTTTAAGAAAAGCAAAGGTGTAGTCCTTAATTAAGAAATCTCATATTTGATAAGTGGGTGAAAGGGTGAAAGGGATAGAAAGATATTCGATCTGTTTTCTAAATGAGTAAAAAATGAAATCTTAGTCCCTCCACTCCCATAGTATTGCTTCTTTTAAGAAACTATCCTAGTTTGTTTAGTTTATAAAAGCCAAAACGTGAGGTAATCCATATTCTAGTATTACTCAAGGACTCCATGTGACATCCCCAAAATCTCGGCCAAAAAAGACCGATTTTCATTTATGCTTTTAAATATTTTCAGAGTATGTAACAATAGCAAAGTTCAGGTCAAAATTTAAACTTTTATAAAACCGTAATTGATTATACTAAGTGGTAAATATTGTAACAAGGTTTTCATACATATAAAGAACACAAAAATCCGAGTTATAACGAGGAAGTTATAACCATTCTAAAATTCCCGACAAAACCTGCAACACCGATTAAACGAAAAACGCGAAGTTTCAATACAATAGTTTTTAGCCTTAAGTATCTAAATAAAAGTTATAGATAATATCAAACCGTGAGCGTACATAAAAAGAACGTCCAAATCTGACTTCGTATGAGGAAGTTATGATTTTTCCAAGGTTCGGGTATAGCAGTAGACAGCTAAAAACTCGAAATAGAGCTCGAGATACTTTTGACCAAAACAACCTAAATGAGAATCGAAGGTCTCAACATTAGTAGCGCAACGGCGAAAAGTCTGACGAAAACGGACATCGGATGAAGAAGTTATGGAATTTTAACGGACTTTTCGTGTCCCGGCCCGTTAAAAATAAATAATTAAAAATAAAGTCAAAATTTGCCGATGAAGTCTAAACGAGAGTTGTAGATCATATTTTTAGCTACGCGTGCATATAAAGAACGTCGAAAACGGAGCTCGTATGCGAAAGTTATGGATTTTACAAGTTCGGGGTCCAAAATCCGAGGCTGTCAGGCCCCACGACGTGGCACAAGCTTGCCGCGACCCGGCAAGTGACTGAGGGCATCCAATCAATGGAAGAGGATAGGTTTGACTCCCCACGACGTGGCCATCACTTTCCACGACGTGGCACACCCCAAAAATTCCCCTATAAGTAGATTTCAAGGGCTCCGAGTTCCATTGTTCAGTTCCTTTCTTTCTCGCGCCGAAACTCTGCGTTTAAGCCCCCGAGACCCTCCCAAAGCCCCGGTTTTCACCTTCAAGTCCCGAAGGAAGGTTTTGTGTTCACGAGATTCCCGAGAATCCCGATATTTTCCCGCGTTTCCAACTCTTCCTGTCGAAGTTCTGCTCGATTCTCCTCTCGACTACTTCAAATCAACCACTTCAATCAAGTGAGTTCATACCCCTACAACCACACTTTAAATGCTTTTGAAACACTTTTAAGGGGGGGAATACAAGTAAACACACAACAAAAATCGTGTGAAACATCGATCTTTTTATATACTTTTCATACTGTTGTTTTAAACTATCTTATGAAGTTATTATCATGCAAAACACCTCACAACACAACTTTACCCTCTTGGGATACAATATGTTTTACAAATAGAAATAGGTTTTATTTATACGTTTTCATACTACATCATATCAAGAGTAACCATTTCAAATATAACATGATGCTTTTACAAGAAAACTCAACTCATCATCACGTTTTTGTAACACAGTAGAAAACGAAATCATTTCATACGAACGATTTTCATCATATTACTCGTGAACTTGTTGTTAGCAATCATGTGATGGCATATGGCTTTGTTTGTACCAAACGAAAGTCCTCACCTATAACCAGAGTCTCCTGGAGGGAGAGCGTGACAAGTGTCTATAGATCTATACGGGGCTGACAACTCCGCACCCTGACTGTTAGCTACAGTCCGTCATTTGGGGTGACAAACATCAACATTAGGTACTGCGTCTAGTATGGTTATGAGGAACTCACAACACGCGGAAACAATGACTCATGCACGTAGTAATACTTAACTCAATCATGCTCGAGGGGTAATAACTATATTCTAGGGTATTATCGGCATGATCAAAACTCAGGTTAAAACACTTCCACAACTAGTTTTGCTTAACAATAAGACTACACTTCATACTTACAAAACATTCGGGTCTTGGTAGAAGACTACACTTCATACTTACAAAACATTCGGGTCTTGGTAGAAGACTACACTTCATACGTACAGAACATTCGGGTCTTGGTAGAAGACTACATTTCATACTTATAGGAAAATAAGGGATTTTTCCTGGTTCAAATACATTCATTTTGTACAATAACGATTTACAACATCATTCTTTTGAGCATGTCATAGTTTCTTATAGCTTATAGTCTTGGTCATTTGAGACTGCATTTCACTTTTAGGAAAATAAGGGATTTTCCTGGTTCAAATACATATAGTACATACAACAATCTTTCAAACTCATTTCATACATCTAATAGAAAATAAGGGATTTTCTGGAAAACATACAAGCACTTTCGAATGGCATACATTTTCTCAAAACACCACTTATGAACTCACCAACTTAAATGTTGACACTTTTTCTTTGAAATAACTTGTATTCTCAGGAAACCGCTAGACCAGGTAGCAACTACTTTTGAAGACTAACGCGCTGGCGTTAGTAACATATTTTGGATCACCATATTGTATTTGATTTCTTTTGCAAACATGTAACATATACAATCATGTAAACTTTTCAAATATATTTATATTATGGTGGTGTGTACTTTCTTTACTATTCAATTGTTATGATATTTGACATGACGTCCTCCGCCCCCGAACGTTTCCGCCGTTCTGGCTTGGGGGTGTGACAGAGTAAATCCTTTTGATTTGAAAGAGTTGCGAAATTTGTTCCCAAAAACAAAACATGATAAAACAATGTTTACCGAAGCATTTCATAAAAGAAATGTATTTTCATTATAATCAAAACTCGGGGTGTCATGTTCCGATACAGACCAATTAGCATAAACGAATACATTACAAGTCATTTAACAAATATAAACATATGCAGACTTGTAAACAAAACAACTTGATGGTTCATCCATCTCATGCCCTTCCGCCACTTCCTGTAATACAATTTAAAACTGAGTGGGTAAGGCTTGGGAGCCTGGTGAGTATATAGGGTTTTCAACCCACAATAAATAATCATATTTAATTTTCACCAACCAACAATAACCCAATTACTCATTCCCTTTATTCTCACTTTAATGTCCCTAAGACAACTAACATAAGGGACCTAGTCTAAGAATATTTCATCGGGGCGACAACACATGCTTCGGGGGTACCTCAGCAATATAAGTCAAATAAGGCAACCATGAGGGGGATGGAGTACAGCGAATGAACACCCAAGTTCATTAACACCTACAGGTGGCGAACCTGCTAATGTTTCCACAAGAATATCTAGAAAAGTATGTGGTCGTCATCTAAACTCCGCTAGATGACTAGATCAACCAACAACGAGGCCTCTCATCTGTTTATTACACACCAACTACCTACCCATGTTCTACCCAACATATTAGTAGATAAAAATATACATTTGTATACATAGTTTAAAAACCTGTATAGCATGCTTTAATCAACACATATTTCACATAACAGATGAGGCACACACACACATAACACATATCTCATAGAGAATAAATCAAATCTATGAGTTAGAAGAAAGTGAATACACATTCACACATATAAACACAAAATTATACACATAATACGTATTCCGTATAAAATACTTCATAATTATGCGTTTAGAAAAAAGTAACTACACACTCACTTGATCAGAAGATGATCAGATAGCACTACGACTTGCAGAAGTAGTAATCCTCACCAGATCTGGAAGATCTCTTCAAAAATCAAACTTCTCGCGGGCAGAGCTTTGGCTCGGGAACCGCACTTCTCGGAATCTTCGGGATCTCGGGACTTGCCTCGGGGCTAGAGAAGAATACCGGGGCTTCGGGATATTTCTGGCACGCAAAACGATGCAAAATAGGAGAGAGAAGAGAGAAAATGAGCAAAAGACTCGGCTGCCTTCGGATCCTATTTATAGGAGGCTGGAGCCTCGGAGTACGCGGGGCGTACGCCAGTACGCGGGGCGTACTGGTCCGAGAAACGTCACCGCTTACGTATCCGAAGCCACTTGCTGCGATGTCGACACCTTCGGAGTACGCGGGGCGTACTCGAGTACGGAGGGCGTACCTCGGATCAGACCGGTGACTCCTTCGGATAATGCTTCCGAATTTCCATTTAAATATAAATACAAAATATTTAATAAACTTCGGAAATTCATATATTCTTCATACGAACTCCGTTTTCGACGTTCTTTATATCCCCGGAAAGGTGAGACCACGCTCTACAACTTTCGTTTAGACTCTGTCGGCTAATTTTGAATTTATTTTTAATATTTATTTTTAATAGGCCGCGACAGAAAAACTTCGTTATAAATTCATAACTTCTTCGTTTGACGTCTGTTCTCGCCTAACTTTTTATCACTTCGATACCAACAATGAGATCTTCGATTCTCATTTAGATTGCTTCGACTAAAAACCGCTCGATCTCAAATCGAGTAAAACAGGTTGCATACCACTAAGCCGAAACTTCGATAAATCATAACTTCCTCATACGAAGTTAGATTTGGGCGTTCTATATATATTCGGAAACCTCGTTTCAACTACTACAACATAAATCAAATATATTAAGTTTATTTTACACTTAAATTTTGACGCTTATTTTTATTCTTAATTAATCAAACCACATAATTAAGCAATTAAGCACAAAACACATAATACTCAAATAATACAATCTTATTATTTCAAAATGGGTTACAAAGGTTAACCTAGACTATTACATTGCTAAAAGTGGCAAGCCCGGAAACACAGGCGTTACACTCCATTTTTCAAACCTTTAACCAACTGGGCCTACTATATTCATCTCGTTCAATTATGAAGTTTAACTTGCAACATCCCGAAATTCAGGTACAGCTATTTAACCCTTCTCCTTTGTTAATTCGTCAAGAATGGCCCTTGTGTGGGAAAGTGTTGCAAATAAGTACATTGGGCGTACTAGAGAGTACGATGCGCGTACTCATGCGCTTAAGTTGGACGCGGACTCGCCTAGGTACGTTGGGCAAACTCAGGTTTATGCTGGGCGTAGCGGGCCTAGATGCAAACCCTAATTTAAGGCTTATGCACTATAAAAGGAATGCTAAGGCCTAATCCTCAGCCACCATGTCAGAGAGTGAAACCCTAAGAGAGCATTTCCTTCGTCCTAAAGCTTGTGTGTGAGTATTTGGAGCTAAAGGTGCCTTTGTGTGTTAGTGAAGAAGGAGGAGAGGAGCTTGTGGAGGCTAGGGTTTGAAGTTCCAGCTTGGATCTGAGTTTTCAGAGGAAGGAGCTTCACTTTGAGGTAAAAAGCTTAGAACTTTCCTCTTTATTTTGGTTTGGTGTTTGATGGTCCATTTCTAGGGTTTAAGTCCCAAAGGTGGAGACTTTATGAGCAAGAGGGGCTCCATGGACCTAGATTTGTCCCATTTCAGTGTTATGTGTGATATTGATCCATAAAAATCCCATCTTGGTCGTTGTTACGGTGTCATGCTTGAGTTATGAGCTTTAGAGTGTCGAAAGTGGAGATATGTGGGTGTTAGTGACTCTCTCAGCCATGCAAAGGCTTAAAGCCACCAACTTTATGGATTATGAGGCTTAGAAGTGGTCAGATCTGAAAGTTGGTCATGGGTCTTAACCGTTTAAGACCCCAAAAGCTAAGGAGTCTGATACTGGGAGTTACGCGGGGCGTAATCCCATTACGCGCAGCATAGGGGATCGCGTTCCCCATTCTCGTGAGGTTTCTGGGTACGCCAAGCATACATGTTTGGTTCGTGCAGCATAACCCGGAGAGTTGACTTTTAGGGTTTGGTCAATGATAGGGTCTTTGAGCCTTGAGAGGGGTAAAATGGTCTTTTACCCTTGGAAGAGTGCTAAGAGAAGGATCTAGTCTAGCCTTGAGAGTTGTATTCATTAGAGTGTTTATTCCATGTGATTAGGCGGAGGCTAGACCGGGTTTTATTGAGTTCAAGATTACCGAGTCACCCGAGGTGAGTCTTCTCATTATAATGTACCTGGAAGGGTACCTATGTATGACCAGAAGGTCTTATATGCTATGACGGTACCTGAGGGTATCTCCGTGGAAAGGGGTGATCTGATTCAGGAAGAGGGGCAAGTTGGGGCCTCGATACATCGGTCCTTTCAGGGTGACCACCAGAGTGGGTAGGGTAGCATACCGTTTGGTGCTACCTGCGGAGTTGAGTCAGATTCATAACACCTTCCATGTGTCTTAGCTGAGAAAGTGTGTAGCCGATGAGACAGTAGTGGTTCCACTAGAGGACATTCAGGTGATGTGAGCCTGAATTACATTGAGATACCGATTGCGATCATAGATCGAAATATGAAGCTTCTGAGGAACAAAGAGATACCCCTGGTTCAGGTCCAGTGGCAACATCAGAGAGGATCCGAGTTGACGTAGGAGCCGGAGTCCGAGATGCGAGAGCAGTATCTAGAGTTATTTTTAGATCATGACTTCGAGGGAGAAGTCTGATTCTAGTGGGGGAGAAATGTAACATCCGGACTTCCAGGTATTTTGTTATTTATTTATTAAATTATTTTGAGGGCTATTGAGCTACTCGACGAGTCGGTGCTCCAAGTCGTCGAGTAGAGTCGCGATGCGCCACGTGGGATTAATGACCTACTCGACGAGTTCGAGAGCCGACTCGCCGAGTAGACGTTGGGATGAGAAACCCAAGATCCCCGGGTTTGGGGGCCTACTTAAAGGCACTTATAGCCTCATTTGCGGCTATACTTCCCTGAGAGAAACCCTAATCGCCCTTTGAGCTTATAGAGAGAGTGTGTGTGAGCTAACAGTGAGCATTTTGGTGTATCTTTGAAGAGAAGAGAAGGATTTCAAGCAAGGAGCAAGACAAGGCTGTTAGATTTGTTGATATTCATCCAAGAGCTCCTATTAAACGTATAAAGTTTGTACCTTTCTCATTTGTTTGGGTAGATCTCATATTTTAGAGACTAGGGCTTCTTTTCTATCTATTATTGGGACTGTGAGGGTATTGAGTTCATATGGAGGTTTGGACTTCAGATCTGGACCTTGTGAGGTCGCTAGCATCCAAAGGTCCCTGCTTTATTCATCCTTTATGGAATTCTTGAGTGAAAAACCCTTTTTAAAGCATGTTCTTAGCATTTCAAGCCTAAAGTGCCATGCATGGACGTAAAGTCTGTGACTTTACGTGATAAATGAGCCTTGAGAGTGTAGATCTAGAGTTTGGGAAGGTTTTCTACCTTAAAATGGTCTGAATGGGAAAAGAGTTTGAATAGACTCGCCGAGTCGAAGAGCCGACTCGACGAGTCGGTTAGGGTTTATTCCGGTGAGCTGTCTACGTTGTTACTCGGCGAGCTAGGGGTTAACTCGACGAGTTGAACCCTTACAAATACCTATGTGTAACAAATGGACTCGACGAGTCACATGAGCACACTCGGCGAGTAAAGTCAATTTGGGACTGTTGACTCGAGTTCACTTTTGTTGACTTTAGGGTTTGGCCGACATAAGTAATGGAGACCATGGAGGGTTAAAATGGTATTTTATCCATTCCAAGAGTTAGAGAGAGAGTAAGAGAAACTTTTGGTGTATTTGAGTAAGAGTGGGGTATTGATTAGAGATGTTTATCTAATATTTTAGGTGGAGGCTAGTTCGGGATTTTTGAGTACGTGGCTGTTACTTGCTAGTTTACGAGGTGAGGCTTCTCACTATACTTACCAAGAGTGGTATCCTTATGTGATTGAGTTGTCTTATGATTTTATCTATGTATTGTAATATTCTGCATTATGTCTTTGTGATTTATGTTGAATATTGTTGTTATCAGTTACTAAGTTGGGATCGGAGGGTCCCACTGAGACACATCGACCCGGGGGTCTTACTGAGTTATGGCCTAGAATGGCTAATGAGTTGTGTGTGGTATTTTGGGGAACTCACTAAGCTTTATGATTATCGTGTTATGTGTTATCTGTTTCAGGTACTTCTCAAGATTATGGGAAGGCGCTGGCGTGATTGTACACACTTGTTCATGATTATATTGAGGATACTGGGATTTGACTTTTGTTGGGAATTTATGTTGACATTGAGATACTTATGGTTTTATGAAATATAATATATAAGTTTTGTGTGTGTTTAAAATGAAAATTTTGGTTTAAAAATTTATGGTGTTACAATGTCGGTACCATGTCATTTAATGAAATGGTTACGTGTAAAATATTTATATTAATTTGTTTCAAATAAATCATTTGCATTATACAATCCCCTCCCCCTCATTAAAGAAACCTATCCTCATTGAAGAATGTCACACCCCCAAACCAGAATGGCGGAAACATTCAGGGGTGGATGACTTCACGTAGTACCATAACAATTGAATATTGTAAAGAAAGTAACACAACCATCATATATATAATAAAAACGTATATTGTTGCGTTATACATATTTCCAAAAGAATATTACAATATGATGATGTAAATGTTTAATAATAAACGTCCTTAGCGTTCCTTCTTCAAAAGTTGGTGGTTACCTGTATTACTGATTCCCTGAGAAATACAAGTGGTTTCGAAAAAGTGTCAACAATTAAGTTGGTGAGTTCGTAAGTGTTTTGTATTGAAAAGTATGTCCTTTTGGTAGCAAATCAATGAACAAGGTTTTCAGAAAATCCAATATTTTCTATAAATAGTTTGAAAAGTTCCCAAAGTTGGAGTGCGTTAGTATTTTTCGTATTTGACTGATAAAGATAAACTTTGTGCTCAAAATAATGTAGAAAACTGAATGCATATATGAATCTCGTAAATCAAACTTGTTTTTATACTTTCATGTGAGTCTTATAACCATACTATTGACACTGACTGCCTGTAACAACATTCTTCAGGTGTTGTAGTGTTATGACATTTGTTACCCCAGACCTGCCGGTCTAACTGTAGCTAACAGTTTAGGTGCGGGGTTGTCAATCCCGTATAGATCTATACACAAGTATCACGCTCTCTCTCTCCAAGAGATTATGGTATATAATACAGGACTTGAAATTCATACATAAGAGTACGTTGAAGTTTGAATATCTCACATCACTTAGTATAAATAGATTTACGATAAGAAAGACTTTACTTCATTTTGTTTGAAAGTATTTCGTTTTTCAAGATGTATACGTAAGAATGTATGAATAACTTGCTAGCTATACCCATTATAGTTTTTCAGAAAGAATGTTCCATTTGGTGAAAATAACTTGATGATATACTAGCCCTTTATACGTAAAGTAAGTTGTTGGTATCGATTATCAATAAGATAGATGTTACATTTATGTTTATAAAACGATACTTTTACTTGTATTGTACTTGTATTCCCCCCCCCCCCCCCCCTAAAACATGAAAAGACTTGAAAGGTAGGGGTATGAACTCACTTGTTTGGTTTCAAGAGAGTGGGGCTAGAGTCGAGCAGAACTTCAACCGCGGAAAGCTACGTCTTCGAGCTCTTCAGGGATCTCGGTAGCGTAGAACCTTCGTCGGGGGCTCGGGTGCAGAAACCGAGGGCGTCGGGACAGCTTCTGGTGCTTGAAAGTATGTAGGAGTAATTGAGAGTTTTGAGAAGGTGTGCCAAAATCTGTAGCTCAAGCCTTCTATTTATAGTGCTGGAAAGTCGAGTACTCTGGGCGTACCACCGGAGTACGCTGGGCGTACGCGTTACGTTGGGCGTACTTCGGTTACGCTGGGCGTAACTTTGCATCATGGCTTACGACTCGAGTCTAGCTAGGCGTAGAGCTGCAGCCGATGGGACTCGACCCTACACCTGAGTACGCTGGGCGTACTCCTACATTACGTTGGGCGTAATCCTGACTTCCGTCTTCTAAATTCCGTAACTTTCGCGTATGGGCTCCATTTTTTGCGTTCTTTATATCCACGCGTAGGCGAGATTATCCTCTATAACTTTCATTTAGACTCCGTCGGCTAGTTTTGACTTTATTTTTAATGATATGTTTTTAATAGGCTGGGACTGCTAAAGTCCGTTAAAAATTCATAGTTTCTTTATTCGATGTCGGTTTTCATTTGTCTTTTTATCATTTTACTCCTATTGTGGAGACCTTCAACTTTCGTTTAGGTTGCGATAGCTAAATAACGCTCGATCTTCAATTCGAGTTTTTAGCCCTCTACTACTGTTACGAAATTTAGAAAATTCGTAACTTCTTCATACGAGGTCCAATTTGGGCGATCTTTTTATGTATGTTTACAGTTTAACGAACTCTACAACTTTTGTTTAGATACTTAAGGCTAAAATGCATTTT
This sequence comes from Lactuca sativa, assembly GCF_002870075.4. Taxonomy (NCBI): domain Eukaryota; kingdom Viridiplantae; phylum Streptophyta; class Magnoliopsida; order Asterales; family Asteraceae; genus Lactuca; species Lactuca sativa. Next base: position 35,628,903 of record NC_056628.2, read on the forward strand.
ATTGTAATTTCACTTTTTACGTTTAAATAATGTTTTAATGGTGTGTCGTAAATATTCGAGTGGTTATAATTTCTTCAATATAACCCGGTTTTGAATGTTCTTTATGTTTTTGGAAACCTTGGCACGATATCTAACATTTGATGCATCCCAATTTAGATATTTGAACACTTTATTTTCGAGGTTAATTTCATTGATTCCAAATAGTTTTCGTTGTATTTGACTTTTGAGTGTTACACTGCTTTTGGAAAATATAGGGTTGTCACATCATCCCCCCGTTAGGGGAATTTCGTCCTGAAATTTAATCTAAGATAGAGTTTACAGGTTAGGAAAAAGATGCGGGTACTTTTGTTTCATCTGATCCTCACATTCCCAGGTGTATTCAGGTCCTCGCTTAGCGTTCCAGTGGACCTTTACAATAGGTATGCGGCTTTGTTTAGTCCTTTTTATTTCCCGATCCATGATCTCTACTGGTTCTTCTACGAATTGGAGATTCTCATTTATTGCAATTTTGTCTAGAGGGATGACAAGGGTCTCATCGGACAAGCACTTCTTTAGGTTTGATATGTGAAAGGTAGGGTGTATGTTGTGGAGCTCCTGAGGTAATCGAAGTTTGTACGCCACTGGACCGATCCTGGCAAGGATCTTGAATGGTCCGATGTATCTTGGGTTCAGTTTCCCACGCTTTCCGAAGCGTATTAACCCCTTCCAGGGCGAGACTTTTAGTAGGACTCGATCTCCAACCTGGAATTCCAAGGGTTTCCGTCTTTTATCCGCATAACTCTTTTGTCTGTCCCTTGATGCTTTCAGACGTTCCCGGAGATGAACAATCTTCTCCGTAGTTTCCCTTATGATTTCTGGTCCAGTGAGCATGTTGTCTGTTGTTTATCCTCTTGCTAGTTGTGTGTCCCCCACTTCGGCCCAGCACATAGGTGACCTGTATTTACGGTCGTAGAGGGCTTCGAACGGGGCAGCCTTGATACTAGTGTGGTAGCTATTGTTGTACGAGAACTCGACCAAGGGTAGATGGGTGTCCCATGCTTTGCCAAAATCGATTACGCAAGATCTCAACATATCTTCTAGGGTTTGTATGGTTCTCTCACTCTAGCCATCGGTTTGTGGGTGATAAGCGGTACTCATGTCTAGTCTTGTTCCTAGAGCTTTTTGTAGTGACTGCCAGAACCTTGAGGTGAATCTACTATCTCGGTCCAAGATAATGGATATGGGCACACCATGTAGTCGTACAATCTCTTTGAGGTATGTTCTAGTTAGTTTCTCCAAGTTATCTGTCTCTTTGATTGGTAGGAAGTGTGCTGATTTAGTTAACCTGTCGACGATCAACCAGATGGTGTCGAGTCCGCTTGCCGTCTTGGGTAGTTTGGTTATGAAATCCATGGTTATACGTTCCCACTTCCATTCGGGTATTTCTGGTTGTTGTAACAATCCTGAGGGTTTTTGGTAATCTACCTTCACTTTGGCACACGTCAGACATTTACTCACGTAGGTAGCAATTTCGGCTTTCATGTTCGGCCACCAGTACAATTTCTGGAGGTCGAGATACATCTTATCGGAGCCGGGGTGTATGGAGTATCGTGTCTTATAGGCTTCGTTCATGACGACTTCTCTGAATCCGCCAAACTTCGGTGTCCAGATCCGATCCATGAAGTAATGAACTCCATCATTCTTGACCTCAAACTTCTTATCCATTCCCCTTAAGGCTTCCCCTACCACATATTTAGATGTTAAGGCTTCTATTTGGGCTTCCTTGATTTGTGTGGACGGGTGTGAATCGATTGTCATGGTTAAAGACTTCACTCTGCGGCCCGAGTATTCCTTTCAGCTGAGTGCATCGGCCACCATGTTAGCCTTTCCGGGATGATATCGAATCTCGCATTCATAATCATTTAGTAGTTCTACCCACCGTCTTTGTCTCATGTTGAGTTCTTTCTGGTTAAGGATATGTTGGAGGCTTTTATGGTCGGTGAAGATCGTACATTTCGTGCCGTACAGGTAGTGCCTCCATATCTTTAGAGCGAAGACAACTGCTCCTAGCTCAAGATCGTGCGTTGCGTCGTTCACTTTGTGCGTCTTTAGTTGCCTTGAGGCGTAGGCGATGACCTTCCCTCGTTGCATCAGGACACACCCGAGTCCTTGGTTTGATGCATCGCAATAGACCACGAAGTCCTCCGTTCCTTCTGGCAAGGTTAGGATGGGCGCACTACATAAGGCTCGCTTTAGCGTTTGAAACGCAGTGTCTTGTTTTTCTCCCCAGTCGAAGGTCACACTCTTCTGAGTTAGAGTGGTGAGTGGCTTGGCAATCTTGGAGAAATTTTGTATGAACCTTCGGTAATACCCGGCGAGTCCTAAAAATTGTCGGATGTCTGTAGGGGTTCTTGAAGTCGTCTAACTCTCTATTGCCTTGATCTTAGAAGGATCCACGTGTATCCCCTCCTTGCTTACTACATGTCCTAGGAAATCCACTTCCAGAATCCAAAATTCGCACTTTGAAAATTTTGCGTAAACCTTCTCTGCCCTTAATGTTTCCAAAACTTCACGAAGGTTTTGGTTGTGTTCTTCCTGGCTTCTTGAATAGATGAGTATATCATCTATGAACACGATCACGAATTTATCCAAGAAGGGAGGACATACTCGGTTCATCAAGTCCATGAACACCGCTGGAGCATTTGTCAACCCGAAGGGCATTACTACAAACTCGTAGTGACCATAGCATGTTCGGAAAGCCGTTTTGGGGATGTCTCCTTCCAGTACTCGCAGTTGGTGATAACTGAATCTTAGATCGATCTTTGAGAAGTAGCTTGGTCCCTGTAGTTAGTCGAACAGATCGTCTATGCGCGGTAGGGGATATCGGTTGTTGATCGTGAGTTTGTTCAGCTCCCGGTAATAGATGCACATGCGAAAAGATTTGTCCTTCTTTTTCACGAATAGGACCAGTGCTCCCCATGGTGAGAAGCTCTGTCTGATGAAGCCCTTGCTCGGCAGCTCGTTTAATTGACTGGACAGTTCATGCATCTCGGTTGGGGCTAAATGGTAAGGTGACTTTGCTACTGGAGTAGCTCCGGGGATTAAGTCGATTCTGAACTCGACTTGGCGTTCTGGCGGAATTCCTTGAAGATCTTCCGGGAAAATGTCTGGGAAGTTGCAGACTTCCGGAATGTCTTTAATGTTCTTTGGTTCTTGTTTCTGGTCTACTACGTGGGCTAGAAAGGCATGGTATTCCTTGCGAAGATATTTTGTGCTTTAACACAGGAGATGATTTGCAAATTTGAACTAGGTTTGTCTCCATATATGACAAGAGTTTCACCGTTGGGTAGATTGAGGCGAACGGCCTTTTCGTGACAAAGAATATCAGCATGGTGAAGACTTAACCAGTCCATACCGATGATTACATCAAAACTTCTTATCGAAATGGGCATAAGGTCGATTTGAAATAAGTGTTCGTTTAAATTTAATGTGCAGCCTACGTACATATCGCTTGTGCTTTCCATTTTACCGTTAGCCATTTCTATAGTGAATATTTTATTAAGTGGTTGGGGTCTTTGATTAAGTAGGTGTTTGAATTTATGACTCACAAAACTTCTCTCCGCACCGCAATCAAAGAGTATGCATGCATAAATGTTGTCGAGGAGAAACGTACCCGTAACCACCGATGGGTCGGCTATTGCTTCATTTTGACCTATCGCCAGCACTCTCCCAACACCACCAACATTCCTTGTCTTGGGGCAGTCCCTCTTGAAGTGCCCAGTTTCTCCACACCCATAACATGCCTGGCTTATCCCAGTACCAGGAACTTGAGTGACTGGTCGCACTGGTGCCTTACAGAAACAGGCAGTGTGCCCTTTCCTGTCGCACTTCTTACAGTGCATCTCGCGGCAATTACCGTGGTGCTGGTAGTTGCATTTGTTGCACTTGGGCAGGTTCCCCGCATATTGTTTTGTTGGCGCAGGGGTAGCAGGAGTTGTAGTGGGAGCAGTAGCAGCATGAACCGCCACCATTTGTTTCTTTGAAGGTTCTTGCGAAGTTTGCCCCTTTCTCTTGTTCCAGAATTTCTTCTTGCTGTTGTTGTTGGCATTGTTATCGTTGTTTTTGTTACCTTTGGTTGGTTCAGCCATGATAGCTGTGACTCCTTGACAGACACCATGATCAACTAGAGATTGTGCCAGTTCCTTGGCGTTATCGAAAGTCATGGGTTTGGAAGCTAACACACTTCCTCAAAGTTGGGGTGATAGTCCCCAGATGTACCTCTCCACCTTTTGGCTTTCCAGGATCAACATCCCTGGGCAAAGTGTTATTAAATCACTGAATCTGTTGGTGTAGCCTGCGATGTCCGAGCCTACCATCGTAAGGCCCCACAGTTCCTGTTCGAGCTTCTGAATCTCGCCTCTTGGGCAGTACTCTCGTAGGAGCATTCGTTTCAGGTTTTCCTAACCCATGGAGTTCGCCACCACTAGGGTTAGTGTCTTGACGTGGCCGTTCCACCATGTCAGGGCGCGTTCAGAGAAAGTAAAAGCAGCAAACTTTACTTTGCTTTCTTTAGGGCATGCGCAAATTTCGAATACAGCTTTCATTTTCTCTATCCATTGGGATAGAGCCAATACTCCCCCAGTCCCATAAAAGGGAATAGGTTTTCCGTTGGTGAAGTCTTTGTAAGTGCATACCCCGGAACGACCTTGGCTTTGGCCATTTGTAAAGCTGTTTATTCCTCATCCTGACCCGTTGTTGCTCATTTGAGCCATTGCTGCCATTACAGCGGCTGTTGCAGCAGTTTGGAACATAGCTGCATCCATAGTTGGAGGGGGCGGTGGAGGTGATGCTGGAGTTGAGTTTCTGCTTGCTGATCTACGGGGAGGCATGTTCTGGTAGAGAAAATAAGAATGAATACTATAAGTTTCTAATGTTTTGACAATCGTGTACTAGAGGGTTAATTGTATCTTGTAATTTGTTTTGACTTTAGTTTATGGTTTCAAAGTAGGTACAGCAATTTAGTTAATCCCATAAGTTTCGAGAGGTAAGTACTTCATATTTATATATGTCACACCTAAGGTGTGTTACATTATGCTTCATGTTTAGGAAAATTCGACCTATCTAGAGGTCTCTGATTACAAATACAAAGGAAATAAGAGAAAAACTTTATCCGAGGTCCTATTCTATATCAAAATTGTTGGAGTTGAGCAAGTTCTACTTGCGGCGTGTTGTACGTTTGGAGCTAGATTCGGCATCCGACTACTTGACTCCCATCAGGCGCCTTTCAAGATCTGCTTGTTGTTCCTTCATCTCTCTTATTTCTGCTAGTGCGGTCACCATTTGATTCTGAAGCGTCCCTGTGTAGATTTGGGTAATTTCGTGTAGTCCTTCCAGACGACGGATGTCCGCGGCATTACCCTAAGTAGCAGCATTGATCTCGCGAACTCTGGCTGCTTGCTTGTCCGCATGGTAGTTCTGGGTAGCTATAGTGCCTACAATAACAGGAAGTGCTCGATCAGCTGAGCCTCCCCACTGACATTGTAAAAATCTCAACACATGCTGAAAGGAGGGCATACACCTAGTTGGCGGCTCCAGTAGTAGAGATGGCTTCCCCAGATGGGGATGGGTCCTGGTTGATATGGTCTGACTTCGGGAGGATGAGGAGCGGGAGGTTCGATCACTTCCGGCTCGGAGTCTGTTCCACTAGTAATTTCCTCGACCTCCTCGTCGACTTCGAATTCCTCTCCGACTTCGACTTCGAATTCTTCTTCGATTTCCTCCGGATCTTCTTCTATCCAGCCGCCGTTGCCTTGGTTTGGGTAGTAGGGATCTCCCCGTAAATGGAATCCGGCCATTTGTCTGTACTAGGATAGAGGTACGAGAATTTTATAAGAAAAGAAATTTCTATTTAACGACATCCTACGTTTAACTATATCTTATGGAGCGCAAGTATTTCATTGTACTATTATTTATAACAATACTCCTATAGTATTTCAAATTGGTGAATTTAAAATAATTTGTATTTGGTAAGTTTTTGGCTTGTTGTCTACTACGACCATTCCTCGACGTACATTGGTCAAATCCAGGATAAATATAGTTGATCAGGCTATATTTATTCTCGATTTGATTACATACCCCAAGGCCCAATCGTAGTGTCGCAACTTGCCTTAATATTTTTTTAGAAAACTTGTCATGATACGAGACTGATACATGCGAGTAAAAATGTATATATTTAAAAGAAAATATATTTTTATGAAAACGTTTTGTCAGAGGGTTTTTGGTTCCCGTTGCATTTATAGTTTGTATATCTTATGTGGTTCGATATACTTAGTTCACTATAAACAATGCTCTGATACCAATCTGTCACACCCCCAAACCAGAATGGCGGAAACATTCGGGGGTGGATGACTTCACGTAGTACCATAACAATTGAATATTGTAAAGAAAGTAACACAACCATCATATATATAATAAAAACGTATATTGTTGCATTATACATATTTCCAAAAGAATATTACAATATGATGATGTAAATGTTTAATAATAAACTTCCTTAGCATTCTTTCTTCAAAAGCTGGTGGTTACCTGTATTACTGATTCCCTGAGAAATACAAGTGGTTTCGAAAAAGTGTCAACAATTAAGTTGGTGAGTTCATAAGTGTTTTGTATTGAAAAGTATGTCCTTTTGGTAGCAAATCAATGAACGAGGTTTTCAGAAAATCCAATATTTTCTATAAATAGTTTGAAAAGTTCCCAAAGTTGGAGTGCGTTAGTATTTTTCGTATTTGACTGATAAAGATAAACTTTGTGCTCAAAATAATGTAGAAAACTGAATGCATATATGAATCTCGTAAATCAAACTTGTTTTTATACTTTCATGTGAGTCTTATAACCATACTATTGACACTGACTGCCAGTAACAACATTCTTCAGGTGTTGTAGTGTTATGACATTTGTCACCCCAGACCTGCCGGTCTAACTGTAGCTAACAGTTTAGGTGCGGGGTTGTCAATCCCGTATAGATGTATACACAAGTATCACGCTCTCCCTCCAAGAGATTATGGTATATAATACAGGACTTCAAATGCATACATAAGAGTACGTTGAAGTTTGAATATCTCACATCACTTAGTATAAATAGATTTACGATAAGAAAGACTTTACTTCATTTTGTTTGAAAGTATTTCGTTTTTCAAGATGTATACGTAAGAATGTATGAATAACTTGCTAGCTATACCCATTATAGTTTTTCAGAAAGAATGTTCCATTTGGTGAAAATAACTTGATGATATACTAGCCCTTTATACGTAAAGTAAGTTGTTGGTATCGATAATCAATAAGATAGATGTTACATTTATGTTTATAAAACGATACTTTTACTTGTATTGTACTTGTATCCCCCCCCCCCTAAAACATGAAAAGACTTGAAAGGTAGGGGTATGAACTCACTTGTTTGGTTTGAAGAGAGTGGGGCTAGAGTCGAGCAGAACTTCAACCGCAGAAAGCTGCGTCTTCGAGCTCTTCGGTGTGACAACCGTCAATTTTCGGTCAAGTCAAAGTTAACTAAAGTCAACAAGTCAAACAAGTCAACTCAATTTGCCCGTAGGTACTAGAGTTTACGTTATGTAATTTCTAAACGACTCGCTATTCTAATGAGAGATCATAAATCGAAAAGTGTGAACATCTAGATCTCCTTAACCTAAAATTGTGGTACGTGGCGAGCCAAACCGATAAAACAATGTTGCATACTCATCGGGAGTATGCAAGATCCTTAAACAAGGCTTAACAGGGTTTACAAACCTCGTATTGCGAAGCCGGACACTCACATTCGTCACACACGAAACCGCTCTCAATCGTTTTCACTCTATCTCTTCTTATCGAGAATCTCTCCCAAATCTCTCTAAGTATGTGAAATCTCTCCCAAATATCTCTTTGTTTGAGAAATCTCTCCAAGAATGTCAAATCTCTCCCAAATCTCTTTAAGTATGTGAAATCTCTCCCAAATATCACTTTGTATGAGAAATCTCTCCAAGAATGTCAAATCTCTCCCAAACCTCTCCAAGAATGTGAAATCTCTCCTAAATATCTCTTTGTATGAGAAATCTCTCCAAGAATGTCAAATCTCTCCCAAATCTCTCCAAGAATGTCAAATCTCTCCAGAATGTCTCTTTGTATGAGAAATCTCTCCAAGAATGTCAAATCTCTCCCAAATCTCTCCAAGAATGTGAAATCTCTCCCAAATATCTCTTTGTATGAGAAATCCCTCCAAGAATGTCAAATCTCTCCCAAATCTCTCTAAGTATGTGGAATCTCTCTCAAATCTCTCTCAAAATCTCTCTCAACTTTCTATAATCACTCGGGGTATCTCGACCCTCGAATTTGGCGAAAACAGTCCAAAAACGGAAGTCTACGCGAAAAACGGACTTAAGGAGCCGAAACTCCTCTTAGGACCCAAAACCCCTCTTAGGACCCGAAAGTCCTCTTAGGAACCGAACCCTTCTGAGCCGAAGACTGCTGAACCGAACCCGAAAGGTCCTCTCGGACCCGAACCTCGCCTACACAACCGAACCCGAACCTTCGGCACATTTCGGGTCTGATCACCTTCGCTTCAGAGACCGAGCCTTCGCTTCTAAGACTACCGAGCCCTCGCCTTCGCTTCTTACTTCTGGTTCGCCCCATTTCGCTTCCGGCTCGGCTTCAGCAAGGACCGAACCTCAGCCTAGGGACCGAACCTCGGCCTAGGACCGAGAGGTCTCGGTGGAAGTGCTTTTTTTTCCCAGTTTTCGACTAATTTCGCGTTTTGGGCCTGTTTTTAATTGTTTTAACACGGGATTTTCACCCAAAACTTTATTTTAACATATAAGACCCCCTTAATTAATGATTTATCACGTTTTGAAGATAAAACCTTATCCAAAAGAGAGTAGGTGAAGTACAAAGGTAGAGTATTGACTTTACTTTATTTTATGACACAAGCAACCCCATACCCACTCCATGCTTAACCCACACTCCTCCCCACCATACCTTGTCACATCCTTGTACTTTTTACCCCTCTCACAAACCACCCCCACGTTTTAGGGTTGGTCACTCAACCTCTCTCCTCATTTTTCTTCAATTACTTTCATTTCACCAAAGATCCAACTCCAACTTTTCCCTCAAACTTTTCTCTCTAATTCGAGATCCCAAGGTTGATCATCAAGTGTTCCTCCACATTTGGTAAGCAAAATCCATCCTCCTTATGATTATTACCCATCCTCCTACTCAAAATCATAGATTGCTTACACAAACTCCATCACATTCTTGTTAGATCTTCGAACCGTCAAGTGATTCTTCAAGTGTTCTTGGGTTGAACACTTCTTCTCTCCATCATCCATCTTCTGAAATCACTCAAGGTGAGTTCATACCCCTACATTTTTATGTTTTCTCGAGTTTTAGGGGGGGGGGGAATACAAGTTAAAACACCAAGAACATAACTAAATTTTTCTAACAGCATTCATCAGGAAAGTTGGACTCCATTCACGGACTGTTTTCGACAACTTAAACATTTTTGTTTGAAAAACTGTTTTGGTTCTAATTAGTTCCAGTTCTTAGCTTTAAAATGACTACTTTCCCATCTCCATACGATTTTTCTACAATTTATGGTGATTTTTACAAAATTGTCTATCATTTCAAACACCAATCCGGACCAGTCTGTGATTATGGACTTTTTCACCCAAGTTGAAGGTCATTAAAATTCATGACAAAGATTATGAGTAAACTATACACATTTTGGGAACTCTCAAAATTTACGGATTTAGTTTTCGACTTCGTATGATTTTTCTATGACTTTTCTAAAACAGTACAGAAAGGTTAAATTTAGTTAACAACATATAACTTTCATAACACTTTGTATTATGTTGAGCAAAGTGTATAACAATAAGATCTAAGTATTGAATGAGTTTCCTTGTTAGTTTATCATCATAAACTGAGACTTAGTCATTCATGATAAGATTATTCATTCATTTAGAACACGTATATTAAGCTATAATGAGCATAGTTTATGGATTCATAACACAAATGCGTTTTCATAAAAGAGTTCTTATACATTACAAGCGTTTTGGATAAACTATAATAGGTATAGTTTATGTATCATTTACTTTTCAAACTTATTTATCAAAGGTTTTTCAGTTTAGTTCACGTAAATCTGCTAATGAATAAATTTGTGAGTCATTCACTTCGGGTTACTTCCAAAGTAACAAAGTCAAAAAGTCCTGTAAATTGTAACCAGAGTCTCTTGTAGGGAGAACGTGATAGTTGTGTATAGATCTATATTGGGTTTGACAAACCCACACCAGAGCTGCTTGCAACAGCTAGACCGGCAGGTCTGTGGTGACAAGTGTCATTTAACGGCGACGCCTGAAGAACGTCGTATTATGAGGCCGTCTATGTCAAGTATGGTTATGATAGCTCACATGTGGTATTAACAATCATAAGATTTACGGGTTCTAACTTTAAATTAGCGAGTTATGTCTATTTAGCTCACTGAAATTACTTTAAGTATGGAAAAATACTTGTACGTCTTCATATTAAAAAGGGTTTTATCTTCATTTAAAATCACTTTTTATATCAATTACAAATATCGATGTATATTTTCAGTCTTAGTATTTAAGACTACACACCATTCATTACGAGAGTTTTTCTCAAATCAGAAAGGGTTTTATGCCGATTTAAAACCACGTTTATATCATTAACTATGGAAATTACTTTCTCGGTCTTGGTATTTAGGACCACATAACTTTTATAAGGAAAATATTGGATTTTTCTTGGTAACATACATCTCTTTACAAAGATCGATTTTCAAACTCTTACTGTCAAAAGCTTATGAACTCACCACCCTTTGTGTTGACACTTTTCAAACTACTTGTATTCTCAGGAATTCAGTGAAAACAGGAAATCAACCACGTTTTGAGGATGGGACGATAAATCGTCAAACAGTTCATTTTGTATCATAATGTAATTGATTTGAATCATGTAACATATACTTTGGTGTAACATTCTCAATTATATTTATGATGGTTGTATTTACTTTGAGCACTATTATACTCGTTGTTGTGATACTCTACATGAAGTCCTCCACCCCCGGACGTTTCCGCCATCCTTGGTTTGGGGGTTGTGACATTCGGGGATCTCGGTAACGTAGAACCTTCGTCGGGGGCTCTGGTGCGGAAACCGAGGGCGTCGGGACAGCTTCTGGTGCTTGAAAGTATGTGGGAGTAATTGAGAGTTTTGAGAAGGTGTGCCAAAATCCGTAGCTCAAGCCTTCTATTTATAATGCTGGAAAGTCGAGTACGTTGGGCGTACCACCGGAGTATGCTGGGCGTAACTTTGCGTCATGGCTTACAACTCGAGTCTAGCTAGGCGTAGAGCTGCAGCCGATGGGACTCAACCCTGCACCTGAGTACGCTGGGCCTACTCCTACATTACGTTGGGCGTAATCCCGGCTTCCGTCTTCTAAATTCCGTAACTTTCGCATACAGGCTCCGTTTTTCGCGTTCTTCATATCCACGCGTAGGTGAGATTATGTTCTACAACTTTCATTTAGACTCCGTCGGCTAGTTTTGACTTTATTTTTAATGATATGTTTTTAATAGGCCGGGACTGCTAAAGTCCGTTAAAAATTCATAGTTTCTTTATTCGACGTCGGTTTTCGTTTGTCTTTTTATCATTTTACTCCTATTGTGGAGACCTTCAACTTTCGTTTAGGTTGCGATAGCTAAATAACGCTCGATCTTCAATTCGAGTTTTTAGCCATCTACTACGGTTACGAAACTGAGAAAATTCGTAACTTCTTCATACGAGGTCCAATTTGGGCGATCTTTTTATGTATGTTTACAGTTTAACGAACTCTACAACTTTTGTTTAGATACTTAAGGCTAAAATACATTTTATTGTAATTTCTCTTTTTACATTTAAATAATGTTTTAACGGTGTGTCGTAAATATTCGAGTGGTTATAATATCTTCAATATAACCCGGTTTTGAATGTTCTTTATGTTTTTGGAAACCTTGGCACGATATCTAACATTTGATGCATCTCAATTTAGATATTTGAACACTTTATTTTTGAGGTTAATTTCGTTGATTCCAAATAGTTTTCGTTGTATTTGACTTTTGAGTGTTACACTGCTTTTGGAAAATATAGGGTTGTCACAAAGAAAACCCTTGTGCCACCATAGTAACTGAAGATCGATGACTATATTCCTCTCAATCAAAGTTCATTCCAAGGTGTGTTCATGTGACATCCCCAATTTTCACGGCCAAAAAAGACCGATTTTGTTTATGCTTTATAAAAATCAGAGTACTTCATTTCATAAAAAGGTTGCGGAATTTGTTCCCAGAAAAACATGGTAAATACGTTATTAAAACATTTTCGAAGAAACGTATTTATTTCATTTTAAAACGTTTGGGATGTCATCGTTAATATAGAAACATAGGTATAAACAGAACTTACAATTATTTACACTAGTGATCTACATCTCTTTAAATCTCTCAGTGTAATGTCACTTCATATCGTCACCTGTGATATAAATAAACTGAGTGGGTCAGGTTGGGAAACCTGGTGAGTACATAGGGTTTTCAACCCACAATAATATAATTATTATGTTCAATCATCAAAAAATTAACCCAATTACCCATCCCCATTATTTTCTTTACTCTTAAGAATTTAACCTAAGAGTCATCTATCCTGCATTCGTTTATTCCGAAGTCCCTTACTTCCAGGGTTATAGGACTGGCACTAAATCCATAGCTGCCGATGTTCGTTCGTTAAGCACTAATTCCATAGCTGCTATATCATACTCATCGGGTACTAAATCCATAGCTACCAGTGTTCAATAGGTACTAAGTCCATAGCTACCAATTCCTAACAGGTACTAAATCCATAGCTACCAGCGTCTAAATAATAGGTACTAAGTCCATAGCTACCAATTCCTAACAGGTACTAAATCCATAGCTACCAACGTCTAGCAGGTACTAAGTCCATAGCTACCGGTGTTTGTCCCATAGGCACTAAGTCTATAGCTGCCAATGTATACTCACATCATCTTCTATCTTTCATCATTTATCTACCCATCTCATACCCAACATATTCGTATATATAAAATACGTATACAGTTTAAATTCTTTAAAACATGTATAAAACGTTCATCCAGCATAGACAGCAAGTATTCAGATAATATGCACACATAGCACGTAGTTTATATAAAATGCTTCATATCTATGTGTAAGATGAAAGGGACTATGCACTCACCTGAAAGGTGATGACTCAGCACTCGGACAGCGTTTCGAAACTCTCAAAACGATTTTCCTTCGATAAAACCTAGTACCAATACCACTAGGGTTTACTCTAACGATAACCGCGACAAATTAATTAGTCTGACGATTATTATTATTATATAAGCGTTAATAACACTCAATATAACTCATAATAATAGCCCAAATAATTATTTTAAGAACCTAATAACATTCCTATAATTATTTGAAAGCTATATTAAAAATTGCGTAAGCGTAGCACACTTACAGCGAATTTTATCGAAAACCAGAACTTAATTGGAGCAGCGTTTCGAAACCGAAAGGCTCATTTTCTCGGGACTCCGGGAGCCTCGGGGCTTCCCTCGGGAGCTAGGGATTTTATCTAGGGCTTAGGGGGGGTTTTGGAACTCTAGAGAGAGAAATTAATGAGAGAAAGAAGAGATTTTGGAGTGAAGAATTATGGCAGCCTCGGCCTTCAATTTATAGCCAGAGCTTCGGACCTTACGCTGGGCGTACCGAGGGTACACTGGGCGTACTCCTCGGATAAGACCACCAGCTCGGACCCAGCTGTCTTGCACCCATTGGATGGATCAGATCGGACCTACGCGGGGCGTAACCTCTTCGGACGCGGGGCGTACTGCGAAGCGACGTGTCGTAAATCCGAAGCGAAGCGTGATCAGCAAGCGACGGCCCTGATTGAGCCACATCATCACATTCGCAACAGATTTCGCAAATTCACTTTCCGACTTCTAAAAATCATAACTTTTTCATACAAGCTCCGTTTTCGACGTTCTTTATATCCACACGAAGGTGGGAACATACTCTACAACTTTTGTTTAGACTCCGTCAGCTAATTTTGACTTGATTTTAAATTTTATATTATTAACAGGCCGGGACAGGATTGGTCCGTTAAATCCTCATAACATCTTCATCCGATGTCCGTTTTCGCCCATCTTTTTCTCGTTACGCTACTCTTAACGAGATCTTCGATTCTAGTTCAGGTCGTGTCGGCTAAAAACCGCTCGATCTAATATTCGAATTTCGGGTTGTACACTGCTAGTCCGAAACTTCGAAAAATCATAACTTCTTCATACGAAGTCAGATTTGGGCGTTCTTTTTATCGATGTTCTTAGTTTAACATATTCTACGACTTTCGTTTAGAGCGCTAAGGCTAAATCTCGCTCTATCGTAAATTCACTATTTACGCTTCCCGGTGCCGTGCCGGTTCCGTCGCGAAACTTCGACGGGTCATAACTTCTTCGTTATAACTCGGATTTCAGCGTTCTTTATATGTACGGAAATCTTCTGACATATTCTACATCTTGGTTAAGATTATTTATTATAAATGATCTTTTGTCTAAAAGTCGTTTTCAACCCCTATTGCCTCTAATTTTACTAGCCCGGATTTGCGGGCGTTACAATTATCTCCCCCTTAGGATGATTACGTCCCGGAATCATCAACGAAACAGGGCTCGTATAATGACTCAATACGTCATCTCTTCATCCTAGGTGATAATTATAACTTCTATATTCCTTCAAGTCTATCTCTCAGACTTATTGACTGTAAGCAGTACTCGATCGTGCACCTGCTCTCTACCTCAGGCTAGACTCCAAATTATGACCTATCATCATGTGATGCACATTTAGACTCGGGTCTCTTAGTGTTAAATTTAAAAACAGAATATGCCTTCCTTCATGTTCTAATGCGATATAATCACACTTTAACATGTACCATTTCTAGCTACCAACTTCTTTAACAACGAGTGCGATACTTCTATTGATCGTTTTGATTTCAATTGTTTGGTTAAAGTCGGACGCTACATCAAACTTGGTTCTCTGAACCGCGTAACCTACTCATCGTAGTCGGACTCAATGTGATATGACCACTAGGGTCGGGATAACAACAATCTTCCTAGTCATTACCGAAACAATGGTAACGACATACTTGAATAAAACGAAATCAATTACTAGCTTCTTGGTAACCTTGTGACTTTCCCTGATCCAAGTGTGAGTCCTGTGCTTCCGGTAGTATAGGCCTCTACTACCATTCACACCTACTCATACTCGTCCCAAGTATTGTCCCGCAGTTTCCCAAGTCACCATGCAGCGAATCACACAACAATTTAACACACCAGATAACAAAACGAAGATTTTATTATTTCTTGCTGCTTTATTTTTCCTTGGGCAGTCTCTGGACATGTACCCCTTGCCTCCACATCCGTAGCATACTTTATCATTATGTGTGCAGTCTTTGGAATAGTGACCAGTCCTCTCACACTTGTAACAAGTCACTTCTTCGTTGCACTTCCCACCATGCTTCTTCTTGCATTTATCACACCATCTCGCTTCACCTCCATCTCCTCCTCCAAGCTTTGAGAATTTGCTTTCCTTGTTCGACCTCGAAGACCCTTCAAACTTCCGCTTCTCTCCTGCCTTATCTTTTTCTAGACCCTTTTCTCTTATCTGGGCCTCTACGTTCTTAGCTGCCCTAACAGCTGCTTTCAAGGTAGTTGCCATTTTGACCATTGGGCCAAAGTCAGTGGGTAGTCCGTTAGCAAACCTATCAATCTTGGAGAGTTCAGTAGGCACCAAGTAGGGGAATAGCTTCATCCTCTCGGTGAATGTGGTGGCATACTCATCAACACTCATCTTCCCTTTCTTCAGGTTCTGAAACTCGTTGTTTAGGTCTATCAGATCTATCTCCGAGCAGTACTGCATTTTCAACTGTTCCAACAACTCTTCCCATGACATCCTTAAGGCTTCTCCTCGTGGCACCGTATCTGCCAATAGCTTCCACCAGCTCAAAACTCCAGTCTTTAGTTGTCTTACGGCAAAGACGGTCTTTTGTTTCTCGCTACAGTCGCAGCTTTCAAACACCATTTCCATCTCGAATATCCAATTCATAATCTCCACAGGTTTTGGGCTTCCTGAGAGACTTGGTGGTTTCGCACCCAAGAAATTCTTGTACATTCGCCCGTCCTTGTAGTTTCTCCTCTCAGGGCCATCTTGAGTCCCCACTTGACTCACTTGGCGGCTGTAGTTCCCTTCCTCCGATTGCTTGGGAATCAGTTCGGGTTGCTCAATGGGCATAATAGGTTCGTCCCTATTCAACATCTGCCTCATTTCTTCCCTTTGTTCAGCTAACATAGCCCAAATCATGGCTTGAACTCCAGCCATGGTGACTGGCTCAGGTGCAACTTCTTCTACAACAGGTATTTGCTGAACCACTGGGGGTTGGTTTCTGTTCCCATTTGCGTTTACGTTTCCGCTATGGGTCCTTGCCATCTTGATCTATACACCGAATAAGGTGAATCTAGACCTTTACGTTTAAATCATCCTTATCACTCCGAAACGTTTACATGCTAGTTCTAATATCGTAGTCGTACGTTTATAATCCTAAACACATAAGGTTTCCAGATCCGGTAGGCAATAGACCATAGATCCGAACAATTAACAACATATCATGCACAAAGCATTTAGCACATAAGAGTATTTTAGGCATAATTCCTAAAATAAGCTAGTGCTCACACCTCACAATCATCGCTTAGCATTCTAAGTTCAATTCTAGAAATAAATCCATATTCCTAGTTCGCTTAAACTAATGCTCTGATACCAACTGGGACATCCCCAATTTTCACGGCCAGAAAAGACCGATTTTGTTTATGCTTTATAAAAAAATCAGAGTACTTCATTTCATAAAAAGGTTGCGGAATTTGTTCCCAGAAAAACATGGTAAATACGTTATTAAAACATTTTCGAAGAAACATATTTATTTCATTTTAAAATGTTTGGGATGTCATCGTTAATACAGAAACATAAGCATAAACAGAACTTACAATTATTTACACTAGTGATCTACATCTCTTTAAATCTCTCAGTGTAATGTCACTTCATATCGTCACCTGTGATATAAATAAACTGAGTGGGTCAGGTTGGGAAACCTGGTGAGTACATAGGGTTTTCAACCCACAATAATATAATTATTATGTTCAATCATCAAAAAATTAACCCAATTACCCATCCCCATTATTTTCTTTACTCTTAAGAATTTAACCTAAGAGTCATCTATCCTGCATTCGTTTATTCCGAAGTCCCTTACTTCCAGGGTTATAGGACTGGCACTAAATCCATAGTTGTCGATGTTCATTCGTTAAGCACTAATTCCATAGCTGCTATATCATACTCATCGGGTACTAAATCCATAGCTACCAGTGTTCAATAGGTACTAAGTCCATAGCTACCAATTCCTAACAGGTACTAAATCCATAGCTACCAGCGTCTAAATAATAGGTACTAAGTCCATAGCTACCAATTCCTAACAGGTACTAAATCCATAGCTACCAACGTCTAACAGGTACTAAGTCCATAGCTACCGGTGTTTGTCCCATAGGCACTAAGTCTATAGCTGCCAATGTATACTCACATCATCTTCTATCTCTCATCATTCATCTACCCATATCATACCCAACATATTCGTATATATAAAATACGTATACAGTTTAAATTCTTTAAAACATGTATAAAACGTTCATCCAGCATAGACAGCAAGTATTCAAATAATATGCACACATAGCACGTAGTTTATATAAAATACTTCATATCTATGTGTAAGATAAAAGGGACTATGCACTCACTTGAAAGGTGATGACTTAGCACTCGGACAGCACTTCGATACTCTCAAAATGATTTTCCTTCGATAAAGCCTAGTACCAATACCACTAGGGTTTAGTCTAACGATAACCGCGACAAATTAATTAGTCTGGCGATTATTATTATTATATAAGCGTTAATAACACTCAATATAACTCATAATAATAGCCCAAATAATTATTTTAAGGACCTAATAACATTCCTATAATTATTTGAAAGCTATATTAAAAATTGTGTAAGCATAGCACACTTACAGCGAATTTTATCGAAAACCGGAACTTAATTGGAACAGCGTTTCGAAACCGAAAGGCTCATTTTCTCGGGACGCCGGGAGCCTCAGGGCTTCCCTCGGGAGCTAGGGATTTTATCTAGGGCTTAAGGGGGGTTTGGAACTCTAGAGAGAGAAATTAGTGAGAGAAAGAAGAGATTTTGGAGTGAAGAATTATGGCAGTCTCGGCCTTCAATTTATAGCCAGAGCTTCGGACCTTACGCTGGGCATACTCCTCGGATAAGACCACCAGCTCGGACCCAGATGTCTTGCACCCATCGGATGGATCAGATCGAACCTACGCGGGGCGTAACCTCTTCGGAAGCGGGGCGTACTGCGAAGCGACGTGTCGTAAATCCGAAGCGAAGCGTGATCAGCAAGCGACGACTCTGATTGAGCCACGTCATCACCTTTGCAACAGATTTCGCAAATTCACTTTCCGACTTCTAAAAATCATAACTTTCGCATACGAGCTCGGTTTTCGACGTTCCTTATATCCATGTGAAGGTGGGAACGTACTCTACAACTTTCGTTTGGACTCCGTCAGCTAATTTTGACTCGATTTTAAATTTTATATTATTAACAGGCCGGGACAGGATTGGTCCGTTAAATCCTCATAACTTCTTCATCCGATGTTCGTTTTCGCCCATCTTTTTCTTGTTACACTACTCTTAACGAGATCTTCGATTCTCGTTCAGGTCTTGTCGGCTAAAAGCCGCTCGATCTAATTTTCGAATTTCGGGTTGTACACTGCTAGTCCGAAACTTCGAAAAATCATAACTTCTTCATACAAAGTCAATTTTGGGCGTTCTTTTTATCGATGTTCTTAGTTTAACATATTCTACGACTTTCTTTTAGAGCACTAAGGCTAAATCTCACTCTATTGTAAATTCACTATTTACGCTTCCCGGTGCCGTGCCGGTTCCGTCACGAAACTTCGACGGGTCATAACTTCTTCGTTATAACTCGGATTTCGGCGTTCTTTATATGTACGGAAATCTCATGACATATTCTACAACTTGGTTAAGATTATTTATTCTAAATAATCTTTTTTCGAAAAGTCGTTTTCAACCCCTATTGCCTCTAATTTGACTAGCCCGGATTTGCGGGTGTTACAGTTCATGAACAAACCATTTTGCTATTCTTATGATGTTCATCATGTGTTCGAGAACATCGATTTTGTTGGTATGTCATATAATGAGTTTGTGGGTTTTCTTGAACGATTCACACAAGATAAGTGTGAGAAACTTTATTATTATCAACCCGATTTACAAATCCCAGAAGGTTTAACCTTTATTTCTAATGAACTTTATCAAGAATTTATAGACATTGCTTATCGATCTGGAATACAAGTTCTTGTTTACATGGACCATTTTGGTACTACTGTGCACGTAACTAAGGCAAATGAAAATGAAAATGAGGATAATTGTTATGTGAAGTCAAACATGTCAATCGAAGGGGAAGAAGGTATTGACCTAACTGACTTCATGAATACACAACAGAGCAACATGGAAGGGGTAACCTATGAAGGAGTAAGTCAGGCAAATGGAAATGAAGATGCCACAGAAGGTGATCCAAAATATGGTGAAGATGAGAATATTCCACATGTGAAAGGAAAACAAATGTTTAATGAAGACATATCTTGGAAGAAGCACATTCTAATCCTAGGTATGAGGTTCACCAACCCTAAACAATTAAAATGCATGCTTTGTAATTATGTTGTAGCAAATGGGTATTAATTGTACTTTGGAAAAAAATGACAGTAAAAGGTTATTGATTAAGTGTAGTGATGGTCAATGCACTTTTAGGCTGTAGGCATCATGGATGAGTGAGGAGCACTCATTCCAAATCAAGTCCCTTATCATTGAGCATAATTGTGCAAGAAATTTAAGTTAGGGTCAATTGTTAATTACAGATGGATTGGAAGTCATTTCACCAAGGAAGTTCTTAATGGAAGTAAAGACTAAATTATGTCTCTTAATGGAAGTAAAGAGGAAGTAAAGACTAAATTTGGCATAGAGGTTAGTATGGGATAATGTAGGAGAGCCAAGAAACATGCAATGTCTCTTGTTGAAGGTACCATAATGGAAAATTATGCAAAGTTGTGGTCCTATGGTGAGGAGATAAAAAGGTCTAATCCAGGGTCAACAGTCAAGTTGTCTGTGAACTCTATGCTAGAAGGGAAAAGTTACTTTATCAGTATATATATACATATATATATATATATATATGTGTGTGTGTGTGTTTTCATGCACTAAAGGAGGGTTAGAAAAGTGGTTGTAGAGGGATAATAAACTTAGATGGGTATTTTCTAAAAGGAATGTGTACTATTCAATTATTATGTGTTGTTGGTAGGGATGGTAACAATCATATATACCCAATAGATTGGGTTGTAGTTTGTGTTGAAAATAAAGACAACTAGAAATGGTTCTTAGAAAACTTTCAAGAAGATATGCATCTTGAAGGTGGGTTTGGTCAGACATTGATGTCAGATCAACATAATGTATGTTTTTGTTCATAATGTCATGGCTTATTTGTTACAAATGTGATCTACTTCTAAATGTTCTGATGATGTAAATACAGGGGATAATTGAAGCAGTGAAGGATTTATTTCCAGAGATAGAACATAGGCAATGTGTCGGCATGTTCTTTCCAATTTCAAGAAGAAATTCCATAGGGCTCAATATGAGAATTTATTTTGGAAGGCTTGTAAGGCATCAACTGAACCTCTTTTCAATTCTACAATGAAAGAGATTCAAATGATTAGCCCTGCTTCTTATGTGCATCTTTTCAAATAGGAAGGGGGTGTGATGCAGTTGGGAATGGGTTGTCTAAAAGCATTAACAATGTTATCTTGGATGCTAGGAAGAAGCCAATTATTACAATGTTGGAAGATATTAGACTATATGTGATGCAAAAAATGTGTACTTTGAGGCAGAAAGGAAGTGGATAGGGACATTTAGATGTATGTCCAAACATAAGGCTTGCCATAAATGAATTGAAAATCCAACAAAGGTACTTTATTATTCTCTGAAACTCTTGTTCACCATAGTAGCTATTGCTAACCATGTTTATTTATAGATACTGGCAAGTGCTTCCTAGTGGCCTGAATACCTTTGAAACAAGAAACTTAGGAGAGTCTTATGGTGTTGATTTGGAAAAAGAAAACATGTACTTGTAGGATTTGGCAACTGAATGGGTATGGTTATGTACACTCAGTGGCAGCCATTCGTTATATAAATAGAGATGTAGAGGCATTTGTTGATCCTTTATATCGTGCTTACATATATATATATATATATATATATATATATATATATATATATATATGAACACCTACAAGTACTCAATAGGAAGCATGAATGGGAGTGCAATGTGCCCCCCCCCCCCCCCCCCCACAGACTACATACCACCATTGCCACCATTGAAAAAGAAGATGCCATGGAGACCCGGTATTAAGAGAAAGAGGGACAGTACTGATATTAGTGGATCACACAGAGTATCCAAGTCAGGAAAAAAGATTGTATGTAGTGTTTGTAAAAAGGAAGGCCACAATAAGTCAACATGTGATGCAGTGTCAAAGCCCCAAAAAAGTAAGGTCAAAAAGAGGAAGGCTGAAGGTGAAGGTGAAACTAGTACATTGAAGAAAGTGAAGGGTGAAGCTAGTGCAATGAAGAAAGGGAAGGGTCAAGTGCAAAGGGGAAATGGTGTAAATAAGGGAAAGGGTGAAGGTGAAGGTGGAAGTGGAATTGGTTTCAAAACAGGATAAGGTGAATGTCGGTCAACAAGTGTTGTGAATAAGAAAAATGGTAAAAAAGAAGGTACATTGAAGTTAAGGAAAAAGTCAGAGTGGATAATAAAGAAAAAGTTGGCAAAAAAGTTTGAAGGCAAAAACGGTGAAAGTGATACATCAACCAAACCAATGGACTTGGATTAAAGGTGTTTTGTTTATGGAGTATGTTAGTTATGGTTAGATGTCTTTATTTCATGTTTGTTATGGTCTTGTTAAGTTTGTTAGTGTGTCTTTAAAACACCAAGTTATGAGATTAATGAATGCATGGATGTTTGTTTTTCTTTTGTAACATGAATGTTAGTTTTTTTGGTTTAAAACATAACATGAATGTTAGTTTGTGATTGTAACATGAATGTTTGTTTATGATTGTACTTCCAAGGTAATTCGACATAACAAAGTACTTTCATATAACGATGTACTTCCACAAAACAATGTACTTCCACATGAAAAAAAAATCAATATATAGTTAACATAACAAAACGTACTTCAACTACATTACTAAATATTAAAATAACATCATATGCAAAAAAATGGTTAACAAAGTACTTTCATATAACAATGTACTTCCACAAGAAAAAATCAATATACGTTTAACATAACAAAAGGTACTTCGACTACATTACTAAATATTAGAATAACATCATATGCAAAACAATGGTTAACAAAGTACTTTCATATAACAATGTACTTCCACATAACATTGTACTTCAACTACAATTGAGGTTATTGTGTTACCAAAAATCCCTCAAAAAGATGGTTCTAAAAACCCTAACATCGTCAACAGCCACCACTAATCAAAATAACCAACAACACATACCCTAATACATACATATTATATTAGCAGATGACGAACGCCATCACTACATTATATTTAATTAAACAATGATTACATTGAATATTTTACATGCCAAAAGCTATCAATCTCCTTACGTCTTGTACTCTTTTGGAACGATCTTAATTTTTTTGGCTTCCTAGGAATACATGTGACTTTGAGAATGGTCAACATAATGTTGTTGAATTCACATATTTTTATAGTTTATTAAAAATACTCATTGTAAAAGTTTTCAACATAAGATCTTTGTTTATGCATATATATGATTTCGTAACTCCTCTTGTACTCTAAGTCTCTAAGCAGTCTTTTCTTTCACTATCTTTGATTCATAATTTGTCATCTTTCCTTGGCATTCTCTTTTTATTTCACTTCTTCCTTCTTTCAGCAATATTTGGATTTGTAAACTCGATTAATTTTGAGTGGGTATTTGATAAGATACTTAGGAAAGTATCTATCATTATTCTTGTATTTGTTTACTTGGGTGTATATATATATATATATATATATATATATATATATATATATATATATATATATATATATCTTACCGCTAATTCTATATCTTTTTCTTTTAAGATATTTTACTCGTTTTCGTTTTGTTGATACATACTATTTATTACTACTTCAAGGCGTTTCCCTCTAGGTAGTTTGTTTTATTAAGGTTGGCCGATTATTGGTTACACTAAGTTCCTATAATCGAGCTTTTGATTAGATATTAGCCCCACAAAACGCTTCATCGACATTGTAATGTAGTTTAGAAAGTTATGTCTATTGTGACTTTACCGTCAAGGTTGTAGATAGCAACTGTTGAATCTATATGCCCAATAATCATTATTGAGTGTTATTGTTAATAATATATGATCAGATAAGGTCACACCCTTATCAAGTTGGCACATTTTTCATATATATATATATATATATATATATATATATATATATATATATATATATATATATATATATATATATATATTAATATGATTATTAATAAATAATAATAATAATTGTATTTATTTGGCGAATAGTTATTGTTTTGTGAAAATAATAATTAAAGAGAGTATAACTACTTATTATATCATATGGTATGATTTATTAAGTCATATATAAAGTTTTGGACACTATGATCAACCATGATTAAGTTAATAAATTAATATCTCATGGTTAATAAACTAGCTAGACAAATTTTGTCTTCTTCTTAAGCATGGCCAAAATCATTTTTATAAGAGAATAGGTTGTTTGTCAACTTTCTTTTTATGTCCCACATGCTTCTAAAAGGCTACCAATACTTTATGTTATTATAATGTAAATGTATGTCTTGCATAGGAGTATAAAATGAAGGTTTTTGCATAAGTTTTTTGCTAGTGTTTACAAGTTTTTTTTTCTACTCTTCCATATGATGGACGAATTCTCTTCTTCTCTCCCTCTTTTTATTGTCTTTTGAAGTATATTGAAAAGTTGGTGCTTAGAAGTACTTCTACTTTTGTGCTTATTTGAGTTAAGCACTTAAAAAGCTTAAGAAGTACTTTATACAAAAAGGAACTAGCATTTCAAGTGTCTTAATCTTTATGATAGATACTTGTAGAAAAAATCGTACTCTTTGATTTTTCTAACTTCATCAACACCCCAAAACCAAGTGGGTTCAAAGGTTCCAAAAGTTGTCATTTTAAAACACTATGTGGTTGTTTTTAATATCATTCTAATCACTATAAATATATCCTAGATGGTTTGGTTTTGTTATAAACTCAAAAATAAACTTGTTATTTTAACGCTTCCCTTGACCGGTTTTTATGAAAAACACACTTATATTTTGTATCAAAACTCATCAATTGTATCAGAGCCATTCTTTATATGTTGGAATGATTTTTTATGTTTGATAATATTTGGTTTTTGGAAAACAAGCATGAATTTCTTTTGGTAAAGAAATATTCATATTTGTCTTCTTTGGCAACTTCTTGTTTAAAATTGCATATTTTTATATATAACCATATTTCATACATTTTGGTTATATAAACGTTGTCTTAGAAAAAAAACAAATAGTTTTTGTATTAATATTTGATATGTTTTTGTGTTTAAACAAGCCATTTGGACCTCTGTGTTGTGTTTGGTTGATATTTATTTATTCATAAAATATAATAGATAAATATGTATTTTTTTTTCATTTGTTTATGTTATGTAATAAATTAGTTAGGCTAGTTGTATTTATTTTTAAATGTAACAAGATGAAGAAATGACCTCTTTGAAGAAGATTTAACGACTTGACACTATAATCCCAACCATGAGCTTCTACTTTTGGTTTTGGGCTTAATTATAGTCTTAATGGTTTAAGTGTTCCAGCCTTCACAACATAAAGACTTGAAGTCTTTTTGCAAGCAAGAGTTGATTTACCAAGTAGGGCTTGAATACCTTTTGAAGAGTCCCTTAAGTCCTTTAGGAAAGACTTAATAATTTTTGTGATGGTTCACAAAAATTATTACTCGACATGGCTTGGTTTATACACATTATCATAGGCGGCTCAACCATTTTGGGGGCTCTAAGCGATCCAAAAATTTAGGGCCCTTTGGCCTTTACTATACTTGGAAATCGAAAACGGATGAGTTGAATATTTTGCAAAATCAGCATCGGTAGAAGAATACAAAGTCGTTTCAGCTTCATGAGTGCAGCCATCGCTGATTTATTCTTCTGCTTCATTTATTTTGTGGTTACCGGATTTGAATTTTTAATGGACTAAATATTTGGACTTTGGAGAATATGGGGCCCCTTAGAATTAGGGGCCCTAAGCCCTACCTTAAAAAAACTCTACATAGAGCCGGCCCTGCACATTATAATGCATGCATGTGATGTTTATTTTATGTTATTGTATGTTATGTTTTATGTATGAAAAATGAGTTTTACATGTCAAATAACATTTTAACATAATATAATATCACTTAGAGTTTTAGTAAAAAAAATATTTAAAAGATAACATAAGATGTTTATAAATGAATATTTATAAAAACGTTTTCACCGGTTACCGGTTAAAAATCGATTTTTTGTTGAAAATAGTTTTATTGTAAAACTTATAAATAGCCAATTTTACAATATTTAAATTTTTTTAAAAGGTGTTTAAACATTGTATAATCTCCATGTCTTTATAATAAATAAGGAGTTTTTGTTAAAAAGACTAAAATTGATTTATAGTATTATAACGACAAATAATAAAACCGTGATTATTTTTGCGTCAAAACTTAATATATGATATTAGTGTTTTTAAATATAACACGACATGTTGATATTATGCTTATGCATTACATATGAGATTTAAAACATAAGTATCGTCACCCAAGTTTTAGTTTATCAAAATGTAACTTTTATCATAAGATGTATAAAATTGAGTTTATAAAATAAAATGAGTTTATTCTACAAATTCATGAAGTCATCATTTTTATTGTTAAAATGAGATTTAAAATTGTGATTTTAAAAATCATCCAAAAACTCCAAGTCTTAAGTATAAAATGAAGTTTTCTTAAGACTATAACTGGTTCTTAACCGTTCTACGACTAAAGTTTAAAATATCATATTTTAGTTTATAATGATTACGGTTATGGTAAATAAAATGAAGTTTTATTTAGTACCTAAAGAATCTCATAACAAGTGATATGAATTTTATAAAATCGTAGATGAATTGTTGGATGCATGCAATATTCATGAGACCATGTTTTTTTATAACCATATTTGTAAAACATATATACAAAACATTTTCTTAAAATGCAAGTCATTGCGGTCCTTTTGAAGAACATTCGGTATCATTTGTATGGTCATATTGGAACAATTAAACTTGACTTGCAGAAAGTCTTGGTTAAATATTAAAAACATACCAAGTGTCTCATCAAGTAAAGCAGATATTCATTATGAATAGCAGAACGTACTCCAAACCTGTTCAATCATTGAATAATGGAAGATCTAAGAGATTGTGCACTCTAATAGACCTATAGTTCAGTTAAGGGAAATACAACATAAACCCATAAATCAAGAAAATATCAAAATAATTAGTATTGTTTCTATTGTGGAAGAAACTGTACAATAAAAGAGGAATTGCTCTTATTATCTTATCGAGCTGAGAAAGTATTACTTGACCAAGAATTCATATATCTATATGATATAAGTATTTATTTTTTCCATCATTCACTTGAGTATTTTACACTTCAGGTGACAATAATAATTAATATTATGTGCTAATGAGTGGAAGAAATATTCAAGTGATTACAAATGAATGGTATTTCGTGTTGACGATATAACAAGTGTTGTTATAGTCTGTATTTGAACGATAGATGCTGTGTACTTATTCTCATAGGAACATGTAGCAGTTGTAAATTTATGAATAAATCTAGATTTACTTATCATTTAGTGAAAGCCCACATTCATGTTCTGAAATGATGTATTCTATGTTAAGAATATTTTCTCATAAATGTCATTTATGAAGTATATCTATAAGCTTTTATTAAATTGATAATTCTCATCATAACACCTAAATAATCAAATTATATTTGATGCAAATTTATCTATGTCATAATCATCATGACTATACAAAAATGAAACACATATACCAACATCAGTAGATTGAAATACACCTTAATGAGACCATCATAACCTTTCATTGTGATAAAGAAAATGATTTTTGTAAACCAGGTCTTCTTGGAACATATTAGGAGTTGTAGAATCAATTCACAACACATTTCGAAAAAAATACTCACTCGTCATTTGCATAGTTCTTCTGGCACATGATCACCTTGTCACTTGGATCTATCCTTTGATATTCGAGGTAGCCTTCGTATTCTCTAGCGGAATAGGGTCACATGGCCACTGGTTGAATGTCTATAGTACAATCTTTTGAATATGATAAAATAGACCTTACAGTCTATTATATGGTGTTTTAAAAGAACTATTTACTTTATAAAAAATTTGGAATTATGGTCGCTGCAACAAATATATATATATATATATATATATATATATATATATATATATATATATATATATATATATATATATATATATATATATATATATATATATATATCCAACCAAACAAATAGGTTAAATATTTTTATTAGACTAACAATGTAATGGTTTATCCTTATCTAAAATGAATGGTTGGCATAGGATTGAAATCGAAAGAGAAATTAATGTTATATTTTCCAAATGCAATCTTTGGTTTCTTGTGATACATTACATACATGATTAGGATTTTCTGAATGAAAATTTTAGGATTAGGATTTTCTGAATGAAAATTTTAGGAATCAGAAAATTTTCTAAATAACATTGTATCCTTGAATTTGAATTGTTCTCCTAAAGTTCATTGAAAATGGAATAATGGAGTTTTTTGAAAAAATAATTGCAATTTTGGTCCAATGGTAAAATAGTATTTTCACTAATATTTAACAAAAGAAATAAAGTTAAAAAGGGTGGAGTGCAAAAATTAAAAACACATGATCAAAACCGATAAAACTCAAAAATCTGAACCAAAAATGCAATATTCAATCAAATGCATCGACAAATTCTCCATGAAGAATTGTCAAACCATTTGACTATTCAACCATTACAATATAAAGAATAAGTCAATTAAATAATAGATAATAAGGCGGTCGGTTTGAAAACAAATGAATTGTTAGTGGTAGAATATTATTCTCGTCGGACTTAAACCTAACAAAAATAAAATCAGCAATAATAAGAATAAGAGTTTGATCCGTTTTGCTCTTTTTAGGCGAAGTAAATTAACCTAGGTTAAAGATAAATAAGGGTTTGATCCGAATTTTCTTCCATTTAGGTATCATAGACCGAGAGAGATTTTCATTACTTGTCTACGCTACTCTTTTCTTTACAATGTATTTTATGTACCACAAACCATTAGAAATAGAGAATTCTTTGAAAAGAAAAATCTAAGTGTTAGAATAGCTAGACCATTTTAAATATACCATATAAACCAAATATCAAACCAATTTAAATATACCATATAAACCAAATATCAAACCATATTTTCTTGCATGATTCAAGCATCATAAAGTTAGATTTAACTATTTTCTTAAAATGGTTTTCTAAAATTGAAGATTATAGAATTTAACCATTGAACCATTTTATTATTTATATATCTTGAGCTATCTTGAATTCTTAATGGTGGTTAATCTAACTATTTAAGCATTATTTAGTGAGGTGGTTGAAAAGCTAATTTATTAATAATTTATTATAGATAATTTATTAAAAAATAAGCTACAATAAGCTATTTGGTTTTATTAAATTCCAATAAAATCATAAAACACTAATTACAATAAATTTAAAAAAATAAGTTTGTAAATATCTAATTAAAGTCTTTTGTTTTTGTCTTTTATATTTTTTCATTTGAAAAATATAACTTACACTTGTCAGTTTTTTCATATCATAAAAAAAAAATAGAAAATTGTCAATTTTTTCATATCATCAAAAAAAAATGGAAAAATGACACCGTATGTAGCACATCAAAGTTTTGATAATTGTCTAGTTTGATCACTAAGGTTTTTTTTTGTGGTACATTAGACCACTAAACTCCATTTTTACCTTCTAATTACATCATTTTTCAAAAAATTAAACGGTTTCACCGGTTACCTTTGCTTAGGTGGCTTTTTTTAAATATTTTAAAATTTAAAAAATCAAATATTCACCTCTGCCTCTAGTAATGCCCTCGTATTGGCAATCTTAACCGGAAACTAGAAATAAACAACAACCCAAAAATCTGTCTCCAAGTCAGATGAATCTGACCTGCAACGTCAGTCTCCTTAGTAGTTCCAGAAATCGTAAATCATAAACCAGTCGTTCATATGGGTTCTTGAAAGAGAACACAAATCGGATACCAAATTATTTACTTAATCTGCAAAATAAAAATCAAAGCATTCAACGATTCATATTGTAAAATGAAGCATGATTCGTATTTTTTCCTTTAGAGGTTAAAAAAACAGATGGGAAAAATGAATGCTATCCAAATCAAAGAAACCAAGATGCAAAAAACAATGTTTGTGCAACAAATATGGAAGAAAACGAATTCGTGGATGCAACAATTGGAATCAAAATCCGAACAAAACGAATTCCCAGATGCAAAATTCGGAATCAAAATCAGAATAAAACCCAAAATGTGAAATCGTGGAAAAGTCCAAATCAAGAACAAAATCCATTATCTAATCTAAAATCATAATAAAAATCAGAAATCGATATACCTGTTTGTGGTATGTGAAGCCGAAGAACTTGAGGTATGGAAGGAGTTCATAGAAAGGGACAATGGAGAATGACTGAAAGACCTTTTCAGCAAAAAATTTACACAAATTGAAGCTTCGACCTGTTCTGGAAAAACAGATGGTGAAATCACCGATGGGGAAGCAGTCGACGGTGGGAATCAGGGATTCCGACGATTTGTAAGTGTCAGATCAATGGCAAACGTCGTCTCCTCCATTTAAGTCGTCAACCTAATCCAACAAATCAGAATCGGAATTAGCAAATTGGGAAAAAGAACCTAGAAGCAGAAAATCAAAAACTAGAAGCAACTCAGAATCGGAAATCACCAAATATCGGAACCCACTTGCAAAGGTGAGAAGGATGCGTGAAGAAGAAGCATAGGAGGAGGCAAGAAGAAGAAAGAGACGTCCAATATATCCAAGGTTAAAAAATTAATTATAATTATACCAAAATATATTATTGCCTATGTGGTCTCAAAATATAAAGATAAATTAATTATAAATACCATGTCAGCCTTGTTACCGAGCAACCTGATAAATTCGAGCATAATGGCTTAATTGATAGGTCAAATATGAGTTTAGTGGTCTATTGTGCAAAAAAAAATAATTTTAGTGACCAAATCGAATAAATGACAAAGGGTTAATGACCTATGAGGGTAACGAACTTTGGTCTTTGTTCATACTTAGGTAACCATGTTTTTTTATATATATTTGACCATTGAACTTGTTTGACATGTTCAAAATATGGTAATATGACTAGTAACTTTCGGTGATATTCTCTTATTATGAACAAGTCAAACAAGTTTACTTGTCAAATGTATACGAAAAAAACATAGATACCTAAATATGGATAAAAACTGAAGTTCTTTACCTATTTTACGAAAATAAAAAATGGGTAATTACAAATCTAGCATTTTTTCTTAATTACATATCAAAAAATAGTCAAAAAATACAACTTAGCCAAAAATAGCCCACAAAATAGTAGTCAACTTATGGTTGACTACGGTCAACGCCGTTGACTACTATTTTAGGCCGAAAAGTACTCTTTCGTGCTAATGGTCTACTTTTTTACGGACTCGTTTACTTTTTCGTGGCCCATTAGCCCATAGTATATAATGAAAAAAATTTCAGATTAGTCATTTTTCCTATTATTTTCTTTGGTTTGGCTACTTTTTTCTCTCAATGGAACACCCGAAGAACAACCCAGTTTGTCTAATTTTCATCAAAATTTTACCGTGTTTGTGATTAGGAGTAGGTTCTGTATATGAGGTTAAATTTTTTTGAATAAAATTGAAAAAATATATATGAAACCTACGGTGTACAAGTGCCTAATGCACAGTTTGTGCAGTGTCGACTTGTACATCTTATTTAAAAATTTAAAAAAAAAATTAAAATCGTACGTTTTTTCACAAAACAGTAGACGAAACTCCAAAAACAGTAAATTAAAAAATAAAAAATAAAAAATAAAAAAAAAAAAAAAACGTATTTTTCCCCTAAAACCGTAGGCTACGGTTTGGGATACCGTAGCTAAACCGAGAGGAAACCGTAGGTTTCCCAAAACCTACGGTTTTGTAGCTTACAAATAAAAAAAATATACAAAACACGAAACAGTAGACGATATGGCGAACAGTAGATGATTTTAGAAACCTATGGTTTCGTGGGCTATATTTGGACATTTACTAATTTTTGGTTAAAAATTGATAATCACTTCCTTAATTTTGCTAGATTAGTAATTACCCCAATAAAAAATGGTTACCTAAATATGGACAAAAACTAAAAATCCTTACCTGTTTTGGTAATATTAGGTTATTTACTCTAAGTAGTCATAAGAATCACTAATGTGTCATGAAATCGGGCTATTGGGTCTTGGTGTCAATCTGGAGTAGGTGTCGTTAGTGAGTTCCTAACTTGATTCCCAGCTACCATCAAAGAACAAAATTGTTAGAACCATCTCAGGACTGTGCCTAAGAGCGGCTCTTAGAATCGTCTCAGGATAGTGTCAAAGTGTCAGAGCAGGCTCCAGCGGTCAAGTTAGACTGATGTGTATAAAGAGATGGTTTATCATATATGGGTATTCATCTTGTTGGGAAGAGTATATGAATATAATGGAGGAATGAGAGATCCTCCTCATGGAGGAGGAGGTGTTCTATTTATAGATCTATGTAAATGGACAATTAGGTTAAGCTTGGGCCAGCCTAGTTCATGCCCAACTAGTCGTGGGCTAGGTTGTGCTGCTAGACCTTTAAAGAGCAGAAAGCCTAGTCCCTTAAGCGCATACAACCTAGCCCTTGACTAACGACATTAACTTCTGATCTACAACCCAGATCTGACACTAATACCCGATGACCCTATTCCATGGCATATAAGTGTGTCATATGACTACTTGCACTTAACATAAAAAATAATTAAATAAAATAAATAAATAAATAAAAACCAAAACGGGCAAGGAACTTTGACTTTTCTCACATTTAGGTAACTATGTTTTTTTTAAATACATTTGATCAGTAAATTTGTTTGTTATGTTCAAAATAAAGTAATATCACCTATCTTTATCGGTCATATTACAATATTTTGAACAAATCAAACAAGTTTAATGGTCAAATGTCTACGAAAAAAACATAATTACTTAAATGTGGACAAATTCCAAAGTTCGTTGCCCTCCTATATCATTAACCCAATGACAAAACTTTAATGTGCTATAGTGTCATTTTCCAAAAAAAAATAATAACAAAATAAATGCTCGTTACGTAGAATACATGGTACAATCATAATGACATCTTTTGTGGCTTAAACATTTTAGAGAAATTTTTGTATGCCTTGTTGTACTTATGCTATGGATTTCTCGGTTCGATAAGGTTAAAAAATATAAATATATTTTTATTTAGTCATATTATTAGTTGAAAACGAAACTTTACCAAATGAACCGGAAATAAATTTGAAGAAATTGAATAGACCTTGACTGCCAGCACTCCATATGTTTCTTGTTTGACAGCTGTTGAAGGAAGGCGATGGGTTTGTTTTTTATGCATCGCATATTTTATCCATCCCAAGAGCATCTGGAAAATGGGCCCAAAAGCCTAGGTGGAACTTCTTTTATTTAGGGTTTGGTTATAATTTCGATCTAATTTTTTAAAAAGTGATGGGTTGTGTTTTTATGGTTTTAATAATTTAGAACATTTGTTTTTTTTATCTATATAAAAAGACTATATCATATTAAACTAGTGGGTGCAAACAACTAATTATAATATCAAATTGAGAAAATTGACAACTAGTTATCATACATGCTGTTATAATATCAAAATTGAGAAAATTGAGAACTATAACACAACATGTCATTATTTATTATTATTTTTTATCGATTTAATTTAAAATTTTTAATTAAAACATGTTATTAAATAAAACCTAATTTTTAAATTAAACATAACATTTAAAAATCTAAAAAAACATTAAAACAAAAAAATTACATTTTTGCCCCTAATTTATTCATTTTAATTTCCATCGTACATAAAATCAGTCAAACTTTCTCAAAGTCGCTTGTGTTTTCGTGCGTCTTGAATATCGACGGCCCTAAATATTTCGTTGTCCCGGATTGAAATCGCATGTGTTCGGGCTCTGAAGTTGAATACTCAACAATATTTTCTCATTTATCTTCAATCACCATGTTATGTATTATGATACATGCATACACAAAATCTTGTAGAACGTCCAACTGATATGGTCATGCCGCATGTTCAACTATGGGTCATTTCGACTTTAGAACTCCAAAAGCATGTTCCACATCCTTACGTGTTCCTTCCTATTTTCTCTGGAAAATTTTGTCTCTAGGTTCCACTGAGTGTCGAAAAGCTTTCACAAATGTGGAATTTGTTGGATATATTATATCCGTAAGTTAATACCTAAACTTATGTTCATTTACATTTACTGTGAAATGAGCATTCGGTGCCTTTCCTGACAAAATATCGTCGAATATTGGTGATTGATCAAGAACGTTCATGTCGTTTTTCAAAGCTGCAACCCCAAAAAAGCATGTCAAATCCATAAATCTTAGGAAACAACAGCCTCTAATACCAACAAAGGCATTCCATGATGATCACTTGTGTACTGGCCTTTCCACGCCACAAGACAATTTCTCCATTTCTAATGTGTGCAATCTATGCTTCCAATCATACCCGGAAACCATGTCTTTCTTCATGCACCGCATATAGTTGTTCTATATCATTCAACGAAGGTTTGCACAAATAAACGTCAATGAAGGTTTCGACAACACCTCTCGCCAATCTATACAAACTTTCTCTTGCAATTCTCTCAAACATTCTCATCTAATCGTCAATCAAATCAGGCGACTCTCTCATTTCCATAAGCTTAATTGCAGCAACATATTTCTACAATTCTGTGAATCATCGTTTACCTCTAACATCATATCTCATTTAGAAAAATTCATACCTGTAACAGCCCGAAATCCTAGGTATTATTTATTCATATATTTTTGGTAGGACTCGGCGAGTTGGAGCTCAAACTCGCCGAGTAGGATCACGGTTTTGGACGCGGGTTCGCGTCTGGACTCGGCGAGTCCACGCTGTTTAATGAAACCCTAATTTCCCGGTCCTGAGCCCTATTTAAAGGACCTTATGGCCCTTCATTGCGGCTACCTTCGACCTTGAGAGCACCAGAGCATTTGAGAGTCCTTGTGAGTGAGAAAAGAGGCCATTATTCACCATCTTTGTGTGTGTTTGCAAGAAAGGAAGAGGAAAGCCAAGCTAGGAAAGTTGGGGAGCTTAGATCTACTTCTATTTCGGCAGAGGAAGCTATTTGAGGTAATATTCAGAGCTTATTCTCGTGTTTTTGTTGATATGGCCAAATCTAGGGTTTCTTCATGCCTTGTTTGCCTTGTATTTGGAGTGTGAGAGGTCCCTTGGGGAAATGGTACCTAGATCTGGACCTTAGTAGGTCCAGAGAGTCCCAAATGCCCTACTTTATGCCTTTCCTTTTGAGTTGGAGATTTAGGTTACCATTTTAGAGGTCATTTCACCAAAAGGAGCCTTGTAAGCGTTGCATGGTAGCCAAGATTATGACTTTACGTGATGAATGTGCTTGGAAGGACTGGATCTATGAGTTAATGGAGCGGATCTGACCTCAGGAGCGAGTTTGAGTTGATGCATGGCATGGACTCGCCGAGTCTGAAGAACAGACTCGGCGAGTAGCATGAAGATTGTCTTTAACCACTCATCAAGTGGACTTGGCGAGTTAAAGGGTTGACTCAGTGAGTCAGAGAGGGTTGTCGAGTGGACTGAGTCAAGCTGAAACTCACCGAGTTGTTCTTGACACTCGGCAAGTTGAGTCGTGGTGGCCCCGCGATTCATGCCAGGTGGAACTCGTCGAGTTAGGGGAGTACTCGACGTGTCAAGAGAGGATCCTAGGGAGGCAGTGAACACGTATAGACTCGCCGAGTCACTCTAGTGCACTCGCCGAGTCCGGTCAAAGTTGACCGTTGACCGTTGACCAGTGTTGACTTGATAGGGGGTAGTCAACCTTAGTTGAGAAAGTGTTAATTAGAGATATATTGTATTATAGGAGGATTATAGCTCGGAGGATCAAGCGCGAGTGATTCCGGGATTTGCGAGTATCGAGATACGTGAGGTGAGTCTTCTCACTATACTTTACCTTGATTAGGTAATCAGAGTTATGTGACAGAGTATTTGTATGCTATGTATGTTATGTGTTGTACTGCATTATTTCTATGTGATTTATGTTGTGCATGTTTATAGAGTTGGAACCGGAAGGTTCACAGAGTTAGAACTAGAGGGTTCACAGAGTAGGGTCCACGGACCCACAGAGTTATAGCCTCGAGTGGCTAATTTGTGTTATATGTGGTATTTTGGGGAACTCACTAAGCTTTGTGCTTACAGCGTTGG
This sequence comes from Lactuca sativa, assembly GCF_002870075.4. Lineage (NCBI taxonomy): Eukaryota > Viridiplantae > Streptophyta > Magnoliopsida > Asterales > Asteraceae > Lactuca > Lactuca sativa. Next base: position 35,664,858 of record NC_056628.2, read on the forward strand.
TGTTATTTGTTTCAGGTACTAGTGATGACCGTGGGAAGGCGCCGGCTTGATCAGTACACATACATGGGATTTTTATGATATGTGATCTTGGGATGCTTTGTATGACATTGATTGGAGTTTCAAACATTGATGTTTTTATGAAAATTAAATGAAAATGTTTTTATATTATGCGAAAAATTGTTTTGAAATTTACGTTGTTACAAGTTGGTATCAGAGCCTTGGTTTGAGGGATTCGAGTACACCTTCGGGCGTATTTGATCTCAAACTGAGGATTTGAGAAGTACTTTCAAAAAGAGTAAAAGATTTTTGGAGAAACGCAGAGCAGTGTGTGTGTACGATCGGTCCGCGCCCGAACGGTGATTTCCTAAAATACCCTCATGTTATGTGATATTGGTATTGATATGATGTATTCGCATGTTAGAGTAGGCTAGGTATTCCTATTAGGACTAGAGTGGCCTGATTTGTGATGACTTAGCCTAGGGAGAGGTGAGCTACTATGAGATGACTTAAGAGTGAGTAGGTAGCAGCGAGGGGCTTATGAGAGATCTATTAGAGAGTGGCCTATGCATGATAGAGTACTTGGAATTGGGATCCGAAGAGGAGGGCTTGGGGTGTATTCTGATACGGTGCAGACAGTAGTATTGGGCCCGTACTACTGAAAGCACCAGGGCGGAGTACAACCCAAGTACGAATCTTTGGAATACCAAGGATCAAGGAGGAATGAGTTGTCGAGTGTGAGTATGCTCGAATGGATTGTAATTTATCATATGTTTTATTTCAGAGGTAGATCACGGTGAGGACACCTCTTATGCCTGAGAGCAGTGGGACCAGTGATGAGGAGATCCGTCGGATCATCCATGAGGAGGTGGTTGCGGCCATCAGGGCAGAGATACCAGAGATGTTTGAGTCTATTAAGACCACGCTGATTGAGACCTTCGATGAGCGTTATGCCGCTCTTTCTGAGGCTGCTGTTGCAGCGTCCACCGCAGCTATTGCTGCCGTGAGGCCGCAAGGTGGTGATGCGTTGCTGTTCCGGGAGTTCAGCAACACAAAACCGCCAGAGTTTGATGGGACCCAGGACCCAGTGGCAGCTATGAGGTGGATTTCTGACATAGAGGGGTGTTTCTTCACTTGCTCATCTCCTGAACATTTGAAGGTTCGGTTCGTGCTGAACCAGCTTCGCTTGGGAGCAAAGGACTGGTGGAAGTTTGTGACGGCGCACTTTACGCCTGCTGAGCTTGCGGCGGTGACCTGGGAGAGGTTCACTGCCATGTTCCGAGATGAGTACGTTCCCCAGGTGGAGAGGGAGCGTCTGGCCCAGGAGTTTCTGACCCCCAAGCAGGGTACTGAGTCTATTACGGTGATTACCAGGATGTTCCATGAGAGGGCGATGTTCTGCCCTGAGCACGTGTCTACGGAGCAGGCACGTATGAGCCGCTATCTGAGTATCTTGAGGCGGGACATTCAGGAGTTCGTGGCAAACTCCTCGTACTGGACATTTTCTGAGCTTCAAGAAAATGCCCGGAAGAGGGAGATTGAGCTAGAGACCCAGGCCAGGGAGGAGGCGGAGTCTCAGGGGAGGGATCGGCGACCGGCGCAGTCTCAGCCGGCAGCCAAGCGGGCCAAGCCCGCTGATCCCAAACCAGGGAGCCAGAAGGGTCGCACTTGTGGGAAGTGCGGCAAGGGTCATGAGGGAGTCTGCAGAGCAGGATCTTGCTACAAGTGTGGCAAGGAAGGGCATATGCCCAAGGACTGCCCCAGGGGATTTGCAGTGTGTTTCCACTGCAACCAGACCGGACAACGGAAGGCGGAGTGTCCGCAGTTGCGAGGATCATCTCAGGGAGCATCTCAGGGATCTGCCCCTGCCGCCATCAGAGCTACCGAGAGTCGGCCAGTGAAGGCCGAGGCGCCGAGAGCTCGAGGGAGGGCTTTTCAGTTGACCGCGGAGGAGGTCCGCGCTGCGCCCGATGTTGTGGCTGGTATGTATTCTTTCGTGTATTTATTTTGGTGTTGAGATATTATGCTTATATTATGTTATGCGTAGGTACTTTCCTTGTGAACTATGTAACTGCTTTAGTGTTATTTGACTCGGGTGCGAGTCGGTCTTTTGTGTCTTTTGCCTTTAGTCAGCATACCAGTGTTAGTCGTGAGGCGTTGAGTCGGCCTCTGAGAGTTTCCATAGCTGACGAGAGGGTGATATATGCCACGGAGGTTCTCCGGGGATGCGTGTTAGAGGTTTTCGGTGTTAAGCTTCCGATTGATTTGATTCCTATATCGATGGGTGATGTCTGTGTCATTGTGGGCATGGACTGGTTGAGCCGATTCGGTGCGGTTATCGACTGCGAGCGACAGCTGGTGACCATACGAGACCCTAGTGGGGGAGTTCTTACAGTGTACGACGAGGGTACACGTTCGGGATCAGCATTTTGTTCGGCCGCTAGGGCGAGGCAGTGTCTACAGCAACGCTGTAAGGGTTTTGTGGCGTATGTGATGGATACGCGGGTGGATTCCGAGAGACTGAGGTCAGTTGAGGAGGTTCCGGTAGTGCGTGAGTTCCCGGATGTATTTCCTGAGGAGTTTCCGGGTGTGCCTCCTGTGAGGAAAGTGGAGTTCAGTATCGATTTGGTTCCGGGGGCCGTGCCTATCGCTAAGGTGCCTTATCGCCTTGCACCTCCAGAGATGCAAGAGTTATCCTCGCAACTTCAGGAGCTGCTGGGGAAGGGGTTTATTCGGCCGAGCAGCTCGTCGTGGGAAGCACCTATTCTGTTTGTCAAGAAGAAGGATGGTTCACACCGGATGTGCATTGATTACCAGGAGTTGAACAAGTTGACGGTCAAGAACCGTTACCCGTTGCTGAGGATCGACGATTTTTTCGATCAGCTACAGGGAGCATCTTGGTTTTCCAAGATTGATTTGAGGTCTGGATATCATCAGGTGAGGGTGCGAGATGAGGACATACAGAAGACAGCTTTCAGGACGCGTTATGGGCACTACGAGTTTGTGGTGATGCCTTTCGGGCTCACCAATGCCCCGACAGTGTTCATGGATCTCATGAACCGAGTGTGTAGGCTGATGCTGGATCGGTCCGTGATTGTGTTTATCGATGATATTTTGGTGTATTCGAGATCTAGAGAGCAACATGAGGAGCATTTGAGGGATATCCTCGGAGTTCTGAGGTCGGAGAGGCTTTATGCCAAATTCTCCAGGTGTGATTTCTGGTTGCAGGAGGTCCAGTTCTTGGGTCATCTCGTTAACCAGAAAGGGATATTGGTCGATCCGGCCAAAGTTGAGGCGGTGATGAGTTGGGAGGTGCCGAGGTCACCCTCCGAGATCAGGAGTTTCCTAGGGTTGGCAGGTTATTATAGGAGATTTATCAGGGATTTCTCCAATATCGCGGTGCCACTCACCAGGTTGACCCGGAAGGGTGTTGCTTTTTCATGGGGCCCCGAGCAGCAGACCTCCTTTGAGACACTTCGCCAAAGGTTATGCGAAGCCTCGTTGTTAGCCCTCCCGGAAGGGATGGAGGACTTTGTGGTATTCTGTGATGCATCGATTCTGGGGTTGGGAGCGGTGCTGATGCAAAGAGGGCATGTGATAGCATATGCATCAAGGCAGTTGAAGCCTCATGAGACGAGATATCCCACCCATGATCTAGAGTTGGGGGCAGTGGTGTTCACCCTCAAGATTTGGCATCACTACTTGTATGGGGTTCGGTGTACGATATACACGGACCATAAGAGTTTGCAGTATTGGATGGATCAGCCCAACCTAAATATGCGTCAGAGAAGGTGGTTGGATGTGGTCAAGGATTATGATTATGAAATCATGTACCACCCAGGCAAGGCCAATGTGGTAGACGATGCACTGAGCCGCAGGGCGGAGAGCACCCCGCTGCGGGATGTATGTTTGAGATTGACCGTGATAGCTCCAGTGTTGGACGCCATTCGTGGGGCACAGGCCGAGGCTGTGCAACCTAAGATGCAGAAGAGGGAACGGGTTGTTGGTTTGGTTTCAGAGTTTGTTACCGATGGTCGGGGCTTATGACATTTCAAGGGCGTATCTGGGTGCCGTTTGTGGGAGGAATGCGTACCATTTTGATGGAGGAGGCTCATCGGTCGAAATTTTCGATCCATCTGGGGGCCACTAAGATGTATTTGGATCTGAGAAAGGAGTATTGGTGGCCCTGTATGAAGAGGGATGTCGTGTGGTTTGTTGAGAGGTGCTTGACCTGCCGTAGGGTTAAGGCCGAGCACCAGAGGCCGCATGGTAAGTTGCAGCCATTGGAGGTTCCCGAATGGAAGTGGGAACAGATCACTATGGATTTCATCACCAAATTGCCAAGGACTGCCAGAGGAGTTGATGCAATTTGGGTGATTGTGGACAGGTTGACGAAGAGCGCTCACTTCATTGCTATCAACGAGAGTTCTTCAGCAGAGAAATTGGCGGAGGTGTATGTGAGGGAAGTGGTATCTCGGCATGGGGTGTCGATCTCGATTGTTTCAGACCGTGATGTGCGCTTCACTTCCAGATTCTGGAAGAAGTTTCATGAGGAGTTGGGTACTATACTGCATTTTAGTACCGCATATCATCCCCAGACAGACGGTCAGAGTGAGCGGACGATTCAGACGCTCGAGGACATGCTCCGGGCATGTGTGTTGGATTTCTGGGGTAGCTGGGATGCCTATTTACCCTTTGCAGAGTTTTCCTACAACAACAACCATCATTCGAGCATTGGTATGCCGCCCTTTGAGCTGTTGTTTGAGAGGAGGTGTCGGACCCCCATTTGTTGGGGAGAGGTTGGACAGCGGGTGATGGGCAGTACAGAGATCGTGCTTCAGACGACAAAGCAGATCCAGCAGGTCAGACAGTGGTTGTTGACCGCTCAGAGCCGACAGAAGAGTTATGCAGATAGACGCCGGTCCGAGCTTGAGTTTCAGGTCGGCGACCTTGTTCTCCTGAAGGTCTCTCCTTGGAAAGGAGTGATTCGATTCAGGAAGAGGGGCAAGTTGGGTCCCCGATATATTGGTCCTTTCCGAGTGATCGCGAGGGTAGGCCGGGTAGCCTATCGTTTGGATTTGCCAGCAGAGTTGGGGCAGATTCACAACACCTTTCACGTGTCGCAGCTGAAGAAGTGCATAGCCGATGAGTCGGCAGTGGTTCCATTAGCGGATATTCAGGTGGATGCGAGCCTGAATTATGCTGAGAGACCAGTGGCCATCAGAGATCGGAAAATCAAGGTTCTGAGGAACAAGTAGGTACCCTTGGTTTTGGTTCAGTGGCAACATCGGAAGGGGTCCGAGATAACCTGGGAGCCGGAGCGTGAGATGCATGAGCAGCATCCGGAGTTATTTGCAGAGCGAGACTTCGAGGGCGAAGTCTAGTTCTAGTGGGGGAGAATTATAACAGCCCGAATTCCCAGGTATCATTTATTCATATATTTTTGGTGGGACTTGGCGAGTTGGAGCTCAACTCGCCGAGTAGGATCGCGGTTTTGGACGTGGGTTTGCGTCTGGACTCGGCGAGTCCAAGGAATGGACTCGGCGAGTCCACGCTGTTTAATGAAACCCTAATTTCCCGGTCCTGAGCCCTATTTAAAGGACCTTATGGCCCTTCATTGCGGCTATTTCGACCTTGAGAGCACCAGAGCATTTGAGAGTCCTTGTGAGTGAGAAAATAGGCCATTATTCACCATCTTTGTGTGTGTTTGCAAGAAAGGAAGAGGAAGGCCAAGCTAGGAGAGTTTGGGAGCTTGGATCTACTTCTATTTCGGCAGAGGAAGCTATTTGAGGTAATATTCAGAGCTTATTCTCGTGTTTTTGTTGATATGGCCAAATCTAGGGTTTCTTCATGCCTTGTTTGCCTTGTATTTGGAGTGTGAGAGGTCCCTTGGGGAAATGGTACCTAGATCTGGACCTTAGTAGGTCCAGAGAGTCCCAAATGCCCTACTTTATGCCTTTCCTTTTGAGTTGGGGATTTAGGTTACCATTTTAGAGGTCATTTCACCAAAAGGAGCCTTGTAAGCGTTGCATGGTAGCCAATATTGTGACTTTACGTGATGAATGTGCTTGGAAGGACTGGATCTATGAGTTAATGGAGCGGATCTGATCTCAGGAGCGAGTTTGAGTTGATGCATGGCATGGACTCACCGAGTCTGAAGAACAGACTCGGCGAGTAGCATGAAGATTGTCCTTAACCACTCATCGAGTGGACTTGGCGAGTTAAGGGGTTGACTCAGTGAGTTAGAGAGGGTTGTCGAGTGGACTGAGTCAAGCTGGAACTCGCCGAGTTGTTCTTGAGACTCGGCGAGTTGAGTCGTGGTGGCCCCGCGATTCATGCCAGGTGGAACTCGTCGAGTTAGGGGAGTACTCGATGTGTGAAGAGAGGATCCTAGGGAGGCAGTGAACACGTATAGACTCGCCGAGTCGCTCTAGTGCACTCGCCGAGTCCGGTCAAAGTTGACCGTTGACCGTTGACCAGTGTTGACTTGATAGGGGTAGTCAACCTTAGTTGAGAAAGTGTTAATTAGAGATATATTGTATTATAGGAGGATTATAGCTCGGAGGATCAAGCGCCAGTGATTCCGGGATTTGCGAGTATCGAGATACGTGAGGTGAGTCTTCTCACTATACTTTACCTTGAGTAGGTAATCAGAGTTATGTGACAGAGTATTTGTATGCTATGTATGTTATGTGTTGTACTGCATTATTTCTATGTGATTTATGTTGTGCATGTTTATAGAGTTGGAACCGGAAGGTTCACAGAGTTAGAACTAGAGGGTTCACAGAGTAGGGTCCACGGACCCACAGAGTTATAGCCTCGAGTGGCTAATTTGTGTTATATGTGGTATTTTGGGGAACTCACTAAGCTTTGTGCTTACAGCGTTGGTGTTATTTGTTTCAGGTACTAGTGATGACCGTGGGAAGGCGCCGGCTTGATCAGTACACATATATGGGATTTTTATGATATGTGATCTTGGGATGCTTTGTATGACATTGATTGGAGTTTCAAACATTGATGTTTTTATGAAAATTAAATGAAAATGTTTTTATATTATGTGAAAATTTGTTTTGAAATTTACGTTGTTACAATACCTAAATGTATATTTAATATATAATAGTTATATTTGAAAGAAACAATGTGTTTAAATTATGTAAAGGATATATATGAAAGAAATAATATCTGTTTTTCAAGGTGTGGCTATCCGAATAAAAACATTTTTCCGCAAACGAAACTTTCCTTTGAAATCGTGTGGCTGGTAGACACAATTATCTGCAAAATAATGGTGAACTAGACATTTGTGCCTTTCTTCGCGGTCTCTATTTAACAACACACGTCTGGTTAATAGAGAAGCTGGATTTGGTTGTATTAATATGTTTTGTGGAATACTCGTACATCATAGAGACGAACATGTCATCGTCATCACTGTCATTGAACGGATTTTTTTTTTGGAATTATTGAAAGTTTATTGAATAGTGAGAGAAAGGGTGATTAAAATTAAAGAGAATTTGATTGTAGTATATATTTATAGGTAAAGAAATTTTTTTTTTTAATTATTACCACTTTTCAAAGTCAAATAGGTAATATATATATATATATATATATATATATATATATATATATATATATATATATATATATATATATATATATATATATATATATATATATGTGTGTGTGTGTGTGTGTGTGTGTTATCGATCGTTGTCGTTTCAACGAAGGGCAACATAACGAGAAGGGGGTGTTCTCCCGTCGTCACGCCGTTTTTAGATGTAAAAAAAATATAAAAAAAAAGTGTCGGCTTTGCCCACACCCAGTTTTCTTATGTAATTAACTTTAAGTTTTCTTTATTTAATACTCCTTCCGTCTCAATATTATTGTCCACAGATAAAAAACACACAGATTAAGAAAAACATTAATTACCACTAACTTTATATAATAAAATGACAGTTTTGCCCTTACTTTGCATTTAATGTCCAATTAAATGTTTAGTTTGTTAAGTAATAATGAGATGGTATTTTGGTAAAAATGTTATTTATTTTTAGAAGTGGACTATTATTTTGGGACAAACCAAAAAGGAAAGATGGACTATAATTTTAGGACAGAAAGAGTAATTAGTTATAAATTATTACTCCCTCCGTCACAATATTATTGTCCACAGACAAAAAACACACAGATTAAGGAAGCATTAATTACCACTAACTTTATATAATAAAATGAGAGTTTTGTCCTTACTTTGTATTTAATATTCCATTAAATGCTTAGTTGCTTAAGTAATAATTAAGGGGTATTTTGGTAAAAATGTTATTTATTTTTAAAAATGGACTATTATTTTGAGAAAAACCAAAATGAAAAGATAGACTATAATTTTGGAACGGAAAGAATAATATTTTAATTTAATATGGTTTGACCACCCACACTACCCTCCATCCAACCCATTTTCTTTAATAAATCACTATCTTCATATTCCTCCCTCCAAGAATCAAAATCACAATCATCATGATTATGCACTAACAATCACTTTAGTCGTGAGAATGCCATTGGTGCGGTTTGGAGATGTAGACGATGGGGGTGAGTGGGGATTCTTAAATTTCTACTATTATTAATTATAAATATGTAATAAAGAAAAGTAATATATATTAAAAATGATATAATTATATATTAAAAATGATATAATAGTCTTTTTTTTTTATTGATTATGGACCAAAACCATAATCTTTTGAAACCATGAGGACACACTACCTGACAACTTCTCAAATGTTGGACCTTATTTGTGATTCTAACCAAACCACAATGACCATATTTCTGAAATTTACTTTTTATTTAATTATTTTTTGATGGTTGTTTAACATTTAATTTGCATGTTATCTTATTGTTTCTCACTCCCCGTTTTCTTTTTTCTTTTTTTCTTTCCTTTTTACTTCTTTTTCTTTATGTTTTCAAATGTCTTATTTGAAAAGGTTAAGGTTGTTGACCACTTTACCTCATATCCTATTCTATTTTTATGAGACTGAGGTTTTGATGCTTTTTTTTTTGTTGGTTTAGAGATAGAACAAATTGGTCTCAAGTTAGATTAATTCAGGATAGTCTGTCTGATTTTGTTTTTTTATATATTGGGCAAAAGGTCAAGAGAGGTCTTAGGTCTCGGACCAATCTTAGGTTGTGTTTTATTTGGTCCGTTCTTTTCGGTCTAAACAGTTTAGTTCAACAGTCTTTACAGTAGGTGTACCGCTTGAGAATACTAAACTTTAAAATTATATAAGGGAAATTTCCAGAAAAGTCCTAATATTTTACCCATATTATGAAAAATCTCAAACTAAAATTTGTTTACGAAAAAACATGAATTGCTGGTAAAAACGACGATTTGATTTCATTACTTACATGGTTTCATTAAATTAAAGTCGATTTATTTTACCATAATTTACGAATAAGTCTCTACCTAAAATTAATTGATGATTTGACCATTTTCTTCATATAACGTTGTTGACTTAGACACATAGTCATTAAATGAGCTAATAAAATGGATATGTTATGTTATATAATGTTACGTTTACCATAAAACTTGACAGGGTTCCATGACTCATAAGTAGCAGGACAAGGGCCCATACCTCACTATCAGCAGGAGTATGGACAGGGTTCCATGACTCATAAGTAGCAGGACAAGGGCGAGGCCCAGAGACAGGTGAGGCCTTAGGACAAGATTCTTTAGTATGTGTTTAGCTTACGTGATGTGATATGTTTATATGCTATTATATGTTAGCGGGCGAGGCCCTGTGACAGGCGAGGCCTAAGTGAAACAGATTTGTATCCGAGCGGGGCTCGAAGTCAGGCGGGACCTGCAGCGGCGAGGCCGTTGTATCGGGCGAGGCCCGAGGTAGTAGGCTAGGCCCGAGGTAGGGGCGAGGCCCAGGATAGTGGGCATGGCTCAGTGTGTCCAGTATGTGGTTATTCATGGTATGTGGTAGGGTGGGGAACTCACTAATCTTCGTGCTTACGGTTTTCAGTTTTGGTTTCAGGTGCTTCCGGTAGCGGAGGGAAGAGCTCGGGATGATCGCATGGCACACACCATAGATTAGACAGCCTGGGAATGTTTTACTCTGATAACGAACATGTGTTTTGGAAATTAATACTCTGATTATGTTTGGATTGATGATTTCGCTTTAAGTAATGCTTTATTAAAAGAAAATTTTTAGTCTTGAATTTTGGGACGTTACAAGTTGGTATCAGAGCCTTGGTTTGAGGGATTTGGGCATACTCTCGGGTGTGCCTGAACTCAAACTAAGGGGTCGGATAAAAAGTTTTCAAAAATGAGAAGATAGTTTTGTAAAAAGGAAAGTTTTTAGAATGAAACAGTTTTAGAAAAGCAAAAGAATTCAGAAAGAAAAGAACTTTGAAAAGAGAAGAGGGGTGTGGTGCATGCAATCAGCCGAGCTCAAGTAAGTACCCCAAAATACCCATACAAGTTTATGTTATGATTATCAGTTAATAGAACAACATGCTAGATTAGGACTAAGGATCTAGGGACGATGCCTTATGTGCCTGTTATATGTGCTTTTGAGCTGCATGATAGTGCCGATTAGACAGTAGTAGGATAGCATGTTCAGGTTATGCCTGAGTTTATGAGTTTGTGTGAGTCTATGAGTTTGTGTTGCATGCTAGTTCAGATTCTTGCTATGTGGATATGATTGCTTGAGTATGTTATGGTTAGATTTTCCCTTGTCTGAATGCTGCTTGCTTTGTGTATAGTGGAATTCTGAGTGATGGGAGTTAGCCATTAGGTGGATACGACACGTCACATGTGACCAGGGTTGAATAATCTCAGAGTGCTGGATTTGGTCCTATTGCGCAGCTCTTGTTTGAGTCCAACCGTTGTAGGGACGAGTCTTTTACTTGAAGGATTATCTGAGCCTCGTCACATGTGATGGTATCCAGTTAATGGCTAATTGGCATCACAAGGAGACCTTCAGCAACTGAGGACTGGTTTGAGTTGAGTCAGAGGTTTCCCTAGGGTAAGCCTAGGATGAGATAGTGTTAGGAGCAATAGTAGTGGATAAGGGACTTGGTGGAGTCGAAGCAATTCCTGAGGAAAGTACGGATAGATGTGGAAGGTAGTATGGGCCCGTACTACTGAAAGCAGAGGATCCGTACTCGATTTAGGAAAGGCCGAGGCAAGACCGGGAACTTGGTAGGGTGTGTTTGGTCTCGCATCAGTGATCAGTATTCTGATAGTGGTTGTGGTATATTTTCAGCATGGTGACGTTGCGAGAGAGACCAGCGGGCAGATCAGGCGCCAGAGAGGGATCAGGCTCGGGTTCAAGGGTCGAGCAACTCAAGGAGCGAAAGAAGGAGTTGATATCCGCCGAGGTTACGCGCAGTATTCTAGATCAGACTCCTGTGATCTTTGGCACGGTCAAGGAGGGTATATTGGAGATTTTGGATGAGAGGCTGGGAGTCTTCCGTACTGAGATGATGGCATTGATGGGAGCGCGTACCTTGACATTTCGGGAGTTCAGGGCTTGCGGGGCACCAGATTATCATGGGGCTAAGGACCCCATCGTTAGCAGCATATGGTTGGCTGATGTTGCCAATGCGTTCCATACGAGCCGGTGTCCTGAGGAGGACAAGGTCAGACTCGCTACCTGTCTTCTGAAGGACAGGGCGAGGGATTGGTGGGAGGAGATTGGTCATGCTCTGGGGGATGATGTCGCGTTGGACGCGATGACTTGGAGCGATTTCTCGGCCAGGTTCAGGGCGGAGTTTTTTCCAATTATTGAGGTGCAGCAGTTGGCACGGGAGTTTCAGGATTTAATGCAGACCACTGAGACAGTGGCGGAGATCACCGCCAAGTTCAGGGAGAGGGCTCTTCTTGTACCACAGTATGTCGCGGATGAGGAGATGAAGAAGGCCCGATACCACGAGATGTTGAGAGCGGACATCAGGGAGTTCGTGAGCAGGTCCGGTTGTAAGATGTTGGAAGATATGATTTCTCGGACCAGAGAGAGGGAAATTGATTTGGAGCAGATCCGGAAGAGGAAGCCGGATGAGGTTCAGGTAGCCGCAAGTTCGGGCAAAAGGCCCAAGGGATCGGATTCAAGATTGAGGGATTATCAGGACCGCAGTCGATGCAGGAAGTGTCGCAGGGCGCACGAGGGTGCGTGCAGGAGTGGTAGCGGCGGTGAGTCTGGCTGCTTCAAGTGCGGTCGGACTGGTCATTTCAGCAGGGATTGTACTGCTACCACCACACAGGGATCAGACTTGATATGTTTGCACTGCAATTAGCGGGGCCACAAGAAGGCCCATTGCCCCAGTTCTTTTATTCGTGCATGATTATATTGTTATGGTTCTGCATCATTATCGGTATGAGTATTTTATTTTTGTGCGGCTTGCTTGTGGTCGAGTTATATGCCATCTGCATACCATGGATATTTGAATGATAGTTCAGGGATGTGCTCTATTGGGGAAGGTTGCTTAGGATACAGTAACTGTAGCATGCCTGGGAGGAAGGTGGTATGTCTCACTGATTTGGAGCCACAAGATTTTAGAATTGGAGTGGTTAGATCCCTAGCTATGGTAAGAATGGGGTTCCTCAGCAAGTTGTTTATGGAATGGTAGCGAGGATGGGTATTTCTTTTTGAGCATTGAGCAGCAAGGGTTAAGCAGGATCGAAGTGGGGGAGAATCCTCCGAATGGGCTAAGGTAAGGGCACGTAGATCCAGAATAAGTGCGCGACATCCGAGAAGGAATTAGAAGTGGTACGGTGTTTGATGGATTGAGGAATCAGGGTTAGGAGTTTGAGAAACTCCCTCTCAGCCATTGTGTGTATTGGTGATGGTTAGTATGTGGTTGGGAATCCAGGTCGGAGGATCGCCTGTAGGACTCGAGTTAGTCAGAAGGAAAATCTTGAGAACTGATAGCATGGGGTGCTTTCGCATTAGCAGTCAGTGGTGGAAGTGTTGTAAGACTACTGGGCAGCCGTAGCATTCACTAGAAGTCAGAAGTGGAAAGTGTTGTAAGACTACGGGGCAGCCGTAGCATTTACTAGCAGTCAGTAGTGGAAAGTGTTGTAAGACTATGGGGCAGCCGTAGCATTCACTAGCAGTCAGTAGTGGAAAGTGTTGTAAGACTACGGGGAAGCCGTAGCATTCACTAGCAGTCAGTGGTGGGAAGTGTTATCAGACTACGGGGTAGCCGTAGCATTCACTAGCAGTCAGTGGGGCGAGGCCCTTATCTCCTAGTGATCAGATAGGGATCAGGAATGGATAGTGGATGGGAATGATAGGGAGTTTGCCTGTATAGCCCTAGAGAGGTGAGACCTTGAGTGAGGCCGCTCCAGGATATAGTTGGGTGAGACCCGTGGACGAGGCCCGAGCGAGAATGGCTAGACAAGTAGGACTAGAAGGATAGGGACAGGTGAGACCCATGGGCGAGGCCCGTGAGTTTTAGCAGCACAGGTGGGACCTGGTAGGGACCTTAGTGTCAAGATAGGGGATCGGGGATCCCAGGAATTTTAATGCCTGTATGGCATAATAGATTGAGCAGTTATAGGTGGTTGAAGTTTCCTCGAAAGTCGCTGGGAGCGACTAGGAGTTGTGTTGGGTCTAGTTACCGGTGGGAGCCGGTAATCCAGATATTGGTAGATTGGTAAGGACCAGGGTGGTCTCAGTTCATCCGGAAGTCAGACGAGGAATAGCAGAATTTCCAGTCAGTAGCAGTGCGAGTATGCAGCGTATGGTGGAATTCAGTTAGTTGATCGTGGGGTGCTCGACACCAAATTATAGTAGAAAGAAATGCCCAGTAGATACTGGCAATAATGACCCGTACTGGAAGTAGCGGGAGTAATAGATTTGGTGAAGATAGAGTCTTCACAGTGGCAGAGGAATAGTTGGTGATGGAGCATTGCCTTGGGGAGGCAAGGAAATCGCGCAAGGGAGGAAGGGGAGAACCCCTATGGGATTCAGCGCAGTACTCGGTGAGTACCAGAAGGATTGTCGGTTGAGTAAGTTGTGTTTCCAGAATGTTCAGGGTCAGGGTTGACCCGAGATGTTTATCCGCAAGGATTAATGTTAGTCGGAATGACCGAGCGGAAGGCCAGCGGGATCCGGGTCGAGGAGTAAGTGACCGACTCGGCGAGTCAGCCAAGGAGACTCGATGAGTCTGGTCTGTGCGAGGAAAACCCTAAATTCAGGACTTGGAGCCTATTTAAGCATCTCATTCTCTCCCCTAGGGTTCCTTTACTGCCTCTTTCACCCAGAACACCAAACCCTAGCCGCCATATCCATTGATTGAGCCAATTGTTGCCTTCAAGAGTGCATTAAAGTTGGAGAAGGAAGAAGGATCTTGGAGGTGCAAGAAGGGGCTATAGATCCGGGATTGGGAAGATATTTCTGAGCATTTGGAGGTAATAAACTAGTTCTTGGACTCTTTTGCACCTAGATCTATATGTGAGTTTTGGGGCATTTTAGCCATGATGGTATCCATTTGAGTTAGAAGCCAGATCTGAAGTTGCTACTTCGGATCTAAGCATATTATGGTCTTGAGAAGCATAAAGTATTTGCCCTTGAGTTGATTATGGAGCCTCTTTGCCTTAAACCCCAGTTTATGGTGTATTTTGCCTAGATCTCCTTCTCTACACGTAAAGTTTGCAACTTTTCGTGAGGAATAGGCTTGGGAAGGGTAGATCTACAGTTTGGAGTCCATGCATGACTCAAAAGTCCTCTGCATGTATGGAGATCTTAATGGACTCGGCAAGTCCTTTGAGTGGACTCGGCGAGTAGCATGAAGATTTGGAGGAACTCGACGAGTGGGATGAACAGCTCGTCGAGTCAGATGAAGATGGGCAGGAACTCGGCGAGTTGGAAGAACAACTCGGCGAGTCTGTTGAAGATTGTCTTGGACTCGGCGAGTCAGTTCTTGGACTCTGCGAGTCAGGTCGGGAAACCCCAGACCCTTCGAGTTGAGACTCGAATCAATGAGTCGAATGGAGACTCGCTGAGTTAGACAGGTCAGGACTCGGAAATCGATAGACTCGGCGAGTCATGGACTGACTCGGCGAGTCGAGTCGCGAATGGAAGGACTCTGAACATATGAACTCAGCGAGTCAATAGGGTGACTCGGCGAGTAGGGTTGACCTGGAAGGTTGACTTTGACCAGGACTTTGACTTTGACCAGAGTTGAATTGGTTGTCTTTCGGGGGTCAGTTAGACTCAGTGTTGCATTGATATTGGTAGCTCGGGGAGCGAGTGGAGCAGGAGTTCAGAGAGTTGCCGGGCAGCAGCTAGTGGGTTCATCAGCAAGTTCAGCCAGTGTAGGTGAGTTTCCATTTTGTGTGAATGGGTCTACGGCCACAATGTCAGCCCATGTAGTTATGAGTAGAAGACCCGGGGGTTAGCCCTAGGCACAGTATGCTAGTATGATATCCAGGACGAGGTCCAGTGGTAGCGGGCGGGTGCCCAAAGAATGGTTTATGTGATAGTTTATACTTGTTGTCTATGTGATACTTGTATGTGCCTGGTAGGGAGGTGAGTGTGGGCGAGGTTCCGTAACTCACCAATAGCAGAGTGTGGATGGTGTTCCACATCTCATTAGCAGTAGATCAGGGGCGAGGCCCAAGTTAGGGAAGGAGTGAGAGTGGGTTGGGCCCATACCTCACTATCAGCAGGAGTATGGACAGGGTTCCATGACTCATAAGTAGCAGGACAAGGGCGAGGCCCAGAGACAGGCGAGGCCTTAAGACAAGATTCGTTAGTATGTGTTTAGCTTATGTGGTGTGATATGTTTATATGCTATTGTATGTTAGCGAGCGAGGCTCTGTGACAGGCGAGGCCTAAGTGAAACAGATATGTATCCAAGCGGGGTTCGAAACCAGGCGGGGCCTGAAGCGGCGAGGCCGTTGTATCGGGCGAGGCTCGAGGTAGCGGGTGAGGCCCGAGGTAGGGGCGAGGCCCAGGATAGCAGGTGTGGCCCAGTGTATGCAGTATGTGGTTATGCATGGTATGTGGTAGGGTGGGGAACTCACTAAGCTTCATGCTTACGGTTTTCAGTTTTGGTTTCAGGTGCTTCCGGTAGCGGAGGGAAGAGCTCGGGGTGATCGCATGGCACACACAATAGATTAGACAGCCTGGGAATGTTTTACTCTGATAACGAACATGTGTTTTGGAAATTAATACTCTGATTATGTTTGGATTGATGATTTCGCTTTAAGTAATGCTTTATTAAAAGAAAATTTTTAGTCTTGAATTTTGGGACGTTACAAATGTATTATAAATATAATTTTATATATTTAATATTATTGTAATGAAAAAAAATAAAGATTATATATTTGTTAAAACCAAATTAATAGAAGTCGTGTATTTGACAATTTATATAAGTTAAAAGAATAGAATATACTTTTTGGAGGTAAAAATGGGATAAAAAATAGAGTAGGGTTGGAGATGAAACACTATTTACCCCATTTTTTACTTTAGTTTTCCAAAAATGGAAGTGGGTTGGAGATGGTGTTAGGATTTCTTTGTGATTTACATTAACTTTAAATGATTGCTTTTGGAACAAAAATAAGATCCACATCTAACGTTGTTCTTTGTGGACGTTGTTTTTCCTTAGGCTACAAAGTAGGGATGAGCGTGGGACGGAACCGGTACCGACCCGTACCGTCCCCAATTTCCCGAAAACCGAATTTGGTCGAAAGTCAATCCCGAGTACCGAACCGAATTAACATCACCGGTACCGGTACTGGGAATGGTATCGGTTTTCGGTACTTGTACCGGTACCGGCGGTACCGATTCCCAAATTTCATGTATTTGGAGTACCAAGTACCGTCCCGTATTTTTAGATCCGGTACGGTTTGGTACCGGATTCGGTACGGGATCGGGACTTGGAACAAACTGCTCATCCTTACTATAAAGAATGGTCTACAACGCATTTACTCAAAAAGTATGTCACGTTAGCTTCACTCTATTCTTACTAATACTTATTCTAATTAAGAAATACTCACCACTTCACATCATTAAATATTTTTATTTTTTAGTTTTTTAAATACTCAATTTAACAAAAGTACAAGATTTTTAAATGAAAATGAAAATTCCATTAAACCAAATCAAAAGTACATTACTAAAAGTGAAAATAAAAATTAACCTAAAAAAAACTTTAAAAAACATAAAATTAAAAATTATGTTACACTTAAATTAAAAATTACATTAAAAGCTAAAATTGGATACCAACTCGTCTTGGTTATGTTGACTCCCATAAATGTGTTATGTCAAATTTTGACGAAAATTGTTGTGTGTTTTTGACTTTTGTATTTCCATAAATTTTGTGTAGTAATCCGGGCTACCAACTTATATTTGTGGAGGTGGATGAAGTACATCATTCGGGTTATACATACAGATAGCCCGACCCTTATCTTTGAGTTCCATATTATGCAAAATGACACAAGCAACCAGTACATTATTTATTTTTCCCCCGTCATGCGCTCGTATCGGGTGTTTTATGTAGTGTCATTTCTTCTTGATCACAACAAAAGCTCGTTCAACATCCTTCCTTGTCGATTCTTGTGCTAATTTTAATAATTTCTTCTTTTTTTTCATCGGCAAAGTAAATCACATACCAGAATTATGTGTAACCTCATGATTCTTGTTGATTGAATTTCTAGTCCTCTTGATTGTGTTTGAACTTTCGCATTCTTGACTCGTCAACGCAACGGTCGCTTCCATCAACAAGTGGAATATATATCATCGTCATCAGATGAAGACGACAAAGAAGAATATGACGAATTTTGATGCATTTTTGGGATAGTAGTATAGAGAAAAAGAAGTGAAAATTGTGTGTTGCAATGTTGAGATTTAATAGTATTTATAGGTATCATCTAAATGTTTAAAAAAATTACAAATTGTTCGGTCAACGGTCACAAGACCCAAACCCTTTTTCTCTTTCCTTTGTAACGAGGCGTAGAGAGCTTCATGAGACATTACAATTAGGCACATGAGGGGTGATGTTTGAAATAAAGGCATGTGTGACTTTATATGCCAACTCATCATACACGTAGGAAATTAAAGTCATTCCTTATATCCATCCTTACACTAAGGGTATCTGACCAGTAAGGCTATATGTAGTGGGAGGGATTTCTTACATGTATGACGACATGGAAGCCCACTCACTATGTAACATCCCAAAATTTAAGACCAAAAATTTCATTTTTAATATAAGGAAACACTTAATAACTTTGTTCCAAACGTTGAAAACGTTTCATTTAAAATAAATATCAGAGTCTAATCCAAAAGATCACATAATGCGGAATAATATAGGTGAATACGATGCGATCGTCCCGAGCTCATTATCTGATAACTGAAGGTACCTGAAACCAAAACTGTAAACCGTAAACATGAAGCTTAGTGAGTTCCCCAAATACCACATACCATACATATCCACTGAGCCATACATACCATACATACTGTGAGCCATACATGTCAAACATATCCATAATCAAATAAGATGTTATGTGTTGTACATAGTCTTGCTGTTATGCCACGGGCCGCCATGTGGTCTTTCTTTCCAAGTCGGGGGCCACCTCCGGGTCTTCCATGTAAGCAATCACAAAGACAACTTGCATACAATCTATTCAACTTAGCTACTTAGCATACAGTGTGCCAGGAGCCACCCCCTGTGTAACATCCGGATCCCCAGGTATATTATTTTATTAATTTATTTTGGAGTTTGTGGAGGGACTCGGCGAGTTGGTGCTTAGACTCGCCGAGTAGGGTCGCGAATTCTTATCCGAATCATGACCGGACTCGGCGAGTTCATGGGTGGACTCGGCGAGTCCGCGCTGTTTAATGAAACCCTAATCTCTCAGGTTTGGCACCTATTTAAAGGCCCTTAGGGCTGTCATTTGCGGCTATCAGTCCCTTGAGAGAAACCCTAGAATGCTTGAGCGTTTTGAGAGAGAGAGAGAGGGAGCCATTGTTGACCTTTGAGGTGTTGTTTAGCAAGAAGAAGGAGGTTCTAGCCAAGAGGAAGCAAAGGAGGTTGCCATTCTGTGGATTTGGAGCTTAGGGCATCATATTTGAGGTAGTAATTCGGCTTCCCTTTTGCTGTTATGATGATCATATGGATTTAGGGTTTCTTGGACCCTTTTATTGGTTAGATTTGATGTCCAATTAGTCCCTTATTGTGATGAGGCTTTAGATCTGGATCCATAGAGGTCCAGAGAGCATTACTCATCAAGCTTTATGAAGAACAATGGGGGTTTTGACCTTGGGTTATGATATTTGGGGCTAAAACATCATATAGGATCAAGTAGATGTTGCATGTGCATCAAGATATAGACTTTACGTGATTATCATGCTTGGGAAGGTCGGATCTATGGACTAATGGAACAGATCTGACCTCAGGAGGTCATTTGGGTTTGTGCATGACATGGACTCGTCGAGTCCAAGAACAGACTCGACGAGTAGGGTTAAGGTTTCCCTGTAAATCACACAGTTGGTGACTCGCCGGGTTGGGGAATGACTCGGTGAGTCAGAAGGGATCTAGAGGTCGTGAGTACGCGATGGAACTCGCCGAGTTCATAATTGGACTCGACGAGTTGAGTCGAGGTGGGCCCGCGATTCAAGCCAGGTGTCACTCGTCGAGCAGGGGAAAGACTCGACGTGTTAAGCAGGACTAGAGGGGTACGGGTGGACACGGGTGAACTCGCCGAGTTGCCCGAGGGCACTCGACGAGTCGGGTCAAAGGTTGACCGTTGACCAGCGTTGACCAGGGTTGACTAGTGTTGACTTGATAGTGTCAGTCAAACAAAGTCAGGAAAGTATTAGTGAGAGTTGTACTTATGATATAGGAGGATGATAGGTCGGGAGATCGGGCATGAGTGATTATCCGACATCAGCGAGGTGAGTCTTCTCACTTTGCCTTACCCGACGGGGTAATTATGTGTGACAGAAGGTCTTATGTGTATGATGTATAGGTGATGTATGCTATATGTGATATGTTGTGATATGAGTATGATGATGTTGACCGGAAGGTCAAGATGATATGGACCGGAAGGTCAACAGAGTCTGGGATGGAAATCCCCTGAGACACTTGGATCGGAAGATCCTATGGTCTGGAAAGGCGTATGTGCGGTACGTGGTATTTTGGGGAACTCACTAAGCATTCGTGATTACAGTGTTAAGTGTTATGTGTTTCAGGTACTAGCGAGGATCGCGGGAAGGCGCCAGCTTGATCAGTACACACTTGCAGATGTCATGTTTTTCAGATCTTGGGTTATGGATTATGTTATGTATTTTGTGGAAACATTGGATACTTTACTTTTGGATGATTTAATAATGAAATTTTTTATTAAAAATTAAGTGAAAAATCGTTTTAAATTTTACGGTGTTACACCCTGGTCTTTCTACCATACATAATAGCATACTGTGTGCCAGGAGTCGCTTCCTAGTCTTTCATACATAATGCCTAGGGCTAACCCCCGGGTATTCCTACCATACATAAACTAAATGGGTCGGCATTGGTGCCTTAGACTCATACACACAGTGAGGAGACTCACTTCGAATGCTGAAGCTCGCTGCCCGAACTCCCTAGTTGCTGCCCTGACAATTTTCCGAAACTAACAATTACCAACACAATATCCAATTAGCAACTAAGTTTTAAACCATGAACCATAATCCAAATCTTAGGGTAAAATGACTATTTTACCCCTGGCCCAACAAGACCATAACTAAGGTCCAAAACTATATAATCCATAAAAACCCATCAATGGCCCAATTTTCGAAATTGGGCCCAAACCCTTACATGGGCCTTTCCCTAAAGCCCATTTACTTCTCTGAACCAATGATTTTTCCGATGGCCCAAAGCTCCAAGCCCATTGGGCCTAATCAAGACCTAACTACATTGGGCCTACTAAGGCCCAATTCATCATCCAATACCCATTAGGGCAAGCCCAACAAGGCAAGCCCAACCAGAAGTCCATTACTCTACAATCCTTAGTCCATTATCAGCCCAAACCAAATGATAGGTCCAATACCAAGCTAGCCCACAATCAAAGAGTCCAAAACTTGCTCAGGGGCTGCTCACATCTTGAGGTCGTGGTTTCAGACCAGAAACTTCCCCGACTACATGCTCACGTCGTGAGGCTTCATTCCTCACGTCGTGAGTCCAGATCTGACCAAAAATAAGCATTAAGCTCCTAATCCATTACGCCTTAACATGGGACAGTCTAGAGGGTCTTCCTTGACCCCAAGGACCATAAAAATCAAAGCTTTTCAGTCACATATGTCCAATATATGACTTAAACACCAACTTAGTCAAAATGAAGGAAAAAGGGCCAAGACTCAAATTTGGAGTCCAAAATCATGACCAAAGTCCAGAAAATGCATGGAAACTTAGATCTAGCAAGCAAGGAAAGGAAAGGCATGAGCTTGAGGACTTACAAAGTTCCAAAAGCTCCTCAACTATCTGATGAAGCAACCAAGATGTCTACAAATGCACCACCAATGAGCTTCTTCTCCTTAATGAGCTTCAAATCCTCCAAAAACTCTTGAATAACACCAAAATGACCAAGAACTTCAATGGGGGTGAGATTAGGGTTTCCAGAGGTCTTGGGAGTGAAAGAAGCTGAGGAGGAGCAACCCTAATCATCCCATATCTTTAAATACCCGAAAATTAGAGTTTTAGTGCATCAGACGCTCCTCACGTTGTGAGCACTTCATGCTCACGTCATGAGCCTTAAATGAGCTTGGTCAACAAGTCAACGATCAACCACTCCAACTTTAAACGGCCATAACTTCTTCGTTTCAACCTCGTTTTTGACGTTCTTTATATTCACGAAAAGGTGGCGAGAAGCTCTACACATTTATCAACTCATCCTCACCTCAAAACCTTCCGAACGAAAATCCAAAATTCATAAAGAGTTCGAACTGCCACTTTACCGATATGCCCCTTGGCTCCAATGCACAACCCAAACTCCCAAATTACCTCCAATATATTTGTACCTAAACGGGTCTAGATCTCTCTTTTCCAAAAGGCCTTAAGCCTTATGATAACCTATCTTCAGGCCATAGTCCCGAATTAGGAAATTGATTCGGAACAGGGCGTTACACACTACCAACTTAGTAGTAGAACACCACTCATGACTTGTGACTTTTCCTCACAATCTCTTTCATTCCTCCCTTTTTCTATCTTTGTCTTCTTTTTCCCCACTTATTAGCAACTTACTAATGGAACATCATTCCCTAAGTGTGGTGAAAACCTAGTGCAGTTAATATTGGCTGATGTGGCCATCTCTTTATGCGTAAAAGAACACCACCCATTCCATATAGCCTAAAAAGATAGTGAATATGAAGCCACATCATCCTCTAACCATTTCACTAGGTTGTGGAAAAGGTGTTCACTAGTGAACAAGAAAAAGAGGCAAAATAAGAGAGAGAGAGAGAGAGAGAGAGAGAGAGAGAGGGGGGGAGAGAGAAAGAATGGTCTACATAAGCTTCCATGAAGCTAGCCACTCTACAACATAATTACTAGAAACTGAGGCGGTGTTTACTGATATTTGACATGAAAAAACTTGTCCATACCATTTAGCCTTAGGTGTTCTTTGTGCTTTAACAATAAATTGCTTTTGGAACAAAAATAAGAATTGTGTCCGATATTTGGTGGCAAAATAAATATCTATATCTATTTCTAAGATGCTTAGGTTTACCGGTGAAAATGTAACAAAGAGGAAGTCACATCATCATTGAGGTGTTGATTGTTTTTTTAAAGCGAGAATCCATGAAGTCTGTGGAACACCTCTGCAACAGAAGAGATGGACCAAACGGCTGCAGCTTGTAATAAGAAGCATATTTGTTTTTTAACATCTATAAACTGATGTAGTAAACTTAAATTTAAATGAACTAATTTTATAAACTGAAAACAGTTGTCAACACCAAAATTTTAAGATTTCTAATCTTAAAACATTGAAAGAATACTAAAAAGAACATGTAAAAAACAAAAATATAAAATTTCTAAACAATCTTAAAGAAACTATTAGTTTTATTTTAGAAAAAAAAAACTAATTTTAAAAAACACAAAATATATATATATATATATATATATATATATATATATATATATATATATATATATATATATATATATATATATATATTGCAAACAATGTTTACAAAATTCGTAAAAAAATTACACATGTTAAAAAAAATACAACTGAAACTAAAAATATTAGGTAGAGAAACAGTAAAAAAAAATTTAAAAATCAAAGTTTTCTTTAATAAATCAAGTTATAAAAAATTGTAGAAACCATAAAAAGATTTGTACCAAATTTGTAAATCAAAGTTAGAAAAAAAAATCAAAATTTAAAAAATTAAAAATAATAAGCTATACCAAATTTCTAAAAAAAACATTAAGAAAATGAAAGCTAAAAAGGTTTGAAGAGGCAGGTCAAATGTTGCGACGTGCACTGCATGCACAGAGGTTTTATAGTCTGAAGTCTTCTAAAAAACAAACTATTGCGAGAGAGCAAGTGTTGCATATGTGCTGCGTCACGCAACAAAAATGATTTGAGGAGGCTTTTTTTTTAAAAAAAAAAAAAAAAAAAAAAAAAGAAACACCTTAACCACTCCATAACACAATCACTAGATTTTGGAAACGGAGTTCACTAATGAACAAAAGAAAACCATTCCGTAAAGATCCATAGAAACCTCCATTCCACAACACAATCACTAACCAAATGACTTATAACCCAACGGTATCATTTGTTTTCCTTCCTTTTAAGAGTTGAAGTATATGAACATAGTTGAAATAATTTAAGAGTAGTTTAGTTAGTATATATTTGTATTTGCCGTTCAATAATAATAATAATAATAATAATAATAATAATAATAATAATAATAATCACTAGATTTTGGGTTGGTGTTTATTGGTGAAAACCCCCCTCCGGGTTCTTACGCACATTTCTTTTCACAATCGAACAGAAAATCAACTATGGCACTTCAATCCATGTTTGGAAATTTAATTTCAACTTTCATGTTTTCTCCACTAAAAACATTTCAATCTTTAAAATGATTTGATCCATAATTAGGTTTTATTTGATACTCACGTTTCTTCCATCAATATCCATGTCAATGATAGCAAAATCAAAAAATTCTTTAGGCATTGCATTTTCAGGTTAGCAGTTTAATCTCCAAATTAATATTTAATACACACAAAACTTTCAATATCCAAACAAAACCATTTGTGATACAATTTTATCAAAATTAAAAAATACACAACTTTCAATATCCAAATTAACAAAGACTCTAACCTCAAGATTCCTCCATCAAAAATATTCATCAAATGTAAAGATTTTTTTTAAGAAAAAAAAACTGTATATAACAATATAGATCTAAATAGATAAAAATATATAACAATTGAAAAATGCATAAAATCATAATTCATATCAAGTCATAAACTATAGAACTAAAGAGTAAATAGGATTGATTCCCACAAGCATCAGAAACATAAAACCTCAACACCAATAACAAAATAATATCAAAATATCAAAAAAGAACAATCATTAAAAATTCCTCTAACCTCAAAACTCAAGGAGTAAGAGTCTGCAGCTTCCTCAATCGTTTGACAGCAGGGGATGTGGTCTTCATCACTTTTCTAACTTTCTTCTTCTTCATCTTTTTACCTACAGAAGGCATCTCTCTGATTGGTCCAGGTGGCACCCCTTTCTTTAAAGCACTGCCACGTGGCGTCACAGATGGCGGGATTCTAAGGCTTTGAGGTGGCAATGGACTCTGTGGCTTCCATACCAAATTGTTCTTGATTGAAAATCTTACCCTTTTTGCACTTTTATCACCACTCTTCATTGCAGTGTTTGTATTTTGTTCACTAGTTTCAGGATTTTGAGACTCCTTTGCTTCACCATTCTTCATTCTTTTTCTCTTTTTGGGAGCTTTAGTGTTTGTGATTGTGATTGGTGATGTGTCATGTAGTAGACTTGATTCACCATCTTTATCTAAGCCTTCTTCTTCAGCTACCTTTTCAAATTCCTTTTGGAGATTTGCTTTGAAGATATCTCCAAAAGTAATATCATTCCCATTACTGGTTATTCCATTGCTTACATTTACATCTTCCCCATTGGGAATAATCACATTGTCATTGTTGTTTTCTTTTGAACCCTCCTCAGGAGTTGTAGTCTTCTTCTTTTTCTTTTTCTTTGAAGACTTTTTAGATCCTTCTGCAACAGTTTCAGACACTTTCAATAGCTTCTGTTTGCCATTGGTGATAATGGGGACTAAATCAGGAACTTCTTCATCTGCATTATCAACTTGGAGAGCAGGAAGTGGAACTTTAATACCAGAAACTTCCATGTCCTTCTCTAGCTTGAGGAACTCCTTCTGTAAACCAAACAAAACCTTCCTGTTTCCTTGAAAACAATCACTAGAGGATCCGAATTCGTAGAACTTAGCTGAAAACCCCATCTTTAGAGCTATTGTACCCAAATTCATTACCTCGGTGTCTATCTCAGTTTCGTGATTCTTCATCTTCTCGAGAAGACTCTTCCCCATACACAACAAAGGCTCGAAAACAGTATTCCTAATCTTACCCAGCAACACCTTGTCTTGAGAATTAATCATGACATTGAACAAGGGTTTAAGCAGAATCTCATATGTTTCGATACTTAGAGGCAAATAACCTTTGATTTCATCGAGAAAAACCGAAACGATGTGATAGTTAACGCCATTTCCCAAAAATTTCTTCTCGTTAGCTAACAAGGACTTCTCTTGGTAAATAGTCATCACTCTTAAAGTCAGTTCCAAGTCCCATGAATTCTTTTTAAGGAACTGAAAACTGCAATTTACGAATCTGCGAATAAGAAGATAGAACTTATCTAACCTGAGGACATCGATTCCCGACCATTCACGACGGAGCGTTGTGAGGAAAACGGAGAGGTAATGGAGTGAGAGCGGGACGTCCAGGGTTAGAAGCATGGAAGAGAGCCTGTTAATGAGATTTGATTGTACGGGAGCCTTATCGGCGTGCCATATGCAGTAGAAAAGCCCTTTCCAGAGCTTTTTCATTTCCTCATCGGAGATTTCGAGCTGTGTCGGAAGCCAATTGGTGACTTCTCGGAGAGCTTTTGTCCTCGCTCCGGTGTTGCAGGAAGCTAATTTTCTTATTACTAACAGAGATTGTGGCACCACCGCCGCGTTTGATGGATCTGTGACAAGTGATTCGGTAGCACCGGCGACTTCTAGCTCCATTCTCAGCTGTTGATTGGCGATGTGAAAACCCTAATTTGCTGAAACCCTATATTATAAGTGGCGTTTTGACGCCTATAGCGTTTGAAACCTCGCCCCCTGCATATTTGAATACAATTTGTTTTAGATAAAGTTACACATTGTTGCCCTCAAGTATTCTGTATTTACAAATTTAGTTTAGAAGTTTAAAATTGCTTTAATATCTTGCTTAAATTATGTTATTTGTAACAATTTTGTGCAAGATTCTAAGCATATTTTATCATGTCATGTACCAAGCACATGCCTTTTATTAGAAACACATTTTTTGTCAAATTAGCACAATTGTTGTGTTTTTGTCTGCTTTAGAAATTCTTTTTCATCTTCGATCTTGATGTAACATGGAAAATCGTCACGAGGTTGATTAAGTCAAGATATTGGATATGTAGTCTAATGTCATTAGCGAGCCTCGATTTGAAACATGTAACACTCATCAACATGATCTTTAGATTCGCCCCAGGACTTTCATCCCGGGAACAACCTCTGACAATCTAATTAGAATTGATGCAAAATAAGGATCAGTTCCTTTTAGTGGAAAAGAATTGATCGTGTATATGTGCTATGTATATGAGAGAGTTCATGGAGCTTTCTCGGGATCTTCTGTATTGTGTACGGAGAGATCCATTTATAAGAGGATAAATATCTTTTACCTTAGGGAGGAGAGCATAAGTTATGATACCTTTGTCTTGGGATGGAGCATATATCCGACAATGGAAATATGCATGGGAATGATAGACAACATGTAACATTTGTTTTCTAATTCGATCAGCTTATGACTTTAGGATTCAGAGAATAAGGTTTTTGGGGAAAACCTTTGGTCACGACGCGGTTGTTATGGTACCGTGTTGCAGCCACATCATTTAAGTAGCAGCACGGTAAGGTGTGCACTGCGGAGCAGTAGCCGCCACAGCCCAAACCCTAGGTCTTGGGTCTTGGGCCCTATTTAAGGAAAGAGATGTTTAAGGTTTTATCTATCTTCAACCTCCTTTATCCATGTTATTTAAGTAACAGCACGGTATGGAGTGCACCACGACATAATAGCCGCCACAGCCCAAACCCTAGTTATCGGGCCTTAGACCCTATTTAAGGAAAGAGATGTTTAAGATTTGCTCTATCTTCAGCCTCCTTCATCCAAATAGAAACCTTAATCCTTGTGCATTCCTTGTATGTGTTCTTGGTGTTTTAAGCTTGGAAGTACATTGAAAGGAGAATATGGTGAGCTTATTGCTTGATGTGTGGTTTATACATCAAATATGATGTCTATCGTATCTTCTAGAGTTTTAGAAGGTAAAAAGCTTACACCTTTTGAGTTTTTAGTTTTAGTTTATAGATGAAATCTTGTTTTGGTCCCTTTTATGACTTCCTTTGGAGTTTGAAGAACTCCATAGGCTTAGAATGAATTATTTGTCTCATGGACCTTGTTTGAGTTTGAAAAATGAGAAGTGTTGCACCACCTTTAGACCTTGCATGAGTTTTGACCATTTTTGGTCCATATTGTAGTTAGGGTATGAGATCTTAGTTATGTAAGCTGAAGAATGGATAAAGTTGGAAACTTTATCCATAAGAATCATTAGTCAAACCGGATTTGAGCTTTAAAGCTCCGGACTTGAAGATTAAGATCTTAATGGATTAAGTTGTTGGAACGTCAATCGTGGTATGGTTGAGTGTGTAACGCCCCGTTCCTAAGAGTACTTTATTGTGAGTCCTCGGGATTTAAGAGGAAGGGTATTTTGGTCCTTTTGTGGGAAAAGTGGAAAAAGAGGGCCAAATATGAAATTGGGGACACGCCGAGTACGCCCAGCGTAATGGAGTAAGTGACGCGGGTGCAAGGTTGAGTACGCCCAACGTACTAGAGGTACGCCCAGCGTACTCTCAGAGTTCTAAAACCCTAAAATTAGGGTCAGCCACTATATAAGGAACATGTTGGTGCATACCCTAGCCTCCGTAAGCTCTCCCTTAACCTCAGAAACCCTAAGATAGCCGTCCCACCTCCTTGATTGGGTGTGTTTGGTCTTGGAAAGCTTGGATTAGCAAAGGAGAGCATAAAGGAAGAAAGGAGAAGTTGTCAAAGAAGGAAAGAAACGGTTGGAGCTTATAGATCTGGGAAGACATCATTCTTTGGAGCCTATTTGAGGTATAAAGCTTCTTGCTTGACATTCATATTGTGTAGATCTATGTGTTGTGAAGCTTTGACACCATTCTTGTCCCAAAAGTCCTCATCTTGATGCATGCTTTGAGTTAGCCGAGATTATCTGTTCTTTCAAACCTTTAGAGAGGTCTTGAGTGAGAAAAATGAGGTCCCAATGGCTGTGGTTGTTCCATGTGTGAGATATGTGGGTCTTAATGGATTAAGAGCTTTATGGACGTCCCAAGTGATAAAGTTTGAGACTTTATGAATCTTAGGCATGTTTGGCCTAGGGATCTGAAGTTTGGGCTTAAGAGCTTAAGCCATTAAGAAGTTATAAGGACCTAATGAGTAGCGAAGTTACGCCCCGCGTAACATGTGTGTACGCCCCGCGTAGCGAGTCAGTGCCCCGATCCCCTATTGCGAATCAGCGTGTACGCCCAACGTACCAAGTAGGACTGTTCACTATTTGGATAAAACCGAATTGTCCAATTGGACAATTTGGATCGAACTATTTGGTTCGGATATTCGGATTTTTGGATTGGTTTTTAGCAAAACCGAATTATTATTTTGGATTTCGGATTGGTTTTGGTTTATAAAATAAAAACCGAATAGTCCAAAAAAACCGAATTACAATTTATTATTTTGTTCTTTTTAATATATATCTTTAATAAATTATAAATTTACTAAATTATTCTTTTAATACATTAAAATTTTTCATCAATTATAATACTTTAATATGTACTTCTTATTAAAAAAAATTGTCTATAAAGTAGTAACTATAATATATTTTTCTTGATAGTTATTTATAAGTTTTAGTTCACAACTAATTAAATAATATTTTTTAGTTTATATTATAGAGTAAGTTAATACTAAAGTTATATATTTTTTGAAATGTCTTGATTCTTGAAAACCGAAATGCAAAAAACTGATCCAACCGAATTATACTTTTGTTGGATCGGATCGGATTTGAATTTAGTTTGGACTATTTGGATCTACGTTTTGAAAACCGAAATTAATTTGGATTCACTTGATCGGATCGGATTAAACCGATCCATCCAAATGAACACTCCTAGTACCAAGGAGGGTACGCCCAGCGTACTCCCTCTGTTGGGTTTTCATTTTGGGCCTTAGGGTTTGGGCTGTTATTTGGGCTGCTAGATTTTGGGCCGTGACTGGACATTATGGTTAGAGTATTGTGGGCCCATTGGTTGTTATGGATCATGAGTTTAGGCCCATTTGGTGAGGTGGGCCCAATTTAGTAAATTGGGCCAATAGTGGGCTTTTCTTCAGACTTTTGGACTTTGGGCCATTAGTGGGCTTGAGAGCTTATCCAGTGTTGGGTCGTGAATGAGTTAAGGGTAAATTGGTCAATTTACCCTTGGAAGGGTATTGTGCTTAGCCTAATGATTATTTGTGCTATGTTGGCTAATTCGGGATTTTCGGTGAGTCGGCGATTCGAGAATCTGTTTCTTCAGTTTAGAGTTTCGGCAGTGCGAGGTGAGTTATCTTCACTATATCAATAGGGTCTAAGGCACCAAGGTCGACCCTTTATCGGATTGAGATCCGGGCATTGTTGTTATGTTATTGATTGATATGTTTGCATCCTGGTAGCTAGGATGGTATATGTTAGAGACATGGTTGAGGTCAGTATCCTGTTATGTAGGATGATGCTTTGCTAGTGACCGGTTAGGTCGGTATCCTGGTTAGGATGATGATATGTTATGTGATTTGCTAGATCGGCTTGTTGACTGTGAATTGTTATATGATTATATGTTTATGTGCACATGGTTGTTGGACTGTGGTTGGGTTGAGGCGGGTCCTGCTTTGTGCTGTAGGCCAAGATACCCAGGGCGGACCGGTTGTCCTGAAGGCCCAGCAAGCGGTTCGGATATGTTGTAGGCCCCAAGAGGGCGGACCAGACGTGCCGAGGCTCGGAGAGTGGATCAGGCCAACTGAAGGCCCGGTGCGGACGGACCAGTCATACTATAGAGTCAGAGAGTGGACCAGGTGGATTGAAGGCCCGGTGCGGGCGGACCAATCACACTATAGACTCGATGTATATGGCTAGACTCGGAGGGTGGACCAGGTGGACTGTTGGCCGGTGCGGCGGACCAGTCACACAGTAGACCCGAAGTGCATGGCTGTTCTGTGATCAGATATGATATGGCATGTTACGCGTGTATGGTATATGTGGTTGGTATTTTGGGGATATCTCACTAAGCTTTCGGGCTTACAGTTGTGGTTTAATGTTTTTCAGGTTCTTCAGGAGACCGTGGCAAGGCGAAGGCGTGATCGTACCGCTCCTCATGTTTATGTTATGATGTGATTCTGGGAATACACTAAATAAATTGTATTGTAAACCTTTTTGTAATAATTTAAAGAGATCGGGTTGTTTTTGAAAATTTTAAATTGGTTGGAATTTTTCGGTCGTTACAGAGTGGAGACCATGTTGCGGTTGTGATGGTCAATCTTGATTGTTTTGTCCTTTAACAACCACAGTGTGGTGGTCAGTAGTGGATGACCATTGACCATTGACTTTTCACCACTTTGACTTTTGGTTAAACTTGGATGGTTGAGGTGGTAAAGTGAGATGTGACCTCTAATTATTATATGTGATTTGTGTAGCTGGTTATGCATGACGTAGAGTGTTGATATCCAACTTTTGATTCAGGTAAATTTTCTCACTATACTATGTAGGACACTGATATTCCCATATTTATACATATATTTAGGCATTATTTTTATATATTTTGATCTATATTTTGGCTAATTGAAAAGATATTTGGTACTTATTAAGTTGAATTATATTTTGCAGCAAAAAAGGTGACTCTTAAAGAAAAAGGATTGAAAACAACAAAAGTTGGATACTGGAAGGACTGGAGCTGAACTTGGAGCTTAAAATAAGAGAAGATCATATAAAAATATGTCCCACAATGTGGCCTTATGAATACCACGACGTGACATCAAGAAACATCTCGATTATGTGCATGAAATAGAAGCTCACGATGTAAGCCATTTTCATTCACGCCATGAGATTATGTCCCAGAAGATTATGCACGGAGAAGCAAGTTTCCTTGTCAAATACGGATATGTACTAAATTCACGTCGTGACACCCTATTGGTCACAACATGAGGAGTGTTTTATGGAAACTATATATATCATTTGTAAGATCAACTTAAGGACGGATGGGAGAGATTTCTGAGGTTTTTTAGATGACTTTTGGGACAGAAAAGTTGCGAAAAACAACCCTTGGAAAGAGAAGAAGACCGGAGATTAAGAGTTTTGAAGATTATTACAATGATTCATACACCACATAATGTGGAGCTAAATCATTAGGCTTTCGTTTAGTGTAGATGAACCATAATACTATGTGTTAGTTTCTCTTTCATGGATTTTATGAAGTTGGTTTGGCTTATGTTTGATTATTAATACCTAGCATGTTAAAAGTTTTAATCTTTGTTGCTTAGATTCAATTAAGTGTAGTTGAGATCACTTTAATTGCATGAATTTGTCTACCTAGGTTTTTATGATTATTAAATTGCTAGAACTAGGATTTACCAAATCTTAGCTTAAGTAATAAAGGTAACAAATTTAACTGTGTTAAAGAACATAATTTGATCATAATTGTGTTTGGTAATATGTCTTGATCATTGATAATGATCTTAAATATATCAATAATCTTAAATAATCAATTTTATGTTCACTTGTGTATGATCATTACATAGCAGTTCATGAATTGGTGAAAACATTAGGAGATTGGATCAAGATTCTTAATAATATTTATATTGGTAACTAACTGAATAAATCAATGATTAATAAACTAACCATAGGAAAAAAGGGGATTCAAAGCTAAACAAAAGTAGCCTTGATTATCTTGATTACATTCATCTTAGTTAATTATTTGCTTAGTTTTGAGTTAATTAACTAGTTAAGTTAATCTGAACTTTCAAAATCAGATACCCCCCACCCCACCACCCATTTTAGTTATTGTTTTAGATTAAATATTGTTCCCTATGATCGATACCCTATTTACTTTTCTATATTATAAACTGACTAGGTACACTGCTTATAAGTACATCGGTAGTTAAGTTAGGTTATGTTTATAAATTTAAAACTAGTAGGTATATATGTGCACATCAGACATTAGGTGTTAGTGTATCCTTGTTGTCTTTGTGACTTTTGTTTGTATTGTATAATGGGTGGTGCCCAACTATTCACTATACTAACCGACATGGAAGAACCAAACCGTATTTGGCTGATCAAAACCAAAATGACATAATCGAACAATAAGGTCTAAAGGAAGTCTGAGAAGGGATGTATATCAATAAGTCCCCCAAGTTTGAAATGGGAGTGAGTCAATGATTGTAGCTTGTTCAGACTTATTACTAGCACATATATACATTTAAACGTCTTCTTCAAACCGGATTACTAGAGTGACTTTAAGAGTATAATATAATTGATCCCACTAGGGATATCGCCATTATGCATGATATGGGACATTACTTACTTTTATGCCTAAATAATGGTTAGGTCCGCAATAAGTCTAAGAAGGGTTGTATATCAATAAATCTCATTAGTCTTCATCTCTCGTTGTATTGATGATCATTTATGTACGGTGCACTGATAAGATGAACCATATTGTAAAAGAAAAAAGAAAAAAAAGAATAAATATTTTTTTGCAATCCAATCCATCTTAAACATTATTTGTCAATGATATTAATATAATTTTTAACATATTTTATTTATCAAGTAGGTGTTTCTATTATATATAGAAAACTGTAAAAATATTCATATGGTTTGCTATTTTCTCTTATCAAGGTCTAAAAAAGTTTCAACTTGCAAAAATGTCTTATTTGAATGTTTCAATATGGATTTCGTCCTGTAGATAACAACTATTTGGTTTGTTCTAATAAGTTAGAGAAAATGACCCTTATACCCTCAATTATGTATTTCTTTTAATTTTTATCATTAATTTGTTATTATCAAATGCTTCCGATAACATTCATTAACATGCAATCTTAAACCACCTCCAATGTGAACATCATCGACGCCATTGTCCCTATAATCCTCCAGTGTGAACATCATCGATTCTCTAGTAACATAAATGGAAGAAACAAAAATAACACCTGATATATTAATAAATATAACTCAATTTTAAGAAAGTACATCATCAACGATCTAGAGTTCCAATTTTCAGCAATGAAAAATGAATCCAACCACAATTAAATCGTGATAAGACAATTAGAACATACAAAATAAACAAATTCACAACCTTGAAGCTAATAAAAACGAACAAAACAATGATAAAACAAACATTGAATCAAAACAAAGAAAAAACAAATAAATTTAAGCATGGAAACTTAGATTTTACTTAGAAATCAGGTTGGTTTCGTAAAAAGATGAGAGATATGAGAGAAAAAAGCTTTTAAAATGTTTTAAAAAGAAGTCGTAAAAAAGGTTGTAGAAAGTTATAAAATTTTATTATAAATACAAGGTTTTAATCTTTTTATAAATATCCAAGTGTTGTAAGAAAAATATAAAAATATTGTGAAAAGGTATAAAAATATTTTCTAATTTTTTTTCAATACAACATTTTAATCCTTTTTTATA
Source organism: Lactuca sativa (assembly GCF_002870075.4). NCBI lineage: Eukaryota > Viridiplantae > Streptophyta > Magnoliopsida > Asterales > Asteraceae > Lactuca > Lactuca sativa. The sequence continues at coordinate 35,698,864 of NC_056628.2, forward strand.
AATATCTAAATCTTATAAAAATGTTGTAAAAAAATTTAGAAAAGGGTTGTAAAAAATGTTGTAAAACTATTTAAAAAAAGTTATTAAAAGTTTATAAAAAAAACAATTGTAAACATAGCTTTTTAATACTTTTTAAAACAACCTTTTAATCTTTTTATAAATATCTAAATGTTATAAAAAGTATAAAAATGTTGCAAAAAATTTAGAAAGTGTTGTAAAAAAATGTTGTAAAACTATTGAAAAAAGTTTATTAAAAGTTTATAAAAAAATTGTAAGAAAGTTGTATACAAACCTTTTTAATACTTTTTAACAAAAATGTTGTGAAAAAATTATAAAAAATTGCAAAAAACAGTTTAAAAAAGGCTAAAAAAAGTTGTATAAAACAAAACTAATTTAGGACGAATTTACAAAAATAAAAAGTTTTGACCATATTCGTACAAAATTTAAAATTTAGACCAAATTAATAACAAATTAAAATTAGGTCGGGAGACATAAAACTAAAGTATGACCTGATATAAACCTGATTGAGCAGGTGGAACAATAAAAACTCGTATTTCTTATCTTTTTATAACATTTTTTATATTTGTTGACAACTTGAATACTTTTAAAATAAATTCTTTTCAGCGACAGTTTAAAATTACAAGTTAGCTATAATAACATAACATAATATTTGAAAGTACATGTTTGTATAGGGCTCATAGCAACCCAAAAGTAAATTATAGTAGAGATGTAACCAGTTCCAAAACCAAAATAATTGAAGACCGATTAACGATTGAACAGAGAACCGAGAACCAGACCGAATACTACTAACCGATTCCAACCGTTTCAAGTTTCTAAACAGTGTTAGCTAAGAAGGTGTTTGGAACTGGAACGGATCCGGGTCAGAACCAAAATAACTGAAAACTAAAAATGACGGATTGGGAGAACCGAAAACGGACGAAATACTACTAATCGTTCCAACTAGTTCAAATTTAGTTCGGTTTTCAATTAAAAAGCTCATTTCTAGTGTCTACAATACAAGTGTGGCGTGCTTGCATTCTTTGTCTTTCTTGAATTAATAACAACCATATGTTATATTAATATGATTCACCATAAAAGGGCATATACCCAAATAGATGCTCCTCCTTATGTTCCAAAATACGAGATACAGACTGACGTCTTTGATCTAACTTGTGACTTCATGTTTCTCCATTGTTAGTATTTGTTGAAAGCTCAAATCAATTGTCAATCTTTAAGTTGAAATGCTATGTACTCTATAAGTTCAAACCTTTGATGAAATTGGATACCAATTTGCTATGAACCTAAGAAGTAATCAATAACAAGAACAATAATCAAAAGGTTTGGTGTATTGATTGAAATCTCCAAAAAAAAAATATACCAATATGAATATGGTAACCCTAATGGTAGAATTGCTAGTGATTCTAAAGCCTAACCTTCCCAATGGTAGAATTACCACATTTTCACCAAAAAGATGCTCTCTCCTCCCCACTACCCACTTAAGTACTCTATTGCAAGTTTGCAACAAACTACATAAGTGAAATACCTAAACTACCCCTCTAATAAAAAAGATGCTCATTACTACACTGAATTCCCCATAATACATGACTTAAGATTCATTCAGAACAACAAATACAAGAAAACTCTTGCATTTCCAAGTCAAGAACCATTGAAATTGCAAAACAGAAGTCGCATAACATCGTCTTAAAAACCAAACAAAGTAAAATTTCCAAAATCTTGAAAATTTAAGGGAATTAGCAACAACCCCTTTTCAGATACAGTCATTAATCCAGAACATCTGGATGATGTCGGCTAATCCACCTAACCCCTTCATTCAACATCATGAGCTTTCTGAAGCCCCACCAAACGTGCATAATCCACCCACCTGTTTTCAAACATTGTTAAAATTTTCAAACAAAAGAGCAACTTTTTCAAGAAACATACAAAGAAAAAGTCGATGATTCTTACAATAATGAACCCAAATATGTGTTCCCTGTTCGAACAATAAAGCAGGCTGCACTCAGCATTAGCTTATGTTGGTGTAACAATGGTTCAAGAAGCCGTTGTTCAAAGACACCCGCCAGAAGTTGATATCTGTTCAATATAAAACTTTTTGTAAGAAGAAACAAGATTACATTTTTTACTGTGTTTAATCATCTTTCTTGCAAAAAAAGCAAGAAAGACTACATTTTTTACTGTGTTTAATCATCTTTCTTGAAAAAAAAGCAAGAAAGACTACATTTTTAATGTGTTAAATCATCTTTATTGCAAAAACGCAAGAAAAGAGTACATCTTTTACCATGTAAAATCATCTTTCTTGTAAAAACACGAAAAAAGACTACAACTTTACTGTGTCAAATCATCTTTCTTGCAAAAAAGTATAAAAAGACTACATTTTTTACTGTGTTTAATCATCTTTCTTGCAAAAACCCAATAAACGACAGCAATTTTTAATGTGTTAAATCATTTTTCTTGAAAAAATGTAAGAAAACAAGACACATTTTTTTACTGTGTTAAATAATCTTTCTTTTAGAAGCACAAAAGACTGCATTTTTTACTGTGTAAAATCCTCATTCTTGCAAAAACGCAAGAAAAGACTACATTTTTTACCATGTATTTTCATCTTTTCTTGCACAAAAGCAAGAAAATACAACTTTTTACAGTGTAAACTCATCTTTCTTGCAAAAACACAAAAGAAAGAGTACAACTTACTGTGTCAAATCATATTTCTTGCAAAAAAAAAACAAGAAAGCACCACACTTTTACCTTGTAAAATCATCTTTCTTGCATCTTTGCAAGAAAAGACCACATTTTTTTCATGCTAAATCATCTTTCTTATGAAAAAACAACAAAAGACACTACCTTTTTTATTTTTATTTTTAAAATGATCAAATCTTGAAACTTGAATGTCTTTCATTACCTGAGATTACTAGATATCGCCATGTAAACGCCATATCCCACACTAGTAGATAAAACAGGTATATTCTCCAGCTCATCATCATCAGATTTCTGAACAGCTTTTTTTGCATTTATCAATGTATTTGTCATAATTGTCCCCACCTAACCACATTTTTTAAAATCAATAAAAAAAATTCCAAAATTTTATTCAAACACTTCATATAAATATACACTTACAAACGATGAAGCAGTGCCCACAGCAAATAGTTTTGTTCCATTTCGCTGAAAAACAAAATCAACAAAGTTTAATATTTAAACAATTTATATAATATAAATAATTAAAAATATAATATTAAGTGTTTTGTTCATACTGCTATAGCCCCCAATCTCTGAAGTAATGAATATGATGCTCCACCCAAAGCAGTCTGAAGAATGTACAAAAAAGATTATTACATGATTATAAAATAAAATTATAAAACTTTTATTAAAACTGGATTATAAAAAATAAAAAATAATAAATAATAAAAACCTGGAAGGCATTATCTGGACAATTATAGAAGAATTTTGCAATGCTTCCAGCATTCATGGAGATTGGAGGTCGAAGAGACACAGTAGGAGCAGGAAGAAAAACAAGCATGAAATCTGCAATTACAGCCATCACCTGGGAATAAAATTTAAGTGAAATTATTAAATGTTGAAGAAGATATTAATAATTATTAATTAATAATAAATATGAAATATGAAATGTAGGAATATGTAATTATTGCATTACCACATCTGCAAAAACAATTTCCAGCTCCTTGGTGAAATTTTCTTTTCTCTTTTCGTATTCTGCAGCAGTCTGGAGATGTATGTTATATAAAAAGATTATTATGTATTGATGTTGATTCATGAAAATGTTTATGCGAAAAAAAAAATCAGGTGTTAAATGTCTATATTGCCCCAACCCAAGTCATATGATGCATTGATTTTCACCATAATGACTTTATTAAAGCTATGTTTGGTGCGCTAGCTGAAAAGCTAGTTGATAAAAAATAATGTTTGGTAAACTAACTGAAATATATAAAATGACATAAAAGGGCAATCAGAACAATATGTTTTCTATAATTAATTAAGGGGTGTATTTGGAAATTTTTAAAAAAGCTCATAAGCTAGCTTATTTTTCGAGCTTTTTTAGGTTGTCATGTTTGACAAACCAAAAAGTAACTTATAAGGTATCTTTTTTTTAAAAAAAATTCAAATATACCCCTTAATTAATTATTGAAACACATTCTTTTAAATGTTTGTTTATGTCATTTTATATATTTTAGCTAGTTTTACCAAACACCATTTTTTATCAACTAGCTTTTTAGCTATCAGGTAGCTTTTTATTTAACAGCTAGTTTTTCAGCTATTAGCTAATTTCTCAGCCAGTAAGCCAAGCATAGCCTTAAAAAAACTCGAAAAATTAAGCTAGCAGTCTGCTAGCTGTTGCGAGCCAAACACAGCCTAAAACTGAAATATCATCACAAAAATTGTTAATAAAGATTCTTTCCTAATAATTGTTGTTTCAAACTCTACATAAAGGGCATCTTAAATTGTGCATTCGAGCATGATAAATACTATTACTATAACTTGTTAATTATAAGAATCAGTCAACGGTTTTCTTACAATAGAAGGAAAATAATTAATAAAAGGATACTAATTAATAAATAACAAAATACTAAGCCCCCAACAACTGCAAAGATTTAACCCAAACACCTATTCAAGGGCATGAAATTGTCTTGTTTTTGGGGTAAGAATCTCCACATTAGTGAAAAGTTCATCCAATATTTATATATTTTTGGATACTTTAAATCATTTGTTCTAGCCTTTCTTTTTCTATGTAGTTTTAACTGAAGACATTTTCTTCAAACATCTACTATTTATATGTTAATTTTGATCTAACTTTTTCACAACTACTTGTTTGGTTTTGTTTGAATTTCAAGGAAGCAGAGATATTCGTGTTGATTCTTGATATAGGAACAAAGACTGTTACCAATTTAGTCTTAAAATTCTTGATTACAAATGAAAATTCATATAAAAGAACTTAAAACTGCAATGGATGAAGTTTTAAAATGGTATTGGGGGTATTTATTTATATTATATACAGAACATAACATTAGCAATTATTCCCCTGTTTCAATATGTTAATTCACGTCATACTTTTCTTCAACCTCTTCTAAAAGATCAAGAAATCATGTTGATTCTTGAAATTGTTTTCACAAAGTAAGTTTTTCCAAAATCTAATATTGAATCTTTTTCAGAGAAATTAAGAGGTATACTTGCATGTTTAGATCATAACTAGTGTTTTATTTTGAACTTTAAATTCGAAAGTTTTCAAGAACATTAGGTCATCGGAGAATTCGAGGCATACCTTGGTGAACATGCCGACGCCGCATTCAATCCCAACTTTAGTTAGAAAAAGATCATCGGCAAGCAAACGCTCCTTAAACCCTCCAAATTGAAGCAGCCACCTTAAAAATGGCGACTTTTCAAGCTCCAAAAACCTGTGTACTACGGATCCAGGTATTTTACCAGCCCCAATCGCCGCCGCCAAGTCCTTCGGGATACTATCCAACGACCTACCCGCCTCCGCCAATATCAACAACGCCTCCTTCTCGTTTCCATCGCCTCCGCTTCCACTACCCCCGCTCTCTCCATCCCCGCCGCCGCCTCCGGAACTATTCCCATTCCCGATACCATCGCCTCCGTCTCCAGAAAATGCAAGCAATATGGGAAATTTCTCGCGGTTGTGGTGGTGTTTCAATGAGAAAGAGTGGCGGAGAGCTCCGGTTGTTCGAGCAGAAAGAGAAATTGGTTGTTGGAAGGATTGAATCGGAAGGTAGGGGGTAAACTTGGAGAGATCCCTGGAGGTGGAGGATGTGAATCCCATGGCCGACATCGCCGCCGCCGTGGCCATGGTGGAGTTGAAGAGAAGGAGGGGTTTGTTCGTTAATTCCAAAGAGAAGAGAGAATATTGAGTACTTGGGTTGGTAGAATGAGACGTGGGTTTAACAATGTAATAAGTAGAAGAAAGGAAAGCGCCACATCCGGAGATTTCGGAAGGTGGCAGCTGCTCTTTCTAATGTTGTTTCCGTCCTACCAACAACTGTCTTTTCAACAACCTTTGAATTCCAAATTTTAATCGTTTTTTGACGTTGTTTTCATCGGACTTATGTTAGGTCATAACTCATAACATGGTAATGGACTCATGGTTGGGGTGAAATACAATTTATGTAAGGAAATAGATCTTTGTTTATTTATAATATAATATATATAATGTTTTGAAGACAAAACTATTATACTGAATAATATGATAGTAAAAAATATATAATTCGTTTCCATAAACATGCATTTTACAATGTGGATGTTACAAAAGTTTATTGTTGTCATTGTCTCTATGTACTTGTTACAAAAGTTTAACTTAGGGATTTTTTTGGATTATAAGTCACAAAAACTGTCATTGACAACTCTTTTTTTTTTGTCAAAGTGAAGCGGTTAAGAAGGTGATGTGGCCGGTGACTTCCCAAATTCTAGTTATTGGAACATCCACGTGGAAATACACATGTAAACTTGAAAAAAAAAAGCATAATATTTACAAAATCACCTTATTTATTGAGCATGGTTTTCTTTAGTTTCTTTAAAAAAGACGAAAAGAAGAGAAGTTAGGGTTTTCACTTTTCACGATCGTATCATGTAAGTGATTTCGAACCTTAATGTTTCCTTTTGGACACTAATAACTAACGATTAATCTGAGAGTTAAATTGCACTTGAATGGTGTTTTTGCCTGACACCCTTTGTCTTATGTTGGTGGTGACCATCACTATTCTACTCATGTGGACTTTGCTTGTATGGAAGTTGATGAATTTGTCCCCTTTCTATAATGTTTTACCGAGGAAAGATGTGAGAAGTTGTATTAATGCATCCCGAATTGCCATTTATCCTCCAGTGTTTGTTATATAGAAACTAATATTGATTATGCTCATTTTAAAAATAATGTTTATGAATTCCTTGTAATGTCCCTATATATTAATCATATTGGGGGTGGTTTAGATGCCTTTTTGGATTCAGATAATGGAGGTGTTGTGACATCCTCAAATTTCTCGGTCAGAAAGGACCGATTTAGTTTATGCTTTTAAAATAAAATCAGAGTAATCTTTTAAAAGGATGTTGCAGAATTTGTCCCCAAAACAAAACATGATAAAAATTTATCAAAACATTTCTTAAAGAAATATATATTTTCATTATATATCAAAACTTCGGGATGTCATGTTCTGATACAGACCAAAAGCATAAGTAGTATATTATAAGTCTTACAATAGTTATTTACAATTACTGGCCTATAATCCAAAAATCTCTCTTCATCATCCGAACTATGCTCTGTGTCCACTATCTGTAATGTAAAAAGCTGAGTAGGTCAGGCTTGGGAGCCTGGTGAGCATATAGGGTTTTCAACCCACAAATAATAAATTTATTAATTTCATCAACCAACAATAACTCTGATTATCCGTTCCCGTTATCCTCACTTCACGTCCCTAAACACCTATCACAAGGGACCTAGCCTAAGGATCATCATCGAGATGGACACTACTGCTAAGGGGATTCCTCAGCCATACATGTCTTTAAGGCAACCATGAGGGGATGGAGTACACCAGCGAACATATAGTTCACTAACACCTACCGGTTGCGAACCTGCTAGCGTTCCACTGGACTGTCTGGAAAGGTCCGTGGTCGTCATCTATACTCCGCTAGATGACTACAACATCATCCGAACTATGCTCTGTGTCCACTATCTGTAATGTAAAAAGCTGAGTAGGTCAGGCTTGGGAGCCTTGTGAGCATATAGGGTTTTCAACCCACAAATAATAAATTTATTAATTTCATCAACCAACAATAACTCTGATTACCCGTTCCCATTATCCTCACTTCACGTCCCTAAACACCTATCACAAGGGACCTAGCCTAAGGATCATCATCGAGATGGACACTAGTGCTAAGGGGATTCCTCAGCCATACATGTCCTTAAGGCAACCATGAGGGGATGGAGTACACCAGCGAACATATAGTTCACTAACACCTACCGGTTGTGAACCTGCTAGCATTCCACTGGACTGTCTGGAAAGGTCCGTGGTCGTCATCTATACTCCGCTAGATGACTACAACATCAACAACAACAACAGCAAGGCCTCTCATCATTTTAACACACATCAACTATTTCATCTACCCATGTTTTAACTAACATATTTGTAGATAAAAATACATATACAGTTTAAAACTTGTATAAAACATTTATTCAACACTCATCTCAAATAAACAAACAATATAATTACACATAGCATGTATTTTATAGAAAATACTTCATATCTATGTGTAAGATGAAAGTGACTATACACTCACTTGTTAAGACGATAATTAGCTTGCGCCTCGTCTCTTAAAACAATATTTTCAGATGAAACCGGGGTGTTTTCTCAAAAATTGGGCTTCACGTGGGCATAGTTTCGGCTCGAAAACTATTTTTCTCGGGATCTTTGGAGCGTCTTGCTTCGGGTGTCGGTGATGATATCGGGGCTTTGGGGGTTAAAAATGGGTAAAAAGGAGAGTAGAGGGTGAAAGATGTAAGAATTTGTAAACAAAATACAAGCAGCCACGCATCCCTTTTATAGGGTCCGAAGCTTACTACGCGGGGCGTAGTCTCGCTGTACGTGGGGCGTACGAGGCTACGTGTCCGATTATCGGAAGGGAGGGCACGTAGCTCGAACGTGTCTGCTACATGGCCATCATGCGAAGACCGGAGACGTGGTCAATCCGAGGTCCTGCCATGCGAACGTTGTGCGTAAGTCTCTATGCGGGGGCGTACCTCCTCGGATTAGGCTCGAATTTTTATTTAAAAACTTCAAAAATCCTTATCTTTTGCATACGAGCTCCGTTTTTTACGTTCTTTATATCCAAGCGTAGGTGAAATTATGCTCTACAACTTTCGTTTAGACTCCGTCAGCTAATTTTTACTTCATTTTTAATATTATATTTTTAACAGGTCGGGACAGAAAAAAGTTTATTAAAAATTCATAACTTCTTCATCCGACGTCCGATTTCGCCTGTCTTTTTACCGTTGCACTACTATTAACAAGATCTTCAATTCTCGTTTAGGTTGTTTCGGCTAAAAATCACTCGATCTAAATTTCGAGTTTCGGGTTGCATACTACTAAGCTGAACTTAGAAAAATCATAACTTCCTCATACGAAGTCAGATTTGGGCGTTCTTTTTATGCACGTTCTCGGTTTAACACGACTTTCGTTTAGATTTCTAAGGCTAAAAAACACTTTATCGTAAATTCACTTTTTACGTCACACAGCGTCGTGCCGGTTCTGTCGCGAAACTTCGACAGGTCATAACTTCTTCGTTATAACTCAGATTTCGGTATTCTTTATATCTCCGGAATCCTTATTTCAACCACTACCAATTTCTTCATAGATATCAAGTTTATCTAAAATTTATTTTCGAAGCTTATTTTTTTATTCTTAATTCATTAAATCATAATAATTAAGCAATAAGCACATAATACTCAAATAATACATCTTATTATTTCAAAACAAATTACAAAGGTTAGCCTAGACTATTACATCATCATTAATGCTTAGCCTAGAAACACGGGCGTTACAGTTTCTAGTCAATATGAGCATGGTTCAGTAATACAAGGTGAAGAGAAACAAACATACTGAAACATCCCATAATATTAAAACAATGCACAATACTAAAAACCATGCCTTGGTGGATGAAATAATTTCAAATGAGGCCATACCTATGAATAAGACAAGTGAATATCAGTTCTTGAGTTGTGTCTTGAATTACACAATGTTGAAAGGAATGGTGATGAAGACATTGACCACAGTAAGGAAGTTGTGGATGAATATGGTGTTATCCATTCCACTTTAAGTGGAACACACCTTGGAAAAAGCAAACCTTTATTTTAAGGATGTCATTTGAAGGGCCAAAACAGTTGTAACGCCTCGATCCTTAGGTATTAATATTATGGCTTTAATTTTCAAGTTTCAAGGTCTACTCGACGAGTTGGATTCCCTAAATTGTCGAGTAGCAGCGGGTTTGGGGCCACGTGTTTAAGTGACCAACTCACCGAGTCGGAAGAGTGACTCGACGAGTTGGAGCTGGAGGGTGAAACCCGAGTTTTCGGGGTTTTGCACCCTATTTAAGGAACCATTAGCCTCACTTAGTCCCTTACATCCTCTAGAGAGTCCAGCAAACCCTATTTCGTGTTAGAGCTTCATTTGTGTGGGTTTTTGAGTTTTTAGAAGGTGGAACTTGTGAAGGAAGCTTGAAGGTCAAGTAGCTAGCAGCAAAGGACTCGTGTGGATCTGCAAAATCTATCTCAGTTAACTCCATTTGAGGTATCAATTCATGATCTTGGCCTCATTCCTTTCTAGATCTCTTTGGATGAAGTTTAAGGCTTTTTGGCTTGGTTATGAAGCTATTGTTGGGTATGAGCTAGATCTGAAGTTGCAACTTCAGATCTGAACCCTCCTTGGGATCTAGGTTCATAAAGTTTCTAGCCTTGTCATGTATGAAACCTTCCATTTGAGTTAGACCTCATTTCAAGTGTGGATTTAGCATTATAAGTCATTAGAGCCTTGCATGCACGTAAAGTTTGCAACTTTACATGATAAGCATGCATTAGGAAGTTGGATTTATAGTATGGAGCCTTGGCATGACTTAAAAAGCATTTGTATGGATGAAGGACCGAAGGGACTCGGCGAGTCAGTAGAGTGACTCGACGAGTCCGATGAAGATTGCCTTGGGCTCGGCGTGTCAGACGAGTGACTCGGCGAGTTGGCAAGTTATGCAAGGAACTCGGCGAGTAGCTGAGGGTACTCGACGAGTTGAGGTCAACATGGACTGTTGACCTTGGTAGTTGAATTTGACTTTGACCAAGGGTTGACCAGTTGACTTCTGAGGGTATTTTGGACAATTGGATATTTATAGCAAAGGACATTGGTGAATATAGGTGTGGGAGTTGGAGTTAATTTTGGAGGAGTTTGACTCCATCTTCCGAGCTACTTGCGAGGTGAGTTATCCTCACTGTATCAACAGGGTCTAAGGCACCAAGGTCGACCCTTTCTCGAATTGTATACCGATATTTGTTGCTATGCTTATCGACCTGTTAGATCTGCGTCCTGGTAATTAGGACGACATTATGTTTAGTGATATGGTTTAGGTCGGAATCCTGGTATATAGGATGATGCTACGTTAGTGACTGTAACGTCTGTGTTTCCGGGCTTGCCATTTTTAGCAATGTAATAGTCTAGGTTAACCTTTGTAACCCGTTTTGAAATAATAAGAGCGTATTATTTGAGTATTATGTGTTTTGTGCTTAATTGCTTAATTATGTGGTTTGATTAATTAAGAATAAAAATAAGCGTCAAAATTTAAGTGTAAAATAAACTTGATATCTTTGGGCAATGTTGTAGTAATTGAAACAAGGTTTCCGAATATATATATATATATATATATATATATATATATATATATATATATATATATATATATATATATATATATATATATATATATATATATATATATATATATATATAACGCCCAAATCTGACTTCGTATGAGGAAGTTATGATTTATTGAAGTTGCGACTTAGCGGTATGCAGCCTGAAATACTCGATTTGAGATCGAGCGGTTTTTAGCCGAAACAATCTAAACGAGAATCGAAGATCTCGTTGTTGGTATCGAATCGATGAAAAGTTAGGCGAGAACGGACGTCAAACGAAGAAGTTATGAATTTATAACGAAGTTTTCCTGTCCGGGCCTACTAAAAATAAATAATAAAAATAAAGTCAAAATTAGCCGACGAAGTCTAAACGAAAGTTGTAGAGCGTAGTCTCACCTACGCGTGGATATAAAGAACGTCGAAAACAGAGTTCGTATGAAGAAGATATGAATTTCTGAAGTTTATTAAATAATTTGTATCTAAATTTAATCTTTAATTCGGATGTATATCCGAAGGAGTCACCGATTTGATCTGAAGTACGCCTAGCGTACTGGCGTACGCCCAGCGTACCGCGAAGCATGACGCGCCTCGCACTCGAGTTCTTCGGATGACGCATGCAGTGACACATTCGGAGGCTTACATCCCGCGTAAGGCAGTACGCCCAACGTACTCCGAGGCTCCAGCCTCCTATAAATAGGATGCGAGGGCAGCTGACTCATTTGCTCTTTTTCTCTCTTCTCTCTCCCGTTTTGCATCGTTTTGCGTGCCAGAAGTACCCCGAAGCCCCGAAAATATTCCCGAGTCCCGAAGCAAGTTTCGAAGCCCCGAAGATCCCGAGAAGTGCGATTCCCGAGCCGAAGCTCTGCCCGCGAGAAGTTCGATTTTTGTATAGATCTTCCAGATCTGCTAAGGATTACTACTTCTGCAAGTCGTAGTGTTGTCCGATCATCTTCTGATCAAGTGACTGTGTAGTTACTTTCTTCTAATGCATAATTATGAAGTATTTTATACGAAATACGTGTTATGTGTATAATTTTGTGGTTATGTGTGTGAATATGTATTCACTTTCTTCTATCTCATAGATATGATTTATTCTCTATGAAATACGTGTTATGTGTGTGTGCCTCATCTGTTATGTGGAATATGTATTGATTAAAGCATGTTATACACGTTTTTAAACTATGTATAAAAATGTATATTTTTATCTACTAATATGTTGGGTAGAACATGGGTAGATAGTTGGTGTGTAATAAATAGATGAGAGGCCTCGTTGTTGTTTGATTTAGTCATCTAGCGGAGTTTAGATGACGACCATGCACTTTTCTAGATAGTCTTGTGGAACACTAGCAGGCTCGCCACCTGTAGGTGTTAATGAACTTGGGTGTTCATTCGTTGTACTCCATCCCCCTCATGGTTGCCTTATTTGACTTATATTGCTGAGGAACCCCCGATGCATGTGTAGTCGCCCCGATGAAATATTCTTAGACTAGGTCCCTTATGTTAGTTGTCTTAGGGACATAAAGTGAGAATAACGGGAATGGGTAATTGGGTTATTGTTGGTTGGTGGAAATCAAATATAATTATTTATTGTGGGTTGAAAACCCTATATGCTCACCAGGCTCCCAAGCCTGACCCACTCAGTTTTATTTGTATTACAGGAAGTGGCGCAAGGGCATAAGATGGATGAACCATCAAGTTGTTTTGTTTACAAGTTTGTATATGTATATATTTGTTGAATGACTTGTAATGTTATCATTTATGCTTTATGGTCTGTATCGGAACATGACATCCCGAGTTTTGATTATATAATGAAAATACATTTCTTTTATGAAATGCTTTGGTAAACATTGTTTTATCACGTTTTGTTTTTGGGAACAAATTCCGCAACTCTTTCAAATCAAAAGGATTTACTCTGAAATTATTTTAAAAGCATAAATGAAAATCGGTCTTTTCTGGCTGAGATTTTGGGGATGTCACAGTGACCTGTTAGGTCGGTATCCTAGTTAGGAAATTGTTATGCTATATGATCTATTAGATCAGTTTGTTGTCTATGGATTGTTATGTGTTTATCTATTATATGTGCACATGGTTGTTTGATTGGGGTTGGGTTGAGGCATGTCCTGCTTTGTGTTGTAGGCCAACATACCCAGGGCGGACCGGATAGACTGCAGACCTGGGAGGGCACATAGTTAGGCCGAAGGCCCGACGAGCAGTCCAGATAGGCTGAAGGCCCTGAGAGGGCGGTCCAGACGTGCCGAGGCTTGGAGAGTGGGCCAGATAGACTGAAGGCCCGACGTGGGCGGTCCAGTCAAACTGTAGACTCAAAGGGTGGACCAGGTGGACTGAAGGCCCGGTAAGGGCAGGCCAGTCATACTTTAGACTCGAGATACATGGTTGTTCTGTGTTTGTTATATGATATGGTTATGATATTGTTGAGGTTGGTATTTTGGGGGTAACTCACGAAGCTTTCGGGCTTACAGTTTCAGTTTTTTGTTTCAGGTTCAGTGGATGACCGCGGGAAGGCGAAGGCGTGACCGTACACTTCCTCGATTTATGATTATGATTTCTGGGAACTCTGATGTTTAAACTATTTTGAAAACAAATTGTAATAACGGAATGGCTTTATATTGTAACACTCTAAAAATTCCAACCAATTTAATTTTTTCAAAAACAACCCAATTTCATAAAGTTAATGCAAAAAGGTTTTCAATACAATTATTTATCAGAGTCTTCCCATAACCATATCATAAAACATAATCACGAGGAGCGGTACGATCACGCCTTTGCCTTGCCACGGTCTCCTGAAGTACCTGAAACATTTAAACCACAACTGTAAGCCCGAAAGCTTAGTGAGATACCCCCAAAATACCAACGCCATACAAACATAACCATATCATATAACCGATACAGAATAGCCATGCACTTCGGGTTTACTGTGTGACTGGTCCGTTGCACCGGCCTACAGTCCACCTGGTCCACCCTCCGAGTCTAGCCATATACATCGAGTCTACAGTGTGATTGGTCCGCCCGCACCGGGCCTTTAATCCACCTGGTCCACTCTCTGAGTCTATAGTATGACTGGTCCGCCCGCACCGGGCCTTCAGTCGGCCTGGTCCACTCACCGAGCCTCGACATGTTTGGTCCGCCCTCTTGGGGCCTACAGCCTATCCGGACCGCTCGTTGGGCCTTCGGGATAACCGGTCCACCCTAGGTATGTTGGCCTACAGCACAAAGCAGGACCCGCCTCAACCCAACCCCAATCCAACAACCATGTACACATAAACATATAATCATATAACAATCCACATCCAATCAAACCGATCTAGCAGATCACATAACATAACCTCATCCTAACAAGGATACCGACCTAACCGGTCACTAGCATAGCATTATCCTATATACTAGGATACCGACCTTAACCATGTCTCTAACATATACCATCCTAACTACCAGGATGCAAACATAGCAAAGCAACAACATAACAACAATACCCGGATTACAATCCAATAAAGGGCCGACCTTGGTGCCTTAGACCCTATTGATATAGTGAGGATAACTCACCTCACAATTGCTGACTGAAAAGGATAAGATCACGCTGCTCCAACCTCCGACACGAACTCCACCACTGACCAATACCAAAAGACTGAACTCAATAAATACCCATAATTACCAAAATACCCCTGGAAGTCAACTGGTCAACTCTTGGTCAAAGTCAAAGTCAAAGTCAACCCTCCTGACTGACTCTACTCGCCGAGTCAACCCGCTGACTCGTCGAGTCCCCATACTCAGAAACTCCCGTAACACGACTCAACTCGCCGAGTCGCCCCAACACTCGCCGAGTTCCATAACTCTGAGTCTACCCGTACTCAACTCACTGAGTCATCCCTTGACTCACCGATTCACAGCTTAACCAGAAAAGGTTAGGACCTCATGACCAGACTCGTCGAGTCCAAGAACAGACTCGCCGAGTCCAAGGCTATCTTCAACCAACTCGCCGAGTTGTTCTTCCAACTCGTCGAGTTGCTGCCTATCTTCATGTAACTCGTCGAGTACACCCATGTGACTCGCCGAGTACCTCTAGCTCTTAACCCATACAGAGGCTTTCCATGCCATGCAAAGTCTCTAATCCATAGATCTACTCTTATACAATCCATCCATCATGTAAAGTGGCAAACTTTACGTGAATCCAAGGAGATCTAAGCATAATACACTCTTGGCTAAGGTTTGGGACTAAAAGGCTTCATCAACAGCTCTTGAACAGGGACTTTATGCTCTTTTGGATCATCACTACTCTAGATCTGAGGTAGCAACCTCAGATCCAACCTCCAAACTCAAGATAGCACTAGATAAATTCCCAAAAATCCCACAAATGATAGATCTAGATGGATAACAGCTCAAGCAACGAATCCTTACCTCCAAAGAAGACTCCAACAGAAGAATAAGCCAAAACCTTGCAAAGCCCCTTGCTCCAAGCCTCTTAATCTTCAAAGATTTCTTCAAAAAACACTCCTTCAAGATCCAAATGCTCTCTAATTCTCTCACACATGAATATTAGGGTTTTTGGACTTCAAGGGAGAGCAAAGAGGCTGGGGAGAGGGTATTATGTTCTTTATATAGGGCTAAATCCCTGGGATTAGGGTTTTCTCCACACAACACCAACTCGGCGAGTCGGTGGATTATGTTCTTTATATACGGCTCAATCCCTGGGATTAGGGTTTTCTCCACACAGCACCAACTCGCCGAGTCCAGCCGTCGACTTGCCGAGTTGGCCACTTAACACGCGACCCTACTCGCTGAGTCCACCCATGGACTCGCCGAGTTGACCATTCACATTTTCACTTTGAACCCTGAACTTGCACTCCTGAACTCGGGATGTTACATATATGATTTAAAAAGTTTTAAATTGACTCGAATTTTATGGATGTTACAACAGTTTAGTACATGTTTTGTAGTTATGGTGTGGTCAATGGCTACCAACTATCTTTTGAAAAAATGTTATTGGTGTGTTGCAAAGGGGAATACACCTTTACACTTTGATTTTCATGTATGGGTGGTGAACACTCATACATTTCACATTTTTGGTTATTGATTATTTAGGTGTTGTTTGTTTTTTGGAAGCGAAAATTCAAGAAGTCTGCGGACCACCTCTGCAACCCTCTGCAGTAGAAAAAGTGGACCAAACGGCTACAACCTGTAATAAGAAGTTTGTTTGTTTTTTAACCTCTGCAGACTACTGCAATAAACTGAAATTTAAATAAACTAATTTTACAAAATTAAAGTAGTTTTTTAAAACAAAAAGTTTAATAATTTTAATCTTGCAACATTGAAATAAAATTCATTACATTTTTTATACAAAACATTCAATACTATTAAATACTATTTACAAATTAAATGAATTAGTATTAAAAATACATTGTTTTAGCTAAATAACGTCCTTATGAATTGCTTCAAACTGCTCTTGATTTGGAGCTCCTTCACAAAAACTTGATTCAACACTTGGAGCATCATTCTCTTGGCTCCTCTTTGCATTTGCTTTACATGCTTCACAAATACAAGTATGATTTCAAAGAGCATAAATACATCATATTTTTACCGGCATACTTCTAATTATAAGCCTCTATCATTTGACCATTTGCATTTGTTACTAGAAATGTGTAAGACATAACGAAATGCAATAAATTAAACTTTAATATTCTCTCAAGCATTTCATCGAGCACCTGTAGTGCACAACTTGTATGCATCTATTTCAGCATATATTTGTGACCTTTCAGCAATAAACTATCACTATTATAGTTGAAAAACAAACAACATACAACAACAATAACAATTCAACGATATGTATGCATCAAAAAAACAAAATCAACAACAATTTATAATTCAACAACATAATCTTCAACAAAGAAAAAAAAAACAAGAAAAAACATATAACAACATCAACGATTCATCAACATATATGCAAAAAAAAAGGGAAATCAACACCAATTTATGATTAACGAATTCAACTGTCAATTTCTAGGATGAATCGATAGAAAAACATAAAAAAAAATTACATACCTGTGATAACGTCGACTGTCGGATGAAGAAGGAAGACAAATTACATACCTGTGATAAGGTGGGGCGACGGCGGGTGGTGGGACATCGAACTTGGAGGGGACGATGATGGAGTCGATCGATGGGCAGAAGATGGATGTTGGATGCGACATTTTTTTTGGGTTGAATTCTTTTTAAGTTTAGGTTTGAAGGGGTGGGAAGAGGTGTAACAAGTGCTTCCCCAAGAAGCACACGGGCAGAGGTTTTCAGCTCCGAAGACTTCCAAAAAACAAACTGTTGCAGGACAAAAAGTGTTGCGCATGTGCTGCGCCGCGCAACAATAAGAGTTTTGAAGAGTTTTTTTTTTTTTTTTATAAAAAACAAACACCACCTTAAAGTAGAGGTTATTGACAAATTTTGGTATTTGCTTCCATCAACACCAAGAAGGCACAAAGTTCATTTCACATTTTTGCTTTAAGAAAAGTGAAAATACATTGTTTTGACATGGAGTTTGAAAATTTTACATTGTATGAATAAGACCAATGGCAGACATAGAAAAAAAATATTAGGGGTTGAACAATTTTTAAGGGTTGCACTATTAGAAAAAAATCATGTCGCTTTTCATCACAAAATTCGTTATTATAAGAGTTTCACCAACAAATTTACACTAAATTTACACTTATTATGACTTTGTGATGGATTTCCAACGGATTCATGACGATTTTTTTTACAGATTTATGTTGGATTTATGACAATTTTAACAAATTTACACTAAATTTTGCACTTGAAGATAAATTTTGAGGGGTTGCCCGTTCCACCCCATGGACACCAACTATATTAAATAAAAGACATGCTACATTTTCATTTTGGAAAATTTTATAATTACTTTGTTATTGTTATACTGTATATAAATGGGGCATTGTTATGTCGTTCCCCCTCCCCCCCCCTAAAAAAAACCCTTAAAACTGCCCCTGCTCAAACTATCTAGAATTATGTAAACACCGCTCAAAGGTATTTTTTTTCGAAATTGAGTTCTAACAGGGCCGATTCTGAGGAATTAAATATTTTCAAAGGCCTGGGACGAATCAGAAAAAGGGCCCTTATCGTTATTATAAGTTTTTATTTTTAAATAAAAAATATATTATAAAAAATTGGCCCCTATGCAACTGCCCACTTTGCCCCCCCTCAACGCCTCGATGAGTTCTAACAAGTTTCATATATTTGCTGAGTTTAGATCCATATATTTCGAGTTTCGATCATATTTTTGTTGGTTCCGCTACCATATGATTGGTCTAATGGTCCTCGAAACCCATCACTCCCTTCCTTTTCACTTTTTTTCTTTGACATATAACACCACGATAGCTAGTTGCGACCCATGCTCTCTCTCTCTCTCTCTCTTGCTTGTTTTTGTGTGACCCTGGACACACCAAAATTTGTTTCGTATCTGTCTCTCTATCTATATTGGTGTTGGTCACTCCCTTTCCTTGTCCCTGCTACTAGACGGTCGTGGAAGAAGGTGATTAGGACCTCACTGATCCCTCTTCCCATTTCTCAAGGTAAGAACCTACTCTTGTATACTTACATCCAAACCTCTCTCTTATTCTAATTTTTCTCTTCTCCCTCCTTCTCCCTCTCTATCTATCTATCTATCTCTCTCTCTCTCTCTCTCTCTCTCTCTCTCTCTCTCTCTCTGTAACACCCGATTCCTGGTACAGAGTTAATTCAAGCATTTCTTGTGTTTTTGTAACGACCCAATTTTCACGTCCAAAAATTTCGTTTATAAAACATAACATAGAAAACATTAACAGTTAAAACATTGTTTAGTTGAACCACTTCACATCGAAACCAAAGTGAAAACCACAACATTTGATCAACCAAAATATCAGAGTATCAATCCCAGAATAAACTCGTAACTGCAGAAACAAGAGAGTGTGTGTGACATGCTACTACCGCGCCGGCTCCTTTCCCCTGGCTGAGGAGGTACCTGAAACCAAAACTGAAAACCATAAGCACAAAGCTTAGTGAGTTCCCCCATAATACCTCATACCATGCAAGCATATAACAAACAACATTCAGCTAGGAGTTACGGGCCTCGCCCACACTCGGGAAGATACGGGCCCTGCCCACACTTCGCTAGCCGGGAGATACGGGCCTCGCCCACACTTGCGAAGATACGGGCCCTGCCCACACTTCTCTAGCCGGGAGGTACGGGCCTCGCCCACACTCTACTATCTGGGAGATACGGGCCTAGCCCACACTCCACTCTCGGAGAGATACGGGCCCTGCCCACACTCAACCGCCGACCCATAACATACAAGTATCACACAAACAACAAGTATAAGCAACTATATCATATTAACACATAATCATACTTGACTAAACCCAGAGATACGGGCTCGACCCACACTCTAGTACTAGCATCTCGTCTACACGGGTCGGCCTTGGTGCCTTAGACCCGTTCCTACTGGAAAGTAAACTCACCTCGAAATAGCTGCTGGTCTGTGTGGGAATTGATCACCTACTACTACTGCTGCGGCTCCGAAAATCCTCCGGCTGTAATTCCCACAACAAACTAAATCAAACACTGCTAACTGTCCTTTTGGGTAAAATGACCATTTTACCCCTAATCATGCCATAAGCCAAAGTCAGAGTCAACTTTCAGTTGACCCGACTCGCCGAGTCCCTGTCCAATCGACTAACCTGGGTCCCGATTCTACTCGTCGAGTTAGGCGTTGACTCGACGAGTTCTCCTTCTAAACTGATTGTTCAAGTCCTTCATCCTACTCGTCGAGTTGTATGAACAACTCGGCGAGTTCATCTTCATCCGATGAACACCATGCTGAGACTCGCCGAGTTGTATGAACAACTCGTCGAGCCTGTTCTTGATCTAAGAAGATTGCCTTGAACTCGCCAAGTCAGGGCATTGACTCGCCGAGTTCCTCCATGGGTGAGTTCAGCTTCCAACTCACTGAGTCACACCCCGTGACTCACTACTCAAACTCGACACAACGAAAAGGGGACAACTCGGAGACTCGCGAGCAGACTCGCCGAGTCAGATGAACGACTCGCCGAGTCGTCACCATGCAATCACTAAATACGCGATTTTTCTCGATTCCAGCCTATGCCATTCACAGATCTGGGTTCCTAGAGCATGAATCACACGTAAAGTTTCCAACTTTACGTGTAGATATTCACCAATGAGGGATTTAGGGCTCAAAATGCCTCAAAAGGGTAGATCTAGGGTGAACAAGCAACAAGGGTCCATAAAGGTAACGGATCTGAGCTCTTGGAGCTCAATCTTGCCTAGATCTAAAGGCCAATCAACTTATTATGACTTATCTTGTACATACAAGCTTGGGGAAGGGCTCAAGAAAGACTTAATGGAGCAATAAGCATAAAAACAGAGGGAAAACAGGTTATACCTCAAAGAAATCACTGAGAGAATCACTAAGATGCTTGGCTTCCTTCCCTTCCTCTTGATCTACTCCTCTTCCTTCACAAAATCTTCAAGGAAACACACTAAAAAGCTTCAAACTCACAAGAATAAAGGCTAGGACGTATGGAGAGCTTCTGAGGGTGAATGGGGCGGAGTTGGGGCGCAAATGATCGTTTAAATAGGGTGCAAACCCTTGGAAATTAGGGTTTCATCAGACAGCGCGGACTCGCCGAGTCCAGGATATGGACTCGCCGAGTCGCCAACTTAAACGTGTCCCGAGTCCCGTCTCTACTCGGCGAGTCGGACCTATGACTCGCCGAGTCCAAGGCTAAAAAATGGAAAATACTCAAATAAGATTTACGTACCAGGAACCAGGTGCTACAAATCTTCCCCACTTATTTTAGACTTTTTCATCGAAGTCTGCTGCTCGATCCTGAAACAGCTCGGGGTAATGCTCCATCATTTCCTCCACCGGCTCCCAAGTCCACTCCGAACCCTTGCGGTGCTGCCATTGCACCTTCACTAGCTCCACCCTCTTGTTCCTCAAATCCTTTGACTTCCTGTCGAGGATTGCGACTGGGCGCTCGATGTAATTCAGGCTAGCATCAACCTGAATATCCTCTAACGATACTACTGCTGAATCGTCCACTAAGCACTTCCGCAACTGAGAAACATGGAAAGTGTTGTGGATCTAGCTGAGCTCGACTGGCAGGTCCAGCCTATACGCCACCTTGCCCACCTGGGCTACAACCCTGAACGGTCCGATGAATCTCGGGCCCAACTTGCCCCGCTTCCTGAATCGAATGACGCCTTTCCAAGGCTACACCTTTAGGAGAACCATATCCCCGACTTGGAACTCCAAGTCGGATCGACGCTTGTCGGCGTAACTTTTCTGCCGACTCTGAGCAGTCTGAAGCCTGCTCCGAACCTGCTGGATCCTCTCGGTCGTCCTTAGCACCACCTCGGTGCTCCCCATGACCCTCTGGCCAACCTCACCCCAGCATATCGGGGTCCTGCACCTCCGTCCGTACAACATCTCGAATGGGGACGGTCAATACTCGCGTGGTAGCTGTTATTGTATGAGAACTCGGCCAAGGGAAGATAGGTAACCCAGCTACCACCAAAATCTAACACGCATGCCCGCAACATATCCTCCAAGGTCTGGATGGTCCGCTCGCTCTGACCATCCGTCTGCGGGTGAAAGGCGGTGTAAAGATGCAAACGAGTTCCCAACTCGTCATGGAATCTCTTCCAAAATCGGGAAGTAAATCGCACATCCCTGTCCGAGATAACCGATACTGGCACCCCGTGCCGCACCATGATCTCCCGGATATAGATGTCGGTCAATTTCTCGGCCGATATGCTCTCCTGGATCGGGAAAAAATGAGCACTCTTGGTCAATCGATCCACGATGACCCAAATTGAATCCACTCCACGCGCGGTCCTGGGAAGCTTCGTGATAAAATCCATCGTGATATCTTCCCATTTCCACAGTGGAATATCCAACGGCTGCATCTTGCCATGCGGTCTCTGATGTTCGACCTTGACCTTCCTGCAGGTCAAGCACCGCTCAACGTACCATGCCACGTCCCGCTTCATGCAGGGCCACCAATAATCTAGACGAAGATCCCTATACATCTTCGTCGCATCGGGATGAATAGAGAACCGGGACTTGTGTGCCTCCTCCATCAAAATCTTGCGCACGCCTCCGTGATACGGCACCCACACCCTACGGTGTAGTGTCAAAAGTCCTCGGCTATCATAATCAAAGGAGGAAACCTGACCCACCACACGCTCACTCTTCCGATGCTCCTCCTTGATAGCCTCCTGTTGAGCCTCCCGAATTCGCTCCAATAGGGGAGCACCACGGTCATCCTCATGCAAACGTCCCTGATCGGCGCCGCCTTGCGGCTAAGCGCATCGGCAACCACATTGGCCTTCCCCGGGTGGTAGAGGATCTCGCAATCATAATCCTTTACCACGTCCAACCACCGACGCTGCCTCATGTTCAGATTCGGCTGATCCATGAGGTACCTCAAACTCTTGTGGTCCGTGTAAATGGTACATCGAACCCCGTAGAGGTAATGCCGCCAAATCTTGAGGGCAAAAACCACCGCCCCCAACTCCAAATCATGCATAGGGTAGTTCGCCTCGTGAGGCTTGAGCTGCCTCGAAGCGTAGGCAATGACATGCCCCCTCTACATCAGTACTGCGCCCAACCCTGAAATGGACGCGTCACAATAAACCACAAAATCCTCTACGCCCTCTGGCAGGGCTAAGATCGGCACCTCGCACAATCTCTGTCTCAGTGTCTCAAATGCAGCCTGCTGCTCGGGTCCCCACCGAAAGACCACGACTTTCTTCGTCAGCCGTGTCGGGGGTACGGCTATCTTGGAGAAATCCTGAATAAATCTCCGATAGTAGCCTGCCAATCCCAGGAAACTCCGAATCTCAGATGGAGACTTCGGAACCTCCCATCTCATCACGGCCTCGACCTTGGCCGGATCGACCAGAATCCCGTTCTGGTTGACAAGGTGTCCGAGAAATTGCACCTCGCGCAACCAATACTCACACTTAGAGAACTTGGCATACAAGCTCTCCCTCCTCAGGGTCTCCAACACCTCTCTTAGATGCTCCTCATGCTCCTCTTGAGTCTTGGAATAAACCAATATTTCATCGATAAAAACTATCACAGACCGATCCAGCATCGGTCTGCATACGCGGTTCATGAGGTCCATGAACGCGGCAGGAGCATTGGTGAGCCCAAACGGCATCACCACAAACTCATAGTGGCCATAGCGCGTCCGAAACGCAGTCTTCTGCGTATCCTCCTCCCTGACCCTCATTTGATGATAGCCCGAACGCAAATCAATCTTGGAGAACCAAGATGCTCCCTGAAGCTGGTCAAAGAGATCATCAATCCTCGGGAGTGGGTAACGGTTCTTCACCGTTACCTTGTTCAGCTCCCGATAGTCTATGCACATCAGGTGCGACCCATCCTTCTTCTTCACAAATAGGATCGGGGCTCCCCAGGGTGAACTACTCGGATGAATAAATCCCTTGTCTAGCAGCTCCTGCAGCTGTGTAGACAACTCCTGCATCTCGGGAGGAGCCAACCGATACGGTGCCTTGGCTATTGGAGCCGCACCAGGAACGAGGTCGATCCTAAACTCCACCTGTCGCTCTGGAGGTATCCCAGGAAGCTCCTCTGGGAAAACATCTGCGAAATCTCGCACCACCGAAACCTCGCTCACTGTCGCCTTACCCGCCTCCCGGGTATCCGTCACGTACGCGACGTATCCTGCGCATCCCTGCTAAAGGTACCATCTAGCCCTCGCTGCTGAATAGACTGAGGGTCCACACTGTGGCCTCTCGCCATGAATCACTAACTCTCCCCCACCTGGGGTCCGAACTCGCACTAGCTGTTGCGCGCAATCTATCATCGCCCCATTAGGGCTCAACCAATCCATTCTTATAATCACCTTGTTCCCGCGCAACGGAATGGGAACCAAGTCTACCAAATAGCGTTCCTCAAATACGCAATCCAGAAACACCATCGATGCTCGCACCGATCGATCATCAACAACCTCTACCTCCAAAGGGCAATCCAACGTGCCCGAAGACTCAGGAAACTTCTTGCTAAGCGCAAGGGAAACAAAGGATTGGGAGGCACCCGAGTCGAACAACACCTGAACTGGAATGTCGTTCACATGGAACGATCCTAAAGCATACATATACACACAGAGCCCATATCAATATCATAACATCATAAAATAAAGTAGAGGGAAAGAATCATACCCTTCACCACATCGGGTGCGGCGTGTGCCTCCTCGGTAGTCAGCTGAAATGCCCGGCTCCTCACCACTGGAGCCTCTGCCTTGCCCTGCCGGCCATCCATGATATGCAGGGTCGCTGGAGCTGGCGCCTTCACTGGCGCTGAAACTGTCAACTGGGGGCAATTGGCCTTCTTGTGGCCCCTCTGGTTGCAGTGAAAACACAACAACTCCGATGTCTGAATAGCTGAAACTGGAGTAGTATAATCCCTGCTAAAGTGCCCTGCCTTGCCGCATTTGTAGCAGCCTGCTGATCCCATCCTACATGCTCCCTCATGCGTCCTGCCGCATTTCCTACAGCGGCCAGGTCCCCCTTGGCCTTTCAGCCTCCCATCTGATCCCCGGGACTTCTTCCCCGAAGCCCCAGTCACCTGCCCCGCCTCTGCTTTCCTCTTCCGAATGTGCTCTAAGTCAATCTCCCTTTCCCTCGCCCTGGCGATCATGGACTCTAGGGTAGGGCAAGCTGAAAAGCTAACATGCTCCCGGATGTCAGCCCGAAGCATATCATGATAACGGGTCCTCCTCATATCCTCGTTACCTGCATACTGGGGCACAAACAAATCCCTCTCCCGAAACTTGGCGGTGATCTCCGCCACAGTCTCCGTCGTCTGTCTCATGTCCAAAAACTCTCTGCCAGCTGCTGAAGCTCGACAGCCGGCGCAAACTCTGCCCTGAACCTGGTCACAAAGTCTGACCAGGTCATAGCCTCGATACCTGAGGCTCCCAACGCGTCGCCCACTGACTCCCACCAGTCTCGAGCTCGGTCTCGTAAACACCATGCTGCATACCTCACCTTCGACCCCTCGGGGCAGAAGCTAGTCAACTATGCAGACTCGATGTCTGCAATCCATCGCCTGGCGGCAATGGGGTCTTTCACCCCGTGGAAATCCGGCGCACCACTGCCCCTGAAGTCCTTAAAGGATAGTGTGCGAGATCCCAACTGGCCAGATGCCATGTCGCTCCTGAACGCCCTGAGGCGATCCTCCATCAACTCGATGATCCCTTCCTTGATCGACCCGAAGATAATGGGAGTCGACTCAAGGATACCCCTGGTGATATCTGACGCAATGAACTAGCGTAGTCCCTCATCTACCGGCTCGGAACCTGATCCCGAACCTGACCCCTCTCCTGAACCGTCATCTATCGGCCTCGATCATAGTACCACCATTCTGCAATACATAAATAACAATCATTAGTGATACTGATACTTCTTGAGGGATCATATCTACTTCAAGTTCCCTGGTCTCATCTTGGCCTCCCTTGGTTCGGGTACGGATCCTCTGCTTTCAATAGTACGGGCCCATACTACCTTCCACATCTATCCGTACCTTCTTCAAGGTATGCCTTGACTCCACAAGATCCCTTTCACTATTGCTGATCACTGTTATACTCATCCTAGGCTTGCCCTAGGGAAATCTCCGACTCTATTTTATTTAGTCCGCAGCTGCTGCAGGCCTCATTGTAATGCCAATTAGCCATTACCTGAACACCATCACATGTGGTGAGGCTCGGATAATCCTTCGAGTAGCAGGCTCATTCCTACAACGGTTAGACTCAAACGAGAGTTGCGCAATAGGGCCAAATCCAGCACTCTAAGATTATTCAACCCTGATCACATGTGACGTGACGTATTCACCTAATGGCTAACTCCCATCACTCAGAGACCCACAAAGCACAAAGCAAGCAACATTTGAACTAAGGGAACAATCTCAAGCAAATCCGCTCTCATAGGGAAAAACTGATCTAGCATACAGAGCTAAACTCATACCATCAGGCATAACCTAACAGGTTATCCTACTGCTGTCTACTCGATTCTAGCATGCAATTCTCATAC
Source organism: Lactuca sativa (assembly GCF_002870075.4). Taxonomy (NCBI): domain Eukaryota; kingdom Viridiplantae; phylum Streptophyta; class Magnoliopsida; order Asterales; family Asteraceae; genus Lactuca; species Lactuca sativa. The sequence goes on from NC_056628.2 coordinate 35,725,425, forward strand.
AACTGAAACACATAAAGCAGGCACATAAGGCATCACTCCTAGATCCTTAGTCCTATTCTAGCATGATGTACTACAAAAGCTGATAAGCATAACATAAACTTGTATTGGTACTTTGGGGAATACTTACTTGAGCTCGTCCGGTCGCGCACATCACACACTTCGTTCCTTCTCAAAACTCTTTTCTCAATTTAGAAAACATTTTCTTTTATAAAATCTTTTAATCCCTCGATTTGAGTCTAGACACCCCCGAAGGTGCGTCCGAATCCCTCAAACCAGGGCTCTGATACCAACTTGTAACGACCCAATTTTCACGTCCAAAAATTTCGTTTATAAAACATAACATAGAAAACATTAACAGTTAAAACATTGTTTAGTTGAACCACTTCACATCGAAACCAAAGTGAAAACCACAACATTTGATCAACCAAAATATCAGAGTATCAATCCCAGAATAAACTCGTAACTGCAGAAACAAGAGAGTGTGTGTGACATGCTGCTACCGTGCTGGCTCCTTTCCCCTGGCTGAGGAGGTACCTGAAACCAAAACTGAAAACCATAAGCACAAAGCTTAGTGAGTTCCCCCATAATACCTCATACCATGCAAGCATATAACAAACAACATTCAGCTAGGAGTTACGGGCCTCGCCCACACTCGGGAAGATACGGGCCCTGCCCACACTTCGCTAGCCGGGAGATACGGGCCTCGCCCACACTTGCGAAGATACGGGCCCTGCCAACACTTCTCTAGCCGGGAGGTATGGGCCTCGCCCACACTCTACTATCTGGGAGATATGGGCCTAGCCCACACTCCACTCTCGGAGAGATACGGGCCCTGCCCACACTCAACCGCCGACCCATAACATACAAGTATCACACAAACAACAAGTATAAGCAACTAAATCATATTAACACATATATCATACTTGACTAAACCCAGAGATACGGGCTCGACCCACACTCTAGTACTAGCATCTCGTCTACACGGGTCGGCCTTGGTGCCTTAGACCCGTTCCTACTGGAAAGTAAACTCACCTCGAAATAGTTGCTGGTCTGTGTGGGAATTGATCACCTACTACTACTGCTGCTGCTCCGAAAATCCTCCGACTGTAATTCCCACAACAAACTAAATCAAACACTGCTAACTGTCCTTTTGAGTAAAATGACCATTTTACCCCTAATCATGCCATAAGCCAAAGTCAGAGTCAACTTTCAGTTGACCCGACTCGCCAACTCGCCGAGTCCCTGTCCAATCGACTGACCTGGGTCCCGATTCTACTTGTCGAGTTAGGCGTTGACTCGACGAGTTCTCCTTCTAAACTGATTGTTCAAGTCCTTCATCCTACTCACCGAGTTGTATGAACAACTCGGCGAGTTCATCTTCATCCGACGAACACCATGCTGAGACTCGCCGAGTTGTATGAACAACTCGTCGAGCCTGTTCTTGATCTAAGAAGATTGCCTTGAACTCACCGAGTCAGGGCATTGACTCGCCGAGTTCCTCCATGGGTGAGTTCAGCTTCCAACTCACTGAGTCACACCCCGTGACTCACTACTCAAACTCAACACAATGAAAAGGGGACAACTCGGAGACTCGCGAGCAGACTCGTCGAGTCAGATGAACGACTCGCCGAGTCGTCACCATGCAATCACTAAATACGCAATTTTGCTCGATTCCAGCCTATGCCATTCACAGATCTGGGTTCCTAGAGCATGAATCACACGTAAAGTTTCCAACTTTACGTGTAGATATTCACCAATGAGGGATTTAGGGCTCAAAATGCCTCAAAAGGGTAGATCTAGGGTGAACAAGCAACAAGGTTCCATAAAGGTAACGGATCTGAGCTCCTGGAGCTCAATCTTGCCTAGATCTAAAGGCCAATCAACTTATTATGTGACAATAGTCAAATTCGGGTCAAGTCTAAGCCGGACAAGGTCAACGAGTCAAACCGGTCAACTCGATTAAAACCTTGTATGACAGGGTTTATATTATGTAATTACTGTATAACTCACTATTTTAATGAGAAAACACCACTTGGAAAGTTCATGTGTTTAAATTTCCGTAACATTAGTGCTAAACAATGAACAAAAACAATAATACAATGTTTCATACTCATAGGGAGTGCGTAAGATCCTAAAACATGGCACAACGGGGTCTAAGGACCTTGCATTGCAAAGCCGGACACTCTCATTCATCACACACGAAAACACTCTCAATCGTTTTCACTCTATCTTCCTGTATGTGAAATCTCTCTAAGTATGTCAAATCTCTCCCAAATCTCTCTAAGTATGTGAAATCTCTCCCACATATCTCTTTGTATGTGAAATCTCTCTAAGTATGTCAAATCTCTCCCAAATCTCTCTAAGTATGTGAAATCTCTCCCACATATCTCTTTGTATGTGAAATCTCTCCAAGTATGTCAAATCTCTCCCAAATCTCTCTAAGTATGTCAAATCTCTCCCAAATCTCTCCCAGTATGTGAAATCTCTCCCAAATCTCTCTAAGTATGTGAAATCTCTCTCACATATCTCTTTGTATGTGAAATCTCTCCAAGTATGTCAAATCTCTCCCAACTCTCTCTAAGTATGTCAAATCTCTCCCAAATCTCTCCCAGTATGTGAAATCTCTCCCAAATCTCTCTAAGTATGTGAAATCTCTCTCACATATCTCTTTGTATGTGAAATCTCTCCAAGTATGTCAAATCTCTCCCAAATCTCTCTAAGTATGTCAAATCTCTCCCAAATCTCTCTCGAAATCTCTCCCAACTTTCTATAATCACTCGGGGCATCCCGACCCTCGAATTTGGCGAAAAATAGCCCAAGAATGGAAGTCTACGCGAAAAACGGACTTAAGGAAACGAACCCTCCGAACCGAAAGTACTATTCATCAACCGAACCGAGGGTACTGTTCATGAGCCGAACCGAGGACACTGTTCATCCGAACCGAACCCAGCATTGAAGGAAGGTCCGAACCGAACCCAGCATTGAAGGAAGGTCCGAACCGAACCCGGCATTGAAGGAGGTCCGAACCGAGAGTACTGTTCATTACTGTTCACAACAGCACCTTCGGTTCTGGCCTCACTTCGGACCGAACCCACCCGCCTTCGCTTCTCGCCTTCACTTCGGACAGCTTCACCTCGGACCGAGCCATCGCTTCGCGTCCCGCCTCCTGACTCAGCCTATCGCGTCCGAGCCAAGCACCAGCTGACCGAACTCCGGCCCAGAGACCGAGCCTCGGCCGAGATCCGAAGGGTCTCGCTGGGAAAGCTCGGATTTCGCCCATTTTTGCGTATTTTTGCGTTTTAAACCCATTTTTAATTGTTTTAACATAGGATTTTCACCCAAAACTTTATTTTTAATTATAAGACCCCTAAATTAATGATTTAATCACATTTTAAGGATAAAATCTTATTTAAAAAGGAGTTGGTAAAGTACAAAAAGAAGAGTGTTGACCTTACCTTAGTTATGACGCAAGCAACCCCCACACCCACTCCATGACAACCCACACTCCTCTCCACCATACCTTGTACCTTTTACTCTCATTCACAAGTCACCCCCACAATCTAAGGGCTGATCATACACCCTCTCTCCTCATTCTCTTCAAACACTCTCAAAATTCACCAAGAATGAACTCCAACTCTTTCTCTCCAACTTCTCTCTCTAACTCACGATTTCAAGGCTAATCATCAAGTGTTCTTCCACTCTTGGTAAGTGTAATCCACCCTCCTTGTGATTCTCACACTTCGTTCTACTCAAATCATTGATAGCTCATACAAACTCCATAACTATCATGCTAGATTCTCGAAATCTTCAAGACATTCCAAGTGTCCTTGAGTTAAGCACCTCCATTCTTCATCAATCATCTACTGAAAACACTTAAGGTGAGTTCATACCCCTACATTTTCATGTTTTCTCAAGTTTTTAGGGGGGGAATACAAGCCAAAACACCAAGAACATATCTAAATTCTTTTAACAGCTTTCGTCAGAAAAGTTGGACTCCATTCAAGGATTGTTTTGGACATCTTAAACATTTTAGTTTTCAAAACTGTTTTAGGTGCATGTAGTTCCACTTCTTAGCTTTAAAATGACTACTTGCACATCTCCATACGATTTTTCTACAATTTATGGTGATTTTTACAAAACTGCCTATCATTTCAAACACCAATCCGGACCAGTCTGTGATTATGGACTTTTTCACCTAAGTTGCAGGTCATTAAAAATCATGATAAAAATTATGAGTAAACTAGACACATTTTGGGAACTCCCAAAATTTACGGATTTAGTTTTCGACTTTGTATGATTTTTCTATGAATTTTCAAAAACAGTGTAGAAAGGCTGAAAATTTGTTAACAGCTTGTAATTTTTATAACACTTTGTATTATGTTGAGCAAAGTGTATAATGTCAAGTTCTAAGTATTGAATGTGATACGTTGTAAATTTTATCATCATAAACTGAAAATATGTCATTCATGATAAGATTACTCAATCATTTAGAACATGTATACATATCTAAACTGTAAAAAGCATAGTTTAATGGATTTCATAATCCTAACGCTTTTTCATAAAAGAGTTCTTACTTATTACAAACATTTTGGATAAACTATAATAGGTATAGTTTATGATACATCACATAACACACACGTACGAAAAGGGTACATTCATACCGAAGGATTTTACACTCCCGCATACAACTTGTAAACTTGTTAACCTAAATTGTGAGACATTCTCTTTCCGTACGTCTGAGTGTGGGATATAAAATCCTGTTAGTTATAATCAGAGTCTCCTGGAGGGAGAACGTGATAGTTGTATATAGATCTATATTGGGTTTGACACCCCACACCTTGCTGCTAGCTACAGTTGGACCTGCAGGTCTACGGGTGACAAATGTCATTTCAGTTTTACGACGCCTGAGAAACGTCGTGGCAGGTTCATTAGTCATAGTATGATTATAGCGACTCACATAAGGATATAACAATACATAAGGTTTACGGGATTTTTATAAAACTTAAACGAGTTTTATGACGATTTTAAAATCACTTTTATCTCAATAAGTACGGGTATTACTGTACGTTTTTGGTTTTGGTATTCATGACTACACATCATGTGATACCACATTTATAACTTTAAGTATGGACAATACTTGTTATTTTCTTGGTCCTGAGATTTAGGACTACACGTACAGAAAATATTAACGAATTTAAGAAATTACGAGAGTTTCACTAATATCATATGCTTTTGAATTGAAATAAACGTACATTATTTTCTGTAAATAAGGAAGATTACTCATGCATTACAGTCTTTTGGATACTAGTCTACATTATTCATTTTAAGAAAAATATCGGATTTTTCTGGAACAACTATGCCATTACTTGACGAGCTTTTTCATAAAGATATACAAAAACTTATGAACTCACCAACCATTGTGTTGACACTTTTTCAAACTGCTTGTATTCTCAGGAAATCACTAAACAGGTAACAAAGTGTTTTTGAGGATGGAACGTTGAGGCGTCAAACTTATCATATTTTGTCAACATATTGTAATTGAATTTGAAACATGTAATTCATACAATGATGTAACTTTTTCAATTATATATATGTTGGTTGGGTTTACTTTCATCACTATTACCTTTGTTGTTATGATACTACACATGAAGTCCTCCATCCCTGGACGTTTCCGCCATCCTTGGTTTAGGGGTGTGACATATTACGACTTATCTTGTACATACAAGCTTGGGGAAGGGCTCAAGAAAGACTTAATGGAGCAATAAGCATAAAAACATAGGGAAAACAGGTTATACCTCAAAGAAATCACTGAGAGAATCACTAAGATGCTTGGCTTCCTTCCCTTCCTCTTGATCTACTCCTCTTCCTTCACAAAATCTTCAAGGAAACACACTAAAAAGCTTCAAACTCACAAGAACAAAGGCTAGGATGTATGGAGAGCTTCTGAGGGTGAATAGGGCGGAGTTGGGGCGCAAATGATCGTTTAAATAGGGTGCAAACCCTTGGAAATTAGGGTTTCATCAGACAGCACGGACTCGCCGAGTCGCCAACTTAAACGTGTCCCGTGTCCCGTCTCTACTCGGCGAGTCGGACCTATGACTCGCCGAGTCCAAGGCTAAAAAATGGAAAATACTCAAATAAGATTTACGTACCAGGAACCAGGTGCTACGGTTTTTCTCTGGGACTCGACGAGTTAGAGGCCCAACTCGTCGAGTAGAGTCGAGATCCGCGGACAATTTAAGTGACCTACTCGACGAGTCGGAAGACTGACTCGGCGAGTAGGTGTTGTTTGAGTAAAACCCTAAATTTGAGGGTTTGCAACTTATTTAAAGTTGTATATCGAAACCCTAGCCGTTCTTATTGTGTTCTTGAGCCTTGTGGTGCTACTTTTTGTGTTTGAAGCTTGGAAAGGAGAAGGAGACTTGTGAGACCAAGGGGAAACAAGAAGATCTAGGGTTTGGAGCTCATTTTCAACTTATTAGAGGTATGAAGCCGAACCTTTGTCTACAGATCTTGATTTTTGGGCCTTTTCCTACATCTTTCTAAGCCCTAGAGAGGTTGTATTCGGGATTACGTGTTAGAAGTCAGTGTATGCTTTAGATCCAGGTCTATTGGGGGGTTTTATGGCACAAAGTTGCCCATTTTGCTGCCATGAACACCCCATGCACCTTGGAGGCCACCTTTTATGGCTTTTTGGGCCAAAGACCCCTTGCATGTGCACCAAGTTGGAAACTTTACGTATGAAATGGACATTAGGAGGCCAGATCTATGATTTTGTGGTGTTAAAACCCATTTAAATCGACTTTATAGTGTTGGTCAAGGATGGACTCGACGAGCTGTCCTTGGGACTCGGCGATTCGCGGTGTATTGACCACCAAATCCTTTCTGTGGATGGACCAGTTGTCAGGGAGGAAAGTCCAGTAGATGTTTAGACACAAAAAGGGACCTAAGAATCATGGGAATCGACGAGTGTATGAACAGACTCGGCGATTCCAAGGTAATCTCCCAATATTTGAAGATGGACTCGACGAGTTGTTCATACAACTCTGCGAGTCGTAGACCGGACACATTCTTATGAGGGAGATGAACTCGCCGAGTTCAAGGAAGAACTCGGCGAGTCGGATGAAGATGGTCCCGATGGTTTGAATGAAGGAGAACCTGTCGAGTTCTTGCTAGACTCGACGAGTGGAGTTGGGGTTGGATCGGGTTAGTGGAGTATGGACTCGACGAGTTTGTAGACCAACTCGGCGATTCAGGTCAACTAGGTGTTGAATTTGACCAATGTTGACTTTGCCTGGTTTTGGTATGACCCCGGTTAGGGTTGCATACTCAAATGAATAACTTTGAAGTATTGTCGTGTAGGGATCGAGGAGTCGAGGGTAATCGACTTGTACGCCGAAGATAGTTCAGACACTGCACGACATCGAGGTGAGTTACCTTCCAGTAGGGGTGGGTATAAGGCCACAATACCGGCCTACCATCAGGGGTATTTGGTGGATAATTGTCTATGTGATAACTATCTTGGTGTATTTATGTGATATGGTTATAAGCTATGCCTGTATGATATGCAATGTGTATGTTAGTGGTTGTAGTAGGGAATAGTTTTTCCCTGACATCGGTCGTTAGGATCGAAGGGTGGGTCAGTACCCATATATGTATGACAGTATGATTATATCTTGATATTGTATGATAGCAGTAAGGGGTGAAATAGTCCCCGGTTACCGGCTGAAAGATACCAATGACAGGTACCGGTTGAGAGATACCGATGGCGATTACCGGTTGAAAGATACCGATGATATGATATTATATGTGGTATTATGGGGTAACTCACTAAGCTTTGTGCTTACAGTTTGGTTTTAGGTATCTCTTCGTCTAAGGGAAGGAGTCGGCGGTATAGCAGCGCATCACACACACACACATGGTTTCCGCATTGGGTTTCTGGTATTGTACTCTGATTTTCATTAGTTTTGATGTCATGGGTTGGGACACAACATTATGATTTTGTAATGTGTTGTTTTATTGACAATGCTTTGGTAAAATGTTTTATAAAGTATTAATTCAAAAACGAAATTTTTGGTCTCGAAATTTGGGATGTTACACTCTGTCTTTCCTTCACTCTATCTCTTGCTTTGACAGCGCATCGCAAATTTCCCTTAAACCCTAATCTACCATTTATAAAGTGAAGTAGTGGTAACTATCATCTCCCTTTTCAAACATATCTCTGGTTTCAAGTCCGTTTAAAAAAAAACACGAAATCAAGTGTCTTGAAATATAACAAAATACCCTTTGCTTGATTACGGTTAGATAAAGTAAACCCATCTTCTTCAACATATTTAAGTAACTTAACAACTTCTACAAACAAATTTATCAAACTTACGATTGTTTTATAATGTGAATCCCATCTAGTATCTCTAGCTCAAATAAGAGAAATCTCTTGTTGCAACACCCTTCATGTCTCAGTTTCACCAATACCATTTTCAGCTTCAACTCTTTCTTTATGCATCTCTCGTATCATATCTTTTCTCTTACAAGAACCACAAATCACGGTGTTGGGATGTGAACCCAATCCCACATCGATAAAAAGAGAAACTATATGCTAGCATAAAAGGAATGGGTAATCCCTTCTATCACCAATTGGTTTTAGAAAATGGAACCTCATTGTTCTTCTATTTTGGCATGGTTGGGCTAGTAGCGATCCTAACAAATGGTATCAAAGTTATGGTCATAGCCTGAATGATGTAACCGACACAGGTGGCGCAATCTCTAGTAATTCTCGGTCTAACAAAGTTGATCCCGAAGCCTTGTATCCAAAGTCTTCTTGATGGCCCAGGTCAGGCGAGCGTGTCTCAAGAGCATCGACGGTATGAAAAAGGATTGGATATGATGAACAGTCATTGAAGGGGAGGCCAAGGGTAGAACTTGGGTTTTATGGGAGGATTGTTGGGATGCAAACCTAATCCCACATCGGTAAGAAGATAAACTATATGTTAGCATATAAGGCAATGGGTAATCCTTTTTGTCACCAATTGGTTTTAGAAAATGGAACCTCATTACTCTTCTATGTTGGCATGGTTGAGCTAGTAGCGATCCTAACACATAGTAACCACCAAAGCTAGTTGATCAAAGAGTTCATGAGCACCATCATGATTCTTTGCTACTGCTATAACCACTAATTGAAGTTGATGTGCAAAACTATATATATAATGTGCGAAACTATTATCTCTTAATATCAAAGATTTCAAACCGTTGAATGAACCACTAATTATTACTGATCCATCATGACATTTTCCCCTCATCTATCAATATTAAGCAAATGTTCCCATAATGCTTTTTTTTTTTAACTCTAAGTGTTTAAGCCTTCGGTTAGAAATACATCTCTTGTGCCTTGATCTCCTACCATGTCTCCAAACAAGTAGCAACACAAACAATATGCTTTGTTCTTTTTAATGTTATACACTAACCATGGTAATCCATCAAACCATTCCACACCAAGTGTCTTTTTATGGGGTGCCCAAATGAGACGGTAAGATATTACTTTTGCAACCTCGCCAAGAACAAAGTGTTTATTGCTCGAAGTTATTAGGTTCTTTTTTGGAGAATATTCTCCTGCTAAAAGAAGCAAGTAAGAGCATTGTTAAGTTTGTAGAAATTCAAGAACCACATAATATAATATATTCTTAATGTTGAATGGCTTGAATCCATTAATGTTGAATATTGTGACTGTGCGATTTGGTAAATCGATGTTAAAACATTCTTTTGGAATAATTGTTTTATCAAGGGCATACATATGGTCCAACCAAAATGGTTTATACACCTAAAGCATCCTAATAAAGTGTGTAAGGTTAATAGATCCATTTATGGATTAAAACAATCATATTGGAGTTGGAATCTTGGTTTTGATGAGAAAATATATATATTTTTTTTACTTTTACTCAAAACCAAACCGAGCCATTTTATCATTAGAGAAAATGGGATAGTCGTCGTTCTCTTGATACTACATGTGAATGACATGCTACTAATTAGAAATTGTATTCTAACCTTTCAAGGCATAAACTCTTACCTTGGAATGCGATTTTATATGAAAGATCTAGGAGGAACAACTTATATCTTAATAATCAAGATCTGACTTATCAGTATCCATGAAAGTACATACATTTATAAGTCCTTGAGACGATTCAATATACAAGATTACAAGCGCAGAAATATTTTAATGCAACATCACATTGTTCTGAGAAATTACTGGAGTCCCATCACACCAAGTGAGGTGTGAGACATTGTGACATTCGTCAAATTTTTAATGAAACAATTATTATTTCAACACTGTCAGGATGTCAACTTGTGTATATCAAACCATAAGCAAAAGTTAACCGAAATAGTCAACACCTTCAATTATACTTTAAATCATCACATGAAACACACATCAAAATTATACATCAGGATGGGAAGCCTAGTGAGACACATAGGGGTTTGACCCATACGTACATACATATTGTTTCGAAGTACTGAACATACAAGAATGCAGTAAAAATCACATAAGATTACATACACATGTTATTACACCCTGTCCCATCCAATTAACCATCCTGTTTAGTTCATAACACCAACTCATCGCTTCGAAGCCACATGGGGGAGACACCCATGACCAGACACGTGATGGTGGATGAACAAGTCAGTCCGCCAACCGTCTTAATAATTTAGATCAATGTGTTGGTTCGCATATGACTTATATCAGATGAATGCATATCAAGTCCACAAATATCAACGTGGTTGGAACAAGTACAATTTACAACAAATGCAATTACATTTTGTTCCCGTCACACAGGTAGCTAGCGTGAGCGACAATGACAATGATATATAGAATATCAAACCAACAACATGTTTGCTCCTGTTACAACTTTATAGTCCATACCACTAATTAGTCGACACACCTATTACCCATGTTTTTCCTTTTTTTTTTTTTTTAACAATTATAGTATGAAATATCAAGCAAAATAGCAACAATACAACATCTTGTATGCAATCACATAATCAACAAGAAACTACATAGATTAGGATAACACACATAGCACATATCAAGAAACATAATTTTATAAGGATGTGTGATCATAATCTACTATAATAAATGAAGATCCAATATGTCACATGTCAATCTCTCATGAGTTTTGATACTTGTCATTTTGTAATAATATTTTTGAAATAATTAATATCCACATACAATTTTAAGTTTTTTTTTTTTTATTTTTTAAATTAAAAAGTCACATAATACATATATTTATATATGTAAAATATTAAATATAATAAATATGATAGAAAATTACAATTAATACGTTTCTTCATTCTTTATTTCAAAACTAGATGAATGCCCGCGCGTTGCGCAGAAACTCCTATATAGTTGAAGTCTTTACAAAATACGTTTTTTTAAGTACAACAATAACGTTGTAGTTAAATTTGATATAATAATTCGTATACTAAATTTATATAATGTATTGATTATTTTGAATTATATGATAATATATATACATCTATTATAACTGCATAATCTCAATCATTTGAATGACTTCTACCCGCGAGTTACACATGTATAAAATTAAATATAATATATGGTTTAAAGTTATTTATAGTTGTTGTTATTGTTAATTGATTTTTTAAAATTTATTTGGTTAATGTTTTAATTTCTATCTTTATAATTATTTAAAACATCAAACTTTGTTTTTTGATTTTAAAGGTAACAATATAATCATTTATATATAATTATTTTTAACTGTTATTATTAAGTTATTTTAAGCTACTTATTTGAAAACTTTTAATGATTATAAAAATATCTTTAAGAAATATTTCATTTAAATTGATATTACAATTTAGTTTTTGCATTTATCACTACAATTTATCACTTTTAACTATTTACAAAATATTATTTGGTTCTTTAAGTGGAACTGAAATTTATATTTAAGTTGGCACTGTAATGTTACATTTAAATTAACAATTTAAGTATTTTGTCCAAACTGTTCAAAAGTTGTAGCTTTAAACTGATAATGGTTTACATACAACAATATTTTAAATCTAATAAATAAAATATAATATGTTAAAAGTAAAAGACATAACTTTATAAGTAGAAATAAAGATATTATTTTAAAATTGAAATTTAGTTTATTTATGATTATACTTTAGGTTTGATATTTATTTAATCTTATTAACCAACTTATAATCATTATTAGAAAGACACTACAATTTATCACTTTTAACTATTTAAAAAATATTTTTTGGGTTGTTTAAGTTAAACTAAAATTTATATTTAAGTTGAACGTGTAATGTTATACTTAAATTAATAATTTAAGTATTTTATAAAAATTGTTCCACAATTGTATCTTTAAAATGATAATGGTTTACATCTAACAATATATTAAAACAATTAAATTAAGTAATATGTTAAAAGTTAACAAACATAACTTAATAAGTAGAAGTAAGATATTATTTTAATATTGAAATTTAGTTTATATATGATTACACTTTAGGTTTGATATTTTACTTAACCTTATTAAACAACTTATAATTATTATTAGAAAGAAGTTGAAAAGTCACGGGAGTTTCAAATAAATGTGGTGAAAGAAAAAGAGATTCCTTTATAAGTATATATTAGGCGAATGCCCGCGCGTTGTGCAGAAGCATCTATATATAACTGGAATCTTTACAAATATATGTTTTTTTAAATATAACAATAATGTTATTGTTAAATTTTATATAATAATTCATTTACTAAGTTGATATAATATATAGATTATTTTAAATTATATGATAATATATACATCTATTAAAACTGCATAATCTCAACCTTTTGACGACCTCTACCCGCAGGTTACTCATGAATAAAATTAAATATAATATATGGTTTAATGTTATTTATAGTTGTTGTTATTGTTAATTAATTTTTTAAAATTTATTTGCTTAACGTTTTAATTTTGTTCATTGTAATAATTTAAAACATAAAATATATAGTTTTTATTTTAAAGGTAACAATATAATCGTTTATATATAGTTATTTTTAATTATTGTTATTGTAAGTTATTTTAAGCTACTTATTTGAAAACTTTTAACGATTATTAAAATATCTTTAGGAATTGTTTTAGTTAAATTGATATTACAATTTAGTTTTTGTATTTAGCACTACATTTTATTACTTTTAACTATTCACAAAATATTCTTTAGGTTTTTTAAGTGGAATTGAAATTTATATTGAAGTTGACCCTGTAATGTTATATTTAAATTAACAATTTACGTATTTTGTCAAAAGCTTTCAAAAGTTTTAATTTTAAACTAATAATGATTACATACAACAACATATTAAATCTAATAAATTAAGTAAAATATGTTACAGTTAATGACATAACTTTATAAGTAGAAGTAAAAATATTATTTTAAAATTAAAATTTAGTTTATTTATGATTATACTTTAGGTTTGATATTTATTTAACCTTATTAACCAACTTATAATCTTTATTTGAAAGATACTACAATTTATTGCTTTTAACTATTTACAAAATATTCTTTCGGTCGTTTAACTTGAACTAAAATTTATATTTAAGTTGATCCTGTAAGGTGATATTTAAATTAACAGTTTAAGTATTTTATATAGATTGTTTAAAAGTTGTAGCTTTAAAATGATAATGGTTTACATACAACAACGTATTAGACCTAATAAATTAACTATAATATGTTAAAAGTTAAAAACATAACTTTATAAGTAGAAGAAAATATATTCTTTTAATATTGAAAGTTAGTTTATATATGATTATACTTTATGTTTGATATTTATTTAACCTTATTAACCAACTTATAATCATTATTAGAAAGAAATTGAAAAGACATGAGAGTTTCAAATGAATGTGGTGAAAGGAAAAATGCATGAGAGTTTCAAATGAATGTGGTGAAAGGAAAAATACTTACTTTATAAATATATAAGATTTTATTTAAAAAAATACTTATTGTTTATATTTTGATATTTAATTTTTTTAACCAACCCATATAATATTCGGATTTTACCCCACGTAAGTATATATTCACCATGTGTTCGTTGAACACTCAATATTAAACATTCGTAACTTTAACTCATCTAGAAACGTCCACATCCTAGACATCCCTTCATGCATTAAACCTCATATACGACCAATTACATAAAAATAAATTCATGGTTTAATTGTATTCCTTTGACTCTTGTGTTCATTCCAGTAAGTTAATATGCAAAGCTATATCGACACTAAGTTCAATATAGTTGCGTTCTTAAATATACTCTATTATTTCCATTAAAATCCACCCATAGAAATAATTATATTTTGGTATATGCCACGATATTATTTTTCATTTATTTTTTTTAAACACAACTTAATCTATTTTTCATTTAATTGTATTAACAGCAATTTAAAATAAGTATGCAATACTACTTAAGTGAAAAATCCAAACAAATTAATATATCACTAAGTCTTTTAAGTTTAGTGATTTAATCATATATAATATTTCTAGAAAAATGTAGCAACCCACTAAGATCTCTTAATTTGTTTGTCGATTGGTCATATTTTGCCACCTATATGTCACTTAGTTACATAATCTCTATCATGGACTAACCCAAATAATAACTAGATAGTTAACCTAAAAGTTATAGGTATAGATATGTAAATGTATATGAATTTGGCAACATAAGTAGGTGTACCTTCTAAAGCCTTTATGGCCACATCTTTGCGACTAAGGTGCACAAACGGGGTTTTTTTTAGAAACTGGTTTGGTTCAAGTCAAGAGAGTCAAAACCGTATTATCAAGAAACAAGTTCGGTTTGCAACCGGTTTAAGCTTCCAAAAAGCTGAACCAATAGAATAATAGAAATCGGATCAGATCAGATGAAAAACTGTTTGAGAGAAAACCTTTTTTTTTGTCTTTTGAAAAATCTCTTTTTTTTTTTTTTTCTTTTGCCCACAAGTAAAACCATCAATAGAATAATGAATGCTTCCCGTCCAACCCATTCAATCAATTCTCACATTAGTATTTATATTTTCCAATTCATAACACATGAAATTTATATTTTTCTCAACTCACTAAACTCAATTGCGACATCGTTATTAATTATTAATTAAATTAGAAAATTCAATATAAAGTAAAGCATAACATTTTTTTATTTAAAAAAAACGTAGACCAAATTAAAAAAAATACATGATAATTAAAAAACTATAATTATTAATTAAATTATATGTTTTTTGTGGGTACCAACAAAACGACACTTCTTAGGTACGATTTCAAGTTTATTTTGAGTTTTGCGCCGAACGAAAACTTCACAACCTCAAAAATTGATATGATTGAGTGAATGAACTTTTCGTCCATGATGTGTCTTTGAAACATTCTTAGTTGGAATAAGATGTAAGATATGAGTTGTTGTTTCAAGTACATAACCCCAAAACCTGACATGGTAATGAAGCCTGACTCATCATAGACCGAACCATGCCCAACAAAGTTTGATTTATCCTTTGAGCAAAACCATTAAGTCGTGTTGTTTTTTGAGGAGCAAATTATGAAACAATTCCAAAATATCTATGATGATCGTTGAACTTGATACTAAGGTATTCTCCTCCCCTGGCGGATTGGAGAACATTTATCATCTTTCCCAATTGACTCTCTATTTCGTTTTGAAACTATTTGAACTTTTCAAAAAGTTTTTGACTTATGTTTAATCAGGTAAACATAACCATATCTACTGAAATCATCAGTAAATATAAAATAGTAGTGATTGTCATCCTTTGTAGCAGATAAGGATACACACATGTCTCACGTCTGTGTGTATGAGATCCAACAATCCTTCACCTTTTTCACAAGTTCCTGTGAATTGTGACTTAGTCGTCTTGACTAACAAACAAGACTTGTATACATCGGTCAATTTAAGGTTGAATAGTTTCAAGATTCCTTCCGACTGGAGCTTGGTCATGCGTTTTTTATTTATATGACAAAGGCGACAATGCCATAAGCACAATTTATTTAACATATTAGTAGAATCAATATTATTATTAACTGTTGAATTATAAGGACTTAATATTACAAACTTATAATTTGTTATATCCTTTTAAGTATCATTTTTTATTATTTGTTACTCATTTGTTTATATATATATATATATATATATATATATATATATATATATATATATATATATATATATATATATATATTGCTTGTGTATACTATTGTTTTGTACAGAAGGATGTATCTTGAACAATTGGTGAACGTATTGGACTGAAATAATGGGATAGTAAAGTGGTGTAACACGCGGGTCATATCCGATCCGTATTGATACTTGGTGACCCGTATAGATTGTCAGTCATATATATATATATATATATATATATATATATATATATATATATATATATATATATATATATATATATATATATGTGTGTGTGTGTGTGTGTGTGTGTGTGTGTGTGTATGGTTATGTATAAGAGAGTTAGAGATATACGAGTCTATCTTCTTCCAGTTGATCTCATCTTCATCTGTTTCTTAGAGTTCTAACCTTACTTTTGTTCTTGTTCTTATTCATATCGTAATGTATGAGTGTAGATTAGGTGAGTAACTCTGTAGTGAGGTTGTTCTGTAATGAGAGGAGAGATTTGTAGTGAGGTTTTGTTATGTAAGTATTCTTGAAAACCTTCTGGTTCTTAATAAATAAGAACTGTTGATGTTGTGATTTATTGTGTTCAAGTTTCTTTTGATGTTATCAGAGACTGGTTACGATAGTTCGTGATCTGTTTTTCGTCTAGATCGTGTTAGGGTTTAGATCGAGTTAGCGTTTCAGGTTATTTAGCTTAGATCGAGTTAGGGTTTCAGGTCTTCGTTCTAGATCTGGTTCTGGTTCGGTTTATTCTTCTCCTGGTGTTCTTTAGATCTGTAACAGATCTAGGGTTTGTTTAGATCTATTTAGATCGTGAAGAGATCATCAACCTGGTTGTTCTCTTGTCACGTCTTAAGAGTAAACGATCAAGATAGTTGTAAACGTTGTGTTAATCCTGACGGTCAATGTTAAGACTGTGCAAACAAGGTACTAAAATCAGGTTGGTTCTTGCATTTGAATGCCCGTTTCATTTTTCAGCGGTGAATCTGTGTTTCAGATTCATTGGAACTACACTACAGCTTGCTAAGCATATTGTTTGAGGATCACTGTAAGTTTTGCACACTTTCCTGTTTTTTTTAACTCTTGATAGATAGATCAATTTCTTTCCTCCTGATCATAGTGTTCTTGTTTGAGTTTATAGAAACTATTGTAGGAAGTGTGATTGTTTTCTGGATTTCTGAATATATTTGATTTCTTGATTGGTTACTTGTTTGATCATGGCTGATACACCACCGGAATCATCTGGTAAAAATGATGTTGTTGATTTTGATGATCCTCTTTATTTGCATCCTTCAAATCATTATGTGACAACTATTATAAATTTCAAATTACTTGGTACTGAAAACTTTAGGGTATGGAAAAGTTCAATGACTAGGGCTCTTAAAGTCAGGAACAAACAAGGTTTTATAGAAGGTACTGAATTAAAAGATAATAAGGATGCTATTAAATCTCTGAAGTGGGACAAAGTTAATGCTATTGTATGTTCTTGGATTCTTAACTCGCTTTCTGAATATATTTACATTGGACATGCTTGTTCTGAGTTTGCTTTAGATGTTTGGAATGAACTTTGTGAAACTTATTTTAAGGCTGATGGTTCTGTTGTTTTTAACATTCATCAACAAATTAATGGTCTCACATAAAGGAGTATGTCTGTATTAGATTGTTTTAATAAGTTGGATGGTTTACGAAGAGTTTGATGGCTTAACAAAGTGTCCTGATTGCACTTGTGAAGCTGCTACTCATACTAAAAATCATTCAAAGCTCATGAAACTTATGCAATTTCTCAATGGTCTGGATGATTCATATAACCCAGTTAAAACTCATATTCTTATAATGGAACCTTTACCTGATGTTAAAACTGTTTTTTCAATTGTATCCAGAGAAGAGTCTAATCAGAAACATGGAAGTGTTTCTATGTTATCTACTAAAATTCAAAATTCTTCTGCTTTTGTTGGTAAAATTACTGATAACAAGAAATTTAAAGGTAGAAATCAGAATTTAATATGTAAGAATTGTGGAATAAAAGGTCATTATATTGAGAAATGTTATAAGCTTATTGGGTATCCTATGGATTTTAAACCCAAGTCTGACAACTCTTTTTCATGAAGAAGAGACATCAACTTTGTTCATTTAGATGTTTGGGGTCCCTATAAAGTTGCTGCTATTGGTGGCTTTAAATTTTTCATTACAATTGTAGATGATTTCACTAGAGCTACATGAGTTTATTTAATGAAGTCTAAAGATGAAGTGTTTAGTTGTTTTCATGAGTTTGTTATGATATTGGAAAATCAATTTAATGTTAGTCTAAAGGCTATTAGATCTGATAATGGAACAAAATTTGCCAATCTAAAAATGAATAGTTTTCTTAAAACCAAAGGAGTTGTTCATCAGACTCCTTGTGTTCACACTCCACAACAAAATGGAGTGGTAGAGCGGAAGCATAGACATTTATTGAATGTTGCTAGGTCTTTGTTGTTTCAAGCTGGCTTGCCTAAATTTTTTTGGGGAGATTCTATTTTAACTACAGTTTTTTTTAATAAATAGAACACTTTCATCTGTTTTAAATGGTAAAACTCCTTTTGAATTAATCCATAATCGTGTTCCAGTTTATGACAAAATTCGTGTGTTTGGATGTTTAGCCTTTGCTACAAAGTTAAACAATAATGATAAATTTTATGAGCGTTCTGAGAAATGTATTCTTATTGGGTATTCTAATGTTAAAAAAGGTTACAAATTATTTAGTCTTGATAATGGTTTTTGTTTTTTTCTAGGGATGTGAAATTTTATGAATTTGTCTTTCCTTTTAAGTTGGCTTCTAAATCAAATGAAGTTTCTCAATTTCTTGAGACAACTTTTTTTTAATAATAAGGATCATTGGGATCCATTTTCCAATGATGAGCTGTTGTTTTCTGAAAATTTTGATGATAATCAAAATAGTGGTGAGTTAGGGTGTAATAATCAAGATGGTGATACACTTGTTGATCAACCATCTAGTGCAACTGATTTTGATGTGGATGGTAGTTCTAGTTTAGATGCAACAACATATAATCAGGAAGGTACTCATGGTTGTGAAACATCTGGTTCGCAACTTGAGATTGTTGTATCTGTTCCCACTAATAGTTCTGAGGAAAATTTAGATAATAATATTGTAACTTCTGATTCTCAGTTGCTAGGTATTAGAAAATCTAATCGTGAGTCTAGATTTCCTACAAAATTCAATGATTTTGTTATAGAAGGAAAGTATGAATATGGGATTGAAAGATCTTTTAATTACTCTTTTCTTAGTCAAGATAATAAATGTTTTGCAACAAATTTAATTACTCTATTCTTAGTCTAGATTTCCTCAAAAATTCAATGATTTTGTTATAGAAGGAAAGTATAAATATGGGATTGAAAGATCTGTTAATTACTCTTTTCTTAGTCAAGATAATAAATGTTTTGCAACAAATTTAAATAAATATGTTGAACCACAATCTTATTATCAAGCATCTTTAGATCCTAACTGGATAAATGCTATGAATGAAGAAATTGAAGCTTTATATAGAAATAATACTTGGGAAATTTGTGATTTACCTGCTGATAGGAAACCCATTGGTTGTAAGTGGGTGTATAAAATAAAGTACAAATCTAATGGTGAAATAGAGAGATTTAAGGCAAGGCGTGTAGCTAAGGGATATAATCAAAGAGAAGGTATAGATTTTGATGAAACATTTTCATCTGTTGCAAAAATGGTCTCTATCAGAATTGTTATTTCTCTTGCAATAAATTTTGATTGGAATTTGTTTCAACTAGATATAAATAATGCATTTCTTTATGGTGAATTGGATGAGGATGTTTATATAACGTTACCACTTGGTTACAATAATAAAAATGATAGTAACAAAGTTTGTAAGTTACTGAAATCATTATATGGACTAAAGTAGGCTCCAAGGAAGTGGAATGAAAAGTTACGTGGTTTTTTACTTGAGTTTGGTTTTGTTCAAAGTGTGAATGATTTTTCATTATTTGTAAAAACTTATAATGGTAATATTGTTATGTTACTTGTATATGTTGATGACATAATTTTGAGTGGTAATTGTGATAAAGAAATCAATAAAGTCAAAAGTTTTTTAAAGTCCAAATTTTTAATCAAAGATTTGGGTAAATTGAAGTATTTCTTGGGAATTTAAGTTATAGATATTAATAAAGGTGTTTGTTTAAGTCAGAGAAAATATTGTATGAAATTATTACATGAGTTTGGCATGCTAGGTTGTAAACCTGTGAAAACTCCTTTAGACTATAATGTTGTAGTTAGATGAGAAGGAATTGATGCTAATGATACATTGGTACGTATGTTGTTCTTTATCAAAAGTTGGTTGGAAAACTCATTTATTTAACTATTACACGTCGATATATTTCATATGCTGTTCAAGTATTGAGTCAGTTTATGCATTCTCCAAGAAAATCTCATGTTAATATTGCTATAAGAATACTTAGATATTTGAAGTTAAATCCTCGGAAGGGTTTTTCAATTACAAAAGGAAATCTAAATTTAAAAAGTTTTGTTGATGCTGGCTGGGCTAAGTGTTTAGTATCTAGAAGATCTGTTACAGGGTATGTTGTATTTCTTGGAAATACTATTGCATCTTGGAAAAGTAAGAAACAAAAACTATTCTAGATCTTCTACTGAATCAGAATATAGAGCACTTGGTGTTATTTCTTGTGAAATTATGTGGATTTTAAAAATATTGTTTGATGTTGGGTTAAAAGATTTAACTCCTGTTTCAATTTTTTGTGACAATGAGTCAGCAATAAAACTTGTACATAATCCAGTTTTTCATGAGAAAACAAAACATTTTGATTTTGATACTCGTTTTATAAGAGATAGGGTATCAAAAGGTGTAATTGAAGTTCATAAGGTAAGTTCAGATTTTAATCTGGCAGACATTTTTACTAAACCTTTGGGGGTTGCTCAGCATGAATGGATTTTTAAAGGTTTAGGTCTTATTGATCCATTTCAGAATAAGTATTGAACTTATCTAAATTATAAGTTTGAGGAGGGGTGTTGAATTATAAGGAGTTAATATTACAAACTTATAATTTGTTATATCCTTTTAAGTATCCTTTTTTATTATTTGTTATTCATTTGTTTATATATATATATATATATATATATAAATATATATATATATATATATATATATATATATATATATATATATATATATATATTGCTTGCGTATACTATTGTTTTGTACAGAAGGATGTATCTTGAACAATTGGTGAACGTATTGGACTGAAATAATGGGATAGTAAAGTGGTGTAACAAGCGGGTCATATCTGATCCGTATTGGTACTTGGTGACCCGTATAGATTGTCAGTCATATATATATATATATATATATAATATATATATATATATATATATATATATATATATATATATATATATATATAATTATTAGAGTAAATTACGCGAATGGTCCCTGTGGTTTAGTGTAAATTACACGCTTGGTCCCTAACTTATTTTTCTAACTCGGACTGTCCTCAACTTTTAATTATGTAACCCGCCTAGTCCCTATTCTCACATTCCGTCAATTGTTTCCGTTAGACACCCCACGTGCCTTGCACGTTGGGGGTATAAAAGTCTTTTCACATTTCCAACGTTATAGCGCCAAGAAAAAAAAGGACGTATCGTTGATCAACGTGATCGGACACAAGCTTCACAGACAAAACCTTTGAAAACCCTTTGAAAACCCTTGAAAACCCTTGATCGAAAGAACCCTACATTTGAAAACGACGATGGCGCCTTGGAAGATACGTGCTACCATGGACGAGATTGACGTTGCTCGTAGATATGGTAAGTCTTTACTCCCTCAATCAGTTAGTAACTTAAAAAGAAAAAATGTGACTAACCAATCTTTCCGTGAATATACAGCCGGACATCCGACGATATTCTCTGTCCGATTACACCATGGTGGACAGTTTACAAAGTTCCCTGGAAGAAAGTACATCAAAGGCAAGCAAAATTATGTTGATTTACTAGACATTGACACCTTTTCCATTCACGAAATTGACGAGATTATGGAGGAACTTGGGCATATTGATTCAGACGAAACACTACTCTATTATCATTTCCTGAGACCATTTGGCGATTTGGATTTTGGGTTATTTGCTTTGGGTTCAGATCAGGATGTTCATCATCTGGGTACGTATGTTGCTAACCATAAGCTAATAGATGTATATATTGAGCATGGGAAAACAAATTTACATACTTATTCTATGTCCCCCAACCCTAGTAAGGTTAA
The DNA here is from genome assembly GCF_002870075.4 of Lactuca sativa. NCBI lineage: Eukaryota > Viridiplantae > Streptophyta > Magnoliopsida > Asterales > Asteraceae > Lactuca > Lactuca sativa. The sequence continues at coordinate 35,747,856 of NC_056628.2, forward strand.
AATTGTTGAAATTAAAGAGCCACCAGCTTGCTCCAAACAGTTGTTTTCGGAGTGGAATGACTCTCCAATTGAGCATGAGAGTGTTCCAGACCTAACAGAAGTTGAGAATGATAGTCATTTGGACAAAGAACCATCTTTGGTCGACCATATTGAATTTGAAATGAATGTAGAGAATGAGGATGATTATGATGGTAGTGGACACAACAATGGCAGTGGAAATGATGAGTTTGATGATGATAGTGAGAGTGAAGATAGTGATTTTTTTATTGATGAGGACAATCTCATACATGATGTTGATGTGGATATGAAAGATTTCCATATGAACATTGACAAGGATGTAGAATGGGTTGGAGGTTCTTCTGAAAGTAATGTACCTGAAGATACACAACAAGGTGACTTAGAAGTGATCAACACAGAGGTTTTGTTGTCTGGGTCTTCATCAGATGAGGCAAATGATGGTAAGCGAAGGAAAACTATTAGGGCCATACAGAGGGCTTATGAAAATGATGCAGCTTTGGTTAGTGAGCCCTTCTACATTTTTCAAACTTTCAGTTCATCTAAGGACTTTAAGACACAAGTGAAACTACATTCCATAAGGACAAGAAGGGAAATACAATTAGAGAAAAATGATAAGAATAGGGTTAGGTTTGTGTGTAAGGGCACTATACCAAATCTTGCTACTAATGAAGAAGAGAAATGCCCATGGGTTATATATTGTAGTAAGTGGAAGCGTGACATAGATTGGATGGTTAAGACATACACGAAGGAGCATCGATGTCTACAAACAAGGAAAGTCAAAGCATGTGACTATAAGTTCCTTTCAGAGCATATAGTACAAGTTATTGAGACAAACCCAAAGATTCCTATTAGGGCTTTACGAGAGCAACTCCAACGTGAGTACCAGATGGACATTTCGCATATGAAAACTTTTAGGGCAAAGCAGCAAGCTTTAAAGCATGTTCAAGGAGATTATGCCAGCCAATACAGGTTGTTAAGGGACTATGTTTTAGAGGTACAAGCACGTAACCCAGATACTACGGTTAAAATTGATGTTGAAAGTGAAGCGAATCCAACTGTTGAGACAAGAACATTCAGGCGTATCTATGTTTGCATTGGAGCTTTGAAGCGAGGTTTTGCAGCGGGAAGAAGGGACTTTCTTGGACTTGATGGAGCCTTCGTGAAAGGTCCATATCCAGGCCAAGTTTTGTCTGCTGTGGTAAGATCTTCTTATTTCTTCTTGTATTGTATGTTCTTTATTTTAAGTAGTGTTAACTGACCAATGTTTTCTGGTAATTTATGTTTCTTATCAAAGGCATTGGATGGTAATAATGGGATATATCCTTTAGCCTATGCTGTGGTTGAATCAGAAACATTGAATTCTTGGACTTGGTTTTTAAGTAATTTGGGTGATGACTTAGGTTTGGGAACAAATTCCAATTTCACGTTTATGAGTGACAGACAAAAGGTATTGGAACCTATCCAAACTAGGTTTTATAGTTTTATACTATTGATGCAGTTATACTAACATACAAACATGTTACTGTTGCTAGGGTTTGTTGCCTGCGATTGCAACACTATTTCCATGTGCAGAGCATCGCTATTGTCTTCGTCACATACACGACAACATGAAAAAGAACTGGAGGGGAAAGGTGTTCAAGGATCTTCTTTGGGAATGTGCCACGACCTCTAATGTACAACACTTTCATCAAGCAATGGAAAAACTAAAGAAGCTTAACAATGATGCTTATGAGTGGCTGAAACAAATACCTCCTCAAAGTTGGGCTCGCTCCCACTTTACTGGTATAATGACTTTCGATCTCTACTTAATAATTTTAAAAGAAGGTAAATTGAATACTGACATAGAAGTTGTTTATGTTCAGGGAGAGCACATTGTGATGCTCTAACTAATAACCTGTGTGAAGCATTCAACAGCAAGATAGAAGATGGTCGTGATGCACCAATTATTAACTGCATTGAGTTCATCAGAGAGTACATTATGAAGAAGATAGTCAAAGTTGACAAGGAAATTCAGAAAGTTGTAGGTCCTTTGACTCCTACAGCTACAACAATATTGGATAAGATAAAGAGTAAGGCAGAACAATATGTTGCAACATTTTGTGGTGCTGGAAAATATCAAGTTGCTGGACCATGGCAAGATCAGTGTATTGTGGATGTAGGTCAACAAAGTTGCACGTGCAAAAGGTGGGAATTAACAGGAATTCCGTGCAAACATGGTGTGGCTGCTATTTGGGACATGGGGAGGAATGACAAAGATGTGGGAATCCCAGAATCATTTGTGCATCCATGTTACTGGTTATCAACCTGGAAAGAGATGTATTCTTTTAAGGTTAGTCCAATCAATGGAAGGTCCATGTGGGAGAAGTCAGCTATACCAACAACTCTGTTGCCTCCAAAACATCGTGTTCCCATAGGAAGACCAAAGAAGAAGAGAACAATATCAAGTGTGGAAAAGGAGGACTTTGTTAGAGGAAACACAGCATCGAGGGCCCATAGATCAGTAACATGTACGAAGTGTAACAATGTTGGTCACAATGCAAGAACCTGCAAAGGGCAAAGACCAATTGTTGGTGGGGGTGGTGGACAATCACAAGTCAAAGGAAAAGGGAAAGGGAAGGCAACCACTTGATGGTTTGTAATAGGGCTAGTCTTTTGTTACTTTAAATATGAATGGATTGTGTTATGTTACTGCTTGTAATAGGGCTAATATTTTGGTACATTATTTATGAATAGTTTGTAATAGGGGCAGTATTTTGATACTTGTTTTAGCCAATATGTTGGCACTTTTGGATGAACTAGTTTGTCACCCTCATTGCCCTGTAATAGTTTGGTACTAATTAATGGAATGTTTTCTTCTTATGATACACCATTGGGTAGATAATAATTTGGTTTATATTGATTTTTACATTTATATTTTCCATAATAGTTTGGTACTAAATTAGATTGTTATATTCTTCTTATGATGTCACCCTCATTGCCCTGTTATAGTTTGGTACTAATTAATGGTCAATATGCTGCTTATACATCACTTTAAAACATAATCAATACAACACTGCTACAACCATTACAGTACATTTGCATTACAATACATAGACAACCTAACCAATACATAAACACCATTTTCATTGATCTTAAAAATCTTAACCATCTGCATTACAATACATACACAACTTAACCATTACAGAAAAGGATACCTTCACATTCACTGCTACAACCTAACCATTACAGATAATGATACCATCACATACATTGCTACAACCTAACCATTACAGAAGACTTTACCATTACAATAACAACTCATTCCCACCTTACAACTTGTAAACAAGTATCACCAAGAACAATACCCAACTAATAAATAAACATATTTTCAAGAAAAGATTTTCATTTTTCAGCTTCTTGTTCAACCTCACAAGCCAGGAGATTGTCAATCTGTCACCATGATCCTTTTCATCATCATCTACCCAAGCAATAAATCCTTTACGTGGTTCCTGTCAATTTCAAAAGCCACGGTTACAATACCTATAATCGCATACAGTGATATCCCAATCTAGGGTTACGATTACAAAATTCTCAACTACAACATACCTTAATTGGACATGCGTAAAAGGGTCTTCCTGGATTATTGTTAGTAGTTGAAGTCCGAATTACAGCAGCACGCCCACAATCGCATTGAACCATCCTTGATTTGAACATTCTTAGGTGTAACCGCTTCAAACGATGGAGGATTGAAAGAAACTCTAAATTAGGTTCGATCCTGATGAAAAATTAGTATTTGAAGATCGTTGGAAATGTGAAAAGACTTTTATACCCCCAACGTGCAAGGCACGTGGGGTGTCTAACGGAAACAATTGACGGAATGTGAGAATAGGGACTAGGCGGGTTACATAATTAAAAGTTGAGGACAGTCCGAGTTAGAAAAATAAGTTAGGGACCAAGCGTGTAATTTACACTAAACCACAGGGACCATTCGCGTAATTTACTCTAATTATTATAATAGATAGATTAATCAATTTCCTTATTATTTTCTTTAATTAATTATTTATAAAATTCACTAATGGTCGCCACTAGAGGTATCGTCGATTTAGAAGTCTTTGGAGAGCCTCTGCAAGACACTGCAACCGGTTGTCGTCTCCGAATACTGTATGTTCATCAGATCTCGTCATTCTAGCCTTCTCTGCTGTATAATCGTTGTTTAATTCCTTCACACACTGTCTCTATCTGCGATTTACATAAAAGGGAATCGGTTTTTGTGAATCATATTTTTGCTATTCTGGTTGATTCTAAATTAATTGTTAAATGTATTACTCTTTGGCTCTATACCGAAAAATCGATAATTGTAGCATATAACAATTTGTAAGTAATGCAAAAGAATTCATTCAAATCTAATCGAAGTTTCTTTTTTGCTTGTTACAGAGAGATTTGAATCAGGGAAGATACTTTTTCGGTAACATGATCTCGCAGTTCTTCGTATTATCGCAGAGAGGAGATAACATCGTTTTTCGTGATTGTGAGTTCTCGCTGTCAATGCGTGCATGTGTTTGTGTTAGATTTCATATAATCGATGTAATTGGGAAAAATTATGCTACTCTATCATTCTTAGCTGCTTGCAATTACGAACAACCGGAATAATGACCTAACCTAATTTTCACAATTCAGTGAATCCATCAAGGAATACCTCCATTACGAGACCCAGTTTTCAGTTGAAAAGTTTTTTAGGTTAAGAATGATGCTTTTGGGGATTGGCATCTCAATTTTGAGTTCAATTCGCATACAGATGGCTTAAAAGCTTTCATTTTTTGATTCATTAAGCTCAATTCCTTGCTGATTTTAGGCATTCGAGATATTAGGCATCCAATTAATGATCACTTCACACATTCTGTAGCAAATAGGCACACAAAAACAAATACAATGGTTAAGAGTTCATTCCACTTCTTTATGATCCCTAAACATGTGAATTTAAAGGCTCTCTGTTCAATTCTTTTTGAAAGATCATCTTGATTGGCAAGTTGTGCATGCTGAGGGATTTCAATGTAGCTATAAAAGTGGAGTTAGATGAACTATAAATGAAAACAGAGACTAAATAGGGATTTCAATCTGTCTGAAAGTGTAGTTAGTCTATCTATAGCTTGTATACATGCACTTTCAATCTTTAGCTGATAGTTTCAGTTAAAGCTCTTAACAATTTGCTTCTTCATATATCTTTTCCTCTTGCTTTTTCCATTGATGCAGATCGTGGAGATGTTCAAAAAGGAAGTGCAGAGATATTCTTCCGTAAAGTAAAATTCTGGAAAGAAGATGGTGAAACCGAGGCTCCACCTGTCTTTGTAGGTACCTTCTAAAGTGTACTCTGTTACCTTTCTTATATTAAATAGATCTTTAAGTCACATAGAATGTGGATATACATGTACTTGATTTCTTATGATAGAATGTGATTCTATATACTTATCTATACATTCTCTGTTTTTTGCATCTTTTGTCATTACTTGTTTTACTTGATTTGTTATGACAGAATGTGGATGGAGTGAACTACTTTCATGTAAAAGTGGTTGGATTGCTATTTGTTGCAACCACTCGAGCAAATGTGTCACCTTCTCTTGTGTTAGAGCTTCTACAAAGAATAGCACGTGTCACAAAAGATTACCTTGGCATCCTCAATGAAGATTCCATAAGAAAAAACTTTGTCCTTGTGTATGAATTACTTGATGAAGTTATTGTAAGTCTTTTTCATCTACTTTACTCATTTCAAGTCTTTTTCATCTATCTTATCTTACTATCTACTTATTTTATTTGAACTCAGGATTTTGGTTATGTGCAAACAACATCAACTGAAGTTCTAAAGTCATCTGTATTTAATGAGCCAATCATGGTTGATTCAGCACATATGCCACCTCTTGGTCCTGCTGCTCTCTTTATGGTATATACTTATATTACTTAATTAAGTTCTTATCTTTATGAAATTTGAATTTGTTTTGTTTTGTTTTTTTTTTTTTTAAGACTTTTGATGTTTGATGAATGTAGCAAGGGAACAAGAGAATGCCAGGGACAGCAGTCACGAAATCAGTTGTGGCTAATGAACCTGGGGGTAGGAAAAGGGAAGAAATTTTTGTGGATATAATTGAAAAAATAAGTGTTACATTCAGCTCAAGTGGTTATATTCTAACTTCTGAGATAGATGGCACTATTCAAATGAAAAGTTATCTTTCTGGGAATCCTGAAATCCGATTGGCTCTTAATGAGGATCTGAATATAGGAAGAGGTGGCAGATCAGTATATGGTATAATAATATAATAATATTCATTTTTCTAAAACTAAAGTATATATTTCTTTAATATATTCTTGTAATTTGGATACAGACTATGGTGGTTCTAGTGGATCAGGAGCAGTTATACTGGATGATTGCAATTTCCATGAATCTGTGCATCTTGATAGTTTTGATGTGGATAGAACTTTGACTCTTGTAAGTAATTTTAATAAATTTTATTATTATTTTTTTATAAAACAGCTGACTTATATTTTTTGGTTTAAATTTAGGTGCCTCCTGATGGTGAATTTCCTGTCATGAATTATCGAATGACTCAAGAATATAAGCCACCTTTCCGTATTAACACTTTAATTGAAGAAGCAGGATCACTTAAGGTAGATATTTTATTTATTTTATATTTTTATTAAAGATTACTATATTATACATGATGAATTAATTATATGTGTTTTTTTTTAATAAGGCTGAGGTGATTTTGAAAATACGTGCTGAGTTTCCTCAAAATATCACTGCAAATACAGTTGTGGTTCAGATGCCACTGCCAACTTACACATCCAGGTACTTATTAGTTATGTACAAAATTCGTTTTATAATCTTAATTAATATTTAATAAATAATAATATCCTCCTAGAAAGTTGAGTGTTTTGATGATTCAATTCGATAACATTTAAGGTAATCATAGCCATGTAAGTCTCCAAAATGAACACCTAGATGCAATACATTCCTCCAAAACAATAAATAAAGAGACAATCTTTTGTGAGGAACAAGCTACTTTCAAAACAATCTTTCATTCTCGACTCTGAAATCTAGTTGTTGTAATATTTTAATGTCATTAAATAATCATTTATAAACCTATTCGTATTTCCAAACTTTAGAATATGAAGCTTTGCATTAGAAGAACATATTAGTGTAATAATGTATAAACAAGTGTTATAACAACAATATTTGTTATTGGGTAGGGTGAGGTAAGATGTAGATAATCATGCCTCTGATAGGAATCGATAACCGGATTCTAAACAAACCAATAGAACAGTAAATGGAATTGAAAAGATTAACTGAAAGCAAATGATTCAAAACAATCAGAAAGGAAATCCAAATTATTATCCTCTTGCTCTAACGAGAAACCTCCTGCCAATTACAAAATACTCAATACTCCACTACTCCTATCACTACTCTATTTATGTTATTCTTGAGATAATTCTAGATAGGGTGCGAAATAGATAATAATAGATATTACAACTAAGTCCCCCATGTTTACCCATATATTTATATAAGACCCATAACCCATTCTCTATCAGCCTCTAATCAAGTGTAATGAGATTGCTTCCATTGATAACTTCTGACTTTAGAAACACGAGACTACAATGGATGACCTTGTCCATATGAAACGTTACCCCACAAGTAGTAAAGAAAAGAAATAGATACTTGAAATAAAGAGGGGACTAAAGTAAGCATGTAAATTTACTGAAAGCATGAACAATGGACCAGCTCTGATTCTACTTTACTACCTTGATTTTAAGCCTCTACCGATCCGAGGTCATGTACTCGGTGAGAGCCAACTCTTTTAAGGTTATGTTTAGAGGTGGCAAAAATTGACACGACACGAAATAAATGGGTTTGGGTAAGATATTTCAATCCGTTTAAATAAACGGGTTGACACGACACGACACGAAAATTAAATGGGTAAGGTTAGGGTTGAGAATTTCAACTCGGATATGACTCGAAATTGACCCGTTTATTTATATGCAAGTTTTTTGAATTATTTAAATAAACTAGAAAGATACAAAACCAAAAGCATAAGTAAAAGAAAACCTTCGTATTGAATTGTTTTATAATGTTGAAAAGACTTAGCCGTCTAGATCAAGATTTCATTTCAGTTTTTCCATTCTCTCCCAAACTACCCAGTCTCTTTCACTACTCTCACATCTCCATAACCTTGTCATCCACCTCCCCAACTCCCACTTTTTTAATTTTGTCATCTAAACTTGCTATGGCTTCATATATTCTGCCTCAAAACAATTAGTTTTTCATTCCCGCCTACCAAAATCCTACTCTTTCAACATGCTCAATCTTTTAACCTCACATGACACGACATATTTCAAGGTATAACCCTAACCCGAAACCCGACACGAAATCGACACGAAAATAAACGGTTTGACATTATACGACACGTTAATTAAATGGGTCAGGTTAGGGTCAAGCACTTTCAACCCATTTAGTGTTTCGACTCGACACGAACCCGACACGAGATGACACGATTGCCACCTCTAGTTATGTTTGGCAGACTAGCTAAAAGCTAGCTGTCTAGCTGATAAAAAATGACATTTGGTAAAAACTAGCTGAAAAGCTAACTGATGGATATAAAATGACATAAAAGGACATTTAGAAGAATATGTGTTTTATTTTTTTATTTTTTTTATAATTAATTAATGGTATATTCATAAAATAAAATAAAAAAACTCCTGAAAAGCTACTCTAATTAGCTTTTTAAAAAGCTAACTTATCAACTACTTTATGGCTTGCAAACAAGACAATTTAAAAAAGCTCGAAAAATAAGCTAATTTATCAGCTAGCTGTGACACGCCTAAGTCTAACCTCACGCTATCTTTCCACTTCCTTCTCGGCCTTCCCTGCATAGTCGAACGTGACCATGTCCACTCTCTTAACAACATTGTCAGTTACCACCACAATCTTCTCTTATTTTTTCAGTGTTTCAACAAATTTTTGATTTGCGTCATGGAATACTGTCGAACATCATATTGCAACCTCCTCATTTTCGCAACTTCCATCTTCCTCTTTTGCTCTCTAGTCGGCCTAACATTTTAATCCATACAACATAGTTGGCTCTACTGGCACCCTAAAGTATTTTTCCTTGCGTTTCCCTCCAGCTTCAACGGACCTTCTTGTTTTATAAAACCACTGCGTATGGGAGTTGTATATGGAGGTGAGATGGAGTTGTATAGGTGTTGTATGGGTTGGAGGATGATGATGTGGAGTCGAGAGGATACAACTCTAGTATAGAAATTAATTTCATTTTATTTTGATAAATATATAAAGAATGTGTTAAAATAGAGGGTGGGGTGCCAATGAGGTCCAGTACAACATACTTCTAATTTTTCATAATTTCACTTCCTTACTTTCAATCTTCGTACTCATTTCCAATGTTTTAATGCTATTTTTTTTTTTTTTTTGATATTTTTTAGAGTTAGTTTTGAGTTGGAACCCGGAGCAGTTGGACAGATGACCGATTTCAAAGAGCCAAATAAGAAACTCGAGTGGGGGTTAAAAAAGGTATTTCACTTCACAAATCACAAATCACATCCCCTCCTCCTCATGTTCTAATCTTCCACCAATTATTTAAATTTTATGGAGTTACTTACTTACATCAAAAATTTCATTCCAGATTGTTGGTGGATCTGAACACACACTTCGTGCCAAACTAACGTTTTCACATGAATCACATGGTATGTGATTTCTAAAACCTTAATAAAAACTTTTAAATAAATCATATAATATTAGTATCAAACGTTTTCTTTTGCAAAAATAGGTAACATAACAAAAGAAGCTGGCCCTGTCAGCATGACCTTCACCATACCAATGTACAACTGCTCAAGACTCCAGGTAAATTAATTAAATTAAATTAAATAGTTTCAACTTTCAACTTATATTAATCCATTTCTTATATAGGTGAAATACTTGCAAATTGCAAAAAAGTCAAAAACTTATAATCCGTATCGTTGGGTGAGATATGTTACTCAAGCCAATTCATATGTTGCGCGTATATGATGATGTCTCCTTGTCTCTCTTTACACTTTTCATGTTTGTGTAACAATAGATTTCTTTTTAATGTTTGAGACTTTTAAATTACTTCAAAAATCTTCAACGTACTATATGTTTTTTTTTTGATATATTGATGTTAAAAATATGTTCTAGAAAGTATATTTTATTTATAAATTCATTCCACGTGCGAATTGAGTATGTGGTTCTAAAGAAATTGAGTGGGAATGGGAATGGGATGTTCGATTTTGGACTGCCTCCCCACTTAAAAAAATAAGTGCTATAATTGAAACGCACTCACTCGATATAAGTGGTTCCATTAAACCATATATGGACAGCTTGTATTTTTCATGGTACAAGCACTTGTCGAACAACGTATTTGAAATGATATAAAATTGTCCCACAAAAAACCGAATATCAAACCAAAACGAATTTGGACCAAACCAAATTTAAAATTTGTGTTGTAATGTCAACCAATTGATCGATTCATGAGATGTTATTGTGGTTTAAAGGTTTGATTTGTACAACAAATAAATGAAGGTTGATCCAATGATTCAAACTCATTTACAAGTCAGTGAAACGGGCATAATCATCATTTCAAACTTACTAGGCATCTCCTAGATCGATGTTGTATAATTCTTCATTTACTTGTTGTACAAATTGAGCTTCTAAACCACAATAACATCTCCACGTCAATCTAGCGGCCTAGAGTGTTACCAAACAAATGATATGACAATATTATATGATGTAGAAACCACGTCAAATCTTATGTGGTAGAATTGAGTTTCAAATATAGGGTTTGCATCGAACCCAATTTTACATATCTTTTTAGGCCGGTCTAGTAGTTCAAACTCACTTAAAAGTCAACAAAAAGGGCATGCTCGCCATTTTAAGTGACACTTTTTATTATAATGTTTAATGTTTAATTCTCGTCAGAGTATTTCTTCACAAATGGCGTCTGAAGGTCAATCTAGTGGTGTTTATACTCACTTAAAAGTCAGTGAAAAGGGCGTACGTACCCTTTTAGGAGATGTTATTATAGTTTAGAATCTCGATTTGTACAAGTAAAGAAAGACCCTTACAAGGTTGATTTAGGAGATGCTTAGTGAGTTTGAACCACTAAATCGACCTTTTAGGGATCTTTATTTATTTGTTATACAAATCAAGCTTCTAAACCACAATAACATCTCTTGAAAGAGTGACTATGCCCTTTTCGATGACTTGTAAGTAAGTTTGAACCATTGGACCGAACTTCATATATTTGTTGTACAATTGAGCTTCTAAACCACAACAAAATCTCCTGAATCGGTTACTTGCTTGGCATTGCAACACAATTTTAAATATAGTGACATAACCGAGAAACAAAAATCAGTGTCAAAATCAAAATTTTATGGTAATACAGTGACTTTCTAGTAATTTAAAACTCGGTGTCAAAATGAAATTTTATGTGAACTTAGTGACTTTATTGAAAAGTGGTTACCGAGAGAACATGGAAAAACAATCATTTGATTAATATTGCAATAAAATTGTAAACATAGTGACATAATTGAGAAAAAAAAATCTCGGTGTCAAAATCGAAATTTTATGGTAATATAGTGACTTTCTTGCGATTTACCCTTAGTTTAATGTTATATTTCTTTATACGTTAAAAAATAAATAAAGACATATTACGATATATATATATATATATATATATATATATATATATATATATATATATATATATATATATATATATATATATATATATATATATATCTTATAAAAAGTAATTTTATTCAAACCATATTTATTTGAAACCTCCATCTTTTAATTGAACCACTCAAAAGCCTTCTTAATAATGATTTAGTCACTCCAATGTTTATAACTTACATGTTATGTTTAATAAACACTTAATAAAAATTTTACTATAAAAATATAAATCTTTTTAGTAGATACACATACAAAATTTGCAAAGAAAAAAAGCTCTAAAGGATTTTCTTTGTTGGTTTGAGGGTATTTTTTTTTTCTAATTTTTTGCATGCTATGATGTTAGAAGTTTTAATTTGTAAGTTTGTTATATAAAAATTCTTTTTATATGTTGTGTTAGAATCATTAATATAAATTAGATAAGATATATATTATTGATCATATATTATTCAAGTGTTCGAGGTCTTTTTACTATTTTTTGAGGCACGATATTATGTATGAACTTATAATTTGTTAATTTTTTTTTATATATTAATTCTTTTTTATAGGTTGTGGTTGAATTATTAATGCAAGTTAGATAGAGACATGATCATATATTATAAATGTGATATAGATAATATTTAATTCAATTTATTATATATGATTGTTTGTTTTGTGTGTTACTTCAAAGAAATACTTAATTAAAAGTCATCCATACTTTTATTTATCATTTGTCTAAAATTGTACGAGTTTGCTTATATGTGGGTTTTTCCACATTGTCATTAGTTTTTAAGTATGTTTTTATTCGAACATGTAAATATACTAAAATTATTAATCTAAATGTCTCTATTATATATATATATATATATATATATATATATATATATATATATATATATATATATATATATATATATATATATATATATATAGAGAGAGAGAGAGAGAGAGAGAGAGAGAGAGAGAGAGAGAGAGAGAGAGAGAGAGAGAGAGACTTATTTATTTTGTAATTAAGTAAAAGAATATAATTTTAATGCTACAAACTTTAAGTTAGTTATCTAATTTATTTAAATTTTTATAAATATATAATGTTAAATACAAAATCTAAACCAAAATATCAAATAAAATTATGTATTCTTAAATATTTTAATGTATTAATTTACTATTAAATAAAATCGGAAATCAAATGTCATATCTACTCAAGTTTTTTATAAACTATTTTTTTTATAATAATAAGTTTTTTTTTTTTTTAAATTGTTTTCTGATTAACTATCAACCATAATAATTGAATATATATATATATATATATATATATATATATATATATATATATATATATATATATATTTGTGTTACTTTATTTTTAAACTAATATTCAATATTTAAACCATTAAGATTGATCGAAATAAATAAAAATAATCATATAAATTATATTCAAGTTAGTTATAATAATAAATAAAAATAATACAAACTTGAAAAATATATTTACTCTTATTATACACATTCGGAATATAAGGATAAAACACTTTTATGATGAAAATCGTCTATCTTATCATGTTATAATTATCTTGCACAACGCATAAGTATACACCTAGAATAATATATTACGTACATATTGTACATATTGCCTTTTCAAATTCCAAAATCATAAATTTTCTCTTTTAAGTTTTAAGCTTATTCACATCTTGGATATGTTTAAGTAAAGCTTCTATTTAATAGACAAAATTACATAAATGATCTCTATAGTTTATCAAATGTCACAATTTCAATTCATGCTAGTTGATTTTTGATACGAATAGTCCTTTTGATTTCTAAAATTACACATTCATGTGGTTTCAAAAACTTGTACAAATGGTCTCTTGGCTACATAAAATGACTACTTTGCCATTTTCCCATTTCTTTTATATTTTTTTAAACTAAACTTAAATATTAAAAATATAAAAAATAATAATCCCACTCCCACACCAACTTTCAACTTAAACCCTAACGATTTATTCTTCCATCCTTTCTTTTACGGTAACAATCAACGCATCTCTTTCATACCCTCAACACTTGTCACTTCCTCATCTCCGGCAACGATGATACATCTTCCTTGTTTCCGGCAACGATGATGACTATGTAACACATGCATTTCTCGCTAGACATTAGTTATAAAAGATGTATTTACGTCGGTCGACGATTGTAATCTTTTATGAATAAATGAGAGAAAATTATTTGAATATATGTGTTTATATATTATATGTGTCGAAATTTGATATATATTTTGTGTATATAATATTTGAGTAAAATCATATTTTAAAAATTAAATAAATAGGGCTAAAATAAACATTAAAAAATAAAATATTAATTAAGAAAAATAACCTTGGTGAAAGTTGAAGTAGTCATGATAATGATCTCGGTGATATAAGGAACACTTAAATATGACTTCGTATGAAGAAATTATGATTTGTCGAAGTTTTGCGTTCAACCTTATACGACAAGATTTGTTGTAGAAATCATAAAAGCAAGAGCGCGCATATAGAAAACGTCAAAATCTGACTTCATATGAAGAATTTATGATTTTTCAAAGTTTCAGCTCAGTAGTGTGGACACATAAATCGAAAATAAAATTGGTTGATTGTTAACCAAATGTAAACAAGAGTTGAAGATCTCGTGAATAGGAATTCGTCCATATAAAGATAGTTGAGAACGGAATTCATATGAAGAAGTTATGAATTTTACATTGTCTTTTGCAGTATAATCTTCATATACTATTAAATTTAAATTTAGTGAGAATCAGCCGACCGACTTTAAATGGAACTTGTAGTATTCAGAAATACCTACGCATGTATATAAAGAACATAAAAAACGGAGCACGTATAAAAAAAGATACGATTTTTTGAAGTTTGAGAGATATTTTCCGACATTACGACGTTCTACCATCCGACATCTACCACGTGTCATGTTTTCGGTGGAACCCTTGCCGATCAAGCCAAGGTGCGACGCACCCCATGTATAGGCGCGACACATTTTGCCCAAATTCAATCTATAATTTGAGCTGCCAAGCACTCACTTTCCCTCACATTGTTTACATCTCTTCTTTTGGTGAATTGCAGTTCTTTGGTACGAATTTTATTAAGATTTTAAATATTTGGTGAAGCCCTAGGGCATTAGATAGCCCGCAAAATAGAAGCTTTCGGGTCAGAGTTCTGTCTGCGAACTTTTCGGACTTTTGTCAGGAAACTCTGTAAGTTAAGCTGCACCTATTTTTCTTTAAGGGTAACTTATATTTATATTCATAATCATTATTATGAACCTATAAATAAGATTCAGCTATTTAATGTCATAATATTGATTCAATGTGCTTATTATTTGTGTTCTAGATATATGTGTTAGATGAAATAATATGATATGACTTTTCTTATGTAATTTATCGTGCTTTTACTATATTGGGTAGAAAAGGGTTGAGAAAGGTGAAGCAATAAAGGTGAGGCCGTGACTATTAAAGTACTATTGTACTAAGGGTGACTAATCATCTAACAGAGTATAGATGACAACCACAGACTATTATAGATAGTCCAGTGGAACATTGGTAGGTTTATAACCAGTAGGTGTTAATAAATTATACGTTCATTCGGTGTACTCTATCCCCCTGGTCGCCTTATTGACATATATTGCTATGGAACCCGCAAAGCAGTATTGTCTACTTGTTGCTTACAATGAAACTTAGGATAAGTCACTTGAGATCAATTATTTGATATGAAATATATAATCAAAGGATTTAATTAATGTGGGTTGGAAACCCTATGTGCTCACCAGACTCCCAAGCCTGGCCCAATCAGTTTCTTTGTATCACATGTAGTGGTACGAAATCACAAGGATGACGAGTTTAAATATACTTGTAACAATCATAAAATCGTGAAAATTTAAACTTTTTTTAAAACCAACCAATTTCACAAATTATTTACAAACATAGGTTTCAAAACATGTTCAACATCAGAGTCTCCCAAAATCATAAGTCAAAACATGAGGATATGTACGGTCACACCTTCGCCTTCCCGTGATCATCCGTAGTACCTGAAACATAACCCAAAACTGTAAGCCAACGGTTAGTGAGATCGCCTAAAGTACCAACGCAAGGAAATAACATATATAATAACAAACAACATGTAGATAGAGCCTTCAGCCTGACTGGACCGCCTCGCAGGCCTACAGACTATCTGGACCGCTCACAGAACCTTCAACATAACTGGACCGCCTCATCGAGACTTCAGCCTATCTGGACCGTTATCCGGGCCTTCGTCCTGACTGGTCCGCCTCACGGGCCTTCAGTCTATACGGACCTCCCTGGGTCTCTTGGCCTTCAGTTTCCATTGGTCCGCCTCAACCCAACCAAACATAACATGTCGACATATACATAATAGATAAACATATATAACCAGTCAACAAATAATAAAACATGTCTTACAGATCACTAAACATAGCATACATCCTAGATACCAGGATATTGATCTAACATATCACTACAACATACCAACATGCAGTAACCAAGATAACAATCCAATGAGCTGGCCTTGGTGCCTTCGACCCGAAATTACAGTGAGGAAAACTCACCTCGCAAACTGAACAGAAGCTGATGAGGTCTCGACTCCAAATCTCAGCTCTCTAACCGACACCTATTCCCACTAAATGACTAATTCCATAAAAATCCCAAAATACCCTCAAGGTCAAACTTGGTCAAAGTCAACTATCCTCACGTCGTGGACAGGCCTTGGACATGTCATGGCAGCGAACTCGATCCGATTCCCACTCGACTTGACCCAAACTGGTCAAATTAGTCAAAGAAACCACCTGAACTGGCATCATGACGTGAGCACCCATTCTCACGTCGTGACCTCTAAGGGTCCTAACAGAAACAAGATTGCTCCGCTTCTCACATCGTGAGATCTTACACCCCATGTCGTGAGCGCTGTATGAGGCTAAAAATCACCATTTTAAGTCCTTATTCCATTAAGTCCTCGATTCCACTTCTTTCAGAAACTAAAGGGGACCCCTAAGGTCCATAAAAATGTTTCTTTTATGGCCATGCATGCACCAAACATTATCATCCATTTTCTAGGTAAAAAAAGGGAAGAAATGGGCTTCAAACTTGCATGCATGCCTCAAATCTATACCAACTTCCAGATCTGAACACTATGAGGTTCTTGGGACTCTTAAAATCTATAAAGTTGCCAACTTTATGTATCTACTCCACCCAATCAAGCAATAACATCAATACAATGGACAAAACTCAAGATCTACCTATGCTAAGTAATAAAGTTGGAGCCTTTGATACTTGTAAGGGTCTAAAAGCAAGAAAAGATGATGATGATGCTGACTATTTGCCCACACCAACACTATAGTACTTCCTTCTTCTACTTTTCTTCTTCCTACAAGCTAGAAAGTCACCCAAATGACAAAGGATCTTAAGGAGAGGTAATATTAGGGTTTCTGGAGGCTTAAAGAGTGATAGAGGCTGAGGGTGAGAAACCCTAGCCCTATTATTCCCTTAAACATTGAAAACTTAGGGTTTTGTTCGCCAGCCGCCTTCACGTCGTGAGCACTATACTGCTCATGTCATGGACTTTTAAATGATGCACGCGTCCGGATCAATCCTCATGACATGAAAAGGCAATCTTCATGTCGTGAGCAGGGCAACTACTGAAACTTATAATTCCACACTATTTAAGATAATACATACCTGAACTGAGTGTTACAAATCTCCTCCACTTGAATTAGACTCCGTCATCGAAGTCAACTGTTGCGAACAACTGCGGGTAATACTCCTGCATCTTATCCTCCGGCTCCTAGGTCCACTCGGAACCTCTCTGATGCTGCCATTGTACCTTTATCAAATGTATCTCCTTGTTGCGTAGCACCTTCATCTTCCTCTCTAGAATAGTACCAACCTCTCAACATAGTTCAAGCACTCATCAAATTGAATATCATCCAAACGAACCACTACCTTGCTGTCCAACACACACTTCCACAACTGAGAGACATGTAAAGTGTTGTGAATCTGAATGAGCTCCTCAGGTAGATCCAACCTGTAAGCAAACTTGCCAACTCTAGCAATCACCCGGAAAGGCCCAGTATACTGGGGACCCAACTTCCCCCTCTTCCTGAAGCTTATCACACCTTTCCAGGGTGAAACCTTCAGTAATACCATGTCATCCACCTAAAACTCCAACTCAGATCGGCGCCGGTCGACATAACTTTTTTGCCGACTCTGAGCTGTCTGTAGTCTCTGCCTGATCTGATGGATAAACTCTGTGGTCTGAAGGATTACTTCGGTCCTTTCCATAACCCTGTGACCAACCTCTCCCCAACAAACCGGGGTACGAAATCTCTGCTCATACAAGAGCTCAAATAGCGGGGCACCAATGTTGGAGTGATAATTGTTGTTGTAGGAGAACTCCGCAAGAGGTAGGTAGGAATCCCAAATCCCATGAAAATCAATAACACAGGACCATAACATATCCTCCAGGGTCTGTATCGTATGCTCACTTTGCTGTTGGTATGCGGATGATAAGCAGTGCTGAAATGCAATCTCATGCCCAGTTCCTCATGGAACTTCTGCCAGAAATGGGAAGTGAATCGAACATCACGATCTGAAACAATAGAGAACGGAACCCCACAGCAAGCAACAATCTCGCGAAAATACACATCAGCCTGCTTCTCGGACGAAGAACTCTCCCGGATAGGCAAAAAGTGAGAAGTCTTGGTCAATCGATCCACGATGACCCAGATAGCATCAAAACCCTTTGTCGTCTTCAGCAACTTGGTGATAAAATTCATCGAAATCTGCTCGCATTTTAAAATGGGAACCTCCAGAGGCTATAGCTTGCCATGAGGCCTCTGATGCTCAGCCTTGACCATCCTGCAGGTCAAGCATCTCTCAACATACCAAGCTATCTCTCTCTTCATACACGGTCACCCGTAGCTCAATCTCAAATAATGATACATCTTGGTGGCCCCCATATGAATAGAAAACGAGACTTATGAGCCTCCTCTAACACAATCTGTCTGAACCCATCAGACACCGGAACCCAAATCCAACCACATCGGGTCAACAACCCTCAACTATCCGCGACAAATTTGTCAATATCACCTCTGATCCTATCATGCATCCAATTCTCTTTCTGAACTCCCTCATCCAGAGCCTACCCGATCAAACCCAAAAGCGAAGAATCAATCGATATCCTCATATGCATCTCTCCGACTGAAGATCCACCCGACTTGTGGCTCAAAGCATCCGCCACCACATTCTCTTTACCCGGATGGTAAAGGATATAGCATTCATAATCCTTGACAACGTCCAGCCACCTGCGCTGCCTCATGTTCAGGTTCGACTGATCCATCAGATATCTCAAACTCTTGTGATCCGTATAGACTGTACAACAAACCATATATAGATAGTGTCTCCAGATCTTGAGGGAGAACACCGCTGCCCCCAACTCCAGATCATGTGTGGGATATCACGATTCATGTGGCTTCAACTTCCATGAAGCATAAGCAATCACATGTGCTCTCTGCATGAGGACCGCCCCTAAACCGGTGATGGATGCATCACTAAATACCACAAAATCCTCGACTACCTCTAGAAGGGTCAATGCTAGGGCCTCACATAACCTCTTCTACAGAGACTCAAATGCTGACTGTTGCTCAGGGCCCCATCAGATATCCACTCCTTACTCTTCTAACGAGTGAGGGGTACCACAATCTTGGAGAAATCCTGAATGAATCTCCGATGGCACCCTTCCAATCCCAAGAAACTCCTGAACTCTATGGGAGATTTCGGAACCTCCTACTGCATCACAACCTCGATCTTGGATGGGTCAACCAAAATCTCATCCTGGTTAATGAGGTGCCCCAGGAACTGGACCTCTCGTAACCAAAACTCGCACTTCGAGAACTTGGCATAAAGTCGTTATCGCCTTAAAACCCCCCCAAAAGCTCTCGAAGGTGCTCCTCATGCTGCTCTTTGGTCTTGGAATATACCAAGATATCATCAATAAATACAATGACGGATCGGTCGAGCCTCGACCTGCATACCCAATTCATCAAATCCATAAACACCGCAGGCGCATTGGTGAGCCCAAATGACATCACCACAAACTTGTAATGCCCATAACGACTCCGAAATGTGGTCTTCTCCACGTCCTCCTCTCTCACTCTTACCTGATGATATCTAGACCTCAGGTCTATCTTGGAGAAACAAGATGCACCATGCAACTGATTAAAGAGGTCATCAATCCGCGGAAGGGGAAAACGGTTCTTCAACGTTAACTTTTTCAAATCTCGATAATCAATGCATATCCGGTGTGAGCCATTCTTCTTCTTGACGAACATAATCAACGATCCCCATGGAGAACTGCTTGGTATCATGAACTGCTTGCCTAGCAGCTCTTGTAGCTGAGATGACAACTCCTGCATCTCAGGTAGTGCCAAGCGGTTCGACGCCTTGGCAATCGGGGATGCACCCAGCACAAGGTCAATCCTGAACTCAACCTGCCTCTCAGGAGGCACACCTATAAACTCCTTCGGGAAGACATCAGCAAAATAACTTACCATTGGGACCTCTAAAACAAAAATCTGATCCCTAACTTGAGTGTCAACCACATAAGCTAAATAACCTGCACACCTGTTCTGAATATAATGACGATCCCTGGCTGCTGAACAAAACCCTAAACCGACCCTGGTTCCCTCTCCATAAATAACCAGTTCTCCCCCACTTGGGGTTCAAACTACTACTCGCTGGACGTCACAATCAATCATGTCACCAAACCTGCTCAGCCCGTCCATACCCACTATTAGCTTAACCCTTCCATACCTACTATTACGCACACATCCCCCAAGGGGATAGGGACCAGATCAATCAGATAAGGCACCCCGAAGATCTCTAGCACATAACCCTGATATACCGCAGATGCAGAAAATCTGTGTTAGAAACCCGCAACGGACACTTTAACTCTCCAATAGGTGTATCAAAATCCCTATTGAATGATCGAGATACAAAAGACCGACTCGCACTCGGGTCAAACAACATAAGAGCAGGAAAAGAGTTCACAAGGAACGTACCTATCAGAGGCATGTATATAAACATAACACAAAACATAATCAACAAAATAATGAATATATATACACCAGTCACAACATCTGGGGCTGATCTGGCCTCCTCGGTAGTGAGCTGAAAAGCATGACCTCGAGCCCTCGGGAGCTCCGCCCTCCCCTGGCACCCATCGGTGATCCTCAAAGCAACTGGCGCCAGGGCTTGCGCTGGCTTGCCGACGAGCATTGGACAGTTGACCTTCATATGGCCAACCTAATCACAATGACATCAAATCCTGGAACTTGTAATTGAGGCCGGCAGACGACAATCCCGCGCTTAGTGCCCCTCCTTGCCACATTTGTAGCATCCACTACCTGATCGATAGGCCCCCTCATAAACCTTGTCGTACTTCCTATATATGTGGCCCCTCTGACTCTCATATCTAGTATCAACGGCCTTGACTGCTTCGGTGCAAGCTACGACTGCGCCGAGGCTTGTCTCTGGTCCCTAGTCTGCAACTCTATCTCAATCTTACGCCGCCTGGCGGCCTCCTACAACTCCAACAAAGA
The DNA here is from genome assembly GCF_002870075.4 of Lactuca sativa. NCBI lineage: Eukaryota > Viridiplantae > Streptophyta > Magnoliopsida > Asterales > Asteraceae > Lactuca > Lactuca sativa. The sequence goes on from NC_056628.2 coordinate 35,769,217, forward strand.
ACCATAACGCTGAGTCGATGCAAACTATTTGATATTCATATTAAGCATACTCAAGTAACGAGTCATCTCAGCCTGCTCAGAAGCAGCAAACTCATGACAAAAAATGGCTCTCTCCGTGAACATCTTGGTGATTTTTGTCACCAAATCAGTCCCATGCCTTAGATCTAAGTCATCTTGGGCCAACCTCTTACGCTCCACCAACGACGCATATCTAGAACAGAACATATCCGAGAACTGCACCCAAGACACAACACCTCTTTACTTAGAAGAATACGAGCTAGTAACAAGTCTCCATTAATACTTCGCTCCGGACCTCAGAAGGTTCAGAGTGCACCTAACCTTCTAGTCAGCTGGGTAAGAGCAAGTGAAGAAACACCGCTCAATGTCAAACAGCCATCTCATGGCTATGATCGGGTCCTGAACTCCATCAAATGTCGGGGGCTTCGTATTGTCAAAGTATCAATACTGGAAAACTCTCCCAACACCAACCCAACAACGACAACGGCTATGGTTGCTACAACAGCAGCAGCCTCAGACAAAGAAGCATAACGCCCATCAAAATACTCCACCATGACAGTCTTAATAGACCCGAACATCTCTGTAAACTATGCACGAAAGTGAGCAACAATCTCCTCCTGAAGGATATCTATGATCCTGTCCTCGGACATAGCTAGCCCGCCCTGACTGCCAGCACCCGATCCTAAACCTACCTTAAATTGTCTCGTCATCACCATACTGAAAATAAACCAGGAAGATATTAGATGACATGCATAACATATCAAGGGAACCAACTCTCAACAAAGTCATAGGGGTTGTGACTTCCCTGTTACACGTATGGGTCCTATGCTTTCAATAGTACGAGCCCATACTACCTTCCACACCTACTCGTATTTGTCTCAAGGATCATCAAAACAACCCTAACCATACATACTAGCATACACATACACTCAATCCTCACTCCCTAGAGGAAAGCTAAACATCATGAAGCTGGCCGGCTGACCCTACACAACTCATCCATGAAACTTCCATAAACCCTCCAGTGCTCGTGTATGCTAATCATACATAACACTGAACCCTAAAGATTGTCAAATATTTGATCCTACCCTAATCCCTTCATCAAACAAGAACATGAAATAAGGCCAAACCAAAATTCACAGGGTATAGAATCTTAGTTATGTATAATTATGATAAGTATACTAAGAAACTATAGTAATGATGTCAATTTCATATGAGGAAGAACCCTAGGCTATCAAGCATCATAAAATTAGGCAACTATATCATGCAATTCCTGAAAATCCCTAGCCTATCACTAGCATGGTGTTCTAACAATATCACAAAATCAATAACAATGTGGTAATTTGGGGTGACTTACTGGCTTCGGCTGATCGTACACATCGCATCCTCTTTGATCATTTTGAAAACACTTTGAAGATCATTTTTAAAATCTTTTCCTTAGTTTGAGACTGGTTTCATACGAGTGTTCCTCTAATTCACTCAAACCAAGGCTCTAATACCAACTTGTAACACTAAAAAAATCGTGAAAATTTAAACTTTTTAAAACCAACCAATTTCACAAATTATTTGCGTTTTCAAAACAAGTTCAATATTAGAGTCTCCCAAAATCATAAGTCAAAACATGAGGATGTGTACGGTTACGCCTTCGCCTTCCCGCGATCATCCGTAGTACCTGAAACATAACCCAAAATTGTAAGCCAATGCTTAGCGAGATCCCTTTAAGTACTAACACAAGTAAATAATAAATACAATAACAAAAAATATGCAGACAGAACCTTCATCCTGTCTGTACCACCTCGCAGACCTACAAACTATCTGTACCGCTCGCATAACCTTCAACATGACTGGACCGCCTCACCGGGCCTTTAGCCTATCTGGACCGTTCTCCTGGCCTTTGGCCTGACTCGTCCGCCTCACAAGCCTTCAGTCTATCCGGACCGCCCTGAATCTCTTGGCCTTCAGTTTCCACTGGTTCGCCTCAACCCAACCACACATAACATGTTGACATATACATAACAGATAAACCTATATAACCAGTCAACAGACAATCAAACATATCTTACAGATCATTAATCATAACATACATCCTAGATACTGGGATACTAATCTAACAGATCACTACAACATACCAACATGCAATAACCAGGATAACAATCCAATGGGCTAGCCTTGGTGCCTTCGACCCAAAAATACAGTGAGGAAAACTTACCTCGCAAACTGAACAGAAGCTGATGAGGTCTTGACTCCGAATCCCATCTCTCTAATCGACACCTATTTCCACCAATTGACCAATTCCATCAAAATCCTAAAATACTCAAAATACCCTCAATGTCAAACTTGGTCAAAGTCAAATTCAACTATCCTCACGTCGTGGCTAGGCCTTGGTCACATCATGACATCGAACCCGATCCGATTCGCACTCGACTCGAACCAAACTGGTCAACTCAGTCAAAGAAACCTCCTGAACTGGCATCATGACATCTGCACCCATTCTCACCTCGTAACCTCTAAGGTTCCTAACAGAAATGGGACTGCTCTACTTCTCACGCCGTGAGATCTTACACCCCATGTGGTGAGCGCTGTCTAAGGCTAAAAATCACAATTTTAAGTCCTTATTCCATTGAGTCCTCGAGTCCATTTCTTTCAGAAGCTAAAGGGGAACCCTAAGGTCCATAAAAATGTTTCCTTTATGGCCATGCATGCACCAAACATGATCATCCATTTTCTAGGTCAAAAAGGGAAGAAATGGGTTTCAAATTTGCATGCCTGCCTCAAATCTATACCAACTTCCAGATTTGAACACTATAAGGTTCTTGGGACTCTTAGAATCCATAAAGTTGCCAACTCTATGGATCTACTCCACTCAATCAAGAAATAACATGAATAAAATGGACTAAACTTAAGATCTACCCATGCTAGGCAATAAAGTTGGAGCCTTTGATACTTACAAGGGTCCAAAAGCAAGAAAAGATGATGATGATGCTAATTCTTTACCCGCACCAACACTATAATACTTTCTTCTTCTTCTTCTTCTTCTTCTTCTTCTTCTTCTTCTTCTTCTTCTTCTTCCCACAAGCTAGAAATGCACCTAAATGACAAAGGATCTTAAGGAGAGGTAAGATTAGGGTTTCTGGAGGCTTAGAGAGTGACAGAGGTTGAGGGTGAGAAACCCTAGCCCTCTTATTCTCTTAAATACCAAAAACTTAGGGTTTTTGGTTGTCAGCCGCCTTCACGTCGTAAGCACTATATTGCTCACGTCGTGGACTTTTAAATGATGCACGTGTCCGGGTCAATCCTTACGACGTGAAATATGCAATTTTCACATCATGAGCAGGGCAATTACTTAAACTTATAACTTCGCACTATTGAAGATAATAAATACCAAATCCGGGTGCTACACCATTAATAGATTTTGATAGATTTAAGGAGCTTTTAGGCCATTAGTATAATAATTTGTTGTAAGGCCTGTAATGAACAATTTTATGTTTATGTTTTGTATCAGTTATGACATACCAAGTTTTTCTAATATTAATGAAAACCATTTCTTCATAAATGATTTGATATTCATATTATAATAATGCTTTGGGAACAAATTCCACACAAATAAAAGAATAATCTACTTTAAATAAGCATAAAGAAATGGTCATTTTTGGGCCATGAAATTTGAGGATGTCACCGACTATCCTCATCTCCACAGTTTCCATCTTCATCACAACCCTTTCTCGTCGTCATCCCACTGGTGAAACGAGCTCATATGGGTTTTTTGTTTCCAAAAAACAAAACTCCACACTACCTTTCTCAATCTTAATAAGATTTATAGATTCTTTATTGGATTCGCCTCTAACAATCAAACCTCCTTTATCCTCCATTGTTTTTTTTTCTTTTGGTTTGAAGATACATCAAAATTCCTTTATCCTTTATCCAATAATGGTTTTATAATAGTTACAAAGTAAGATATTTTTTCGGAAGCTGTGCACCTGTTTGATTGTGTTTCTGGTCATCTAACATGATCCCTAATGATTAAATTTGAGAGCATTTTTTTGCCCAACAGATGTTTGTTAAAATGTCAGGTGGGATTTTCTCATGTTTTTTGTCAGGCCATGGCCAAACCTTCACCGGAAAATGACATGAATTTCAAAAACAAAACCAGAAAATTTATATAAAAAAACATCAAGATGAATTGGGAAATTATGGGTGACAACATAACTTATCCCTCTCAGGTGGCTATCATCGCCCCCAACTTCCCGTCCCTTTCTCCGCCTTTTTTTTTTTTCTCTTGAAGACAGTGATCAGTCTTGTACGTGTATGTGTGTGCTGTATCGCGAATCAGAAATCAAACCCATAGTCGCATTTGATTTCTTAGGACTGAATCACACAAATCACAAAGCTCCCTTTCTAAAAGTTCAGACATAGAGACTGATGAAGAAGACGTGGTGGTGGTGAGGTGGGATGGGGTAGGGGACTTACTCTTTTTTTAATATAAAATAAATTGTAGTTAATTAAGAAAATAGATAAAAGAAACTAAAAGGGTAAATAATTAATTTTATGTGTCTCAGGACCAACTCTGCAAGTTTTAGAAACCATAGAGACCATGTTCGTCAATAAAAATTAATAGGGACTAAAGTTGTGATTTTTGGTAAACCACAAGAACCATTTATATAATTTTGTCTATTTAATATTTGAAACATATATTTATATGACAAAATTGAAAAAATTTTCCCTATGGTTTGTAAAATCATGTGGTTTTGGTCCAAAAAGTTTTGGTGGTTCACAAATGGTCAAAATTTGGTTCTTTTTATTGGTTTTGGTCCCTATACACTTAAAAAGACAATTGTGCCCTTATAATTTATATTTTTATTTTCTTTAACTGCTGAAATACATAAATTAATTTAATTTATATTTTTTAACTTAAAACAAAAAGGTAAAAAAATTCTCATCAACCCCATTTCTCTTCCATCTCTCTCAAAACATACACACACACACACACTTAAGAAACTGTAACACCTTGATTTCCTAGATGTGGAGCTTGAGAATTTTATTCACATTATAGGACCTAATCGACGTGTTGGTTGGTCCCAACTCGTCGTGTAGGTGTTGATCAGGATGCACGGAATATGAAGTCTACTCGTCGAGTCGGAGGACTGAACTCGACGAGTTGAGGCTGTTTGATGAAACCCTAAATATTCGGGCTTGCACCCTATTTAAAGGACTTTAACTCCTTTACCCCGCCTCCCTCACCACTTTAGTACCCTAAGACAAACCCTAATCGAGTACCTTCCATTTTGAGAGGGTTTAGAGCTAATAGTGGGTGTTTTGGTGCATTCCTTGAAGAGTAGAAGGCTTGGAACAAGAAAGAGTCCTTGGATTTGGCATCATCTCAGTGTTAGCAATCATTTGAAGGTAAAAAGTCATTACCTTGATCAATTTTATGTTAGATCTCTCCATTTGAGAGTTTATGGACCTTTTTAGCTTCTCCTTGAGTCATTAATAGTTGTGAGCATGCTATGGAGCTGAGACCTCAGATCTGGACACTATTAGTCCCTTTAGGCCTAAAGCCTCAAGATTTATGAAGCTTTGACCGGTCTTTATGTCCTAAACCCCTTCTTGAGCTTATTTTTGGGTGTTTTAGCCTTGCGAGGCCTTGCATGATCGTAAAGGTAGCAACTTTACGTGGTAACTTCATCTTAGGAGGTTGGATCTGGAGTTTGGAGCATTGGAGTCGACTGGAATGAGTTTAATGAGAAAGTGCTGAAGAACTCGATGAGTTAGGCATCCAACTCGACGAGTTGAGTCAGGTTTTCCCATTTTTGTATACAGAGTAAACTCGACGAGTTGGTGGAACGACTCGACGAGTGGTTAAGGTTTTTCCCCTATCTTCTGGACTCTTCATGGACTTGATGAGTTGGCTAGAAACTCAGCGAGTTGACTCGGGTTTTTGTAATTTATCGAGTACTGAGGAACTCAACAAGTTGGGTCAGCTTTGACTGTTAACTTACGTTGATTTTAGGGTTTTGGTCAAGCTATGGATTTTGGAGGCCATGGAGGGGCGGAGTCTATACTAACAATTCGAGTGTGGGATATATGGCCTTACTCTACAAGGTGAGTCTTTTCACTATACTTACTTGAGTGATAATTATTGTGCGACCGAAAGGTCTTATCTGAGTTATTGACCGGAGGGTCTTATGTGTTTATACTGAGTTATGTGATATCATGAATTTTATATTTGTAATTTATGTTGTATATTACTCCTGTGCCTTATTGAGTTATTCTGTCTTTGTGAGACCGGAGGGTCTTCACTGAGATACCAGACTGGAGGGTCCGACCCGAGCTGTGAGACCGATGGGTCTTCACTAAGACCATGACCGGAGGGTCCTTATCGAGATATAGCCATGAGAGGCTAATTATTTGTGTGTGGTATTTTGGGGAACTCACTAAGCTTCGTGCTTACAGTGTTATGCGAAATGTGTTTCAGGTACCTCTCAGGATCGCAGGAAGGCGCCGACATGATTGTACACACCAGCTAGAGATTATATTTTGAGGATTCTGGGATATTGTCAAACATTTTGTTGTCTTGTGTTTTGAACAACTTATAAATGTTATTTTGAGAAATGTGAAACTGTGTTTTGTGAGGTTTTAAAAATGAAAATTTTATTTGGAAATTTAGAGCGTTACAGAGACATATCACCGCTAATGGATGTCACCATCATCACTGACTACTACCACCGACTGCCACCATAATCACCATTAACCGCGACCACAAACATCCAATCCTATCCTCACTCCCATCTTTCCTTCCTCAGAACCGATAAAATTGCCACCACCGACTACCTTTTACTCCTCTTCTCAGCTTCTGTCAAAAATTGCGTTTGATTTTTGCCTCAAGACAAATCTAATGGAAAATAGGAAGGTTCTTTAAGTCAATAATTAGTCTGAAACTCAAAATTGAGAAAAGAAAAGGGAATAAGAAGGTAGTCGGACCTGTGATTACACGAATAACTTAGGAAACAACCCCATGGAAAGCAGGAATGTAATAATTGAGGCTCATAGAAGCCATGATTCAAGAGTAAAGAAGGTAAGCGAAGATGAAACATAGTTGTTGGATGTTACAGAGACGAGAAGGGGAATGAGAGGCGAGACAAGCTAAACCTCACTTATACCATCATCATCGCCGCCAAACTTTGGTTTTGGGGAAATCAATATAACCTTCATTACCATAGTTATTGGATGTTATAGAGACGAGAGGGGGAATGAGATGCAAGACAAGCTAGACTTCCCTTAGACCATCATCGTCGCGGCCAAACTCTAGTTTTGAGGAAATCGATATAACCTTCATATTGTCGAGTATGCATTCAACCCAAGCCCTTGGTTCCAATTTTGGGGAAATTGATCTAACCTTCATTACTAGTTGCACTTGTATATGATGGAGATAATGATGAAGCGTGAAGATGGTAAACAATCGCATTGGTGTGGATCTCGACTGTTGAGATGGTGAAACAAGCTTGATGATGGTGGGTTTTAGGGTAAGGTTGAGGTGGAGAAGACGCCGACTCAATAAGGGAGTGAAATTGGATTTCTTTTTGGTTTTTTAATTAAAAATATATGAAAACGAATAAAAAGAAATAAAAAACTGTTTTAAAGGCATATTGGTCATTTTAGGTTGGGTATGGATCAAAATCATACATAAATGTCAACCATAGGGACCAAAACCACACAATGTATCCGAAGTTAGACCACCAATGCATCACCAAATTTTTTTGGACCAAAACCATAAAATGTTGCCAACCACATGGATGATTTTTGCAATTTTGTCTATTTATATTTGTATTTGAAAATATGAATTTTATGCTTAAAAATTTGAACTTTGGATTTTGTTTTCTACTTTAAAATTTATTATTTTTGGTTTTTAAAATTGTGCCAAACGGAATTATAATTTAGTTTTTGGTTTGGTATGGATATGTACCGAAAAATATTTCAAATCGAGGAAATCAAACCAAAAAAACCTAAAAATGTTGAGTTTCCGAGTTATAAGTTGAAAAAAAAGGGTAAATGGTACAAAAAACACTCTTTTTACACAGAAATTCGATTTTGACACCGTGTTTTTTTTTTTTTTTTTTGTCAATTTTGACACTGTGTTTTCCAATTTGTTATAATTCTGACCACTTGACCGGTTAACTAGGTTGCATGCTGACGTGGCATGATGACGTGTCAGTTTTGATGACGTGACATGCTGACATGATATGCTGACGTGTCAAAATTGAATTTTTTTCTCACAAAAAAAACTAAGTTTTCATTTTTTTTTCGATTTTGACACTAAGTTTAATTTTTTCTTTCAATTTTGACACTATGTTTTTTTTGTTCCAAATCGAACATCATTTTTTTCAATTTTGTTCAATGTTGACAATTTTCTATTTGAAACCGTATAAATATTTTTTTAATACATTTAAACCATATAAATATGTTTTTTTTTTCCATTTAAAAACCATAGTTTTGTATAAATACATTTTTTTACACTCAAACCATATTTTTATGTATAAATATGTATTTAGTTATATAAAAATTGTATTTTATATTATATATGCAACTTTAAAATGTGTTTGGAGGTTTGGAGGCGTGTAGTCGATCAAAACTCGGATATCAAGTTTGCAACCCACCAAATTTTTACATCTTATTAGAAATTTATGGTTAGTTTGATTCCCATGATATAACTAATGCTTTGAATGTAAGGAAAAAAAACACCTTGTATTTAAATAAAAATGTGGTTTTTAAATGAAAAAAAATATGTTTATACGGTTTAAAATGTAATAAAAAAATATATATTTATACGGTTTCAAATGAAAAATAGACAAAACTGAATAAAATTTGATAAATGATGTTCGATTGGAACAAAAAAAACATAGTGTCAAAATTGAAATAAAAAATTAAACTTAGTGTCAAAATCGAAAAAAAGTGAAAACTTAGTGTTTTTTGTGGGAAAAAAAATCAATTTTGACACGTCAACATATCATGTCATCATTCCACGTCATCAAAACTGACACGTCATCAAGCCACGTCAGCATGTAACCTGGTTAATCGGTCAAGTGGTCAGAATTGTAACAAATTGAAAAACACAGTGTTAAAAATGACACAAAAAAAACACGGTGTCAAAATCGAATTTCTGTGCAAAAAGAGTGTTTTTTGTGCCATTTACCTAAAAAAAAAAAAAAAAAAAACCCATTGAAAGAGTACTTTTGTGTGGCTAAGGTTGTACTCTTTATTAAAGAAATTCAAAGTATGGTTGAATAAAAAAGAAATTTCGTATGGTTGAATCGATTTTTTTCATCAAACTAAATAGGTTTTATTGATTTTAAAGTTTTATGTAATGATTTAGCAAAAAGAAAAGAAAAAAAAAACGAAAACTCAATTGTTAAATCAGATAAATATTCTTCTGATGATTCAACCGAAAAAATTACAGATTATAATCGTTTTTTATGAAATTTAGCCTTAAACAATTCATTGATGCCTATCAATATCATCGACATATTGTAGACATAAAGATGCGATATGTTATATAAGACGACAAAATTGAAAAGTCTACGAATTGAACATTAGAAAGATGCATAGGGTATGAATTTATATGATTAAAAACGGGAATTATATTTATGTATTTTTTTAGTTAGCATCACGTTTAGTATATAACATATAGTCTTACATATTGATTTTAAAAGCGTGTCTTTATTCTTTGAAACAATAAATCGACTAAAATACATTTTTCACATGCATTTTGTCTAGAAAAAAAGTATATAAGTAATCATGTATCTTACTCTATCCTTAGGTGGATCGGGTTGGCCACTGATGACTGCACTTTAGGAAGATACTGGTGGTACCGTCGGAAACATAATTATGAATGTTTAGCACGACAGGTTTAAATATCTTCAAAAGCTCAGGTCGAGATAGAAAAAAGGACCCTTATATTTATTATAAACTTTTATATATATATATATATATATATATATATATATATATATATATATATATATATATATATATATATAATGATAATAATAATAATAATAATAAAGTCCTTATATTTATTATAAATTTGGAGGTTAGAAATGAGAAAAAAGAAAATAATGTCATTTATGTGTCATTTGTGTTTTGGGAGGACAGGAAGAATAGACTCCCACCACCCTTTATAGAAAATGTTATCAATTAAAAAACTTCTCGTCAATTTTAAAAAATATATATATTTAAAACTGAAGTTGAATCTGCAGCAAAAAGATAGTAGATAATTTATTTTAGCAAAAAGTCAATTTAGATCTTGGATAAGTGAAAATTTATTTAATTTTAAAGTTGTAACAAAAGTCTATAAAGGTTAATTTTCAAATAAATTTCCTAAAGTAAAAGCTGATAAAAGTAAATTTATTAATATATCCTTCAATTATAATTAATAAAAACAGCCTATTTATTCGAAGAAAATATAAGAATTGGTCGTCAATGGAGTAATGGACAATGGCGATTCATTATGAAACTTGGGCCCTCACTCTACCACACGGTCGGTAAACACATGCCACGGCCCACATGTCATCATCTCATCACCAATTTTTGTTAAAACTTTAAGACTAAATTACACGAATGGTCTTTATGGTTTGGAATAATTTATATCTTTGGTCCCTAACTTATTTTTTTTACCTCGAAAGGTCCTTACAGTTTGTTTTTGTTGCGTTCTTAGTTCCTATCTTACCTAAAAAGACTATTTTGTCATTGATTTTTAATTTATTTAAATAAAATGAGGTAGATAAGGTAAGGTGGAAGTGAGGTTCGGGGTGTGTTTATTTAAATAAATTAAAAAATCAAAGGCAAAACAATCTTTTTAGGTAAGATAGAGACCAATCGCATAACAAAACAAATAATAGAGACCTTTCAAGTTAATAAATAAATTAAGGATCAAACGTACAAATTGCCTTAAAGGGACCATTTGTATAGTTTGAATATAATTACTCAAACTTTAATGCATAGGCGTCCATGCAATTATTTGATTTATTGCATACATAATAATCAATTTTGTATATTCACCATTAATGAAGAAATACGTGTACTTTTACGAATGAATTGCAACTTGAATATAGGGCAAATTACACGAATGGTCCTTATGATTTAGGGTAACTTGCGTATTTGATCCTTAACTTATTTTTCTAACTTGGAAGGTCCTTATTGTTTGCTTTTGTTACACATTTGGTCCCTGTCTTACATAAAAAGTCGATTTTTACCTTGATTTTTAATTTATTTAAATAAACACACCTCAACCCCACCCCTTCACCTTACCTTACCTACCCTACCTTTTTTCCTTTATTTAAATAATTGTCTTTTTACGTAAGATAAGGACCAAACGTGTAACAAAAACAAATAATAGGGACCAGACGTGTAACAATAACAAACAATAAGGACTTTCCGAGTTAAAAAAATAAATTAGGGACCAAGCGTGCAAATTACCCCAAACCATAGGGACCATTCATGTAATTTACTCTTGAATATACTTATTAATTGAAGGGATTTGGAAAGTTCATAATGCAACTGTTAGAGCTAAGTGCATATAAGACGGCCAACTTTTATTTGGTGATTGTTTGATATACATTTTTCTTAAACTTGAGAAATGCTTTCATTTAGCGACGGACTTAAGGATGTGTTGGACATGGGTGAAGCTTGAACATTTAATGTGGGGGTCGAAACTATAATTTCTTTTTTCAGCAAATAAACATAAAAAATAAAAAGAAGGAGAATTACAAACTTTCAATCAATGTTTTCAATAATTTATTTTTCTATTTAAACCAACACACGAGAAAATCATCTAAACTTCCATTTTTTAATTCTTTAATTTTTATAGAATAATAACACTTTTGCTTACTTAAAAAATTTATCAATTTGTTTATTGGGAAGACAATAAAATAGGAGAGTATTTGGTAAAAAAAAACCAATAATGAGACCGGCCAATATGAAGCCAAAAATATGCTGTAACTCTTTTTTTCTTCTTCTATAACCTCAGTTCCTAAATCATACTACTTGATTTCCTTTTTCTGCCCATCTCCTCACACTTTCTTTTCTATTTTCAATTCTTTTTTTTCTTTTCTCTTTCTAGCTATAATTTTTTTTTCTCTGTTCTTTATTTTCTTTTATATTTCTAGCTGCTCGTAGTTTTAAAGTTTTTACATACATGTTTAAAAGATAGCATCTTGCTTGATTTGTATACAAGTTATGGTTTTAGCTTTTCAAGTTGTTAGGTTTATTTTTCGGTGTAGAGTAAAACGGTACAAATGTGGTAGTTTTCAGGATTAGGATTTTCATGCAAATGGGTTAAATGATCCAACAATTTAACTAACAATGTGTGTCCAAGAACAAACTAATCATTTATTTAAAGCAAGTAATTGAGTATAGCAAGCATAATCACATTCATTATCAAGAATTGAAGATACAAATAAGTTAAAATTAAACTTAATTAGTGGGGCTGAGGGAATGGGGTTGTTGGTCCGATGGAGAAGAGAGAAGAGAGGAATTAAGAGAACACTAAACATACCTGATTGATTCCAGTGCAGAGGTGAGAGGTGGAGCTGTCAGCGATGATTCGGGGTACCGAGGTGCATAGGTTTTCCAGCGAACAACGAATGATGGAGCGATTGAGCGAGGGTTAGAAGTGTCGATGCCTCGATAACTTTGGTTCATAGAGGGGGGCAGCTTATAGAAAAAAATCAGGGGGGGGGGGGGGAGGGGGGCATATTTGACCCTAATGATCCTCCGTTCTGGTGTTGGGGGGGGGGGGGGGGGGGTGGTGATGGATGGTTTAACATGTTTACCTTATTATTTATAGACAAATGTAGTTTTTTCTTGGACTAAATTTGGTCAAAGAGTTGATCGAATTAAAAAAAAATTACTTTATGCTTTTTATCCTTGGCATTGGGATGTAAGATTTAAAAAAATAAAAATAAAAAAAAAATATTTCCATTTTCTACTCTTCCTCGAAGAAGGTTTTACAATTGGTGAAATATTCGGATAAACCTGTCAAATAACCTTGCCAACCTTCTACTAGCCAAATTTAGTTGAAGCCCCTCGGGTTAAACTTGTGACCTCTCACCATGAAGAACCACTAACTAGAGGAGTTACTAAGTGATAAGACAAAAATATAAACTTGTGTAGTTTGATAGAGCAAAAAGTTTTGCGTTTTTTGCTGATATACACTGTTGGAAATTTATTTTATGCGTTAATTATTAGACCATATCATTAGCCAATAAAGAATGAAGTTAAGCTTCTGAGCTATGAAAAACAAAAGTGAATCGGAAAAAGTTGTAAAAAAAATAAGAGTGAAAAAATGTTTTCAAAAATCCAAGGAAAGTTAAAAAGAGATTTCAAAGTATGAAGATTTTAAAGAAAGTGAAGACATAAGGCAAATTGCCAAAAAATAGAAAGTCGAAGGCTTCGAAAGTCAAAGTGATAATTTTTTATTTATGTGTTATTTTTCTTATGTATGCTTATGAACATAGCAAAAACACCTTGAGGTTAGTGAATTTTAAAAGGTATATTGGAAGGTTAGTGAATTTTAAAAGGTATATTGGAAGGGATACATAAATGAATATTGTTCAAACTAGTAATAAACATTTATGAGGATTGTAAGTATTTAGAATTTAAATAGTTATTATGATTATATATAGATATGCACATTGAAGTTGAATATAATTGGTGAATTTAAATTGGATTATTTTGTGTAATATTGGTAAATGAAGTTTTAATGTAATGATATTAAAAATAAAATGCAACAATGTGTTGAATTGGTTATATGTTTGCTTGAGGACAAACAAATTATTAGTGTGAGGTATTTTGATAACACTTATTTTAGACGTATATTTTCGGCGTTATCTTGTTATTTTATGTTATGTTTTGAAATTATTTGGAGCAAAAGGTGCTTATAAGATTTTAAATTATGATTTTACAGATATAATATGTTGCTGGAGCAAAAAGGATGAAAAACATAGCTGGATCAGAAAAAATGAAAAATGTTGAATTTATCCTAAACTGCGCCACAACCATCAGAATATGAGTTTTGATTGAACACAGATTCCCATTAATTGCAATGCAAATGGAGGATTATCGCGTCACAGTGTCGTTAAAGCCTATAAATAGCTGCAAAATTCACCCTAAAGATATATCTTACAACCCATTGTGTGACAAGAATCCTCTTGAACGCCATTTTGAGGTTCTGAAAGGCAACTGGAGGGCCGTTCAACTGATATGGAGCAAAGATCCTAAGGATTCGAGAGCTTATTCATGACGAAAATCATTCAGTTTTCTATTCTGACCATGATTAGTATTCTAATTGTTTACCTACTATTTTTACTTTTTGATTTAGGGATTTAAAACATGTTGCTTTGTGTTTAAATTAGACGAATCATTGGGATTTTGGATTAATTTGCTTGTAACATCCCAAAACCGAGACCTAATTTTTTTTGTTTAATTATATTACTTATAAAAATAGTTTACGAAAAACATCGTTGCTATCATTTCAAAACGTCAAGTCACAAATCGCAAGTCTCGAAAATCATAACATCAAAGAGTAAAATGTCAGAGTACAATCCCAGGGTTCTCAAAGCAGAAATCATATGTATGCGATACGCTGCTACCCTGCTGGCCCTTTCCCTTTAGCTGAAGAGGTACCTGAAACCAAAACTAAAACTGTAAGAATGAAGCTTAGTGAGTTCCCCCACCATACCATATACCATTCATCATACAAACTGCCGGGCAATTATGGGGTGCCCGACCTACCCATGTCAAGCCATTCTGGGGTGCTGACTTACCCATGTCAAGCCATTCTGGGGTACTGACCTACCCATGTCAGGCCATTCTCGGGTGCCTGCCTACCCTCCGGTCTATCTCACCCGGTCACGGGGACTATTTCATCCCTACTACTACCACATAATAAAATATCATAATCATGCTATTAGACAGATCTGGGGTGTTCGACCTACCCTTCGGTCCTAACGACCGAATTGGGGGACTATTCCCCTCCTACTACCACTATCACATAGAACATATCATACTGGCACATAGAACACATCAAGTAATAGCAAACGAGATAATTATCACAAAGACAATCATCTCAACTATAATCAACTACTAGTGGGTCGACCTTGGTTCCTTAGACCCACTTCTACTGGAAGGTAACTCACCTCAATGTCGTATAGTGCCTGCACTGTCCTCAGTGTGAAAATAGACTCTTCTCGACTCTTCAATCCCTACACAGAAACATTTCTAAGTTATCAATTCATACTCATAACCCTTACAAGGGTCACTCAAGTCCAAGTCAAAGTTTAGGTCAAAACCTTGGTCAAAGTCAACTTTGGTCAAAGTTAAAATCTTGTTGATTCGACTCGCCGAGTTGGTCCACCAACTCGACGAGTCCCCATGTCCACAAAATGCTACCATCCCATCCCTACTCGTCGATTCTAGCAAGAGCTTGACGAGTTCGCCTTCAACAACACATCGGGCTGTCTTGAACCAACTCGCCGAGTTCGTCCTTGAACTCGTCGAGTTCATCTATAATGGGTCTTAATGCATCAAAACCATAGACCTGCCCTCCTAGGGTCCATTTTATACATAAAGTTCCAATCTTGACGTCCATGCATGAGGGTTTTTGGCTCAAAAGCCATAAAAAGAGGTATATAAGAAGCATGGGTATCATATGGCCATAAAGTTGGCACCTTTATGCCATGGGAACCCTTAATGGTTCCATATCTGAAGTGTAACTCTAAACACACTCACAAAATCCAATTATAACTTCAGAACTCATAAAAAGGGTGGGAAAATAGCCCCAAATCAAGATCTAAGTAATGAATATCCAAGGTATCTGCTTTATACCTCAAATGAGCAGGAAATGTGCCAAGACTTCTGGATCTACTTGCTCTCTCTTGATCTCCCAAGCTTCCTTCTCCTCTTCTAACTTCAAATACACACAAAAAGGCACCAAAAAGCTCAAGAACATTCAAATAAGGCTTAGGGCTTCGAGTTAGGATTTCTCTGGGTTGGGAGGAATAACAGAGGCTGTGTTGGGGTGTTATAAGTTGTTTAAATAGGGTGCAAACCCTAAATATTAGGGTTTCATCCATACTGTCCTACTCGTCGATTCGGTCTCCCGACTCGTCGAGTAGGTCACTTATCCTGCCAATCCAAAGTCGAGTCTACTTGACGAGTTGAGCCTCCAACTCGCTGAGTCCCAAAGCAAAACATGGGTTTACTTTAATTAAAATACGTACCAGGAACCGAGTGTTACAAATCTCCCCCACTCATTTTGGACTTCATCCTTGAAGTCTGCAGCTGAATCTGGAAAAAGCTCGGGGTAGAGCTCCATCATCTCTTCCTCCGGCTCCGGGTCCACTCCGAGCCCTTGCGGTGCTGCCATTGCACCTTCACCTGCTCCACCCTCTTGTTCCTCAGATCCCTTGACTTCCTGTCGAGGATAGCTACTGGCCGCTCAAAATAGTATAGGTTGTCATCCGCCTGAATATCCTACAAAGGTACCACTGCTGAATCGTCTACCAGGCACTTCCGCAACTGGGAGACGTGAAAGGTGCTGTGAATCTGACTGAGTTCGGCTGACAGATCCAACCTATACGCCACCTTGCCCACCCGGGCTACAACCCAGAAGGGTCCAATGTACCTGGGGCCCAACTTGCCCCGCTTCCCGAACCGAATGACACCTTTTCAAGGTGACACCTTCAGAAGCACCATATCCCCGACCTGGAACTCCAGGTACGAACGACGCCTGTCGGCATAACTTTTCTGCCGACTCTGAGCAGTCTAAAGCCTGCTCCGGACCTGCTGGATCCTCTCTGTAGTCTTTAGTACCACTTCAGTACTCCCCATGAGTCCATGACCCTCTGTCTAACCTCACCCCAACATATCGGGGTCCTGCACTTCCTCCCGTACAACATCTCGAAGGGAGGACAGTCGATACTCGCATGATAGCTATTATTATGGGAAAACACTGCCAAAGAATGGTAAGTATCCCAACTACCTCCAAAGTCTAAAACACATGCCCGCAGCATATCCTCTAGAGTCTGGATGTGAACTGCAGCATATCCTCCAGAGTCTGGTGAAAAGCGGTGCTAAAGTGCAGACAAGTACCCAACTCGTCGTGAAACTTCTTCCGGAATCTGGAAGTGAACCGCACATCTCTGTCGGAAATCACCAAAACTGGCACCCCGTGCCGAGCCACTACTCTCTGATATAGATGTCAGCCAACTTCTCGGCCGAAATGCTCTCCTGAATCAGAATGAAATGGGCACTCTTGGTCAACCGATCCACGATGACCCAAATTGAATCCACTCCTCGCGCGGTCCCGGGAAGCTTCGTGATTAAATCCATAGTGATATCTTCCCATTTCCATAATGGAATATCCAACGGTTGGGTCTTGCCGTGAGGTCTCTGGTGATCGGCCTTGATCTTCCTGCAGGTCAGGCATCTCTTAGCATACCAAGCTAAGTCCTTCTTCATGCAAGGCCACCAATGATCAAGGCGAAGATCCATGTACATCTTCGTCGCCTTGGGATGGATAGAAAACCTGGATTTGTGCGCCTACTCCATCAATACCTGACTCACACCTCCATGATATGGGGCCCACATCCTACGGTGTAGAATCAATAATCAACGGCTGTCATAATCGAAGGAGGAAACCTGGCCCACAATACACTCACTCTTACGATGTTCCTCCTTCATGGCCTCCTGTTGGGCTCTCGAATCCGCTCCAATAGCGGGGCGACCACTGTCATCCTCAAACAAATATCTCTGATCGGTTCTACCTTATGGCTAAGCGCATCAGCCACGACATTGGCCTTCCTCGGGTGGTAGAGGATCTCACAATCGTAATCCTTCACCACATCTAGCCATCGATGCTGCCTCATATTCAGATTTGGCTGATCCATGAGATACCTCAAACTCTTATGGTCCGTGTAAATAGTACAACGGACCCCATAGAGATAATGACACAAAATCTTGAGGGCGAAAACAACTTCCCCTTACTCTAAGTCACGCGTCGGATAGTTCGTTTCATGAGGCTTCAGCTGCCTCGAAGCGTTGGCGATAACATGCCCCCTCTGCATCGATACCGCGCCCAAACCCGAGATGGAAGTATTGCAATACACCACAAAATCATCCACGCCCTCTGGCAGGGCTAAGATTGGCGCCTCGCACAATCTCTGTCTTAGCGTCTCGAACGCGGCCTGCTGCTCTGGCCCCCAACGAAAGACCACAACTTTCCTTTTCAATCAGGTCAAATGCACGACTATCTTGTAGAAGTACCGAATGAATCTCCGATAGTAACCTACCAATCCCAGGAAGCTCCGAATCTCAGATGGAGACCTCGGAACCTCCCACCTCATCATGACCTCTACTTTGGCCGGGTCGACTGAAATCCCGTTCTGGTTGACAAGGTGCCGAAGAAACTACACCTCGTGCATCCAGAACTTACACTTGGAGAACTTGGCATACAAGCTCACCCTCCTAAGAGTATCCAATACCTCCTTCAAGTGCTCCTCATGCTGCTCCCCTGTCTTGGAATAGATGAAGATGCCATTGATATTTGCATAATTAGTTAATTATTTAGTATACATTCTTATTCATTTTTAATTAATTATGTGAATAATATGGACAAAAGGTACTTAATATTGTTTAAATTTTGTTTTCAGACCAAAAGACATGCTTGGGAGTGAAAGGGAACAAGAGAAAGCAATTGAAGACCAAAGAATGGAGATTGAGGGACAAAAGCTCATCTACTCGGCGAGTACACGAGTCTACTCGGCGAGTCCAGCTGAATATTCCAGAAGATAGCCACGACTCCTGATTTAAGACGGATAACAACGAGTCTACTCGGCGAGTTGGGTCTGCTACTCGCCGAGTACCCCCTGTTTTGAGATATCTATAAAAACCAAGCCTTTATCCGATGGGACTACTTTTCTGGCGATTTTTGAAGATTCTTCTGCGATTAAGAACCCTGGAAGACGCTGAGGAATTCTAATCTTCAACCTTTTGAAGAATTGAAGCAACTAGGTTAATCATTCCACTTAGCTTTAGGATTTGAGTATGTCTAATCTAGTTAAACTTGTTTTTGTGTTTGATTTTACTGCAACTATGAGCTAATTACGTTTTTGTTTCTGTTTGGGGAATACCAAGGAACTCCTATGGTTTAATTCTTAGCTCTTGGTTAATTGTTTATTGGTGATCTATTAAATTAAGTTTGTTAAAGAACCTTATGCATTAATCACAATTATTTTCTGTTAATTGGAAGACAATTAAGCTGCATGAACATCTCTTAGTTGTCAACCTCATATATCTATGTGAACACTACCTCATATGCTTAGGAATAATGATTATGAAACTAAGATTAACGAGACAATAATTAGATTAATGTGTGAGCTTATTTGAGAAACCATCAAACAAGAGGTTAATTGAACCACTAAATTGATTAACCACTACAAATCTTATTTAATCCAAATTATTAATCTAGGGAATTAATTAGTTTAAACACTTGATCACCGCTTAAATTAGTTAATTGTCTAAGGGTTAGGAGTAATGAACATGAACCTAACCACTATAATTGGTAGCCATTAACAATTAATCTATCATAAATATAAATAACCATAGGAGTGAATTGGTTGAACCTAAATAGAAACATCTTTATCAAATTTGGTGAATTAGTTGTTTGCTTTAGTTATTTAGTTAATTAAGTGTTTTATGGTGTGCTTAAGTTTCTAGTCTTGTAAAACTAGAAGAAAAACCTTTTACTTTCATTAATTGTTTTAGTTAAAATTAGTTATTACTTTAATTTTCCGTTCCCTGAGTTCGATACCTTACTTACTAAACTATACCACTAAAAGACAGGTTCACTGCCTTTGTGTGCTAAATTTATTAATAAAAGTAGGGATAAAACGAGTGCATTTTACACACATCAAGTTTTTGGCGCCGTTGCCGGGGAACGGTTCTAAATAATTAATAAATTTAGCACACAAAGGCAGTAAACCTGTCTTTTAGTGGTATAGTTTAGTAAGTAAGGTATCGAACTCAGGGAACGGAAAATTAAAGTAATAACTAATTTCAACTAAAACAATTAATGAAAGTAAAAGGTTTTTCTTCTAGTTTTACAAGACTAGAAACTTAAGCACACCATAAAACACTTAATTAACTAAATAACTAAAGCAAACAACTAATTCACCAAATTTGATAAAGATGTTTCTATTTAGGTTCAACCAATTCACTCCTATGGTTATTTATATTTATGATAGATTAATTGTTAATGACTACCAATTATAGTGGTTAGGTTCATGTTCATTACTCCTAACCCATAGACAATTAACTAATTTAAGCGGTGATCAAGTGTTTAAACTAATTAATTCCTTGGATTAATAATTTGGATTAAATAAGATTTGTAGTGGTTAATCATTTTAGTGGTTCAATTAACCTCTTGTTTGATGGTTTCTCAAACAAGCTCACACATTAATCTAATTATTGTCTCATTAATCTTAGTTTCATAATCATTATTCCTAAGCATATGAGTTAGTGTTCATATAGACATATGAGGTTAACAACTAAGAGATGTTCATGCAGCTTAATTGTCTTCCAATTAACAGAAAATAATTGTGATTAATGCATAAGGTTCTTTAACAAACTTAATTTAATAGATCACCAATAAACAATTAACCAAGAGCTAAGAATTAAACCATAGGAGTTCCTTGGTATTCCCCCAACAGAAACAAAAACGTAATTAGCTCATAGTTGCAGTAAAATCAAACACAAAAACAAGTTTAACTAGATTAGACATACTCAAATCCTAAAGCTAAGTGGAATGATTAACCTAGTTGCTTCAATTCTTCAAAAGGTTGAAGATTAGAATTCCTCAGCGTCTTCCAGGGTTCTTAATCGCAAAAGGATCTTCAAAAATCGCCAGAAAAGTAGTCCCATCGGATAAAGGCTTGGTTTTTATAGATATCTCAAAACAGGGGGTACTCGGCGAGTAGCAGACCCAACTCGCCGAGTAGACTCGTTGTTATCCGTCTTAAATCAGGAGTTGTGGCTATCTTCTGGAATATTCAGCTGGACTCGCCGAGTAGACTCGTGTACTCGCCGAGTAGATGAGCTTTTGTCCCTCAATCTTCATTCTTTGGTCTTCAATTGCTTTCTCTTGTTCCCTTTCACTCCCAAGCATGTCTTTTGGTCTGAAAACAAAATTTAAACAATATTAAGTACCTTTTGTCCATATTATTCACATAATTAATTAAAAATGAATAAGAATGTATACTAAATAATTAACTAATTATGCAAATATCAAAATACCCCACACTTGACTTTTGTTTGCCCCCAAGCAAAACTAAATTTTAAACATATTAGAATCACATATGACAACTCTAATCTAACCCAGCCATTATGCCAAGACCGCAACGCATGCATTTGTGTCTAAATTTTTTCCTAAAAACCTCCCATACTCCAAATACTCTCAATCCTCATAAACACTTGCCCACTCATCCCGAATTATGCTCATTTTATGCAACCCTCCGAATCCATCCGCAGAAAACCTCTTACCCTCAAGGTGTTTTTAATTGAGCAACCCAAGCATACATAATCTAGAATTACAACTTTTTGATAACACTATGGAGCTCTTTTGGAATTCTTCACTTTCTTTGATAATTTGATCTTTGATCTCTTTGAATTCACCACCTTTATTGTTTGATTTTTGGTATCTTCAACTTTTTGAATTTCTTGGAATTTTGATCTTTTGATCTTCACTTTATTTGCTCCAAAATTCTTACAACTTTTCTTGTAATTCTCTCTCTCTCTTTTTTTACATGTACCTCTCTTTTTTCACTCAAATCCCTACATGCTTAAGCAGGGGCGCTCAATCTCAACCTTTATTGGCTAACGATAACAATTTTCCTGGATACATTTCAGGTTTAGGCTGCTAAACATATTGCATCCCTCGGGCTGAGCGGGGTCGTGTTTTTGTCCCATGATTTCACTGGAATAAGGAAGCCACAAATGCACTAGAACGTATATAGGCTCAACTAAACATTTGGATTTTCATGCAATTATCAACACAATTCTAACATGGAATCCTAATTTTATTTTTACCAAAATTTTCTAAATTAAATCCTAAGTATTTTTGGTATGCAACAAAATTTTTTAGATTAGCCTAAATTAAGATTCTAAGTTTTCTAATATGTGACCAACCCCCTACCCCACACTTATTTTATGCAATGCCCTCATTGCATATTATGAAAATAATAAAAATGCAAATATAAAGAGAGAATTGGAACAAACTCCCCTGGGGTAGCAGTCGATAGGTTGATACTCTCTTCTTCAGCTCCTTCTTCTCTTGACTTTAACCATGGGAACAACTCATCCATGGCTCGAGTATCACGCGTCTCGTGTGGTTGATAGCTCGAAAATTTCACGGAACAACTTCTTTTAGAAAATCTCCAGTGACAATTCCTCACAAAAAGTGGGTAAATGTTGCAGCCAAATCTCCTAAAGCAGTTCTGGAATTCGAAAATTGGCAGCCTACTTGGCGAGTAGTAGCGTGGACTCGGCGAGTAGCTATTGTCTTAGAACAATATCGTGTAATATCTTAGGTACTCGCCGAGTAGAGGTTGTGCACTCGGCGAGTAGGACTGTCAGTTTCAAAACTGGTCTAGCTGATGCTCATTTCGACTCTGGTTCTGAAATTGGAAATGCAAACTGACCCTCACTTCTAATTCCCTTAGCAGCAACACACTCCATTACTCTCAACTTTTACAGACTCAATCGTAAGGACAAAACTCCATTTTTTTCTTGAAAATCTCTTAATCTCTTCTAGATCCTCACAAATTAGTATGCCTCCTAATCTTCTATCCTGAAAAAAATAAACAACTAAAAGTGACAATAATAATCAACCCCACAAAAACAAACATCATCCAAGTGTTTAACATTTGTCCAAAACATAACCAAAACATCATAAACATAAAAACATAAAAAAATTCTTCATCCTTCATCTTCCATGTCGGCTCCTCCCGCGCCACTTCCTCCTTCTCCATCTCTTCTCCTCATTCGCTCATCCCAATTCATAATATATGGATATCCGGGACCGGGTCTTGGGGCAATATTCATTTGTTGGAAAAGGTATTCAAACGATTGGTTATTATAGTTCACCCCTCGCCCAT
The DNA here is from genome assembly GCF_002870075.4 of Lactuca sativa. Classification (NCBI taxonomy): domain Eukaryota; kingdom Viridiplantae; phylum Streptophyta; class Magnoliopsida; order Asterales; family Asteraceae; genus Lactuca; species Lactuca sativa. The sequence continues at coordinate 35,792,433 of NC_056628.2, forward strand.
TGTCGTCTAAGTAGTGGCGATACTCCAATTGGTTCCATCCGTCATTATCGTCCTCCACCGGAATAACCGATGGGTCTTCTCGCACCCGCTCACTACGCTGTCGGACCCGCCTTCCCGGCTCCTCTGGAATCGCCAACTCGTCTTCATGTGGGATGGTGAATGAGTCGCCAAACTTCTCGACTATCCGTGCCCTCCGATATAGTGCAGTGTTGAATGGTGGAGGGTGGATAACCGTGAGTGCCCGAGCTTGTGGCAGATCTAAGACCCCAAATGACTTGGCCATCCGAGTGATAAACATGCCTCCATTGATTTTTGAGTTGATTTTTTCTTTAACCGCCCCTTCAACAAGGAATTTTGCAATGCAGTAGGGGAGGTTGCAAAAAGAGTCTGGAGTAATAATACTCCATAGGTAGAAGATGTCAAGGGTTGGGACCTTGTCCCAATCCTTCCGCATGTTGATGGTGCTGGCCATAAAGCGGTGAATGAGGCGGTGAATTGGCAAGCGAATGTGACCCTCTTGGGCGGTGGAAGGGATATAGACTCGGTTGGCGATCGTGTTCCACCATGTCGAGGCCACTACTGCCTCGGGAAGTTTTTTATGGCAGTTCTCCAAGAATGCTTCAAAGTCTTCAGTCATCATCATGTTCTGATCATAGATTCGTAACCTCCAAGAGAACTCAACAATGCTGCATTGTCGCAGCTCCCCACCCAAAGAAAAAGAAATTGTAATGGGATTGTAATACTCACTACCACCTCGGAATGAGATGGTAGTGAAAAATTCCCAACACAACTCGACATAAACCGACTCTTGAATCTTGAATAATTGTAACCACCTATCACATATGATGGTGGTATACCCCAGACTGCATTCTTTCACCAAGTAAGGTGTAAGCTCCTCCTCCAATCCCACATTGCCCAACCACCCCCAGTCAACTGCGTTTGGTAGATGAATTTCCTTTTGCTTGAGGGCCTCCAATCTGTTTCTGGACCTTGTTTGGGATGACTTAGAAGTGATTTGTTGAAAAAAAAGCCATGGGATATCACTTTGGCTCCCCCCACGAGAAGACTGCCCCCTTCTGGCCATGATTCCTGCATACAAACATCAAAAACACACCAACAAACAATACCCAGTAATTAAAAACAAAGAAATTGGGTCTGAATAGTCATCTACTCGCCGAGTACACGACCTACTCGGCGAGTAGGATGAACATCGGGACTGCCTGGCTTCGGACCTGTGTATACTGTCTAATAATCCAAATTTTTCACAGGGGTTTGTTGTAATGACCTATTTAACCATAAATCATAAATAAATTCATCCTATCATTACCTAATTCATGGCTAATTCGAAACCCTAGAATTTGAGGAAACCCCCAAATCCGAAATCAAGCAAAATCGGGGAAAATCTATGATAAAGATCGAGCCTTTAACGAGTTTATAGTGTAAAGATGTTACCTTTTTCGTTGAATGAAGAAGATTGAGTAGAAAATTGGAGAAAATCGGACGAACTCGCTAAAATCGCCGGGGCTGCTTGAGAGTTCGCTGTGCACGGCGAGTATGGGGTGAAATGGGTGAAAACCCTCTTTTTTACATACTTATATTTCATCCGTGTAAATCGGCTACTTGCCGAGTAGAAAGGCCCTACTCGCCGAGTACAAATGCAGTTACGCGTTTTTTCGGGTTACTCAGGCAGGTACTCGCCGAGTATACGTGCCTACTCGACGAGTAAACCTTGCGGATTGAAAAAATTTGTGCTAATTTGAAGAATTAATGTATTTTCTCATTTTTTTAAGCCATCCACCTCACACTTTTGGCATTGCTTGTCCTTAAGCAGTTATGTTCTCAAAAATAGATGAAGAAAAGTAAATACTGAAAATAAAGAAAAGGAAAGAAAATGCAAACTTGAAACTCGGGTTGCCTCCCGAGAAGCGCTTCTTTTTAGGGAGTCATTAGCTGGACTCCTCCCCTTCTACGTGGTTGCAATCCCTTCCAGCAGCAGCAACTCTTCCATTCCTTCATTCCGGGGGACTCCTTCATACTTTTTAACTCTATGGCCATTAACCTTGAAAGGCGTGCCATCTCTTGACAATAGCTCTATAGCACCATGTGGAAACACCGTCTTTACTAGAAAAGGACCATCCCACCTTGACTTGAGTTTTCCCGAGAAAAGCTTTAGTCTTGAGTTGAAAAGCAACACTTTTTGGCCTTCATGAATGTCTTTATCTTTAATCCTTTTGTCATGCCACATCTTGGTCTTCTCTTTATAAAGCCATGAACTAGAGTATGCATCATTCCTCAGCTCCTCAAGAGCATTCATTTGCATTAACTGGTTGCTCTTTAGTTCCTCCATGTTGAAGTTACAACTCTTTAAAGCCCAAAACGCCTTATGTTCTAGCTCCACCGGTAAATGGCATTGCTTTCCATAAAATAACCTATATGGTGTAGTACCAATAGGTGTTTTGAAAGCTGTACGAAAGGCTTTCGGTGTAGTAAATGGCATTGCTTTCCATAAAATAACCTATATGGTCTAGCTTATCCGACCATTCCTTGCGATTGCTCCCCACCGATTTCTCCAAAATTCTCTTTAAGGCTCGATTTGTCACTTCGGTTTGTCCACTAGTTTGTGGATGGTATGATGTGGAAAACTTATGGGTTACCCCATCCCATATTTCTTTAACACCTTTTCCAATTGGTCATTGGCAAAATGTGTGCCTCGGTCACTTATAAGGGCTTTCGGGACTCCAAATCGTGAAAATAGTTTCTTTAAAAACCGCACCACCACCTGACCGTCATTTGTTGGTAATGCTTGTGCCTCCACCCATTTGGATACGTAATCCACCACCACTAGTATGTATTTGTTTCCTTTAGACATGGGAAATGGTCCCATGAAGTCAATTCCCCACACATCAAACACCTCGCACACTTGGATACTATGTTGTGGCATTTCATTTTGAGATGAAATGTTTCCCACTCTTTGACAAGCACCACATTCTTTGACAAATTGGGTTGCATCTTTAAAAATTATGGGCCAATAAAACCCAATGTCAAAGATCTTCTTTGCCGTGTAGTGTGCTCCATGATGTCCACCCGTGGGCCCGCTATGACAATGCTCTAATATTTTCCGGCTTTCCTTCCCGAATACGCATCTTCGTATGATCCCATCCGCACAGCTCCGGAAGAGGTATGGGTCATCCCAAAAGTAATATTTTAATTCAGCAAAGAATTTCTTCTTTTGTTGACTGCTAAAATCTTTCGGGATGTATTTTGTAGCTAAATAATTAGCTATATCCGCGAACCATGGCTCTTCTCCCACTGTTACCATAATGTACTCATCCGGGAAGTCGTCTCCAACTTTATCTTCTTGCAATTGCGGGTTCTCAAGCCTTGACAAGTGGTCAGCTGCTACATTTTCCATTCCCTTCTTGTCTCGTATCTCTATGTCAAATTCTTGAAGAAGTAGCACCCATCATATCAGTCTTGTCTTGGCATCCTATTTGGAAAACAAATACTTGATAGTCGAGTGGTCAGTAAAAACAGTAGTTTTAGATAAAACCAAGTAAGGGCGGAATTTGTCAAAGGCATACACCACAACTAATAATTCTTTTTCAGTGGTGGTGTAATTTTCTTGGGCTGGGTTTAGAGTCTTGCTAGCATAATATATGGGTTGAAAGTGCTTATCAACCCTTTGCCCAAGGACAGCTCCTAATGCATAGTCACTAGCATCACACAATCTCAAAAGGTAAGTTCCAATTTGGTGCAATAATGATCATGGCATTAGTTAATTTTTCCTTCAAAAATTCAAATGCCTCTAAACACTGTTTAGTGAAATTAAATGGTGCATCTTTTAGTAGTAATTGTGTTAGAGGTCTAGTTATTTTGGAAAAACCTTTTATGAAACGCCGGTAAAAACTCGCGTGTCCTAGAAAACTCCTAATGCCCTTCACATTAGTTGGTGGGGGTAATTTGACAATAGTGTCTATCTTTGCCCGATCCACTTCAATTCCTATTTTGGAAATCTTGTGGCCCAACACTATACCCTCCTTGACCATAAAATGACATTTCTCCCAATTGAGGACCAAGTCGGTTTTTTCACACCTAGCAAGCATTAAATCAAGATTAGTGAGACAATCATGGAAAGAAGATCCAAAAACGGAAAAGTCGTCCATAAAAACTTCCATGAATTTTTCCACCATATCATGGAATATAGCTGTCATACACCTTTGAAAAGTCGCGGGTGCATTGCATAACCCAAAAGGCATGCGTCTATAAGCAAAAGTCCCACTTAGGCAAGTGAATGTGGTCTTTTCTTGGTCCATTGGGTCTATGGGTATTTGAAAATAACCCGAGAATCCATCTAGAAAGAAATAGTAGCTATGGCCTGATAATCTTTCTAACATTTGATCAATAAAAGGTAAGGGAAAATGGTCTTTACGAGTGGCATCGTTTAGCTTTCGATAATCGATGCACACTCTCCAACTGGTTACTGTTCGTGTCGGAATTAGCTCGTTCTTTTCGTTGGTTATGACCGTCATCCCTCCTTTCTTGGGCACCACTTGGACCGGACTCACCCATGGACTGTCGGAAATGGAATAGATAATTCCCACATCTAAGAGTTTGACCACTTCCTTCTTGACCACTTCTTGCATATTCGGGTTTAACCTTCTTTGGTGCTGTACAACCGGCTTTGCTCCTTCTTCCAGATTGATCTTGTGGGAGCAATAGGATGGGCTTATTCCCTTGATGTCGGTGATGCTCCATGCTATGGCCCGTTTCCGCTTCTTCAACACTTGCACGAGCTCTTCTTTTTCAGAATTGGTCAGGTCAGAGGGTATAATTACTGACTTTTGGTTGCCTTCTTCGAGAAAAGCGTACTCCAAATGATCTGGTAAAGTTTTAAGCTCCGATTTTTGATTCTGACTGTTGGACTCGCCGAGTGTAGGTAGGGTACTCGGCGAGTTGGTGGCTGTATTCACAACTTCTGCCTTTTCTTCAGAGGAACTCGGCGAGTAGATCGGTCCTACTCGGCGAGTAGGATTGTCAGTTTGTTTTACTAATTCTTCATAATCTGCTTCTTCCAGTAGTCTTTCAATTTCCATCAAGTCTTTTTCTGGATCAAATTCTTTATCATCAGTTGTAAACTTGCTGGAATCTTCAGTTATGCATTCTTCCAATAATTCGTGAAGAATATCAATTGAGAATGTCGTGTCGTCACTGTTCCTTGAATACTTCATAGCTTGGTCTACCCTAAATGTGACTGAATCTTCTCCTACCTGCAAGGTGAGCTTTGAGTCCCTCATGTCTACTATAGCATTTGCCGTGTTGAGGAAGGGCCTTCCAAGGATGATTGGCACTTGTGGATCCGCCTCCATGTCTAGAATGATAAAATCAGCGGGAAAGACGAATTTGTCCACCTTGACTAGTATGTCTTCGCATATGCCTCTTGGGAAGGTGACTATCTTGTTTGCCAAGTGTATTGCCATGCGAATTGGCCTTGGTTCCGGGAGATCCAGCTTCTTAAAGAACGAATATGGCATTAGGTTCACACTTGCTCCCGAATCGGCTAAGGCATGAATGGTGGTTAAGTTGCAAATTGGCAAGGTAAAGTCAAACTCCCCGGATCACCTTTCTTCTTTGGTAGCTTATTTAGCATAGCAGCTGAGCAGTTTTCATTGGGTACAACCTTCTTCACTTCCTCCATCTTCCTTCTATTAGTGAGAAGTTCCTTAAGGAACTTTGCATACTTGGGAATTTGCATGACGACTTCAATGAAGGGTATGTTGATTTGAAGAGTCTTGATATGATCTAGAAACTTCTGATACTCCTCTTCCTGCTTCTCCTTCTTAGCTTGGGCTGGGTATGGCATTGGAGGCTGGTAAAGCTTTTCAGGGACCTGCTCCTTGGGATTTGGGGGTGTACTCGCCGAGTCCATATGTGGTACTCGGCGAGTAGGGCTGTCAGAATGTATGATTTGGTTTTCTGCTTGGTTTTCTGCCTCCTCCTTCTGTGATTCCTTGGATGCCTCAGTCTCAATAGGTGCCAGGGGAGTGATTATCTTCCCACTTCTTGTTGTGACTATGTTTATGTGCGCGCCTCGTGGGTTATTTTTAGTTTTGCTAGGAAGTTCGCCCAGTGACCTTTGGTTGATTTGTTGAGCAAGTTGCCCAAGCTGCGTTTCTATATTGTGGATAGATGCTTCCTGGTTCCTAAGCATGGTCCTTGTTTCTTGAATTGCAGCATCATGATCACTATGTCTTTTTTCTGAGGCAGCTACAAATTTGGTGAGCATTTCTTCCAAGCTTGGCTTCCTCTCTTGCACCGGCTCCTCCTTTTGGTAGAACCCTCTCCCTTTTTGGCTAAACCTTTTCTCCTTGGCTTTCTTGTACTCTTCATAAGGGAGCCACTCGTTCTTTTGTTTGTGCCAGTCTTCATCAAATCGGTCTCCACTTGAGTAACATACTTGCGCCTTCTTGTTGCCATTCTCATCTAAATCACAATCTCTAGTGAGGTGAGGCCCATTGCAGTTTTCACAACCTTCCTGAATAGCATGGATTGTTTGATCCATCTTATCCATCCTCCTATCCATGGTTTTTAGCATAGCCATGACCGTGGATAAGTCTTCAGTAGCTACATAAGCGGCTCCCCTAGTGACATCATGTCTAGGGTTGTGGTATTCTCTAAAGTGTTTAGAGAATTCTTCAATCAATTCTTTGATCACCGGGGGCGGCTTCTTTGTTAGCGGGCCTTGCGAGTCTAGTAACTGCCTGGTTGTGATATTGACTCCATCATAGAAGATGGATACTTCTTGCTGGCTGTTTAGGTCATGGTGTGGGCAGTTTCTTAGTAAGCTCTTGTACGTCTCCCATGCTTCATATAGCGACTCTCCAGCTTGTTGTTAAAAGTTAGCAATGGCCTTCTTCAACTTGGCTATCTTGGAAGGTGGGCAAAAGTGATCAATGAATTCTTCTTTCATCTTGGCCCAAGTGGTGACTGATCCGGGAGGAAGTGACTTGAGCCAGTCTTTTGCAGCACCTTTGAATGTCACCGGAAGCATACAAAGTAGCTGAGTCTCGCGGGGCACATTTGGAACATTGAAGTAATCAGCTACATCATTGAATTCATCCAAATGCTTGTAGGCATCTTCATGGTCTTTTCCATAAAAAGGTATTTCTTTAAGTAAAGCTTGGATATGACCCTTTAGCTCGAAGGTAGCAGTCGTGGGAATTGCGGGTTGCACAAGTCCCGGGCCAATGTCGTCGCGCATCCTCTTCTTCCATTCTCCCATGGGGATTTCATCAATGTTAGCCATTGTGATAGCTAACTCTTCCTCGGACTCGGTTTCGTGCTCGTATGTCGGGTCCTCTTCTTCCTCGGTCTCGTACGCAATATCTTCTTGAATTGGGTCCTCGATTGTCAAAGAGGCACTGGATGCTCCTGATTTGCTGCTCTTCTTTTTCCCAAAAACAGTCTTCAAATTGGACAAAGGTGACTTCTTTGGTGTACTCGAGCTCTCCACGTCCTTTCCTTTGTTCCTTTTCAATGCGGATTCGAGATCTTCAAACGGGGGTACCACCGGGGTGTTTGATCCTCTGGTCATGAAAGTCCTGAAATAAACAAAATAAAAACGTAAAAAGAACAAAAAAAATGTACTAAAAAAATCGAAAATTAACTGCTAAATACGCTTGTACTCGCCGAGTAGGTGTGACTGCACTCGGTGAGTACCAGTGTGATTTTGAAAAAATTATAAACTTAATATTTAAACTAAAACAGATGCTAAAACCTAGTTACTAACTACTAAATTGCAATAAAGTAACTTTATGCAAGTAAACTCACACAAATGATCGAAAAAATTAGGAATTAGATTAATTATTTAGAACCGTTCCCCGGCAACGGCGCCAAAAACTTGATGTGTTTAAAATGCACTTGTTTTATCCCTACTTTTATTAATAAATTTAGCACACAAAGGCAGTGAACCTGTCTTTTAGTGGTATAGTTTAGTAAGTAAGGTATCGAACTCAGGGAACGGAAAATTAAAGTAATAACTAATTTTAACTAAAACAATTAATGAAAGTAAAAGGTTTTTCTTCTAGTTTTACAAGACTAGAAACTTAAGCACACCATAAAACACTTAATTAACTAAATAACTAAAGCAAACAACTAATTCACCAAATTTGATAAAGATGTTTCTAGTTAGGTTCAACCAATTCACTCCTATGGTTATTTATATTTATGATAGATTAATTGTTAATGGCTACCAATTATAGTGGTTAGGTTCATGTTCATTAATCCTAACCATTAGACAATTAACTAATTTAAGCGGTGATCAAGTGTTTAAACTAATTAGTTCCCTAGATTAATAATTTGGATTAAATAAGATTTGTAGTGGTTAATCAATTTAGTGGTTCAATTAACCTCTTGTTTGATGGTTTCTCAAACAAGCTCACACATTAATCTAATTATTGTCTCATTAATCTTAGTTTCATAATCATTATTCCTAAGCATATGAGTTAGTGTTCACATAAACATATGAGGTTAACAACTAAGAGATGTTCATGCAGCTTAATTGTCTTCCAATTAACAGAAAATAATTGTGATTAATGCATAAGGTTCTTTAACAAACTTAATTTAATAGATCACCAATAAACAATTAACCAAGAGCTAAGAATTAAACCATAGGAGTTCCTTGGTATTCCCCAAACAGAAACAAAAACGTAATTAGCTCATAGTTGCAGTAAAATCAAACACAAAAACAAGTTTAACTAGATTAGACATACTCAAATCCTAAAGCTAAGTGGAATGATTAACCTAGTTGCTTCAATTCTTCAAAAGGTTGAAGATTAGAATTCCTCAGCGTCTTCCAGGGTTCTTAATCGCAGAAGGATCTTCAAAAATCGCCAGAAAAGTAGTCCCATCGGATAAAGGCTTGGTTTTTGTAGATATCTCAAAACAGGGGGTACTCGGCGAGTAGCAGACCCAACTCGCCGAGTAGACTCGTTGTTATCCGTCTTAAATCAGGAGTCGTGGCTATCTTCTGGAATATTCAGCAGGACTCGCCGAGTAGACTCGTGTACTCGCCGAGTAGATGAGCTTTTGTCCCTCAATCTTCATTCTTTGGTCTTCAATTGCTTTCTCTTGTTCCCTTTCACTCCCAAGCATGTCTTTTGGTCTGAAAACAAAATTTAAACAATATTAAGTACCTTTTGTCCATATTATTCACATAATTAATTAAAAATGAATAAGAATGTATACTAAATAATTAACTAATTATGCAAATATCAAAATACCCCACACTTGACTTTTGTTTGCCCCCAAGCAAAACTAAATTTTAAACATATTAGAATCACATATGACAACTCTAATCTAACCCAGCCATTATGCCAAGACCGCAACGCATGCATTTGTGTCTAAATTTTTTCCTAAAAACCTCCCATACTCCAAATACTCTCAATCCTCATAAACACTTGCCCACTCATCCCGAATTATGCTCATTTTATGCAACCCTCCGAATCCATCCGCAGAAAACCTCTTACCCTCAAGGTGTTTTTAATTGAGCAACCCAAGCATACATAATCTAGAATTACAACTTTTTGATAACACTATGGAGCTCTTTTGGAATTCTTCACTTTCTTTGATAATTTGATCTTTGATCTCTTTGAATTCACCACCTTTATTGTTTGATTTTTGGTATCTTCAACTTTTTGAATTTCTTGGAATTTTGATCTTTTGATCTTCACTTTATTTGCTCCAAAATTCTTACAACTTTTCTTGTAATTCTCTCTCTCTCTTTTTTTACATGTACCTCTCTTTTTTCACTCAAATCCCTACATGCTTAAGCAGGGGCGCTCAATCTCAACCTTTATTGGCTAACGATAACAATTTTCCTGGATACATTTCAGGTTTAGGCTGCTAAACATATTGCATCCCTCGGGCTGAGCGGGGTCGTGTTTTTGTCCCATGATTTCACTGGAATAAGGAAGCCACAAATGCACTAGAACGTATATAGGCTCAACTAAACATTTGGATTTTCATGCAATTATCAACACAATTCTAACATGGAATCCTAATTTTATTTTTACCAAAATTTTCTAAATTAAATCCTAAGTATTTTTGGTATGCAACAAAATTTTTTAGATTAGCCTAAATTAAGATTCTAAGTTTTCTAATATGTGACCAACCCCCTACCCCACACTTATTTTATGCAATGCCCTCATTGCATATTATGAAAATAATAAAAATGCAAATATAAAGAGAGAATTGGAACAAACTCCCCTGGGGTAGCAGTCGATAGGTTGATACTCTCTTCTTCAGCTCCTTCTTCTCTTGACTTTAACCATGGGAACAACTCATCCATGGCTCGGGTATCACGCGTCTCGTGTGGTTGATAGCTCGAAAATTTCACGGAACAACTTCTTTTAGAAAATCTCCAGTGACAATTCCTCACAAAAAGTGGGTAAATGTTGCAGCCAAATCTCCTAAAGCAGTTCTGGAATTCGAAAATTGGCAGCCTACTTGGCGAGTAGTAGCGTGGACTCGGCGAGTAGCTATTGTCTTAGAACAATATCGTGTAATATCTTAGGTACTCGCCGAGTAGAGGTTGTGCACTCGGCGAGTAGGACTGTCAGTTTCAAAACTGGTCTAGCTGATGCTCATTTCGACTCTGGTTCTGAAATTGGAAATGCAAACTGACCCTCACTTCTAATTCCCTTAGCAGCAACACACTCCATTACTCTCAACTTTTACAGACTCAATCGTAAGGACAAAACTCCATTTTTTTCTTGAAAATCTCTTAATCTCTTCTAGATCCTCACAAATTAGTATGCCTCCTAATCTTCTATCCTGAAAAAAATAAACAACTAAAAGTGACAATAATAATCAACCCCACAAAAACAAACATCATCCAAGTGTTTAACATTTGTCCAAAACATAACCAAAACATCATAAACATAAAAACATAAAAAAATTCTTCATCCTTCATCTTCCATGTCGGCTCCTCCCGCGCCACTTCCTCCTTCTCCATCTCTTCTCCTCATTCGCTCATCCCAATTCATAATATATGGATATCCGGGACCGGGTCTTGGGGCAATATTCATTTGTTGGAAAAGGTATTCAAACGATTGGTTATTATAGTTCACCCCTCGCCCATTGTCGTCTAAGTAGTGGCGATACTCCAATTGGTTCCATCCGTCATTATCGTCCTCCACCGGAATAACCGATGGGTCTTCTCGCACCCGCTCACTACGCTGTCGGACCCGCCTTCCCGGCTCCTCTGGAATCGCCAACTCGTCTTCATGTGGGATGGTGAATGAGTCGCCAAACTTCTCGACTATCCGTGCCCTCCGATATAGTGCAGTGTTGAATGGTGGAGGGTGGATAACCGTGAGTGCCCGAGCTTGTGGCAGATCTAAGACCCCAAATGACTTGGCCATCCGAGTGATAAACATGCCTCCATTGATTTTTGAGTTGATTTTTTCTTTAACCGCCCCTTCAACAAGGAATTTTGCAATGCAGTAGGGGAGGTTGCAAAAAGAGTCTGGAGTAATAATACTCCATAGGTAGAAGATGTCAAGGGTTGGGACCTTGTCCCAATCCTTCCGCATGTTGATGGTGCTGGCCATAAAGCGGTGAATGAGGCGGTGAATTGGCAAGCGAATGTGACCCTCTTGGGCGGTGGAAGGGATATAGACTCGGTTGGCGATCGTGTTCCACCATGTCGAGGCCACTACTGCCTCGGGAAGTTTTTTATGGCAGTTCTCCAAGAATGCTTCAAAGTCTTCAGTCATCATCATGTTCTGATCATAGATTCGTAACCTCCAAGAGAACTCAACAATGCTGCATTGTCGCAGCTCCCCACCCAAAGAAAAAGAAATTGTAATGGGATTGTAATACTCACTACCACCTCGGAATGAGATGGTAGTGAAAAATTCCCAACACAACTCGACATAAACCGACTCTTGAATCTTGAATAATTGTAACCACCTATCACATATGATGGTGGTATACCCCAGACTGCATTCTTTCACCAAGTAAGGTGTAAGCTCCTCCTCCAATCCCACATTGCCCAACCACCCCCAGTCAACTGCGTTTGGTAGATGAATTTCCTTTTGCTTGAGGGCCTCCAATCTGTTTCTGGACCTTGTTTGGGATGACTTAGAAGTGATTTGTTGAAAAAAAAGCCATGGGATATCACTTTGGCTCCCCCCACGAGAAGACTGCCCCCTTCTGGCCATGATTCCTGCATACAAACATCAAAAACACACCAACAAACAATACCCAGTAATTAAAAACAAAGAAATTGGGTCTGAATAGTCATCTACTCGCCGAGTACACGACCTACTCGGCGAGTAGGATGAACATCGGGACTGCCTGGCTTCGGACCTGTGTATACTGTCTAATAATCCAAATTTTTCACAGGGGTTTGTTGTAATGACCTATTTAACCATAAATCATAAATAAATTCATCCTATCATTACCTAATTCATGGCTAATTCGAAACCCTAGAATTTGAGGAAACCCCCAAATCCGAAATCAAGCAAAATCGGGGAAAATCTATGATAAAGATCGAGCCTTTAACGAGTTTATAGTGTAAAGATGTTACCTTTTTCGTTGAATGAAGAAGATTGAGTAGAAAATTGGAGAAAATCGGACGAACTCGCTAAAATCGCCGGGGCTGCTTGAGAGTTCGCTGTGCACGGCGAGTATGGGGTGAAATGGGTGAAAACCCTCTTTTTTACATACTTATATTTCATCCGTGTAAATCGGCTACTTGCCGAGTAGAAAGGCCCTACTCGCCGAGTACAAATGCAGTTACGCGTTTTTTCGGGTTACTCAGGCAGGTACTCGCCGAGTATACGTGCCTACTCGACGAGTAAACCTTGCGGATTGAAAAAATTTGTGCTAATTTGAAGAATTAATGTATTTTCTCATTTTTTTAAGCCATCCACCTCACACTTTTGGCATTGCTTGTCCTTAAGCAGTTATGTTCTCAAAAATAGATGAAGAAAAGTAAATACTGAAAATAAAGAAAAGGAAAGAAAATGCAAACTTGAAACTCGGGTTGCCTCCCGAGAAGCGCTTCTTTTTAGGGAGTCATTAGCTGGACTCCTCCCCTTCTACGTGGTTGCAATCCCTTCCAGCAGCAGCAACTCTTCCATTCCTTCATTCCGGGGGACTCCTTCATACTTTTTAACTCTATGGCCATTAACCTTGAAAGGCGTGCCATCTCTTGACAATAGCTCTATAGCACCATGTGGAAACACCGTCTTTACTAGAAAAGGACCATCCCACCTTGACTTGAGTTTTCCCGAGAAAAGCTTTAGTCTTGAGTTGAAAAGCAACACTTTTTGGCCTTCATGAATGTCTTTATCTTTAATCCTTTTGTCATGCCACATCTTGGTCTTCTCTTTATAAAGCCATGAACTAGAGTATGCATCATTCCTCAGCTCCTCAAGAGCATTCATTTGCATTAACTGGTTGCTCTTTAGTTCCTCCATGTTGAAGTTACAACTCTTTAAAGCCCAAAACGCCTTATGTTCTAGCTCCACCGGTAAATGGCATTGCTTTCCATAAAATAACCTATATGGTGTAGTACCAATAGGTGTTTTGAAAGCTGTACGAAAGGCTTTCGGTGTAGTAAATGGCATTGCTTTCCATAAAATAACCTATATGGTCTAGCTTATCCGACCATTCCTTGCGATTGCTCCCCACCGATTTCTCCAAAATTCTCTTTAAGGCTCGATTTGTCACTTCGGTTTGTCCACTAGTTTGTGGATGGTATGATGTGGAAAACTTATGGGTTACCCCATCCCATATTTCTTTAACACCTTTTCCAATTGGTCATTGGCAAAATGTGTGCCTCGGTCACTTATAAGGGCTTTCGGGACTCCAAATCGTGAAAATAGTTTCTTTAAAAACCGCACCACCACCTGACCGTCATTTGTTGGTAATGCTTGTGCCTCCACCCATTTGGATACGTAATCCACCACCACTAGTATGTATTTGTTTCCTTTAGACATGGGAAATGGTCCCATGAAGTCAATTCCCCACACATCAAACACCTCGCACACTTGGATACTATGTTGTGGCATTTCATTTTGAGATGAAATGTTTCCCACTCTTTGACAAGCACCACATTCTTTGACAAATTGGGTTGCATCTTTAAAAATTATGGGCCAATAAAACCCAATGTCAAAGATCTTCTTTGCCGTGTAGTGTGCTCCATGATGTCCACCCGTGGGCCCGCTATGACAATGCTCTAATATTTTCCGGCTTTCCTTCCCGAATACGCATCTTCGTATGATCCCATCCGCACAGCTCCGGAAGAGGTATGGGTCATCCCAAAAGTAATATTTTAATTCAGCAAAGAATTTCTTCTTTTGTTGACTGCTAAAATCTTTCGGGATGTATTTTGTAGCTAAATAATTAGCTATATCCGCGAACCATGGCTCTTCTCCCACTGTTACCATAATGTACTCATCCGGGAAGTCGTCTCCAACTTTATCTTCTTGCAATTGCGGGTTCTCAAGCCTTGACAAGTGGTCAGCTGCTACATTTTCCATTCCCTTCTTGTCTCGTATCTCTATGTCAAATTCTTGAAGAAGTAGCACCCATCATATCAGTCTTGTCTTGGCATCCTATTTGGAAAACAAATACTTGATAGTCGAGTGGTCAGTAAAAACAGTAGTTTTAGATAAAACCAAGTAAGGGCGGAATTTGTCAAAGGCATACACCACAACTAATAATTCTTTTTCAGTGGTGGTGTAATTTTCTTGGGCTGGGTTTAGAGTCTTGCTAGCATAATATATGGGTTGAAAGTGCTTATCAACCCTTTGCCCAAGGACAGCTCCTAATGCATAGTCACTAGCATCACACAATCTCAAAAGGTAAGTTCCAATTTGGTGCAATAATGATCATGGCATTAGTTAATTTTTCCTTCAAAAATTCAAATGCCTCTAAACACTGTTTAGTGAAATTAAATGGTGCATCTTTTAGTAGTAATTGTGTTAGAGGTCTAGTTATTTTGGAAAAACCTTTTATGAAACGCCGGTAAAAACTCGCGTGTCCTAGAAAACTCCTAATGCCCTTCACATTAGTTGGTGGGGGTAATTTGACAATAGTGTCTATCTTTGCCCGATCCACTTCAATTCCTATTTTGGAAATCTTGTGGCCCAACACTATACCCTCCTTGACCATAAAATGACATTTCTCCCAATTGAGGACCAAGTCGGTTTTTTCACACCTAGCAAGCATTAAATCAAGATTAGTGAGACAATCATGGAAAGAAGATCCAAAAACGGAAAAGTCGTCCATAAAAACTTCCATGAATTTTTCCACCATATCATGGAATATAGCTGTCATACACCTTTGAAAAGTCGCGGGTGCATTGCATAACCCAAAAGGCATGCGTCTATAAGCAAAAGTCCCACTTAGGCAAGTGAATGTGGTCTTTTCTTGGTCCATTGGGTCTATGGGTATTTGAAAATAACCCGAGAATCCATCTAGAAAGAAATAGTAGCTATGGCCTGATAATCTTTCTAACATTTGATCAATAAAAGGTAAGGGAAAATGGTCTTTACGAGTGGCATCGTTTAGCTTTCGATAATCGATGCACACTCTCCAACTGGTTACTGTTCGTGTCGGAATTAGCTCGTTCTTTTCGTTGGTTATGACCGTCATCCCTCCTTTCTTGGGCACCACTTGGACCGGACTCACCCATGGACTGTCGGAAATGGAATAGATAATTCCCACATCTAAGAGTTTGACCACTTCCTTCTTGACCACTTCTTGCATATTCGGGTTTAACCTTCTTTGGTGCTGTACAACCGGCTTTGCTCCTTCTTCCAGATTGATCTTGTGGGAGCAATAGGATGGGCTTATTCCCTTGATGTCGGTGATGCTCCATGCTATGGCCCGTTTCCGCTTCTTCAACACTTGCACGAGCTCTTCTTTTTCAGAATTGGTCAGGTCAGAGGGTATAATTACTGACTTTTGGTTGCCTTCTTCGAGAAAAGCGTACTCCAAATGATCTGGTAAAGTTTTAAGCTCCGATTTTTGATTCTGACTGTTGGACTCGCCGAGTGTAGGTAGGGTACTCGGCGAGTTGGTGGCTGTATTCACAACTTCTGCCTTTTCTTCAGAGGAACTCGGCGAGTAGATCGGTCCTACTCGGCGAGTAGGATTGTCAGTTTGTTTTACTAATTCTTCATAATCTGCTTCTTCCAGTAGTCTTTCAATTTCCATCAAGTCTTTTTCTGGATCAAATTCTTTATCATCAGTTGTAAACTTGCTGGAATCTTCAGTTATGCATTCTTCCAATAATTCGTGAAGAATATCAATTGAGAATGTCGTGTCGTCACTGTTCCTTGAATACTTCATAGCTTGGTCTACCCTAAATGTGACTGAATCTTCTCCTACCTGCAAGGTGAGCTTTGAGTCCCTCATGTCTACTATAGCATTTGCCGTGTTGAGGAAGGGCCTTCCAAGGATGATTGGCACTTGTGGATCCGCCTCCATGTCTAGAATGATAAAATCAGCGGGAAAGACGAATTTGTCCACCTTGACTAGTATGTCTTCGCATATGCCTCTTGGGAAGGTGACTATCTTGTTTGCCAAGTGTATTGCCATGCGAATTGGCCTTGGTTCCGGGAGATCCAGCTTCTTAAAGAACGAATATGGCATTAGGTTCACACTTGCTCCCGAATCGGCTAAGGCATGAATGGTGGTTAAGTTGCAAATTGGCAAGGTAAAGTCAAACTCCCCGGATCACCTTTCTTCTTTGGTAGCTTATTTAGCATAGCAGCTGAGCAGTTTTCATTGAGTACAACCTTCTTCACTTCCTCCATCTTCCTTCTATTAGTGAGAAGTTCCTTAAGGAACTTTGCATACTTGGGAATTTGCATGACGACTTCAATGAAGGGTATGTTGATTTGAAGAGTCTTGATATGATCTAGAAACTTCTGATACTCCTCTTCCTGCTTCTCCTTCTTAGCTTGGGCTGGGTATGGCATTGGAGGCTGGTAAAGCTTTTCAGGGACCTGCTCCTTGGGATTTGGGGGTGTACTCGCCGAGTCCATATGTGGTACTCGGCGAGTAGGGCTGTCAGAATGTATGATTTGGTTTTCTGCTTGGTTTTCTGCCTCCTCCTTCTGTGATTCCTTGGATGCCTCAGTCTCAATAGGTGCCAGGGGAGTGATTATCTTCCCACTTCTTGTTGTGACTATGTTTATGTGCGCGCCTCGTGGGTTATTTTTAGTTTTGCTAGGAAGTTCGCCCAGTGACCTTTGGTTGATTTGTTGAGCAAGTTGCCCAAGCTGCGTTTCTATATTGTGGATAGATGCTTCCTGGTTCCTAAGCATGGTCCTTGTTTCTTGAATTGCAGCATCATGATCACTATGTCTTTTTTCTGAGGCAGCTACAAATTTGGTGAGCATTTCTTCCAAGCTTGGCTTCCTCTCTTGCACCGGCTCCTCCTTTTGGTAGAACCCTCTCCCTTTTTGGCTAAACCTTTTCTCCTTGGCTTTCTTGTACTCTTCATAAGGGAGCCACTCGTTCTTTTGTTTGTGCCAGTCTTCATCAAATCGGTCTCCACTTGAGTAACATACTTGCGCCTTCTTGTTGCCATTCTCATCTAAATCACAATCTCTAGTGAGGTGAGGCCCATTGCAGTTTTCACAACCTTCCTGAATAGCATGGATTGTTTGATCCATCTTATCCATCCTCCTATCCATGGTTTTTAGCATAGCCATGACCGTGGATAAGTCTTCAGTAGCTACATAAGCGGCTCCCCTAGTGACATCATGTCTAGGGTTGTGGTATTCTCTAAAGTGTTTAGAGAATTCTTCAATCAATTCTTTGATCACCGGGGGCGGCTTCTTTGTTAGCGGGCCTTGCGAGTCTAGTAACTGCCTGGTTGTGATATTGACTCCATCATAGAAGATGGATACTTCTTGCTGGCTGTTTAGGTCATGGTGTGGGCAGTTTCTTAGTAAGCTCTTGTACGTCTCCCATGCTTCATATAGCGACTCTCCAGCTTGTTGTTAAAAGTTAGCAATGGCCTTCTTCAACTTGGCTATCTTGGAAGGTGGGCAAAAGTGATCAATGAATTCTTCTTTCATCTTGGCCCAAGTGGTGACTGATCCGGGAGGAAGTGACTTGAGCCAGTCTTTTGCAGCACCTTTGAATGTCACCGGAAGCATACAAAGTAGCTGAGTCTCGCGGGGCACATTTGGAACATTGAAGTAATCAGCTACATCATTGAATTCATCCAAATGCTTGTAGGCATCTTCATGGTCTTTTCCATAAAAAGGTATTTCTTTAAGTAAAGCTTGGATATGACCCTTTAGCTCGAAGGTAGCAGTCGTGGGAATTGCGGGTTGCACAAGTCCCGGGCCAATGTCGTCGCGCATCCTCTTCTTCCATTCTCCCATGGGGATTTCATCAATGTTAGCCATTGTGATAGCTAACTCTTCCTCGGACTCGGTTTCGTGCTCGTATGTCGGGTCCTCTTCTTCCTCGGTCTCGTACGCAATATCTTCTTGAATTGGGTCCTCGATTGTCAAAGAGGCACTGGATGCTCCTGATTTGCTGCTCTTCTTTTTCCCAAAAACAGTCTTCAAATTGGACAAAGGTGACTTCTTTGGTGTACTCGAGCTCTCCACGTCCTTTCCTTTGTTCCTTTTCAATGCGGATTCGAGATCTTCAAACGGGGGTACCACCGGGGTGTTTGATCCTCTGGTCATGAAAGTCCTGAAATAAACAAAATAAAAACGTAAAAAGAACAAAAAAAATGTACTAAAAAAATCGAAAATTAACTGCTAAATACGCTTGTACTCGCCGAGTAGGTGTGACTGCACTCGGTGAGTACCAGTGTGATTTTGAAAAAATTATAAACTTAATATTTAAACTAAAACAGATGCTAAAACCTAGTTACTAACTACTAAATTGCAATAAAGTAACTTTATGCAAGTAAACTCACACAAATGATCGAAAAAATTAGGAATTAGATTAATTATTTAGAACCGTTCCCCGGCAACGGCGCCAAAAACTTGATGTGTTTAAAATGCACTTGTTTTATCCCTACTTTTATTAATAAATTTAGCACACAAAGGCAGTGAACCTGTCTTTTAGTGGTATAGTTTAGTAAGTAAGGTATCGAACTCAGGGAACGGAAAATTAAAGTAATAACTAATTTTAACTAAAACAATTAATGAAAGTAAAAGGTTTTTCTTCTAGTTTTACAAGACTAGAAACTTAAGCACACCATAAAACACTTAATTAACTAAATAACTAAAGCAAACAACTAATTCACCAAATTTGATAAAGATGTTTCTAGTTAGGTTCAACCAATTCACTCCTATGGTTATTTATATTTATGATAGATTAATTGTTAATGGCTACCAATTATAGTGGTTAGGTTCATGTTCATTAATCCTAACCATTAGACAATTAACTAATTTAAGCGGTGATCAAGTGTTTAAACTAATTAGTTCCCTAGATTAATAATTTGGATTAAATAAGATTTGTAGTGGTTAATCAATTTAGTGGTTCAATTAACCTCTTGTTTGATGGTTTCTCAAACAAGCTCACACATTAATCTAATTATTGTCTCATTAATCTTAGTTTCATAATCATTATTCCTAAGCATATGAGTTAGTGTTCACATAAACATATGAGGTTAACAACTAAGAGATGTTCATGCAGCTTAATTGTCTTCCAATTAACAGAAAATAATTGTGATTAATGCATAAGGTTCTTTAACAAACTTAATTTAATAGATCACCAATAAACAATTAACCAAGAGCTAAGAATTAAACCATAGGAGTTCCTTGGTATTCCCCAAACAGAAACAAAAACGTAATTAGCTCATAGTTGCAGTAAAATCAAACACAAAAACAAGTTTAACTAGATTAGACATACTCAAATCCTAAAGCTAAGTGGAATGATTAACCTAGTTGCTTCAATTCTTCAAAAGGTTGAAGATTAGAATTCCTCAGCGTCTTCCAGGGTTCTTAATCGCAGAAGGATCTTCAAAAATCGCCAGAAAAGTAGTCCCATCGGATAAAGGCTTGGTTTTTGTAGATATCTCAAAACAGGGGGTACTCGGCGAGTAGCAGACCCAACTCGCCGAGTAGACTCGTTGTTATCCGTCTTAAATCAGGAGTCGTGGCTATCTTCTGGAATATTCAGCAGGACTCGCCGAGTAGACTCGTGTACTCGCCGAGTAGATGAGCTTTTGTCCCTCAATCTTCATTCTTTGGTCTTCAATTGCTTTCTCTTGTTCCCTTTCACTCCCAAGCATGTCTTTTGGTCTGA
This sequence comes from Lactuca sativa, assembly GCF_002870075.4. NCBI lineage: Eukaryota > Viridiplantae > Streptophyta > Magnoliopsida > Asterales > Asteraceae > Lactuca > Lactuca sativa. The sequence continues at coordinate 35,812,734 of NC_056628.2, forward strand.
AAACAAAATTTAAACAATATTAAGTACCTTTTGTCCATATTATTCACATAATTAATTAAAAATGAATAAGAATGTATACTAAATAATTAACTAATTATGCAAATATCAGCCATTAATGAAAACTATCACAGATCGATCCAGCATCGGTCTACACACGTGGTTCATGAGATCCATGAACACAACAGGAGCATTGGTGAGCCCAAAAGGCATCACCACGAACTCATAGTGGCCATATCGTGTCCGAAAGGCAGTCTTCTGCACATCCTCCTCTCTGACCCTCATCTGATGATAACCCGAACTCAGATCGATCTTGGAGAACCAAGATGCTCCCTGAAGCTGGTCAAAGAGGTCATCAGTCCTCGGTAGTGGGTAACAGTTCTTCACCGTTACCTTATTCAACTCTCGGTAATCTATACACATCCGATGCGATCCGTCCTTCTTCTTCAAAAATAGTACCGAGGCTCCCCATGATGAACTACTCGGTCTAATGAATCCTTTGTCTAACAACTCCTGCAGCTGTGTAGACACTCCAACATCTTAGGAGGAGCCAGCCGATACGGTGCCTTGGCTATCGGAGCCGCACCAGGGACTAGGTCGATCATGAACTCTACCTGCCTCTACAGTGGTATTCTAGGCAGCTCCTCTGGAAATACATCCACGTACTCTCGTACCACCAGCATGCCACTCACCGTCGCCTCGCCTGACTCCCTGCTATCCAAGACATAGGCGACATACCCTGCGCACTCCTGTTGGAGGTAGCGTCTACCCCTCGCTGCTGAACATAAAGCTGGTCCACGCTGTGGCCTCTCACCCTGAATCACCAGCTCTCGCCCACTGGGGGTCCTGACCCGGACAAACTGTTGCGTGCAGTCGATCAATGACCCGTTGGGGCTTAACCAATCCATGCCTATAATAAACTTGTTCCCCTGCAGCGATATGGGAACGAAGTCTACCAGGTAGCGCTCCTCGAACAGTCTCAAAACATAATCCCTGAAAACCTCTGATGCTCGCACTGATCGGTCATCCACAATCTCAACTTCTAGAGGGTAATCTAACATGCCTGAAGACTCAGGGAACCTCTTGCTAAGCGCAAGAGAGACAAATGATCAGGTAGCACCCGAATCAAACAGCACCTGAACTGGGATATCGTTCACATGGAAGGATCCTAAACAAAACATATAACATAATACATCAATATCACAAAACGACATATAATAAAAATTAGAGAGAAGAAACCATACACGTCACCACTGGGTGCGGCGCGTGCCTCCTCAGCTGTCAACTAAAAATCTCGGCTCCTCACTACTGGAGCCTCTCACTTGACCTTCCGGCCATCCGTAACCCATGCAGTTGTTGGAGTCGGTGCAACCACTAGCGCTGCTGCTGTCAATATAGGGCAGTTGGCCTTTTTATGGCCCCTTTGATTGCAATGAAAGCCAATCAGGTCTGATGTCTGAACAGTAGGGGAAGGGGTAGTACAATCCCTGCCAAAGTGCCCCGTCTTGTCGCACTTGTAGCAGCCTGATGATCCCGCTCTACAAGCTCCCTTATGCGGCCTGCCGCATTTCCTTTAGCGGCTCTGGCCCGGCTGGCCCTTCGACCTCGTGTCGGATCCCTTGGGTTTTTTTCCCCGAAACCCTAGTAACCTGCTCCGTCTCTGCCTTCCTCTTCCTGAGGTACTCTAAATCAATTTCCCTATCCCTTGTCCCTGGCAATCATGGACTCGAGGATCAGGCAGGCTGAGTAGCTGACATTCTCTCGAATGTCAGCCCTCAACATGTCATGATAGCAGGTCTTCTGCATCTCCTCATCCCTTGCATACTGATGTAGCAACAAATCACTCTCTCGGAACTTGATGGTGATGTCCGCCACTATCTCCGTAGTCTGTCTCATATCAAGAAAGTCTCTGGCCAGCTGCTGAAGCTCCACAGTTGGCGCAAACTCAGCCCTAAACCTGGTCACAAAGTCCGACCAAGTCATAGCCTCGATGGCTAGGGCTCTCAGTGAGTCACCAACTGACTCCCACCAATCCCTAGCTCTATCCCTCGAGCAACCCCTAACAAAGCGGACCTTTGACCCCTCCGGGCAGAAGCTCGTCAACTGCGCAGACTCGATGTCTGCGATCCATCTGCTGGCAACAATGGGGTCCTTCACCCCGTGAAAGTCTGGCGCACCACTCCCCCTGAAGTCCCTGAAGGACAGTGTGCACGTACCCGACTGGCTGGACGCCAAGTCACTCCTAAATGTTTGGAGGCGATCCTCAATCAGCTCAATAATCCCCTCCTTGATCGACTAAAAAATGACCGGGATCGCCTCAAGGATACCTCTCATGATATCAGACGCGATGAACTCGCGTAGCCCGTGATCATCTTGCTCAGATCCCGCACCCGAGCCTGATCCCGATCGTGATCCAGACCTTGAACCTCCTGCTCCATGTCGCGTAATCGCCATACTGAAATAAACTCATAAACGTTAGGGTCATACATACTCTCGAGAGGTCTCACACACTCTCTAATTTTCCTGGTTTTATCTTATCCCTCCTTGAATCGAGTACAAATCCTCTACTTCTAGTAGTACGGGCCCATACTACCTTCCACATCTATCCGTACTTTCCTCAAGGATTGCTTCAACTTCACCAAGTCCCTTCTACTAATACTGCTTTCCAAACTAATCTTGTCCTAGGCTTGTCCTGGGGCACTCTCCGACCTATTCTCCGCCATCAGCTGCACAAGGAGTCCCTACCATCTTCCCCGATCTAGCTTGCGAATACTATTACATATTCGCTTACTAGTTAGTTAGAGCTAGCGGGAACCCCTATAAGCACAAAGCAAGCAACATTCGTGCATTGAGTAACCATTACCAAGCATAACCTAATCAGGCTACCATACTAATGACTATACAGCCCTAGCATATAGCTCAATAAACTCATACAACAGGCACATAAGGCATCCTTCCTAGATCCTTGGCCCTAATCTAGCATGCAGTTCTCATAATCACATACCAGGCATACAAGGAATCCTCCCTAGATCCTTAGCCCTAGTCTAGCATGCAGTTCTCATAATCATATCATGTAACATAACATATCATGTATGGGTATCTTGGGGAAAACTTACTTAAGCTCAGCCGGTCGCACACATCACACACCTTGTTCTTTCTCAAAACTCATATTTGTAAATTTTAGAAAACTTTTTTTCTTGTAAAAATCCTTCAAGCCCTCGGTTTGAGTCTAGACACCCATGAAGGTGTGCCCGAATCCCTCAAACCGAGGCTCTGATACCAACTTGTAACATCCCAAAATCGAGACCTAATTTTTTTTGTTTAATTACATTACTTATAAAAATAGTTTATAGAAAACATCATTGCTATCATTTCAAAACATCAAGTCACAAATCGCAAGTCTCGAAAATCATAACATCAAACTGTAAAATGTTAGAGTACAATCCCAGGGTTCTCAAAGCGGAAATCGTATGTGTGGGATGCACTACTACCCTGCCGGCTCCTTCCCCTTAGCTGAAGAGGTACCTGAAACCAAAACTAAAATTGTAAGCACGAAGCTTAGTGAGTTCCCCATAATTCCACATACCATTCATCAAACATAATGTCGAGCAATTCTTGGGTGCCTGACCTACCCATGTCAAGCCATTCTGGGGTGCTGACTTACCCATGTTAAGCCATTCTAGGGTGCTGGCCTACCCATGTCAGGCCATTCTGGGGTGCCTGCCTACCCTCCGGTCTATCTCACGCAGTTACGGGGAATATTTCACCCCTACTACTACCACATAATAACATATCATAATCATGTTGTCAGACAGATCTGGGGTGTCCGACCTACCCTTTGGTCCTAAGGACCGAATTAGGGGACTATTCCCCTCCTACTACCACTATCACATAGAACATATCATACTGGCACATAAAACACATCAAGTAATAGCAAACGAGACAATTATTACAAAGGCAATCATCTCAACTGTAATCAACTACTAGTGGGTCGGCGTTGGTGCCTTAGACCCACTTCTACTGGAAGGTAACTCACCTCAATGTCGTGTAGTGCCTGCATTGTCCTCAGTGTGAAAATCGACTCTCCTCGACTCCTTAATCCCTACTCAACAACTTTTCTGAGTTATCAATTCATACTCATAACCCTTACAAGGGTCACTCAAGTCCAAGTCAAAGTCAAGGTCAAAACCTTGGTCAAAGTCAACTTTGGTAAAAGTCAACATCTGGTTGACTCGACTCGCCTATTTGGTCCACCAACTCGCCGAGTCCCCATGTTTACAAAATGCTACCATCCTGTCCCTACTCGTCGATTCTAGCAAGAGCTCGGCGAGTTCGCCTTCAACAATACATCAGAATGTCTTCAACCAACTCGTTGAGTCCGTCCTTGAACTCTTCGAGTGCATCTTCATCCATATGAAGGTGTTCAGTCTACGAATCGTCGAGTTCATCCTTGAACTCGTCGAGTCCGTCTTCATGTGGTTGGGACATTGCCTTCAACTCGACGAGTTTCTTCTTGAATTTGTCGAGTCCTTTGATCTTCAAGTCCATAACAAACCTCTAACAAGCTGAGTGTTCCTCCCACTGAACTAAAGACCATTTCCAAAAGTTATTTGAGGAAAAATGCGACCCGACTCGCCGAGTCACCCCAGCGACTCGCCGAGTTCCTTTTTGTCCAAAACTATTCAGTCGATTATAATGGGTCTTAATGCATCAAAACCATAGACCTGCCCTCCTAGGGTCCATTTTATACATAAAGTTCCAATCTTGACGTCCATGCATGAGGGTTTTTGGCTTAAAAGCCATAAAAAGAGGTATATAAGAAGCATGGGTATCATATGGCCATAAAGTTGGCACCTTTATGGCATGGGAACCCTCAATGGTTCCAGATTTGAAGTGTAACTCCAAACACACTCACAAAATCCGATTATAACTTCATAACTTATAAAAAGTGTAGGAAAATAGCCCCAAATCAAGATCTAAGTAACGAATAGCCAAGGTATCAGCTTTATACCTCAACTGAGCAGGAAATGTGCCAAGACTTTTGGATCTACTTGCTCTCTCTTGATCTCCCAAGCTTCCTTCTCCTCTTCCAACTTCAAATACACACAAAAAGGTACCAAAAAGCTCAAGAACACTTAAATAAGGCTTAGGGTTTCGAGTTAGGGTTTCTCTGGGTTGGGAGGAACAATGGACGCTGTGTTGGGGTGTTATAAGCTGTTTAAATAGGGTGCAAACCCTAAATATTAGAGTTTCATCTAGACAGTCCTACTCGTTGAGTCGGTCTCCCGACTCGTCGAGTAGGTCACTTATCCTGCCGATCCAAAGTCGAGTCTACTCGACGAGTTGGGCCTCCAACTCGCTGAGTCCCAGAGCAAAACATGAGTTTACTTTAATTAAAATACGTACCAGGAACCGGGTGTTACATTGCTATTTGAATTATTTATTCTTAAATAATTTATTGTGTCAAGCTTGATTTAAGATCCATATATGTTAAAGATCATTAGTTTATTTCCTATTGCTGAGTCTATGTGATTAGAGGATCAATCTAATGATATTTTCTTGAATCATGGTTGTTTTATTACTGTAAAATAATTATGACTTGTGTTGGATCAAAACCTAGGGTTAGGTTAATAAAACTATGAACTTTAATGTGTGTGCATGTTTCAATGACCATTCTTAGCATATGATTTAATTCTTACAACCCTTAGGATTAATATAAATCAAATAATGCATAATACGAACCGAACAATGAATTTAGGGATAATTAATGGCATGACGATAAAATTAAAAGTCCTTTGAGTCATTTGTATTCATGTGTGGACCAAATATACAAATCAATTTAGTAATCGGCGAATAATGAATAACCATTGCACTTAGTAGTTAACCTTGATTTTGGGATGTAATCTAATCTAAACCAAAGTGCCTAAAGTTATCCATTTCCAATAAGTTTATATTGATAATTTAGTTATTTATTTATTCGAGACTTTATAATGAAACCCCCATTGTATTGCTTTCGTTTATTTAGTATTACCTATAATAAAAAGTTCTAGTCTAAATTACTACCGTTCCCCAAGTGTTCCACATATTTTCTTGCCACAACTATAATATTTCACGATTAGGTACACTGCATAGTGTGTGACAACTAGTCGAAATAGAATCGGATTTATAAATCTAAAATTAATGCATAAAATACACATCTATTTTTTTGGCATTGTTGTCGAAGAACGATTTTCAATTAATTTAGTTTGTTTGAGTATTCTTTTTTATTTTATTTTATTTTTATTTTTATCCTTATTTTGATAACATATCATTTTTCGGGAAGGTTTTTTGTTGTTGTGATGTGTAGGAATTCGCAAAAAATTTTAATCAGATCATACACATTGCTTGATTTTTCTTTTTGCATAGGTTTAGAGATTACAATCAATTAGGAAATTCTTGACTTGTTTAGTCTACTACTTTGGTGATTTGTCGAACTTATTCCACGAGACGTTTGTAATGCCCACATTTTTTCTAGGTATTATTAGAATATGTAGCCAACGTTGGTCAACAATTGTAATCATTTGATGAATAAAATAAAAGGAAATTGTTTGAAATCTATGTAATTTATGTGTAAATAATATTAGGCGAAAACATAATAAATATGGCTAAAACAAATATTAAAATAAAATATTTATTAAAATAAATAACCTTGATGAAAGTTGAAGTAGTCATAATGAGGATTCCAGAGATATAAATAACGCTCAAGTCAGAATTAAAACGAAGAAGTTGTGATCCATCGAAGTTTCGCGTTCAACATGATACGACATTACGTGTCGTAAATAGTGAATTGGAGATAGACTGCTTATTGGCTTAAGTAATCTAAACAAAATTCATAGTAATCATAAAACCGAGAGCTTACATATAGAGAAAACCTAAATCTGACTTCTTATGAGGAAGCTATAATTTTTCGAAGTTTCAACGCCAAAGTACGGACACAGAAATCGAATTTCGGATCGATTGATTTTTAGCTGAAAAATCTAAACGAGAATCGAAGATCTCTTAAATAGGAGTCTGTCAATATAAAGACAGCCGAGAACGGATGTTGGACGAGAGAGTTATGAATTTTTAACGGAGTTTAACAGTCTAAGCCTGTGAAAAATATAACGTTAAGAATAAAGTCAAAATTATCCAACAAAGTCTAAATAAAAAGTTGTAGATCTCGTCGATAGCTACGTGTGGATATAAAACGTGTTGAAAATGGAGCTTGTATGAAAAAACGTGTTGAAAATGGAACGTCTAAAAAGTTGTCATCTCAGTTGCAGGAGCTGCTAGGCAAGCAGTTCATCTATCCGAGCAATTCTCCATGGGAAGCACCGATTCTATTCCTCAAGAAAAAGGATGGTTCACACCAGATGTGCATTGATTACCGGGAGTTGAACAAGTTGACGGTGAAGAACCGTTATCCCCTTCTACGGATAGATGACCTCTTCGATTAGTTACAGGGAACATCTTGGTTTTCCAAGATAGATATGAGGTCTGAGTACCTTCAGGTCAGGGTGAGGGAGGAGGACGTGGAGAAGACCGCGTTCCGGACTCGTTACAGACATTACGAGTTCGTGGTGATGCCATTTGGGCTCACCAACACGCCGACAATATTCATGGACTTGATGAATCAGGTATGCAGGCCGATGCTCAATCGCTCCGTTATTGTGTTCATCGATGATATCTTGGTGTATTCCAAGACCCATGAGCAGAATGAGGAGCATCTCCACGAGCTTTTGGGAGTTTTAAGGCGAGAACGACTTTATGCCATGTTCTTGAAGTGTGAGGTTTGGTTGCGAGCGGTTCAGTTCCTTGGACATCTCGTTAACGAGTAGGGGATTTTGGTCGATCCGGCCAAGATCGAGGAGGTTATGTAGTAGGAGGTCCCTAAATCTCCCTTGGATATCAGGAGTTTTCTGGGATTGGCAGGGTACTACCAGAGATTCATTCAGGATTTCTCCAAGATTGCAGTACCTCTCACTCGTCTGATGAGGAAGGGGGTGGATTTATCGTGGGGTCCCGAGCAGCAGATGACATTTGAGACCCTCCGACAGCGACTTTGCGAGGCTCCAGTCTTGACTCTCCCGGAGGGAGTTGAGGATTTTGTGGTGTTCTGTGATGCATCCATCCCAGTTTGGGAGAAGTCCTCATGCAGAGAGGACGGGTGATAGCGTATACGTCACGACAGCTGGAGCCGCATGATACGAGATACCCCACACACGATCTTGAGTTGGGAGCGGCGGTGTTCGCTCTTAAGATCTAGATGCATTACCTTTACGGGGTCCGCTGTACCATTTACACTGACCATAAGAGATTGAGATACATTATGGATCTACTGAACCTGAACAGGAGACAACGCATGTGGATATATGTAGTCAAGGATTATGACTGCAAGATCCTTTACAATCCTAGTAAAGCGAACGTTGTGGCAGACACCCTGAGCCGTAAGTCGGCCGGATCTTCTGTTCCGGCAACATGTATGAGGATATATGTGGATTCTCCACTTGTGAGCTTGATTAGGTAGGATCAGGTTGAGGGTGTACGACAGGATAATTAGAAGCTTGAGAGGATTAGGGGCGAGATTACTGGATTCGTTTAGGATAACCGTGGATTGTTGACCCATTGTGGGCGAGTGTGGATTCAGATGTTTAGTGGGGTAGGCAGATCGTGTTGGAGGAGGCTCATAAGTCTTGATTCTTTATTCACCCGGGAGCCACCTAGATGTATTGAGATATGAGTTTGAGTTACCGGTGGCCGTGCATGAAGAAAGAGATCACTTGGTACGTTGAGAGGTGCTTGACCTGCAGGATGGTAAAGGTCGATCACCAGAGGCCGCATGATAAGATTTAACCTCTGGAGGTTCCCATGTGGAAATGGGAGCATATCTCACCTTGGAAGGGTGTGATCCGCTTCAGGAAGAGGGGAAAGTTGGGTCGCTGATATATCGATCCATTCCAGATTATTGCCAGGGTGGGCAAGGTTGCATACAGGTTGGACCTCCCTGAGGAGCTCAGTCAGATCCATAGCACTTTGCATGTATCGTAGCTGTGAAAGTACGTATTGGAAGAGGATACGGTTGTTTCATTGGATGACATTTGGGTGGACAAGCGCCCGAACTATGTTGAGAGGCCCATAACTATATTGCATAGAAAGGTGAAGGTCTTGAGGAACAAGGAAGTACCTTTGGTGAAAGTACAATGGCAGCATCGAAGGGGTTCCGAGTAGACCTTGGAGCCGAAGGCGGAGATACGGGAGCATTATCTAGATCTGTTTGTTGCAACAGACTTCGAGGACGAAGTCCAGGTCAAGTGGGGGAGAGTTGTAACATCCCAAGATTTGTAGGTATTTCCTAGTCCTCCCTTTTATTATTATTTTGTGATTTTTAGTCCTTGGGGATGGAAGGGTGTAGCCATGAGACGCCCTAATGGCTAATATTGTAATTTTGGATCCGGAGGAGTACGTTGAGTGTACATAAGGGTATGCTGAGCGTACTAGGTGCGCCATAGTACGCTGGGTGTACTCACGTCAAGTGAAAACCCTAATATTTAGGGTTTGGGTGGTATATAAGTATCCTTATAGCTCATTTATCCCAACACTTTCAGCCTCCATACTTTTGAGACGTTTTCCAAACCCTAGCCTTGTATGTGTGTGAGTTTGAGTGTGTCAGAGTTCTTTGGGTTGAGAAGAAAAAGAAGAGGAGACTCCTTGAAGAGCCTTGGTGTGGATTCAAGCTTTGGATATGTGATCTTTATCCCTTAGGGAAGCTCCAGAAGGTAAAAAGCCTCACCTTTACTTGTAGTTTCCCATAGATCTTGCATGGAAGTTTTATGAGTAAATGAGTCCCTTTTCTTGGTCTTGATGAGTTAAGCTACTCTAAGACCAAAGGATCGGTCCTTTCAGAAGATTTAGAGGGTTTTGGACCATAAAAATGCTATATTGTCCTATTTAGTGGTTTCATGCAAGCTATAAAGGCCTTAAATGGTTAAGACAAACAAGGGTTTTGAGTTTATGGACTTATAGGGCATGCATAACCATAAAGTTGGAAACTTTATGGTTTGCGACATCTTTTTAAGTATAGATCTAACTTTGGACGTCTGGACAAGGTGTATTAAGAACTTAATGAAGTTTTGCATGGCCATAGCGTACGTTGGGCGCACCAAGGCGTACGCCGGGCGTAGGTGGTCAGCGTCCCGTTTTTTGGTCAAGGCGTTAACGTCGAGCGTACAGCTGAGTACGGCCCGTGTACTCAGCTTGTTGGGCTTAACTATTTTGGGCTTCAGGAATAGGACCATCTGTTGGGCCTTGATGCTTGGGCCCTCCTGGATCATCGAGATAAGTGTAATTGTGGGCTAGTTAGTGGGCCGAATCTTTTGGTAAGGCCCAATAAGGGATTTGGGCCCAATTTGGAAATTGGGCATATTATGGGCCTTGTATATTGGGCTTTTGGATTAAGGAATTGGAGTTGGGCCTTGGCCCAACTTAAGGAAAGGATAGAATGGACTATTACCCTATGTTTGGACCCTTAGTCAAGATAGATATTCAAACTGTGGACTTAGTATTCGTTATTTTGGATAGATCGAGATATTCGGTGGGACAGCGGTCAGAGACTTTCAGTCGAGTCCAACACTACTTGTGACGTGAGTTTTACTCACTATACTCAAGGGTCGAAGGCACCAAGGCTGGCCCTTTGGATTGTATCATGCTTTATATCTGTTGTGATATGTTAGATTGGTATCTTGGTGTTGGATTAATGTCTAAGTCCATAACTATAATTGGTAAGACTTGATCCGACCCGACATGGTCCATTTGGGTTGCATGGCATCATGCATTTGGATATACTAAAATGAGAGAAATAACACTTAAGGTTTGTTAATATATTATAAGTTCTCATATATTAATAAGGTTATTTAATTAGTATTGATCAAGAATTAATTTGGAATTAATTAAGTGATCAAAAGAAGACTAATTAAATATATGGGTTGATTGTGTAAATCATTCATTCTTATATATGTGGGCTTGTGATCCAAGATTCCTTATGTTGGACTAAGTCCATGGGGTGACCCATGGATACTCCATGGAGGTTAAAATCCATGGAGCATAAGGAATGGGTAAAGTCACGAGTTACATGGTGTAACCCTAATAGCCACCATATAAAAGAATCCCATGGCTCAAGAAATCATGCACTATGTGTTAGTGTGAGGGCTAAACGATTTCAAGGAGTGTTCAAGTTTCTCTCAAGTTATTCCAAGTGTATTTGGTGTTGTGTGAACCATTTGAGGTGTCACACTTGGGGCACTAGGCACTCAAGCTTCATGAAGACTTTCTACATCAAAGAGGTATGTAATTCTAACTTGATATATTCATATGAATCATGTTATTATGCTAGTTAGGACGAATACCTTGGAAAGTTCATATTTGTATGTATAATAGAGAAAACATAGATCCAAGGTATTTAGGGTTGCATGTACACTTAGGAGTGTTAGAATGCACAAAACCCAACAGTGGTATCAGAGCCTGGTTGTTTTCTGTTATATTTATGCAAGTATTTTATTTTCAAAGTTGAAAAAAAAAGGAAAAAAAACATGAAGTTTGTCAAATTTTAAGATAATTTCTTGTTCTTGTGAAAAACTAATTATTTGTAAAATTTGAATAATTTGCTATATGAGTTGAATTAGGTCAAATTTAGTAAAAGATAAAATGATATGATTATTTTATTAGTTTTAAAAGTTTGATCTAAAGAGTTTTATTTTTTGAAACCTCCATAAGTAATGGATATGAAAAGGTTTTAACAAAAAAATTGATTCAAAGTTTTTATGGAGTTACAAAATTTGGTGTTAATGTTTTAAAGAGTTGCATAACTTAAGAATAAGTTATGGATCACCAAAATTTTTTTGTGTTACCTTGTTTTATGAGTGAATTTAGATTAATGAAAAAAAATTATGTGATAGTTGGTTTTAATCCAAATTAATCCAAAAGAAGTTCATAAAATGTGTTTATGTAACTTAAAAGTCACATTTATGAATCTTAAAACCCATAAAAGTTAACATAGGTTACAAAAATGAAGAGTCTTGTTTTCATTGAATGCTTTGATGACTCCATAACTTGTTCTCAAGTTATGGTGGTTCAAGAGTCACTTCATTAAATCATTAAAATGTGTAACCTTAATTAATTCCATATGTTACAAATAAAGAAAAAGTTACATTCTTTTATTAGTTTAAAGTCTTCCATAACTTGTACTCAAGTTATGGAACTTGAAGAGTTTTTGGATTAAAACTACTTTAAACACATAAGTTATGGAATTAATTAGTTTTGAATATTTTCAAAACATGGCCTCAAGTTTTGGAATTTGAAAAGTTTTCTCTTATGAATACTTTAATTCCAAGTCAGCCCTTTAGAAATTTAAAAGTTAAAATTCAACCCTTATACTTTACAATATTATAAGTTAATAATATATATATATATATATATATATATATATATATATATATATATATATATATATATATATATGTAGAAGAGTAAAGTCAGTCTTACCGTTAGTAGGCCTCATTCACGAAGCCGGTCTATAAGGGGGTATAAGGTTACTGCCTATAAAATGGCAGTTTAATGGGTGTCCACTCTCACCCACCGCTTCCTTGACTTGTGGAGGGTCGTTAGCCGAACGGGTAGGACAAGGACTATAATTCTCCCTTCATTAAAAGTATTAATGATAAATACTAAGTAACTAAACCTTTTATAAATACCTAATCTTAGTTACTTAGGAAAATATGAATAAGGTGCTAATCCATGAAATTACACTTTGCACTTTGTTTAAGTCGGTTAGTGGAACGTGTGTGGTTAACCGACACACTAACCTGGACTTAACAAGGTAGGCAAAGGGTAACTTAATATTTATCATAGTATCGGTGGAGCGTGTGTGGTTAACCGGCACATCGATTAAGGGGTAAATAATAAGGGTACCCAGTATATTTGCATGGTTACTTCACACCTTGTTTTGTGATCCTCGGCATCCCAGTCACAAAACCTAAAGGGCACACTCGAGATTGAATCATGCCATTGAAAAGTTCAATGAATCTCAAAGATCTAGGAGTTTCAAAACCAATTAAAACCTAATAATACATTTAGTTTATCTTGGTGGAAATTGGTTTATCGTCATTCACCTACCTTTAAATATTTTATAGCTTGGATTACGACATCCCTCTTCCAAGTTATAAAAGTATTGTGTTAGGTCCTAGCCTTAATATTTCATATTGGGTGTCATATTAAGGACTTTAAATCAACTATCTTGAATATCTCCCAAAAAGATGTCTGGTTTAGACATTTATGATCTTCCCAAATCTCTTGAAACAAGCTTTCCTAAATGAAGATGATGTCCCATGGAAATCATACTTCTTTCACCTCCTCCAATTATTCTCCCTAACCCACAAGTTCTTGAAAAATTTAAGGTCACTCAAGCCCTACTGGCAAGCAAAGGTCTATGTGTGATCACATCTTGGAGATGTAGTCACATATTGACAAGTCGGGAGAGTTAGGTGTCAAAGTCTTGTGAAAGTTGGTGGTTCAATCACTTTCAAAGTCACATAGTGAGTTCCTTTGGGACTCCTATGAAACAGACTATGAAACGACCCTTAATGATCTTATCTGTTTGCTAAGATCAACTTCCTAAAACTTGTGGACATTGAAAATAATGACATTGGATATCCAGTAAAGCTCTCTCTTCCCAATGGAAAGGGATCGGCCATAGTCAACTCGGTTGACCAAATGGTAAAGAGAGAGAGGCTAAGTCTGAGATAGTCCCATTATCAAGGGTCCATAGGTAACTATTGCCAAAGGAAGGGGCATTGGTTGCAAAGCTACCAAATTTACCTAAGGATGTTAAAGTCAATAAGTTTGGCTCTACTTCAAGTAAAGTCCATTGTCTAACTCTATTAAGTACATGCTCGCGAAGATGGATTTCAATCGCATGGTTCGGTGATCAGAATTTTGGGTTATTACTTAAGAGTTATGATATTTATATTGCTTAGGAATAGATAACAACAAGGTTTTCATATGGATTGTAAGGATAAGTTTTTCCGCAAAGTTTTAAAATAAAAGAAAAAGGTTTTGATTTTATTTATTTTAAGTATCCTTACAATGACATTTGTGAAAAGTTGTTGCTTATAAGATTCCACTGATAACAATATTGGAAAAATGGATTTGATTCTTTTGGTTGTGGTAATTTCTAATATTACCAAATAAGGAAATATTCTCATCACCCAAGTTTCAATTGGACCGGAACTTGGAATCATGCAAGTTGTATAGCATGATGAATGAGAACTTTCAAGTATTGGAAAATTAAGACTAATTACTTGTTCACATGGATGTGTGAGTCATGTAAAGGACTAAGGGATCGAGTACACATTCTTGTGCACTGGCTAAGTCCACCACAAAAGATAGATAAGACTACTCGTCATAATTTACAATAGCTCAGTAAATATGGTTATACTTACAAGCTTAAGTGTAATTCTGAGACATTGGAAAAGGGTTCCAATGTATGACAGAGCGAATAAGAAGAATCTACTTAGGCAGAAGGATAAAAGTTTCTCAAATCTGAAAAGATGGGAGAGTACTTTAGTATCAGTTGTTGTGATCATCTTAATGATTAAGAAACCATATCAAAATTAGTTCTCTAAGGAAATCTTAGTGCTTTCTGATGACTAAGAAGAGGAACTTGAATTGTTGAAATGGTTAAATCAAGAAGATGAGTCATACTTCGTTCCAATACAAGTCTTAGAGTTATACTCTAAAATTGTAACTTGAGTGACATGTCTTAAAGAAGGTTTAAAACACTTGTCAAATGTAAGAGTAAAAGGTTTCTACTCTTGTACATTTGAAATTGGTAAGTTGTGATGTTTTGGATAAAACAAGACCAACTAAGGCCAATTGTGTGAAGTGTTTGTCTTGATTAGAATCCACACTATCTCTTGAATATTTGACAAGAGAGTCGTATATGTCAAGAGGACAGTGGGAGTCTTAATGCTCTTGAAAGTTTCAAGACTTAATCAAGAATAAAACCTAAAGTCCTTCACTAGCACACGACTTGAGGTTTATAACCTATCATGTTGAAATTTTTGTGCCTATTCAAGTTGGCTTTGCATAGGAGTTCTGCGAGTTCTCAATTGGTTGCACAACAACTTGGAAGCAATGGTAGACCCTTGAGCTGCCAGATGGCAAGAATTTAAGATTACACAAGTTTAATCCATATGAGTTTGGATTTGTCACTAACCTTGTCTTGTGATTATGGCTTTGACAAATTTACATGGATAAGAACACATACACTATTAAATCTAAGTGTCATAAGGTTTCTCTCCGATTCATGAAAATGATGGTCAGGATAACACTTTCACTAAGTAGATTTTAGCTAGATAGCAATTGTGATATTTGCATTCTCAAAGTTGTTAGTGGAGCGTGTGTGGTTTACCGGCACACTAACATGGACTTGTGAGAAGTGGCAAAGGTCTAAACAATTGAGACTATGATTACGTCATCCCTTTTCATAGTTCTTAAAATTGTTTAGACACACTTGTGAGCTATCTAAGATAACGTGTATGATTTTGTTAAAGTTTTATCAAAACAATCTAGTATCAGAAATCTGAACTTTGGTAAGAAAGTCAATAAAGTATTGATTTCTAGAAGTCCAACTGATTTCTGAGTACATGTCAAAGCTAGTGGGAGCATAAGTGTTATGCTAATAATCATCATGTTAGTGGGAGCATGGTAATCATGATAAGTATCGCAAGTTAGCAATGTTAATTATAGAAAACAAAAAGTTACAATTGGGAAAGAGTTGTTTTACTATAATTAAGGGAGAGGAAATTATACTTCATCTCAAATCTATAAGCTTAGATCGTGAGTTTTTAATCATTTGGTCAAGGATATATATATATATATATATATATATATATATATATATATATATATATATATATATGAATTTCATGTTGGAATGGGTCAACATAAGGAAATTTTGTATATATGGGTCCATTATTTGCGTTCTAAAATTTGATTATGATTACGGCATCCCTTTTCATAATCTGAATTATGAGAACTTGGCAAATAGAAATGGAAATGTTATAGCAAAAGACTGGTTTATCCTTATGTGAGACATCATGAATCGTGTCCCATATGCTTCGGATATAGGATCGATTACATGTGCTATATTCATCCTTTCTAAAATTTTCCAAATGCCTGGGGCATTATGAAGGGAAAATGACTAGAATTGGATAGGACTAAAAGGATTAAACAAGTGTCGAGGACAATCTAAGGTTTACCAAAGATTGGTTGCTCAAGGACAGTTGGAAGTATAGTGATAATTCTGGAAGGACCATAGTGACATAATCTGTAAGGAGGCAACTCTTGTTCAGAAGTGATAATCAAAATGGAATCTGGAAATGTTTCAAAGTTAGAAATTATTCAATCTGTGTAAGATTAGGAAACTTAATGCAAGAAGGATGTTTCCAAGGAGCTGATCTACTTTGGAATGCTCTGTAATGGTTGTTGTCAAGTCTTTCTGACTTTGTGCATAATCATTACAAGAGGATCAGTGCATATAAGTTTAGAATCTAACAAATTTCAGTAAATGACATGAATTTGGAATTCTTGCATTTTCAGTAAGGATTTGGGACTGTGAATGAGAATCATTGGAGTTATGTTCAATTGATCTATTTCACAAAGTAAAGATCATAGACAAACATAGTATGCATACTTGGTGTGTGGCATGACTAGTGTTTAGAAAAACATAGTGTACATGCTTGGAGCATGGGAAAAATATTGTTTTAATTCAAGAATAAAGTTGATAGCTGAAACAGTATACAATGAATAATGTGTAATCATATGGTGATAAATAAAAGGTGTTTTATTTATGTTCATAGGTTTTGATACCATATTGGATTCAATTATTATTGTGTTTCATTTTTGCATGTTTTAACTTCCAGAATAACTACGTCATTGTTCTGGATGACTAAGTTATTCAAACCATCAACATTCGGTCATATGTTGGTAGTAGATATGAATTAAGACTGTCATGGGTTGGCTTGTAGAGGTCTAAGATGTTGGACAAAGGGCTACAACACTCATGAGTGCTCATAAGTTCTGAGTAGTGGATTTCGTGAGACAATAATATCTTATATTCTTCAAACCTAGAGATATGAGTTGTTACTATGAGTTGGTTGTACATTGATTGCACGAAAACGCATTCGGTAACTCGGTGTTATAAAACGTGCCTTTGTGTATGATTCAACAAGTAGTTGAACAATCCATATGAGTCGAAGTTTACCCATTCCTTTTACCTTCGGGATAAAATCGATATCTGTGGGCCCCTCG
This sequence comes from Lactuca sativa, assembly GCF_002870075.4. Taxonomy (NCBI): domain Eukaryota; kingdom Viridiplantae; phylum Streptophyta; class Magnoliopsida; order Asterales; family Asteraceae; genus Lactuca; species Lactuca sativa. Next base: position 35,830,113 of record NC_056628.2, read on the forward strand.
ATGATTTGATGATGACAAACGGAAGTGCTCGGCCGGGCTAGGACTGATTTGATTTGTTCAATTAGTCAGTCGTCATAAATCGGAAATCGGGAAACAACAAATGGACAGAGAGAATGATTATAATCCATGTCTCAGTCCATATGATATCTAGAATGGAGGAATATATGATCCCTTATCTAATGGACAAGTCATTGACAAGGTCAGAGTTCATCTACAAGGTTAGAGTTCGACGGAAGCTTTTGAGAGCTACGATTGCCAGTCGGTTCTTGAACTCATACACAATAATAGTTTTAGACTTATCCAAGTGGGAGACTGTTGGATTAATGTCTAAGTCCATAACTATAATTGGTAAGACTTGACCCGACCCGACATGGTCCATTTGGGTTGCATGGCATCATGCATTTGGATAGACTAAAATGAGAGAAATAACACTTAAGGTTTGTTAATATATTATAAGTTCTAATATATTAATAAGGTTATTTAATTAGTATTGATCAAGAATTAATTTGGAATTAATTAAGTGATCAAAAAAAGACTAATTAAATATATGGGTTGATTGTGTAAATCATTCATTCTTATATATGTAGGCTTGTGATCCAAGATTCCTTATGTTGGACTAAGTCCATGGGGTGACCCATGGATACTCCATGGAGGTTAAAATCCATGGAGCATAAGGAATGGGTAAAGTCATGAGTTACATGGTGTAACCCTAATAGCCACCATATAAAAGAATCCCATGGCTCAAGAAATCATGCACTATGTATGAGTGTGAGGGCTAAACGATTTCAAGGAGTGTTCAAGTTTCTCTCAAGTTATTCCAAGTGTATTTGGTGTTGTGTGAACCATTTGAGGTGTCACACTTAGGGCACTAGGCACTCAAGCTTCATGAAGACTTTCTACATCAAAGAGGTATGTAATTCTAACTTGATATATTCATATGAATCATGTTATTATACTAGTTAGGATGAATACCTTGGAAAGTTCATATTTGTATGTATAATAGAGAAAACATAGATCCAAGGTATTTAGGGTTGCATGTACACTTAGGAGTGTTAGAATGCACAAAACCCAACACTTGGTAGATAGGATGTTTCTATGTGGTTATGATCCGTTAGATCGGTATCCTGGTAGATAGAATGTTGCCATGCTTAGTGATTTTTAGATCGGTTTGACTGTCAGTAGACTGTTATGTGATTATCTGATATATGTGCATATGTTTGATTGGTGGTTGAGGCTTTTCTGCTTTGTGCGTGAGCCAACAGACCTGGGCATTCCAACCCAATGGTTGTGGGCCGAGAGTATTCCATCTCGAGGATGATTGGACTCATATTACGAGGGCATTCCAACCTACTGGTTGTGGGCCGAGGGTATACCATCCCGAGGATGATTGGACCCATAGTATGTTGGCATTCCAACCCGATGGTTGAGAGTCTGGGGCATTCCAACCCGATGGTTGATTGGGCCCATAATATGCTGTTATTATATGTGTGTTATTGTTATGCGGGTATTTTGGGGGAAACTCACTAAGCTTCATGCTTACAGTTGTGGATTTTGTTTCAGGTACTTCGGATGATCGCGGAAAGGCGAAGGCTTCATCATGTACCTCCTCATTTTTCATGTTGTGATTTCTAGGAAAACTCTGATATTGGATTATTTTGAAAACAATTTGTAAATAATGGATGGTTTTGAAATGTTAGAAAAGTTTAAATTGTACATGAATTTTATGGATGTTACAACCTGATAGATCTTGATGTGGAAATTGGGATTGTTAAGGAATCTAGACTATTATTAGTTATAAGAAATAATAAACTAATACTTAGTGATAATTGAACCTAGGTCACATCAAAAGAAAGGCTAAGTGATGAAGTGAAGCGTTGTCCAACTTTCCAGTCATCCACTTTAACAAGTGAGTGTATAGTTACTTTCAACTTATACATAGATGTAAAATATCTAGATGAGTTAAATGGTATGTGTTCCTACTATTTATATTAATTGATAGTTGTGTTAACTGAATTATATGATTTTTACTTGATTTTAATCGTATTTTCATATATTTATATAAAACATATTGGGTAGTGATGGGTTATGAAAATGATGAGAAGATGATAAGATGAGTTGACTTTTGATGAACCATTTATCTAGAAGAGTATAAATGACGACCACAGACTATTCTAGATAGTCCAGTAGAACGCTGGTAGGCTTGCAACTTGTAGGTGTTAATTAACTATATGTTCATTTAGTGTAGTCTATCCCCCATGGTTTCATTATTGACATTTATTGCTAAGGGAATCCACCAAGAAACATTGTCTACCTGTTGATGATGATGATCCCTAGGATAGGTCCCATGCGATCAATATTTTAGGATCAACATGTGAGAATAACATGAATGGGTAATCGGGTAAACGATTTGATGTGAAATATATAATTAAAAAAACTTAATTATTGTGGGTTGAAAACCCTATGTGCTCACTAGGATCTCAAGCCTGACCCGCTCAGTTTTTTTTTGTATCACAAGTAGCGGTACGAAGGCACTTAGATGATGAGTGATTTGAGGAGTTGTAGGCTATTAGTAAAATAAAACGTTCTAAGGAATATTAAAACTAGTTTATGCTTATGTATCTGTATTGATGATGACATTCCATGGTTTTTAATATAAATTAAATACATTTCTTTGGAAATGCTTTGATAATGATATCATCATGTTTTGGGAAAAAAAATTCCACAATAAGTTTTATACTCTAAAATAAATAAAGCATATACAAAAATTTTTAAATTGACTGTGAAAATTAGGATGTCATAGCGTTATACTACGAGATGTATCACAGAGGTTGAACGGAAGACAGAAATCTTGCTACTATTGAATAGTTGGGTCACTCGTGTTCTGCTTATTAGTTAATGATGCAAAATGACAAATGAAATAGTCTGACGGGTCCCAAATGTTTTGTTTTCACAAATCGCTTCTTGCATACAAGAGATTTAATCAATAATTTTAGTAATTTTGTCTGAAGAGTACAATAGCATGATTGATCCTGTTACCCTTTTTAGTTATTTTGGTTTGCTAATTTAATATCTTAGTTATTTTAGTGTGTTTTTATTTTTATATTTTATTTGTACTTTGTTTAATTTTGTTTTCCTTGTTGATATTCTTTGATGTTTTAGCTCTTTATAGAATTACATTGTCCTTAGGATTGAGTGCGAATTCATAATTAGATATATTTCAGGAGAGGAATTGCATTATATAAGTGTGTGGTCACTTACCCATACATGAAAGGGGCCGAAGCTTTATAAAAATTCGTTACCGATGCGAGAGGGAAAAACATATACAATAGGCAAGACAAGTGTTTCTCCAACACAACTCGAGTTGATTTTTATTTGCAAGGAAAATATATTGTTAAGTTTTCATGAAGCGGGCCATGTTTATGCGCGTCACAATTATATATATTCCCGATTTGATTCCTAAAGTTCTAAAAAGCATGCAACAACCCACCATAAAACACGTTGCGCCTTCGTTGTTCCTAAAATTTTTCGTTTGATATGTGGTACGCTTTTTTCACCAATTGTTTTCATGTACCGAGTCCTGACATGGGCGAAAACGTCACAACAGATTCAATTTTCAAGTTTAAGGCAAAATCAGAAGCAACATTTTTTCATTTAGAATATTGAAGAAACCCACCAACAATTTATTTGATTTTGCCGCTTCTATCCCAATGGAGTTTGCCCATTTTTCCCTCTTTTTATTTTTATGTGCTTCATTTCTTTTATGTATACAAAGAGGGAATTGTAGGAAATAAGTGTGGGGTAGGAGATCGAATTAGTAAAAATATATGCCAGATGAAAATTTGGGTCTAAATTCAGAAAATCCAATATTTTTCTTTGAAAACGAGTTGTAAGTCTTAAACCTAAGACTAAAAAAATGTAAGTAATGTTGTATTGGAAAATAGTGTTATGAAATTTTATCTTTATATAGAACTACTTGAATTTATCTTAACCCCGTAAACCAAATGTTTTGTTAATACCCCATGTGAGTTATCATAACCATGCTAGCGACTAGTGGCCTACTATGACGTTCTTCAGGTGTCGGAACTGTTAGACATTTGTCACTCCAGAACTGCCGGTATAACTGTAGCTAATAGTTTAGGTGCGAGGTTGTCAATCTCGTATAGATCTATACACAAGTGTCACGCTCTCCCTACAAGAGACTCTGGTTATAATGCAGAACTTAGTGTGTACTCTTGTAGGTATGGTGAAGCCAAATGTCTCACAAAATTGTATCAACCTGTTTATGTGAACTGAAAACCCCTTTTTCTTGTAAATGAAATAATTATTACCTTTAAATAGTTATTTGTTTCTTCCATAATAATAGTGTAGTGTTTGTGACTCCCAAACTATACCAATTATAGTTTATCAAGACTATTTATATAATCATTTATATAAATACATAGTAGTGATCTTTTCTAGTTTCAAAATGCATGGTCAAAACATCATATTTTTGCGTTGTAACCCACAAAATGGTGAAATAACTAGAATGTACCCATTTTTGTTAGACAAACTATATTTTGGGTAAAAAGCTTCAAAAACCATGTAGTTTTGCAACCATAATTTTTTTTATGATTTTATAACATATGTTATGTTTTGTTTTTGTTAGTTTTGCATTTCAAAAATAATATATCACAAATATTTGTATAAAAGCTAGTGATAACCATATCTCATGCAAATAATGTCTTATATTTAACATAAAGATAAAATGTGGAAGCATTTGTGTGATAAACCAAATTTTACTTGTATCCCCCTCCCCCCTAAAACATGAAAAACTCAAAAATGTGGGGGTATGAACTCACCTTGAGTGTGGTTGTGGGTTTTTTGAAGAGATGATGTGAAGATCTCCAAGCCTAAAAAACTTGAAAGTGGTTGATGAACTCCTTGGAAATGATATTATTCTAAGAGTTTGAACACATAATAATGTGTGTAAATAAGATGAAGCTAGTGTAAAAGTGTGTAAAAACACTAGATAATCAAGAACTACTTAATTATAGGAATAAACTTGAAGAATCAACCCTTGGAAGTTTGAACTTGATCCATGAGAGAATTTGGAGTTAACAGTAAGGAGAAGTGGAAATGGTGGGGAGTTTGGGGATGATCTCGGCCAAGATAAGGGGGAAAAGTGATGGGATATTTGCTTTGTTATCTGTTGGGTAAATGCTTGGATACATGCTGGGTAAACTTGGTGTTGGAAAGGATGAAACATCAAGTCACAAACTCAACCCTTCCTTATCTTCTTTCCCACCGAAATCCCTCCTAAAACCCACCGAAATCACATGTGATTTCGGCCTAGGTGTGAATTTGGCCTAGTGAGGATTTTGGTTTAGCATGATTTCGGTTTGGAACTACCCACTAAAGGGTGATTTTGGTTTGGTACCACCCACTAAAGGGTGATTTCGGTTTTGGCATGGGATTTCGGTCATTAGCTTGTGATTTCGGTTCTTCACAACCGAAATCTCATTGTTTTTGGGTCCCAAAACCGAAAACTCTAAAGCAAGGTATAAGTTCATGCTTTATGTCATAACTATTTGACTTGCTTGACTTTTGTTGATCCGAAATAGCCAGTTGTCACACTCCAGGTCAAGGTGACCTTGGAGTGGGTTACATCTGGTCCTTTTCCAAGTTTTGATGTCATGCATGGAGTTTAGGTCATATTTCCTCTTTTTGGCTCATTTTTGGTTCAATACATGCCTTGGACATTCATGTCTATAAAGCAACCACCTTTGGGATGTTTTGGGGGATAAAATCTCTCCTGGATTAAGTTGGGTTCTAGATCTCAAGGATTTTGTGCTAAATGGTTAAGCATTTGAGTTTTCAAGCCTTATGGAATGGTTTTTGAGCATTTGGAGGAGTCCCAACAGATAAAGTTGGAAAAATTTATCCTTTTAGACACATTTGGAGTTTAGATATGAGCCTTAAAGTCTCTGAAATCGAGAAATCAGTTGTATGTGTTAAGTTGGGGAAAGCTCGGCGAGTTGTCTAGACAACTTAGCGAGTTGGCTGGGGGTTTTCTGACTTTCTGAGTTTTGTATAACTCGAAGAGTCCAAGAGGTGCAGTCGACGAGTTCGGTCAACATGGACTGTTGACTTTGACTTTGACCGTTGTTGACCAAATTGGACTTTTGAGGGAATTTTGAGATTTTGATGGAATTGGTCACATGATGGTTGTAGGCAGTTGAGTCGGGAGCTGAGATTCGGAGTTAGATTTTATCAGTTCAGCTACTTGTGAGGTGAGTTTTCTTATTATACTTTCGGGTCGAAGACACCAAGGCCGACCCATTGGTTTGATAACCCGATATTGTTGATATGCTGAGTATGATATAATATGCATGTGAGTCTTGATATTCTAGTCTGGTAGATCTGTAGGACTGCCTGCGATACTGTCTGCTTTAGTGTTGTTTGACTCAGGAGCCAGTCGGTCCTTTGTTTCTCGATCTTTCAGTAAGGAGTTTGGTTTACCCATAGGGGAGTTGGAGTGTCCATTGCGAGTTTCTATCGCCATGGAACACGAGGTTTCTGCTTTGTCTGTTTATTAGCTTTGCATTCTGGAGATCTTTGGGGCATCCTGTTCGATTGATTTGATTCAGATTCCCATGGGGGATGTCTGCGTGATTGTCGGTATGGATTGGCTGAGCCGTTTCGGTGCCATGATTGACTGCGAGGGTCAATACGTGGTAGTTCGAACGCCAAGTGGGGGAGAACTGGTTATTTATGGAGAGGGAACCAGGTTGGTTTCAGGGTTTGTTCGGCAGCCAGGGCTCGACAGTATATTCAACACGAGTGTGCAAGTTACTTGGCTTATGTGATGGATACGTGGGTTGGGGATCAGGTGTTAGTTGGTGATGTTCCAGTTGTCAGGTAGTTCGTTGATGTATTCCTGGAGGAGTTACTCGATGTGCCTCCTGAGAGGCAGGTCGAGTTCATGATCGACCTTGTGCCAGATGTGACCCCTATTGCCAAGGCGCCGTACCCGTGGGCACCGCTGTAGATGCAGGAGTTGTCATCTCAGCTGCAGGAGCTACTAGGAAAGTAGTTCATCCGTCTGATCAGTTCTCCGTGGGGAGTTTCGATTCTATTTTTTTAGGAAGAATGATGGTTCGTACCGGCTATGCATCGATTATGGGGAATTAAACAAGTTGACGGTGAAGAACCGTTATCCCCTTCCATAGATTGATGATCTCTTTGATCAGTTGTAGGGAGTATCTTGGTTCTCCAAGATTGATCTGAGGTCTTGGTACCATCAGGTCAGGGTGAGGGAAGAGGACGTGGAGAAGACCGCGTTTAGACTCGTTATGGGCATTACGAGTTCGTGGTGATGCTATTCAGGCTCACCAATGCGCCTGCGATATTTATGGATTTGATGAATCGGGTATGCAGGTCGATGCTCGATCGCTCAGTTATTGTGTTCATTAATGATATGTTGGTGTATTCCACGACCAAAGAGCAGCATGTTGAGCATCTTCGCAAGCTTCTGGGGGTTTTGAAGCGAGAACGCCTTTATGCTAAGTTCTCAAAGTGTGAGTTTTGGTTGCGAGAGGTTTAGTTCCTTTAACACCTTGTTAAACAAGATGATATTTTGGTCAATCCGGCCAAAATCAAGGTGGTGATGCTGTGGGAGGTTCTGAAATCTCCCTCGGATATCAGGAGTTTTCTGGGTTTGGTAGGGTACTACCAGAGTTTTATTCAGGAATTCTGCTAGATTGAAGTACCCCTCACTTGTCTGACGAGCAAAGGGGTTGATTTCCGGTGGGCCCTAAGCAGCAGTCCGTATTTGATACCCTTCAGCAAAGACTTTGCAAGGCCCCAGTTTTGACCCTCCTGGAGGAAGTTGAGGATTTTGTGGTTTTCTGTGATGCATCCATCACCGGCTTGGGAGCAGTCCTCGTATAGAGAGGACGGGTGATAGCTTATGCTTCACGGAAGTTGAAGCTGCATGAGACGAGATATCCCACACATGATCTTGAGTTGGGGGCGGTGGTTTTTGCCCTCAAGATTTGGAGACATTACCTTTATGGAGTTCGTTGTACTATCTACAGGAACCACAAGTGTCTATGGCATATTACGGATCAGCCTAACCTGAACATGAGGCAGCGTAGGTGTCTGGACGTAGTCAAGGATTATGACAGCGAGATCCTTTACCATCCAAGTAAAGCGAATATGTTAGTGGATGCCCTGAGCTGCAAGTCGGCTGGATCTTCTGTTCTGGTGACATGTGTGAGGATATATATGGGTTCTCCACTTGTGGGTTTGATTAGGGAGGCTCAGACTGAGGGTGTTCGAGAAGAGAATTGGAAGATTGAGAGGATCAGGGGTGATATTACCAAATTTGTAGTCGGGTATGGTTTCCTGTGTTTGGTGGGGTCAAGCAGATTGTGTTGGAGGAGGCTCTTACGTCTTTCTTATGTATTCACCTAGGGCCACCAAGATGTATTGGGATATGAGATTGAGTTATTGATGGCCGTTCGAGAAGAGAGATAGCTTGGTACATCGAGAGATGCTTGACCTGCAGGATGGTCAAGGCCGAGCATCAAAGGTCGTATGGCAATCTACAGCCTCTGGAGGTTCCCATGTGGAAATGGGAGAAGATGTCGATGGATTTTATCACCAATTTGCCGAAGACGGCAAAGGGTTTTGATGTTATTTGGGTCATTGTGGACCGATTGACCAAGAGTGCTCACTTCCTGGCAATTCAGGAGAGCTCATCGGTCGAGAAGTTGGCCGATGTGTATATTCGCAAGATCATTGCTCGCCATAGGGTTATGGTCTGTAGTGTTTCAAACCATGATGTTCGGTTCACCTCCCGATTCTGGCAGAAGTTTCATGAGGATCTAGGCATGAGGCTGAATTTTATCATAACTTACCATCCGCAGACCGACGACCAGAGTGAACAGACCATTCAGACCCTCGAGGATATGTTTTGAGCTTGCATTATTGATTTTGGTGGGAGCTGGGACTCCTACCTACCTCTTGCCGAGTTCTCCTACGACAACAGTTTTCACTCCAGCATCGGTGCTCCGCGTTTCGAGCTTTTATATGGGCGGAGATGTCGCACCCAGTCTGTTGGAGCGAGGTTGGCCACATGGTCATGGTTCAGACCGAAGTGGTTCTACAGACTACCGAGATGATCCAACAAATCAGACAGAGATTGCAGACCGCATAGAGTCGGCAGAAGAGCTATGCCAACCAACGCCGATCTGAGTTGGAATTTCAGGTCGGTGACATGGTGTTGCTGAAGGTCTCACCTTTGAAAGGTGTGAATCACTTCAGGAAGAGGGAGAAGTTGGGTCCTCGATTTATTGGACCATTCGAGTTTATTCCGAGGGTTGGCAAGGTTGCTTATAGTCTAGGTATTCCGGAGGAGCTCAATTAGATTCATAGTACTTTCCACGTTTCGTAGTTGTGGAAGTGCGTTTTGGACGAGGATGCAGTGGTATCATTGGATGATATTAAGGTTGATGAGCACCTGAGTTATGTCGAGAGACCGATAGCTATTCTAGAAAGGAAAGTAAAGGTTCTGCATAGCGAGGAGGTACCTTTGGTAAAGGTATAGTGGCAACATCGGAGGGGATCCGAGTGGACCTGGGATCCGGAGGCTGAGATGCGGGAGCATTATCTGGATATGTTCATCGCATCAGGCTTCGAGGACGAAGCCTAGTCCAAGTGGGGGAGAGTTGTAACATCCCGATTCCCACGTATGAGATTTAGTATTTAAAACCCAAGTTTCCCTTGGAACTCTTCGAGTTGAGGCTGATCTTTTATCAGCCTATATAATCTCCTTAAGTCCTTGAGGCTGATCTTTTATCAGCCTCCAAACCCTAATATCGGCCTTGTAACCCTAATCTTCATTTCCACCTCATTGTGTGAGTTAATAAGTGGCTTTTAGAGTAAAGAGGGAGAAGATTGAAGGAAGGAGGCAAGGATCTAGCAAGCTAAACTCACATATGAAGTCTAACACTCTTTGGACCATTTTAAGTATTCAAGATATGAATTTTTATCTATTTATGTAGCTAGATCTTGAGTTTGGTCCTTTTTCCTCCTTATTCTTGGGTTTTGCAATGGATGGGCTTCATAAAGTTTTCAACTTTATGAATCTCCAGGTTAAGGTGACCTTGGAGTGGGTTAGATCTGGTCCTTTGCCAAGTTTTGATGCCATGCATGCAGTTTAGGTCATATTTCCCCTTTTTGGCATTTTTGGTTCAAGACATGCATGTCTATAAAGCAACTACATTTGTGACATTTTTGGGGCTAGAATCTCTCCTGGATTATGTTAGGTTCTAGATCTCAAGGATTTTATGCTTAATGGTTAAGCCTTTGAGGTTTGAAAGCCTTATGGAAGGGTTTTTGTGCATTTGGAGTAGTCCCAAAAGATAAAGTTGGAAACTTTATCCTTTTAGACACATTTGGAGTTTAGATGTGAGCCTTAAAGTCCACGATATCGAGGAATGAGCTGTATGTGTTAAGTTGGGGAAAACTCGATGAATTGTCCAGTCAACTCGGCGAGTTGGCTGGGGTTTTCCCCGACTTTATGAGTTTTGTATAACTCGACGATTCCAAGAGGTGTACTCGACGAATTGGGTCAACCTGGACTGTTGACCTTGACCGTTGACTTTGACTTTGACCGTTTTTACTAAGTTAGACTTTTGAGGGCATTTAGGGTATTTTGAGATTTTGATGGAATTGGTCACATGATGGTTGTAGACATTTGAGTCGGGATATGAGACTCAGAGTTAGATTTTATCAGTTCAGCTACTTGTTATGTGAGTTTTCCTCACTATACTTTCGGGTCGAAGACACCAAGGCTGGCCCATTGGTTTGATAACCTGATATTTTTGATATGTTGAGTATGATATAATATGCATGTTATTCTTGATATTCTAGTCTGGTATATCTGTAGGACTACCTGCGATACTGTCTGTTTATCTATTTATGATATTATTTGTTATATGTCGACATATTGTGTGGGTTGGGTTGAGGCTGTACTTCTTCGTACTATAGCCAACAAACCATGGACTATGCTAGATATGAGCTGAGGGCCAGGGAGGGCATGCCAGACTCATATTGAAGACTAATGAGCATTCCGGATACGAGCTGAGGGACAGGAAGGGCATGCCAAACTCATACTGAGGGCTTAGCGGTATCCAGTCCAAGTACTGATCAGGCCGGGGAGCAAGCCCGACATAAGCTGTGGCCTGAGGGAAAGCCCGACTTATGATGTGGTCTTAGGGGTAATCCAGTCTACTAAGTTGTGGACCCAGTGCATGTTGTTATTATATTGTGTGCTATTTGTTATGTATTGGTATTTTGGGGGAACTCACTAAGCTTTGGGTTTAAAGTTTTGGATTATGTTTCAGGTACCTCAAAGGATCGCGGGAAGGCAAAGGCGTGATCGTGAACCTTCTCATATTTTGGTTTTACGATTTTGGGATTTCTCTGGTGTGAAACTTATTTTGAAAACAATAATGGTTTGTGGTTTATTTTAAATGTTTAAATTTTCAAGAATTTTTTGAATGTTACACTAGTATCTGATCTGATTTGCTTCCATTTTAATTAGAGGGGCCACAAGAAGGACCATTGTCCGAGTTTAGAAGTAGTGGGACCAGTGGTAACACCCGTTCAAGCGACGCTGAGGATCACCGATGGCCACCAGGGCAAGGCTGATGCGCCTGTGGTGAAGAGCAAGGCTTTTGAGCTGATGGTCGAGGAGGCTCGCGCAACACCTGATGTGGTGACTGGTATGTATCTTCTCCTTATCTCTTTATTTATAGTGAATTGCTTGCTTATATTTATGTGTTTTATTTTAGGACCGTTCCTCGTGAATAATATTTCTGCCCTGGTATTTTTTGATTCCGGGGCTACCTGATCTTTTGTATCGCTTGCGCTTAGCAAGAGGTTTGTTGGAGCTTCGGGGGAGCTAGATTGACCTTTATACGTCAAGATTGTAGATGATCGATATGTCCGGGTATCGAGGTTTCATCAGGGTTGTGTTATTCAGATGTTCAGCGAGCAGTATTCGAATGATTTGGTTCATATTCCTTTGCCCAGGAACAAGGTTATATAGTAGGGATGAACTGGTTGAGCCCTAATGGGGCGGTGATCGATTGTGAGCATCATTTCGTGCGTATTCGGACCCCAAATATGGGATAGGTTGTGGTTCAGGGAGAGTGAGCTCAGCGTGGGCCGATTTTAAGTTTAATGGCTAGGGTCAGACGTTATCTTGATCAAGGTTGTTCTGGATTTGTCGCCAATGTTTTGGATAACCGAGATATGGGTAAGGAGACCGTGGATGATTTTTCGATTGTTCGGGAGTACCTGAATGTGTTTTTGGAGGATTTTCCTGGGGTACCTGCGGAGAGCCAGGTGGAGTTTAGGATTGACCTGGTTCCTGGTGTGGCTCCGATAACCAAGGCACCATATCGGTTAGATCTTCCAGAGATATAAGAGTTTTCTACACACCTGCATGAGTTGTTAGACAAGGGGTTCATTCAACTCTGCAGTTCTCCAGGGGGAGCATCAATTTTCTTTGTGAAGAAGAAGAAGAAGGATGGGTCTCATTGGATGTGTACTGATTACTGGGAGCTGAATAAGCTAACGGTGAAGAATCTTTATCCACTTCTGAGGATTGATGATTTGTTTGACCAGCTTTAGCGTGCGTCTTGGTTTTTCCAGGATTGATTTGTGTTCGAGACATCATCAAATGAGGGTCAAAGAGGAGGATGTGCATAAGACATCCTTCCAGACTCTTTATGGTCATTACGAGTTCATGGTGATACCCTTCGAGCTCACCAATGCTCGATCTGTGTTCATGGACCTCATGAACTTATTGGTTTTGAGCATAACAAACAATCCTATGTATGCATACAACCTTAAATTTGATCTACATTTTCTCTAATTGAACATACAATATGAACAAGATTGTAGAAACCCTAGAACACTATTATATAATAAAAAAAATACACAATTAGTGTTATAAAACATACCTTTGATTGTTATGTAGGAATAACAATCCAAATCGTTAGTGTTGTTTACACTTTGAGAACAAACGTCATAATTGTCGCGCATTTAATGGCTCACACCCAACACTAGCAATATAAGAATGATTGAGAAGGAGGATAGAGGTTTTAAATTTTAGTTATATCTCTCTTGGAACCAGTAGCCGAAATCCATAGGGTACAACCCTATTTATAGTGCATTCAGGAAACCCTAGATAAACCTAAATCCAAGATTATCTTAAACCGAGTAATTATCCACTTTCCTGATTATCCATTAGAGACTATTCTAGAAACACGAAGGCACTAGAAAAACTATCCATAGCATATGGAGGGTTCTAGATTGCCTCACGCTCAAGTATTGAACAATTACAATTCAGTCCCTGCACTTTTAATTAATTCGTTTAATCCCAAAATTAATTCTATGTAATTTCTAATTAAATATTACTATCTCTAACTAATATATTATTCTCATAATATATTAACGAATTATGTATTGCAATTTATTAATCAAATAATAAATCAACCTCTTTCTCCAGAATCATCCTGTTTAGTTGCTTGTCTTGAGGCCAACCCAAAAGGATTGTGCTACTATCAATTTAAGTATATAACAATTATAGTTATGGGCTTAGACACCTAATCCAAAAGTCTTCCACTTGCATAAGTCTAATAACTATAGTTGCCAGTATATGCTTCTAAATTGATCAACAAATTTTAGCTCTCAAAGCCGTTGTCGAACTCTGACCTAGTCAGTTATGTGTCCTAAGATAAGTGATCATGTAATCCTCTGTTCTGGAAGATATTATGTGGACAAACGACATGGAACATAATCGATCTCATTGTCCAATACATTGGTTTCCTGATTTCTAATTTTTAATGACAAAGAACTACTAATCGAACACATCAGTTTAGTCCTGACCGGGCCCAACACTATAAGTCAACACCAAATCACCGAGGGGCCCAAGATATCTCTTTTCCCGTTAGGGCAAAAGGAACATATAAACTTTGACTTATATGCTTGCACTATTTACTCATCAAATCATGCACAATAATACATTTTATAACATCAAGCTACTGATGCGTTTACATATTATCAATGCACAACCAATTCGTAAACAACAACTCATATATCTCTGTTTAAAGATTATAAGATATCATCGCCTCATAATTACTCGTGATAAATTCCATGAAGTAATTCTCTAAGCATGGGTTAATTCAATACTTAAATCTCTATTTCAAAGTACTTGTGAATGTTGCATCAAACCATTTCTATGTCTAAACCCTTTAGACAATCTACAATTCAATTCATGACAGTCTTGATTCACTACTTACTTCCAAAAGTATGATCAACTGTGGATGTTTGTACAATTCAATTATTCTAGAAGTAAAAATTCAAAATCGAAATACAATAATAAAAATTGACAAAAGATAGTAAACAATACTCATAAATAATTGTCCCTTTGCTACCAGTCAAGCTTTGAAATTGTGTACCTTTCCATCCATGTTTGTCTTCTTCTTGAAGATCCATTTGCACCCAACTGTCTTACGACCTGGTACATTGTTAACCAAATTCCAAACTTGGTTGTCATACATGGATTTGATCTCGTTGTCGATTACCTCTTTCCACTTGGCAGCCTTAGGGCCTACCGGCCCACCATTGCTTCCTTGTCGTTAGCGGCTTCGTCCAAATCTACCAGTGTACTAACATTAATAAATGCATCGCCATCTATCGTTACATGGAAACCATAAAACACATGTGAAACACTAACTCTACTAGAATGCCTAAGACATAACGAATCATCAATTGGTTAACCTGGAATTTCTTCCTCAGGTTGAGCGCTAGTATTTTCAGAAGTTGAGTCTTGAATTTATTCAAGATCAATGGTACTCCCACTGTCCTCTTTGCATATGAGCTCTCTCTCGTGAAAGATCAGTGGTGCTCCTACTATCCTATTTGCATATGTGCTCTCTCTCGTGAAAAACTCCCCTTCGTGCTACGAAGATCATGTTCTCACTAGGTCTGTAGAACAAATATCTAAAGGACTTCTGTGGGTAGATGATGAAAATACATCTCTCAACTTTGAGATTCAAGCTTGTCGTGAATCTCTCGTCTAACGAAATCTTCACAACCCCAAACCTTGATATGTGCTAATGAGGTAACTCTCTATGTCCACATCTCGTAAGGTATTTTGGCAACCTACTTTGTTGGGACAAGATTAAGAATATGAGCGGCAGTTCCTAAGGCATACCCCCAGAAAGAGATTGGAAGTGAAGCTCAAGTCATCATGGAATGAACCATATCCAAAAAGGTTCGATTACGCCTCTCAGCCACTCCATTAAGTTGTGGTGTTCTAGGAGGAGTCAATTGTGAAACTGTTCCACATTCCTTGAGGTGGTCTTGGAACTCGATACTAAGATACTCACCGCCTCTATCGATCTAAGCATCTTTATCTTCCTGACCAATTGATTCTCAACTTCTTGTTTAAACTCTTTCAACTTTTCAAAGGTTTCTGACTTATGCTTGATTAAGTAGATATAGTCATATCTGCTATAATCGTCAGTAAAAGTCACATAGTATCGATTTGCATCCCTTGTGGTGGATCTGAAGGGCCCACACACATCTGTGTGTATAAGATCCAACAATCCTTCACCTATTTCACAAGAACTAATGAAAGGTTATTTTTTCATCTTTCTTAGTAAACAAGACTCATACGTATCATCTGACCTTAAGTCAAATGTTTCCAACACTCCATCCTTTTGGAGTTAGGCTATGCGTTCCTTGTTAACATATCCAAGACGACAATGGCACAAGCATGATTTGTTTATACCATTAGACAAATCAATTTGAAATACACTATTGCCTAAATTGTCTACACACATCAAAGTTTCATACACACCATCACAAGGTTAAGCTTCAAAATAAAACACACCGGTTTTATAAGCATAAATAGAACAATTCTAAACAATGCATGAAAAGAAATAATGTTTCTTGTCATTTCTGACGAGTAGCAACAATTCATCAAATCTAAACTAACACCATTACTAAGAACTAAGTTATAAACTCCAATCTTGGTAACATGTGAAGATCTCCTATTGCCCATGATCAAGTTCATCCTTCTATGCTCCACATCCTCACTTCTTCTTAGCCGATGCAAATCAGAAAAAATTTGAAAACCACATCCTGTATCAAGGACACAAGAATGAAAATATGATGAGTTTTTAGATAAGATAGTGTAAATACATGTTGTGGTTGGCTTCACCTTGCCATCCTTGATATCCTAAAAGTATTTTGGGCATATTCGTTTCCCATGCCCCTTGTCATTGCAGTAACACCAAGTGGCCCCCTTTGGGTTGGAAACAGGTGGAGCATCAGAACTGGACTTTCCTTTGGGTCCACTACTAGATGAACCAACATGGGACTTTCCCTTCCAGTTCAACTTGGGATGACCTTTCCTCTTTTTCCCTTAACCAATGGCTAGAATAGGGGAAACAACAAGAGTGGAGGCAACACCTTTTCCCTTTATTCTTGCTTCAACTATTCGCAGGAGGTTGTGTAATTGTGATAAAGTAGTTTCGTTGTTGTTCAAATGATAGGTCAATATGAACTGATCATAACAACTTGGCAGAGTTTCAACACTATGTCGATTGCCAACTCTTCATAAAAATTCACATTTAGTGTAACGACCGACAAATTTCAACCAATTTTAACTTTTCAAAAACAACCCATTTTCTTAATGTTATTACAAAAAGGTTTTCAATACAACTATTATCAGAGTCTTCCCAGAATCACATCATAAAACATAATCATGAGGAGCGGTACGATCACGCCTTTGCCTTGCCACGGTCTCCTGAAGAACCTGAAAAACATTAAACCACAATTGTAAGCCCGAAAGCTTAGTGAGATACCCCCAAAATACCAACCACATATACCATACACGCATAACATGCCATATCATATCAGAACACATAACAGGCATGCACTTCAGGTCTACTGTGTGACTGGTCCGCCGCACCGGCCAACAGTCCACCTTATCCACCCCCCGAGTCTAGCCATATACATCGAGTCTGCAGTGTGATTGGTCCGCCCGCACCGGGCCTTCAATCCACCTTTTCCACTCTCTGAGTCTACAGTATGACTGGTCCGCCCGCACTGGGCCTTTAGTCGGCCTGGTCCACTCTGTGAGCCTCGGCACATCTGGTCCGCCCTCTTGGGGCCTACAGCCTATCCGGACCGCTCGCTGGGCCATCGGGACAACCGGTCCGCCCTGGGTATCTTGGCCTACAGCACAAAGCAGGACCCGCCGCAACCCAACCCCAGTCCAACAACCATGTGCACGTAAACATACAATCATATAACAATTCACAGTCAACAAGCCGATCTAGCAGATCACATAACATATCATCATCCTAACCAGGATCCCGACCTAACCGGTCACTAGCATAGCATCATCCTACATACCAGGATACTGACCTTAACTAGGTCTCTAACATATACCCTCCTAGCTACCAGGATGCAAACATATCAAAGCAATAACATAACAACAAATACCCGGATCTCAATCCGATAAAGGGTCGGCCTTGGTGCCTTAGACCCTGTTGATATAGTGAGGATAACTTACTTTTTAATTGCCGAAACTCTGAACTGAAGAAGCAGATTCCCGAATCACCGACTCACCGAAAATCTCGAACTAGCCATCATAACAAAATAATCATTAGGCCAAACATACATCTACTTATTGGGCCAAGGACAAAGTCCAAATCTCCTACAAAGCCCAATATTGGCCCAATTTACTAAATTGGGCCCTCCTCACCAAATGGGCCTAGATCCAAGGTCCATAATAATAATTGGGCCCAAAATACTCTATCCATCAAGGTCCAATCTTATTAGCCCAATGACAGCCCAAACCAACAAGGCCCAAACTTAAAAATGCCACAGAGGGGGTACATTGGGCGTACCCTTCTTGGTACGCTAGGCGTACAACAATGCTCGCAAAAATGGGATCGGGACACTGGCCCGCTACGCTGGGCGTACTCCCTTGTTACGCGGGGCGTAACCTCGCGGTTCAACAAATCCATGCGACTGCTTAATGGCTTAAGCTATTAAGCCCAAACTTCAGATCCTTAAGCCAAATATGATTAGGATTCATAAAGTCTCAAACTTTATCACCTGGGATGTCCATAAAGTTCTTAACCCAAGGTCTTAATCCATTAAGACCTACTTATCTCACACATAGAACAACCTCAACCCTTGGGACCTCATTTTTCTCACTCAAGACTTCTCCTAAGGTCTGAAAGGACAAATAATCTTGACCAACTCGAAACATGCAACAAGATGAGGACTTTTGGGACAAGAATGGTGTCAAAGCTTTACAACACATAGATCTACACAATATGAATGTCAAGCAAGAAGCTTTATACCTCAAATAGGCTCCAAAGGATGATGTCTTTCCAGATCTATAAGCTCCAGCCGTTCCTCTCCTTCTTTGACAACTTCTCCTTTCTTCCTTTATGCTTTCCTTTGCTAATCCAAGCTTTCCAAGACCAAACACACCCAACCAAGGAGGTGGGACGACTATCTAGGGTTTCTGGGGGTAAAAGAGTGATTATGGAGGCTAAGGAGGAAGCCTTTATGTTCTTTATATAGTGGTTGCCTTAAAATTAGGGTTTTAGGGATTTTGAGAGTACGCTGGGCGTACCAGAGGTACGCTGGTCGTACTCAACCATGCACCCGCGTTTCTTTCCTCCACTATGCTTGGCGTATGTCTAGCTTACGCTGGGCGTACCCAGCATGATCCCTTTTTCATGCATGGTCTTCCCTTTTCCACTTTTCCCATAAAAGGACCAAAATACTCTTCCTCTTAAATCTCGGGGACTCATAAATAAGTACTTTTAGGAACGGGATGTTACATTTAGCTTGATGAGCCTATCCACGTATCGTTGCATTATTGAAACATGGTTGCTTACAGACTCACCATCCTTCATCTTGCACGCCATGAGGGACTTCACCACCTCGTAATTTTGTTGATGAGCTTGCTTATGGTACTTTTCAATAAGGTCCTTGTTCATCTCATACGACCAGTAATCCTCGTAGTGTCTCTACAATTCTGGAGTCATTGTAGCCACCATGATGTAAACAACTTTTGTTGCATCTTTGTAGTGTTTCTCGTAGGCAACTACTTCTTCAGGAGTGGCCTTCGTTTCATCGATCTCATCGAGTGGTTTCTTGAGGACATACTCTTTGTCCTCAAAACGATGTCTAATTTTGATGTTGCGTATCCAGTCATTGTAGTTGGTGCCATCCAATTGCACCTTTGGGCAAATGTTCAATAGAGAGAAGTTGTTGTTGTTGTTGGAGGAGGAACTAGAAGCGTCAGAAGGATTAGACATCTAAAGAGTAGAGGAAAATTTTAGTTCGACAAGAACAATCCTCAATATAACACCCAAATGAAATATCAAGGCTAGGATCCAACTAAATAATTTACAACTTAGAAAAGGGATGTTGTAATCTAATTGCAAATTATATAAAGGTAGGTAAATGCCGATTTACCAATTTCACCATCAAAAACCAAATTTGAACGAATTAGGTTTTGCATGAAATTCCTAGATCTTTTGAGAATCATTGAACTTTTCAATGTCATGTTTAATCTCGATTATGCTCTTCCAGATGTGACTGGGATACCGAGGATCACAAACAAGATGTGAATAACCATGCAATGTAACTTGGCACTCTATATGTTATTTATCATCCTCATTTTAATGTGTCAGTTAGCTACACACATTCCATTAATCAATGATAATTTACAAGACACCCATTTCCACTCTTTATTAGTCCTTATTAGTGTGCCGGTTAACAACACACGCTCCATTAACAACCAATAAAGTGCAATGTGCAATTTCATGGATTAACATATAATTTCACATTTTTCGTAAAGTAATTAATACTGGGAATTTTAAAAAAATGTATTCAGTTACTTTATAGATCATTATACTTACTAATGAGGATTAAGTGTCCTATCAAACCCGTTCGGCTAACGACCCTCCACCAATCATGGAAGCGGTGGGAGAGAGTTGACATCCATTCAATCGCCATTTTATATGCAATTTCCTTATACCCCCCCCCCCCTTATAGATCGACTTTGTGAATGAGGCATACTAGGGTTCGACTATCTTATATATATATATATATATATATATATATATATATATATATATATATATATATATATATATATATATATTAGACCTTTATTGTTACATATAATATAAGGGTGTATTTTTAAAACTTTTCAAAAATACTAGGTTATATTTTAAAATTTCAAAATTAATATTCAATTAATTAAATTAAAATAATACCAATCATGAATCCAAGATAAGTATATCAAATTACATTTTAAAATATTTAGTTTTATCCAATTAAAACAATATTAAGGTAATTATCCTAATCAATCCATGAGATAATTAATAAACCGAATTTTTAGGATCTGACAGCTCAACACGCCGTGGTGAGCAATCACCACGCCTTGTTGGGTCGATTTCGCAGGTCAACGTGCCGTGGTTGAAGAACACCACGACGTGTTTGATGAACAAAATGACGATTCTCTTTTCTCCTTCTTGTTCAAGTTCACATTAATATCAATTCAATAGAAAACTAAGCCTACTCTCTGATACCACTGATGGATTTTGAGCATAACAAACAATCCTATGTGTGCGTGGAACCCTAAATTTGATCTACGTTTTCTCTAATTGAACATACAATATGAACAACAATTTAGAAACCCTACAACACAAGTATATAATAAAAAAAATACACAATTAGGGTTACAAAACATACATTTGATTGTTATATAGCAATAACAATCCAAAACCTTAGTGTTGTTGAGACTTTGAGAGCAAGCATCACAATTGTCATGTCTCTAATGGCTCACACCTGACACTAGAAATAGAAAAATGAGTGAGAAGGGGGAGGGAGGTTGCAAATTTCGGTTGGATCCCTCTTGGAACAAGTGGCCGAAAATCATTGGGTATCAGCCCTATTAATAGTGCAGTCAGGAAACCCTAGATAAGCCCAAATCAAAGATTATCTTAAACCGGGTAATTATGCAATTTCATGATTACCCATTAGAGACTATTGTAGAACCCATAAGGCACTAGAAAAACCATCCATAGCCTATGGAGGGTTCTAGATTGCCTCTTGCTAAACTACTAATTAAACAATTACAACTCAGTCCTGTACTATTAATTAATTCTTTTAATCCCAAAATTAATTCTAGTTAATTTCTGATTAACTATTAATTAGATATTACTATTTGTAATTAATATATTATTCTCATAATACATTAAAAAATTATTTATTTCAATTTATTAATCAAATAATAAATCAACCTCTTTCTCCAAAATCATCATGTCTAGTTGCTATTCTCGAGGGCAACCCAAAAGGACTGTGCTACTATCAATTCAAGTATATACCAATTATAGTTATGAGCTTAGACACCTAATCCAACATCAAACACATGTGCATGCTGATGCTGGATCGGTCTGTCACACCCCCGAACCGTCAGAAAGACAACGGCGGAAACGTCCGGGGGCGGCAATGTC
Organism: Lactuca sativa; assembly: GCF_002870075.4. Taxonomy (NCBI): domain Eukaryota; kingdom Viridiplantae; phylum Streptophyta; class Magnoliopsida; order Asterales; family Asteraceae; genus Lactuca; species Lactuca sativa. The sequence continues at coordinate 35,851,733 of NC_056628.2, forward strand.
ATACGTAGTATCACAACAATCGTATCATAGCAATCAAAGTAAACATAACCATTACATTACCATATGAATATTTACATCTGTTTGAAAAAATAGTTTGTACATAAAATTATATGACAAAAGATAAAGACGAGAATCCAAAAAATGCTCCGTCTTCTCCAAATGCTGGCTAGGTACCTGTCTATCATTGTCTTGAGAATACAAGCGGTTTTGAAAACATATCAGCATAAAGCTGGTGAGTTCATAAGCATGTTTTAGTATTGAAAACTAGTCACTGAATTTGTCTAAATGTTTTCTTTCCATTATAAGTAAATATCGTTTGTATCGAAAACTGTTGTAACTAAATTCTGAAATACGTACGCATGTTTACCAAAAAAAATCCAATATTTTCTAACATGTTTGTTGTTTTTCTGTATGAAATGTACGTTCTGTTTGAAAACCCTGGCTACCACCAGTATGTATAGTAGTTTTATTTCTTAAAATAAAACTATAAATTTTGTCCCTAGAATACCCTCCAGTAAGTAGATAAGTAGTTTTATCAGTTAAAATAAAACTATAGAAGAAGGAATTAAATCCCATAAACAATGATTAATTTATACTTATTGTGAGTCGTATAACCATACTAATTTGACCTGTGACCTCCTTGACGTTCTTCAGGCATCGTACGATTACAAAATTTGTCACCCCAGGCGTGCCCGCCTAACTGTAACTAATAGTTCAGGTGTGGGATTGTCGGTCCCAAATAGATCTATTCACAAATTTCACGCTCTCCCTCCAGGAGACTCTGGTTATACTACCGGTGAGGATTTATTGGTACCTCGAGGGGCAAAACGAAGATAGTCTCACAATCCTGTATTAACTAGTTTACGTGTTTGTTTGGTTGTTCTCGAGTTCGAAATCGTTTGTAACGATGTAGAGTATAAATAATTATACATAAAATAATTATTTAGCATGCACTCTAGTTTTGTATTCATAGAAATGGATAAACTAAATCTGACATAGTTTATATGTTTTACTTTGCATGAAGTTTGAACCTGTAAGACTGGTAATGAAATCCCAAACTATACCTATTATAGTTTGAATGGTTGTTACGTTCATGTATGGTTTTGAAAACTATGCAATTATGAATTGAAAACATCCCTTATGCTCTGCATAATACAAAAGGGATCATTGTATCTAAATGTTTGATAGAAATTCATTGTAATTGCATCTGTTTTTAAGTTATGAAAACCTTTATGTTTAGCTTGTATTCACCCCCTGAAAACACGAAAAACTTGGAAAAGTGTAGGGGTATGAACTCATAGTTTAACGTAGGATTCGGGTGTACGACCGATATGAGTGTTGAGTGTCAACGAATGTTTTGAATGCAAGTGGACCCTATTAATCATATGGTAACACATATACGTATTAGACTAGGGTATTTCATGACTAATCATAACGGGAAACCATCCTATGGTCTTGGAAATGTTTGTACTAAGTGTTCTAGGTTCCACACGTAGTGATCCTTGTAAGTTTAAGGCCAAATATGAGCATTAGGGTGGGTGTATGGTCATAAAGGTGACTGTGCGGCTAGGGAGTGCGGCTAGACTTGTGTGTACGGCTGCACACAGGAGTGTGCGGCCGTATAGAGGGTGTGTGCGGCCGTACATAGGAATGTGCGGCCCTACACTCCTCATTTGTGCCCGAAATGTCGATTTTTGAAGTTTTCAAGTTCCAAACTAAGTCTTAGTTCGATTATAAAGGTCATACTCTCACTTTGGAGGGTATTTGAGTGTGTGCGACCACCTTATGAAGGTGTGCGGCCGCACTCCTTCAATGGATGAAGAACACGAAGAACACTATGAGTTTTAGGCCTAGATTTTGGTGTTTTACCTGTAATACAAGCTAGATGATGGTGTTAATCACGATTTTGAGGTCCTTAGTGTGTTCTTGGATGAGATTTTTAGAAAGAGAAAGTAAAGAGAGAGAGAGAGTAGTCTGCAGCCAAAGAAGCAAAAGTGACTGAAAGGGGGTTCTCTAATATATATATATATATATATATATATATATATATATATATATATATATATATATATATAGGGTCAGGTGTGTGGCTGGGGGAGTCTGCGGCTGGCTGGCCGCACACGCAGGTGTGCGGCCGCACACACCTTCCTTGTTGTGTTTGGCCAGATTTTGTGATGCTACACCCTTTCTAACCCTTCTTAAGACTCATAACTAGGCTATACTAAGCCTAAAGCACACATAAGGACTCACAATTTCGCTATAAGATGATAAATTCGAGTGAAATATTGATATACGGGTCGATTGTACCGGATAAAAGTTTCGGGTTGTCACACGGTTTGTGATTGTATTCATTGATGACATCCCAGTCTATTCCAAGACCGAGGAGCGGAACGAGGAGCACCTGAGGGAGGTATTAGAGACTTTGAGGAGGGAGAGACTATTCACAAAGTTCTCCACGTGTGAGTTCTAGTTGCACGAGGTGTAGTTTTTGGGGCACCTTGTCAACCAGAACGATATTATGGTCTATCCGGCCAAGGTCGAGGCCGTGATGAGGTGGGAGGTTCCGAGGTCTCTATCTGAGATTCGTAGTTTCCTTGGGTTAGCAGGTTACTGTCAGAGATTCATTCCAGATTTCTCCAAGATAGAGGTTCCTCTGACCTGGTTGACGAAGAAGACCGTCACTTTTCGCTGGGGGCCTGAGTAACAGGCAGCTTTAGAGACCCGAAGGCAGACATTGTGTGAGGCACCGATTTTGACCCTTCTGTAGGGTTTTAAGGGCTTAGTGGTTTATTATGATGCGTCGATCACGGTTTTGTGTGCAGTTCTGATGCATAGGGGTCGCGTGATAGTTTACGCTTCGAGGCAGCTGAAGCCTCATCAGGCGAATTATCCGACCCCTGATTTGGAGCTGGGGGTTATGGTGTTCGCCCTCAAGATTTGACGACATTACCTCTGTGGGGTTCGATGTACTATTTACACGGATCAAAAGATACTGAGGTACCTGACGGATCAGCCAAATCTAAATATGAGGCGGTTCCGGTGGTTGAATGTGGTGAAGGATTATGATTGTGAGATCCTTTACCATTCGGGGAAGGCCAATGTAGTGGCCGATGCTCTCAGCCGCAAGGCTATCGCGGATCCAATCAATGATATTTTTTTGAGGATAACCGTGATTACTCGGCTTTCGGAGTGGATTCGTGAGGCTCAGATCAAGGCTATGCAGGAAGAGCACCAGAAAAGTGAGTGCATTGTGGGTCAGGTGGCTTCCTTCGATTATGATAGCCGAGGATTATTGACTCTTCATCGGAGAGTATGGGTTCCGTATTGGAGTGGTGTGCGTTAAGTTCTGATGGAGGAGGCACACAAATCGAGGTTCTCCATTCATCCCGGGGCGATGAAGATGTATAGAGATCTTCTTCCTCATTATTGGTGGCCCTGCATGAAGCGGGATTTAGCATGGTATGTGGAGAGGCGCTTGACTTGCAGGAAAGTCAATGCCGAGCATCAACAATGTCACAACAAGATGCAGCCGTTAGATATTCCCGTTTGGAAATGGAAGGAAATTACCATGGATTTTCATTACGAAGTTGCCTTACACTGCGCACAAAGTAGATTCAATTTGGGTCATCATATATCGGTTGACCAAGAGCGCCCATTTTATTCCGATTTAGGAGAGCATCTTTGCGGAGAAGTTGGCTGGGGTATACATCAGGGAGGTTCTAGCACGACATGAGGTGCGGGTTTAAGTGGTTTTAGACAGGGACATTTGGTTCTCTTCTAGATTATGGAAGAGGTTCCACGGTGAGTTGGGTACTCGTCTCCATTTCAACATGACATTCCATCGTAGACTGACGGTCAGAGCGAGCAGACTATTCAGACCTTGGAGGATATGCTTCGGGCGCATGTTTTGGATTTTAGTGGGAGTTGGGATACGTATCTTCCGTTGGCGGAATTTTCATATAACAACAACTATCATGCTAGCATCGATGTACCTCCTTTTGAGATGCTTTATGGGAGGAAATGCATGACCCCGATTTGTTAGGGTGAAGTCGGTCAGTGAGTTGTGGGGAGTACCGAGGTGGTACTCAAGCCTACTGATTTGATTCAACAAGTTCAGAGTAGACTCTAGACAGCTCAGATTCGATAGAAGAGATATGCGGACAAACGTCGATCAGATCTAGAGTTCCAGGTGGGGAATATTGTTCTCATAAATGTGTCACCTTCGAAATGTGTCATCGATTCAGAAAGAAAGGCAAGTTGGGCCCCAAGTACATCGGTCATTTCATGGTTTTTGATCGGGCGGGCCGGGTTGCTTATCACTTGGATCTTCCCTAGGAGCTTAGTCAGATCCATAGCACATTTCATTTCTCTCATTTGTGGAAGTGTTTATTGGATGATTCCATAATGGTTCCATTGGAGGATATTCAGGTGGATGACTGCCTGAATTATATTGAGAGACCGGTGGCGATCCTTGACCAAAAGACGAAAACCTTAAGGAAAAAGGTTGTGGAGCTGGTGAAAGTTTAGTGGCAGCATCGCAAGGGTTCAGAATGGACATGGGAGCCAGAGGACGAGATGAGGGAGCACTACCCAAGGTTATTTGAGGCAGCGAAATTCGATGACGAAGTCTGATTCAAGTGTAGGAAAATTATAACACTCAAGTTTTTGGTAAGTTTCCTTTTATCCATTTAATGCAAATTCTTTTCATTTTGATCCTTGGCTAGTACGCGGGGTGTACTTTATGAGTACGCTTAGCGTACTAGCTATAATTTGGTAGCGTGCATCACCTACGTACGCTGGGCGTACGCATGGTTTTGGAAAACCCTAATTTTTAGGGTTTACACCCAATTTAAGCATCATTATATCGCCTCTTGGACATTTTAGACCAGCCTCCATCTCCCTTTACCCTAAAATCAAAACCCTAGAGCATTTGGTGAATTTTGAGCTTGAAAGAGTGTTCGGTGATGGTTTGTGAAGAAAAAAAAAAGAAACTTTATTGACTGAAATGGCAAAGTCAAAATACATAGTAGAGCTAATGTATCATTTTCCCTTAATTTAAAGATCACCCAAAAAAAGTTTGTCTTTGCCCCTACTTATAATATCGACACATACCTAACTGTATAATTTAAAAAAGAATTTTATAAAGTTTTGGAATAGCGTGTATCGAAAAATGTACTCAAATATATTACACACTAGTTTATAACCCGTGAGAACTACGGTTACAAAATTAATTAAACTTTTACAAAATCAATTATTTTAAATAAATTACTAATTAAGAGATTTTTTTATATAAAATTATAATCATTAATTTAAATAAATATGTGAAATTATATCGCTTTGTAATTTGTATTAATTTTATTTTAATTTTTATCATATTGTTATTAATTTAATATAATTAAAGTGAGAAGTTTATAATTTTGAAATATAAAATAGAGAATCAATAGGTTGACAAGTGACATGCATTAATTAAGAGACATAATAGAATAATACATGTCAAAAAAAGAATAAAATATACATTAATTATGAGGTCTAATAAGATGATACATATCAAAAAGAAAATAAAACTATTTTTTTATTAAATAGAAAATAAAAAAATCTTAATTAATTAAAGAAAAGATTTCGAATAGCGAGTATTTAAAGTGTAGTCAAATATATTACATATCCTTACATGATTAATTTTTTTTTTTTGTCATGATAGGCAACAAGTACGGCAACACAAACTTTTTAATCCACTTTTAGATTACCGAGTAAAATATAATATATGAATGGTTTCTATGGTTAGTAGTAATTTGTATGTTTGGTCATTAATTATTTATTTATTTTTTTTATTTTTTTTATTTTTTATTTTAAGTTGGAAGGTCCTTATTTTTTGTTTTTTTATGTGTTTGGTTCATTTTTTACCTAAAAAGATTATTTTACCCTAGACTTTTTAATTTATTTAAATAAACACATCTAACCCCACCTCCACCTCGCTTTACCCTACCTTATCTATCTTATTTAAATAAATTAAAAGTTATGAAGCAAAAAAATGCAAATTACAACAAACTATAGGGACCTTTCGTGTAATTTACTCTAGATTATATCAATGTTTCAAACGCGATTCAACTATTTAGATTGTGGGTATCATTATAATTCCAAGTAACCTTGAATTAATAGTACTTGCATATAAATATAATATAATAACCTTGGGTCATTAGGATAGAAAAACTCAGGGTATTTTATGACTATTCATTGACAGATTACTCGCCCATCAACTATTATCAATTATTTATCAACGTTGTTATCACGTTTTCATCGATTGTAATACATGCCCGTTAGGAAAACATATAATTTTGGTTACTTTAAAAAGGAAACAATACAACATTATATTTAAATTTATAACATAAATATATCTCCTTTACTTTACTCAAAAACATTATATATATATATATATATATATATATATATATATATATATATATATATATATATATATATATATATATATATATATATATATATATATATATATATATATATATATATATATATATATATATATATAGGCTCATTTGAAACCATGTTAATTTCGCAAGACCGTGAGACGCAATCTAAAAATAATTTTTAAAATGCAAAATGAAAGAAAAATCCAATTTTTTTTTTAATTATTATTTTCGTCATTTTCTGTACCTAAAAAAAATTAAAAACATAAAAAAATTACAATTTTTTTTAAATACGTGAAATATTCTAATAGAATATTACATAGTAAATATTCCAATGTGTTTTTTAAAATGTTAGAATATTCTAGTATTCGAGTAGATTTGTCAGATATATAAAATATTATAATATTCTACTATAATATTTCATAGATATTTTAGAAAAATAAAAATTTATTTTAATTTATTTTTTCGATAAAAATAGTGATGAAAATAATATTTTAAAAAAATAATTTTGAAAATTTTCAATTACTTTGCGTTTTAAAAATATTTTTTTTATCTATAAAATGATTCACTAAGATTGCGTCTCTCCGACTCACAAATATGCAGATAGGAAAGTTATTTTTAACGAAAATATGCATTTTCGATGTTTGTGCATATATGCACTTTTCATGTGTGCACATTTTTCGAGATTTATTATTATTATTATTATTATTATTATTATTATTATTCTTATTATTATTATTTCTATTATTTTTATGGAATTCACTCCTATATAACCGATTTAGTGTGTTAAGTTGTTATTTTTAAATTCACACGATAATGTATGCAGGAAAATATGGGTTTGCAAAAGGTCTTGAATATATATATATATATATATATATATATATATATATATATATATATATATATATATATATATATATAAACACACTCACACACACACACACACACAGAGAGAGAGAGAGAGAGAGAGAGAGAGAGAGAGAGAGAGAGAGAGAGAGAACATAAAAAATGGTCTCATTGGTTAGTTGAAAATTAGTACTTTGATCCAAAAATGTTTCGATTAGCACCAAAGGTCCAAAAATTCATTTTATTGAGATTTAGATCCAACTTGTTTTGAATTTTTTTATAATGACGATTTTGCTTTTACATTTTACTTTTTTAATTTTATTTTTTATTTAAATACTTTTCTTATTAAAAGAAAAATTAAAATATAACAAAATTTAAAATATAACCCTAACCCTAAATACCCCACCCCATATACAAGACTCTCTCTCTCTCTCTCTCTCTCTCTCTCTACAGTTTCGCTGGAAACAACTGTCATCATCGGAAACCATCGCCACTACCGCCACCATATTTGTCAAAAACCAACGCTACATCGACCATTTACGTCGAAACCACCGAAACCGATACCGCCCTTTGTCTTCTCCAACTCGATCGTTGACGGGGCCAACAATAAAGAAAACTCGCTTCATTGTCAGAAATTACCGCCAGTGCCTTTGTCTTTTCTAGCTTCACTGATGACTACCCGATTTAAAAGATAAGAGTACAGAAAACCCACCACCAACGTTAGGAAACCCCAATGTCGTCGTCTCCCTACTACCAGTGTTTAGAAACCCTAATGTCGTCGTCTCCTTCGTTGAATCACAACGTCGTCGTCGGTGTTTGTCGACGTTTTCGTCTTCTAGATCTACGTCTTCAGAGAAGGAGCATTCGAGATCCGATAGTATCACCATTTTTTATTCTCTCTCTCTATCATATATAATTATACATATATGCCCGATCATAAATGAATATACATATATGCCTAATCATAAACAAACATACATATATGTTTGTTCACATATTAAGTATCTTATATATATATATATATATATATATATATATATATATATATATATATATATATATATATATGTGTGTGTATGTGTGTGTGTGTGTTAGATCTTGAGGCACTAAGTGAATGCTCTCAAGTTATTATATGGAGATAGACTCCACATATACGTTTAAAAATCATGTATGTGAGGATGTACGTGATGGGTTTTATAGGTAACAAAAATTTAATGTGGCAGAAAAGCTTAACACTTAAGTTCACATTCAACCTACAAGGATTTATGTTTTCTCTATTGAATGTTAACTATGAATATCAAATAAACCCTAATGAAACCCTACGTATTTTTTAAAATAATAAAAGAGATTAGGGTTTACATACCTTTTAGTTGTTATTGTAAACGACTAAGAATTCCCTCGTGTAGATCTATTGGAAACTTGGTGCCAAAGGTATAGTTAAAGGGACATGCCTTAGATCCTTTGCTTGGTGACCAAGCAGCCCATAACTCTTTGTCTAAGGGGCCTTGGATGAAATATCTTATGTTTTCCCTAGAGATTTTCATCAACTCTTTTCAAGGGGTTCTAGAGCCTTCTTTTTTTCAACTATTTACAAATAACAAAACAGTCTCTGTACTTTTAATTAATCAAATTAATTCCAATTAATTTCTGATTAATTTTAAATTAAATAATATAATTTCTAATTAATATATTATTTTCGTAACACATTAATAAATCATATATTTAATTTATTATTCACATAATAAATTAATCTCTCTCTCTCTCTCTCTCTCTCTCTCTAAAAGTCATCATGTCCAATTGCTAGGTTTTAGGGAAACCCAAAAGGATTGTGCTGCTATCCATCCAATTACATACCAATTTTAGCTACGGGTTTAGACACATAATCCAACTGTCTCCCACTTCGATAAGTCTATAACTATAACTTCCAGTGTAATTTATGAATTGATCAGCAAATTGTAGCTTCAAAAAGTTGTTGTCGAACTCTGACCGAGTCAGTTATGTGTCCTAAGATAAGTGATCATATAATCATCCATTTTAAAATATATCATTTGGACATGAGACATGGAATGAAATCAATCTCATTGTCCAAGACTTTGTTTCCCGATTTCTGATTTGTGATGATATAGGACTTCCAATTGAACACATCAATTTAGTCATGGCTAGGCCTAGCACTTATAAGTCAACATCAAATCACCGAGGGGCCCAAATATATCGCTTTTCCCGTTAGGGGAGGAGGAACGAATAAAATTTGACTTATATGCTTGCATTATTTACTCATCAAATCATGCACAACAATACATTTTATAACATCAAGTTACTGATGTGTTTACCTATTATCAATGCACAACTGACTTGTAAACTACAACTCATATATCTCTGTTTCAAGAATATAAGATATTATCATCTCATAATTACTCATGATAAATTCCACGAAGTAATTCTCTGAGCGTGAGTTTATCCAATACTTAAATCTGCATTTCAAAGTACTCATGAACATTGTAGCAATACAATTGCTATGTCTAAAACTCTTTATACAATCTAAAACTCATTTCATGACGGTCTTAATTCACTACTTACTTCTAAAAGTATGAGCGACTATGGAGCTTCGAATAACCAAATTATTTAGGTAGTAAAACATGCAAAGTGAAACACAATAATAACATAATTAAGTATAGTCTTTATTGAATATAAATAAAACTCTTATTATTTAATCACCATAATAAGTAAGAATTTATTCATTATATAATGTTTCGAGTAATCAACTAACCACTTGAATTAAGCATCAGTCATGCCATGTTATGAACATGCATACTATGCCTCTCTATGGTCCTTCCTTTGTGAATAGATCGATTGGACAATATTCTAGTGATGCTCATTTCACAATTCTAAATTCTTGTCACTACTAAAACGTGTTAGAATTCCAACCTTACATGATTTGTCCTTCTATGATGTTGAGGCTTCAAAGTCACAGAGACTTAATATTACAAAATGCTCTAGGGGAACTTTGTTACTAAAAACAAATCCATGGTAATGAAGTCTCAAATTCAAGGTACACTCCTTGAACACCTTTCTTGCAATAAAATTTTCAACTCACATGTAGATTTTAATAATCAACTCCCACTATGGAAACATTTCCATATTCCAATATGACCATCAATTCTGATAGAGAATCATCTCAATCTAGAATCATGTCAATATGGTTTGTCTAAATTAAATACCATACTTCTAATTGTCCACAAGCAATCAATCTTTTGGTATAACCTCAAAATGTTCTTGACAATTGTTTAATAGCATTAGTCATACAAATTTCTAGCCCTTTTCCTTTTTCAATTCCCAAGGCATTTGAAAAAATTAGAATTAGTGAATTTTATAGCATATGAAATTGATCCTATATCCGAAGCATATGAGACTCGATTCTCACATAAGGGTCTTGTATCCTTGCTATAATATTTCCATATATTGAATCTCTTATGTTGAATCATTTCAACATGAAATTCATATGTGTCCAAGACTAAGTTCTATTAAACACTACAATCTACACCTTTAGATTCGAAAAGAAGTATGAGTGCCCTCCCCCTTCATCCTATTATAGTGTAACAATTACCAAGCTTTGTAACTTGTAAATTTTGAGATCTTTCTTCCCTACAAATAGTATTGCCAACTTGCAATACTAGCATAACAATTATGCTCCCACTAGCTTTGAAATGTACCCAGAAATCAGCTGAACTTCTAGAAATCAATACTCTTGACTTTCTTACTAAAACATAGATTTCTATTACGTGATGCTTCGATAAGTCTCTAATTAGACTTCTTACGCTTATACACCTTCATTGGATAACTTATGTATGTTCAAACCCTTTCAGAACTTATAACTATAACTCTTAAATGTTTGAACAATTCCTTGCCATTCCTTTCAATTCGAAATATGAAGATGGATGCCGTAATCATATTGTGAATTCGAGAATGCAACTTTCATAACCAATATCCATACTGGTTTTTATCAGATCCTTTAAAATCCACTTAGCAAAAGTGTTTCCTCATAATCATTCTCATGAATTAGAGCGAAAACTTTGCCACCTAGATTTTATGGTGCATACGTTCTTATCCATGTGAATCAATCATTTCCAACCTACGATTATAATACAAGGTTTAGGACAAAACTAAACTCAAACTTAGATTTCCTTCATGGATAGAACTACGTTATTCTAAATTTCTTGCCCTATGGTAGCACAAGGGCCTACCAGTGCTTCTGTATTGTTAGCAGTTCACCCATACTGATCAATGTACTTTCACTGACCAACGTGCTTTGCTTTTGAATTTAAATGTAAAACTAGAACTCATAAGCATTGGCAACTCAACTATAAGGTGCATAGAAATAAGAATGTGTCAATCAAATATGACTGATTATCAACCTCAAATCCTATGCTATTGATAACTAAAAGGTTCATTCTAGATTGACTCCTAAAACTCTTAAGATCCATAAGACTCCCACTGACTTCTTGACATATATGTTTTTCTATCAAGGAACATTCCTTGACGAGCTAAAACAAATATTCAAAAATTTGTGTGGATTCCCGACAAGAAAACAATTCATAGAATCAGTTTATCTTTTGTTTTTAACGAAAATATCTCAACTCCAATTTATATGTGCTAGAGTAAGAAAACATTATTACTCCACATTTTAATAAATGTTATAAACTACTTAGTATAAAATAAGTTTCAAGATACAATTTGTAGTAACTAGAGCATGACTCTAAAACTTGATTCGAAATGAAGTATGACTTATCTCTTGATTGAATCATTTCAACAATATCTGGTTCCTCTTCTTAGTCAAACAATTGCACTAAGATGTTCTACGATGATCAATTGTGATATAGTTCCACAATCATTAAGATGATCATAAACCATGATGCTAAAGTACTTTCTTTTCCTTTCAGATTGGAGAAAATTTTATCTTTTTGCCTAATAGATTCTTTTATTCGTTCTGCTACTTTTTTAATCTTTTCAAAGTATCATAATTATGCTTAATTTTATAAACATAACCATACTTACTGAAACATCCATTAATTATGAATAATAGTGTTATCGTCCTTTTGTGGTGGATGTGAAAAGTCCATATCAATATGTACCAGATCCATTAGTCCTTTACTTTGACTCACATAAACATGTGATCAATGAATTAGTCATAATTTTGCAATGAACAAGATTCTCATACACTACGCAATTCAAATTGCATGACTCCAAGTTTCTATACAATTTGAAACTTGGTGATGAAAACTCTTTTCACTTGGTTAAATATGACAATACCTACAAGCAATATCATAAGAATCAAATCCACAATTAATATTGCTATTATTAGAAATGTAACCAAAACTTTCAGAAATTCCATTTGCAAGGAAATATAAACTAAGGCAACTAGATGAACCAATATTTCACTTTTATTGAAAATAAATGAAAAATTGGAACTTAGCCTTACAACACATGAAATGAAAATTATGTTTCTAGACATCTCCTAAGAGTAATAGCAATCTATTAAATTATCCTAACTCCTAAGTAGTAGCTCCAAATTCTAATCATCGAATCATGTGACCGAGGTCCAATTTTCACGATAAGATTTAGCTCACTCTGTGACATCCCAAATTTCTCGGCCAGAAGAGACCGATTTAGTTTTATGCTTTCAAAATAAAATCAGAGTAATTTTCCGAAAGATGTTGTGGAATTTGTTCCCAAAACAAAATATAATAAAAATTTATCAAAAAATTTCTTAAAGAAATATATTTTCATTACATAACAAAACCTCGGGATGTCATGTTCCGATACAGACCAAAAGCATAAACAATATACTCCATCCGTCCCAATATTATAGTCCATCTTTCCTTTTTGGTTTGTCCGAAAATAATAGTCCACTTCTAAAAATAAATAGCATTTTTACCAAAATACCCCCTCATTATTACTTAACCAACTAAGCATTTAATGGAACATTAAATGCAAAGTAAGGACAAAATTGTCATTTTATTGTATAAAGTTAGTGATAATTAATGTTTCCTTAATCTGTGTTTTTTTTGTCTGTGGACAATAATATTGGGACGGAGGGAGTATTATAAGCCTTACAACAGTTATTTACAACTTCTGACCTATAATCCAAAAATCCCTCGTCATCATCCAACTATGCTCGGGGTCTACTACCTGTAATACAGAAAGCTGAGTGGGTCGGGCTTGGGAGCCTGGTGAGCATATAGGGTTTTCAACCCACAATAAATAAAATTTATTAATTTCATCAAACAACAATAACCCTGATTACCTGTTCCCATTATCCTCAATTTACGTCCCTAAACACCTTTCATCAGGGACCTAGCCTAAGGATTTTCATCGGAGTGACAACACTCCTTTAGGGGATTCCTTACCAATTTATGTCAAATAAGGCAACCATGTGGGGGATGGAGTAAACCATTAAACACTAAGTTCACAAACACCTACACGTTGCGAGCCTGCTAGCATTCAACTAGACTGTCTAGAAAGGTCCGTGGTCGTCATCTATATACTCCGCTAGATGACTGAAACAACTACAATATCGAGGCCTCTCATCATTTTAACACACATCAAATATTTCATCTACCCATGTTTTACCCAACATATTTGTAAATGAAAATACATATATAGTTTAAAGCTTGTATAAACAACTATTCAACACCCATCTCAAATAAACAAAAAATATAATTACACATAAGATGTATTTTATAGAAAATTCTTCATATCTATGTGTAAGATGAAAGTGACTATACACTCACTTGATTTAATGATAACCGGGCAGCACTTCGTTTCTTAAAACGACTGTTTATGATAAAACCGTGATGTTTTCCCAAAAATCGGGCTTCACGCGGGCAGAGTTTCGGCTCGAAAACTCTTTTTCTCGGGATCTTCGGGCTCTCTGTACGATGATAGGATAGTATTTTAGGGTTAGGGGTATTTAGTGTAACATAAAAGAAAGTAAAGGGTGAGAGAATGAAAATTTGTAACATCAATTCGGCTGGCTTTGTTCACTATTAACAGTGGAGGCTGGCCTGGTCTACGCAACTCCCTTGTACTCGGCGCGTAGGAGCGGGGTGAGGGTTCTCTGTCCGAGGTCAGCACATGTCAGCCATGCGAAGGAGGTACGTGGTTCATCTTGGGCCGAGTGAGAACGTGGGGGCGTTCGCTTTCTCAACGCGGGGCGTTCCTTCAAATAAGCTTCGGGATGTGTGCCTCTAACTTCAAAAATTCATAACTTTCACATACGAGCTTTGTTTTCGACGTTCTTTATATCCACACGTAGGCGAGACCATACTCTACAACTTTTGTTTAGACTTCGTCGGCTAATTTTGAATTTATTTTTAAAGTTATATTTTTAACAGGTCGGGATAAGAAAAGATTGTTAAAAATTCATAACTTCTTCATCCGACGTCCGTTTTCGTCTGTCTTTTTACCGTTACACTGCTATCGACGAGATCTTCGATTCTCGTTTAGATTGTGTAGGCTAAAAATCGCTCGATCTATATTTCGAATTATGGGCTGCATACTACTAAGTTGAATCTTAGAAAAATCATAACTTCCTCATACGAAGTTAGATTTGGGCGTTCTTTTTATGCACACTCTCGGTTTAACGAACACTACGACTTTCATTTAGATCACTAATGCTAAAAATCACTTTATAGTAAATTCACTTTTTACGTCACATAGCGTCGTGCCGGTTCTGTTGCGAAACTTCGACATTGTAACAGCCTGAATTTCCAGGTATCTTTTATTCATATATTTTTAGTGTTTTGTGAGGGGACTCGGCGAGTTGGAGCTCAAACTCGCCGAGTAGGATCGCGGTTCTGGACGCGGGTTCGCGCCTGGACTCGGCGAGTCCGCGCTGTTTAATGAAACCCTAATTTCCCGGTCCTAAGCCCTATTTAAAGGACCTTATGGCCCTTCATTGCGGCTACCTTGACCTTGAGATCACCAAAGCAGCTAAGGGTTCCTGTGAGTTAGATAAGAGGCCATTGTTCACCAAATTTGTGTGTATTTCCAAGAAAGGAAGGGGAAAGTCAAGCTAGAAGAGTTGGGGAGCTTGGATCTACTTCCATTTCGCCAGGGGAAGCTTCTTGAGGTATCATTCAGAGCTTATTTCCGTATTTTTGTTGATATGGTCAAATCTAGGGTTTCTTCTTGCCTTGTTTGCTTTGTAATTGAAGTGTGAGAGGTCCCATGGGGATATGGTACCTAGATCTGGACCTTAGCAGGTCTAGAGCGTCCCTAATGCTATGCTTTATGTCCCTCCTTTTTGGGTTGGAGACTAGGGTTGCCATCTTAGAGGTCATTTCTCCAAAAAGAGCCTTGTAGGTGTTGCATGGTAGCCAAGACTGTGACTTTACGTTATGAATGAGCTTATGAGGGCCAGATCTATGAATGGATGGAGCGGATCTGACCTCAGAAGCAAGATTGAGTTGATGCATGGCATGGACTCGCCGAGTTTGAAGAACAGACTCAGCGAGTAGCATGAAGATTGTCCTTAACCACTCAGTGAGTGGTCCTGCCGAGTTATGGTTGACTCAGTGAGTCAGGGAGAGTTAGAGAGGGTTGACAGGTGGACTGAGTCGAGCTGGAACTTGCCGAGTTGTTCTTGAGACTCGGCGAGTTGAGTCGTGGTGGCCCCGCGATTCATGCCAGGTGGAACTCGTCGAGTCAGGGGAGTACTCGACGTGTCAAAAGAGAATCCTAGAGAGTTGGTGAAAACGTTTAGACTCGCTGAGTCGCTCTAGTGCACTCGCCGAGTCCGATCAAAGTTGACCATTGACCGTTGACCATAGTTGACCAGTGTTGACTTGATAGGGGTAGTCAACCTTAGTGGTAAAAGTGTTAATTAGAGATATATGATGTTATAGGAGGATTCTAGCTCGGGGGATCGAGCACGAGTGATTTCCAGGATTCGCGAGTTATCGAGATATACGAGGTGAGTCTTCTCACTATACTTTACCTTGAGTAGGTAACCAGAGTTATGATACAGTGCTTGTATGCTATATATGTGTTATGTGTTGCATTGCATTATTCTATGTGATTTATGCTGTGCATACTTATAGAGTTGGAACCGGAAGGTTCCCAGAGTTAGAACCAGTGGGTTCACAGAGTAGGGTCTACGAACCCACAGAGTTATAGCCTCGAGTGGCTAATATGTGTTATGTGTGGTATTTTGGGTAACTCACTAAGCTTTGTGCTTACAGTGTTAGTGTTGTTTGTTTCAGGTACTAGTGATGACCGTGGGAAGGCGCCGACTTGATCTGTACACACGCACGAGATTTTTATGATATGTGATCTTGGGATTTTGTATGATATGGATTGGAGTTTTAAACTTTATGTTTTATGAAAATTAAATGAAAAATATCTTTATATTATGCGAAAAATTATTTTGAAATTCACGGTGTTACAAGTTGGTATCAGAGCCTTGGTTTGAGGGATTCGAGTACACCTTCGGGCGTATTTGAACTCAAACTGAGGATTTGAGAAGTATTTTCAAAAAGAGTAAAAGATTTTTGAAAAACACAGAGCAGAGTTGTGTGTACGATCAGTCCGCGTCCGAACAGTGATTTCCCAAAATACCCTCATGTTATGTGATATTGATACTGATATGATGTATTCGCATGCTAGAGTTGGCTAGGTATTCCTATTAGGACTAGAGTGGCCTGATTTGTGATGCCTTAGCCTAGGTAGAGGTGAGCTGCTATGAGATGCTTGAGAGTGAGTAGGTAGCAGCGAGGGGATTATGAGAGATCTATTAGAGAGTGGTCTATGCATGACAGAGTACTTGGAATTTGGGACCCGAAGAGGAGGACTTGGGGTGTATTCTGATACGGTGCGGACAGTAGTATTGGGCCCATACTACTGAAAGCACCGGAGCGGTGTACAACCCAAGTAAGAATATTTGGAATACCAAGGATTAAGGAGGAATGAGTTGTCGAGTGTGAGTATACTCGAATGGGTTCTAATTTATCGTATGTTGTATTTCAGAGGTCGATCATGGTGAGGACACGTTTGATGCCTGAGAGCAGTGATACCAGTGATGAGGAGATCCGCCGGATCATCCACGAGGTGGTGACTGCGGCCATCAGAGCAGAGATACCAGAGATGTTCGGGTCTATTAAGACAACGCTGATTGAGACCTTTGACGAGCGTTATGCCGCACTTTCTGAGGCTGCTGTTGCAGCGGCCACCGTAGCTATTGTTGCCGCGAGGCCGCAAGGTGGTGATACGTTGCTATTCCGGGAGTTCAGCAACACAAAACCACCAGAGTTTGATGGGACCCAGGATCCGGTGGTAGCTATGAGGTGGATTTCTGATATAGAGGGGTGTTTCTTCACTTGCTCATCTCCTGAGCATTTGAAGGTTCAGTTCGCGCTGAACCAGCTTCGCTTGGGAGCGAAGGACTGGTGGAAGTTTGCAACGGTGCATTTTACGCCTGCTGAGCTTGCGGCAGTGACCTGGGAGAGGTTCACTGCCATGTTCCGAGATGAGTATGTTCCCCAGGTGGAGAGGGAGCGTTTGGCCCAGGAGTTTCTAACCCTCAAGCAGGGTACTGAGTCAGTTACAGCGATTACCAGTATGTTCCATGAGTGGGCGATGTTCTGCCCTGAGCACGTGTCCACTGAGCAGGCACGTATGAGCCGATATTTGAGCATTTTGAGGCGAGACATTCGGGAGTTCGCGGCGAACTCCTCGTATTGGATATTTGCTAAGCTTCAGGCAAATGCCCGGAAGAGGGAGATTGAGCTAGAGACTCAGGCCATGGAGGAGGCAGAGTCTCAGGGGAGGGATCGGCGGCCGGCACAGTCTCAGCCGGCAGCTAAGCGGGCCAAGCCCGCTGATCCCAAACCAGGGAGCCAGAAGGGCCGCACTTGTGGGAAGTGTGGCAAGGGTCATGATGGATTCTGCAGAGCGGGATCTTGCTACAAGTGTGGCAAGGAGGGGCATATGGCCAAGGACTGCCCCAAGGGGTTTGCGGTGTGTTTTCACTGCAACCAGACCGGACACCGGAAGGCGGAGTGTCCGCAGTTGTGAGGATCAGCTCAGGGATCTGCCCCTGCCGCCATCAGAGCTACAGAGAGTCGGCCAGTGAAGGCCAAGGCGCCAAGGGCACGAGGGAGAGCCTTTCAGCTGACCGTAGAGGAGGTCCGCGCAGCGCCCGATGTCGTGGCTGGTATGTATTCTTTCATGTATTTATTTTGATGTTGAGATATTATGCTTATGTTATGTTATGCGTAGGTACTTTTCTTGTGAATTTTGTACCTGCCTTGGTGTTATTTGACTCGGGTGCGAGTCGGTATTTTGTATCTTTAGCTTTTAGTCAGCATATCAGTGTTAGTCGTGAGGCGTTGAGTCGGCCTCTGAGAGTTTCCATAGCTGATGAGAGGGTGATATATGGCACGGAGGTTCTCCGAGGTTGTGTAGTCGAGATTTTCGGTGTTGAGTTCCCGATTGATCTGGTTCCTATTGCGATGGGTGATGCCTGTGTCATTGTGGGCATGGACTGGTTGAGCAGATTCGGCGCGGTTATCGACTACGAGCGTCAACTAGTGACCATATGAGACCCTAGTGGGGGAGTTCTTTCGGTGTACGGCGAGGGTACACGTTCAGGATCAGCATTTTGTTCGGCCGCTAGGGCAAGGCAGTGTCTACAGCAGGGCTGTAAGGGTTTTGTGGCGTATGTGATGGATACGCGCGTGGATTCCGAGAGGCTGAGTTCAGTAGAGGAGGTCCCGGTGGTGCGTGAGTTCCCGAATGTATTTCCCGAGGAGTTGCCGGGTGTGCCTCCTGTGAGGCAAGTGGAGTTCAGTATCGATTTGGTTCCGGGGGCTGCGCCTATCGCGAAGGTGCCCTATCGCCTTGCACCTCCAGAGATGCAAGAGTTATCCTCGCAGCTTCAGGAGCTGTTGGGGAAGGGATTTATTCAGCCGAGCAGCTCGCCGTGGGGAGCACCTATCCTGTTCGTCAAGAAGAAGGATGGTTCACACCGGATGTGCATTGATTACCGGGAGTTGAACAAGCTGGCGGTCAAGAACCGTTACCCGTTGCCGAGGATCGACGATTTGTTCGATCAGCTTAAGGGAGCATCTTGGTTCTCCAAGATCGATTTGATGTCTGGATATCATCAAGTGAGGGTGCAGGATGAGGACATCCAGAAGACAGCGTTCAGGACGCGTTATGGGCATTATGAGTTTGTGGTGATGCCTTTTGGGCTCACCAATGCCCCGGCGGTGTTCATGGATCTCATGAACCGAGTGTGTAGGCCGATGCTGGATCGGTCGGTGATTGTATTTATCGACGACATTCTGATATATTTGAGATCTAGAGAGCAGCATGAGGAGCATTTGAGAGAGGTTCTCGGAGTTCTATGGTCGGAGAGGCTTTATGCCAAATTCTCCAAGTGTGATTTCTAGTTGCGGGAGGTCCAGTTCTTAGGACATCTCGTTAACCAGGAAGGGATATTGGTCGATCCGGCGAAGGTTGAGGCGGTAATGAGTTGGGAAGTGCTGAGATCACCCTCCGAAATTAGGAGTTTCCTAGGGTTGGGAGGGTATTATCGGAGGTTTATTAAGGATTTCTCCAAGATCACAGTGCCACTCACCAGATTGACCCGGAAGGGTGTTGCTTTTTCATGGGGCCCCGAGCAGCAGGCCTCCTTTGAGGCACTTTGCCAAAGGTTGTGCGAAGCCCCGGTGTTAGCTCTCCCGGAAGGGATGGAGGACTTTGTGGTATACTGTGATGCATCGATTCTGGGGTTGGGAGCGGTGCTGATGCAGAGAGGGCATATGATAGCATATGCATCGAGGCAGCTGAAGCCTCATGAGACGAGATATCCCACTCATGATCTAGAGTTGGGGGCAGTGGTGTTCGCCCTCAAGATTTGGCGTCACTACCTGTATGGGGTTCGATGTACGATTTACACGGACCATAAGAGCTTGAAGTATTTGATGGATCAGCCCAACCTAAATATGCGTCAGAGAAGGTGGTTGGATGTGGTCAAGGATTATGATTGTGAGATCCTGTACCACCCAGGAAAGGCTAATGTGGTAGCCGATGCATTGAGCCGCAGGGCGGAGAGCATGCCGCTGCGGGAGGTATGTTTGAGATTGACCGTGATAGCTCCAGTGTTGGACGCCATTCGTAGGGCACAGGCCGAGGCTGTGCAACCTGAGATGCAGAAGAGGGAACAAATTGTTGGTTTGGTTTCAGAGTTTGTTACCGATGGTCGGGGGCTTATGACATTTCAGGGGCGTATCTGGGTGCCGTTTGTGGGAGGAATGCGTACCATTTTGATGGAAGAGGCTCATCGGTCGAAATTTTCGATCCATCCGGGGGCCACTAAGATGTATTTGGATCTGAGAAAGGAGTATTGGTGGCCCTGTATGAAGAGGGATGTCGCGTGGTTTGTTGAGAGGTGCTTGACCTGCCGTAGGGTTAAGGCCGATCACTAGAGGCCGCATGGTAAGTTGCAGCCATTGGAGATTCCCGAATGGAAGTGGGAACATATCACTATGGATTTCATCACCAAATTGCCAAGGACTGCCAAGGGAGTTGATGCAATTTGGGTGATTGTGGACAGGTTGACGAAGAGCGCTCACTTCAGCAGAGAAATTGGCGGAGGTGTATGTGAGGGAAGTGGTATCTCGGCATGGGGTGCCGATCTCGATTGTTTCAGACCATGATGTGCGTTTCACTTCCAGGTTCTGGAAGAAGTTTCATGAGGAGTTGGGTACTAGACTGCATTTTAGTACCGCATATCATCCCCAGACAGACGGTCAGAGTGAGCAGACGATTCAGACGCTCGAGGACATGCTCCGGGCATGTGTGTTGGATTTCGGGGGTAGCTGGGATGCATATTTACCCTTGGCAGAGTTTTCCTACAACAACAGCCATCATTCGAGCATTGGTATGCCACCCTTTGAGCTGTTGTATGGGAGGAGGTGTCGGACCCCCATTTGTTGGGGAGAGGTTGGACAGAGGGTGATGGGCAATACAGAGATCGTGCTTTAGACGACAGAGCAGATCCAACAGGTCAGACAGAGGTTGTTGACCGCTCAGAGCCGACAGAAGAGTTATGCAGACAGACGCCGGTCCGAGCTTGAGTTTCAGGTCGGTGACCTTGTACTCCTGAAGGTCTCTCCTTGGAAAGGAGTGATTCGATTCAGGAAGAGGGGCAAGTTGGGGCCCCGATATATTGGTCCTTTCCGTGTGCTCGCGAGGGTAGGCCGGGTAGCCTATCGTTTGGATTTGCCAACAGAGTTGGGGCAGATTCACGACACTTTTCATGTGTCGCAGCTGAGGAAGTGTATAGCCGACGAGTCGGCAGTGGTTCCATTAGAGGATATTTAGGTAGATGCGAGCCTGAATTATGCCGAGAGACCAGTGGCCATCAGAGATCGGAAGATCAAGGTTTTGAGGAACAAGGAGGTACCCCTGGTGTTGCTTCAGTGGCAGCATTGGAAGGGATCAGAGATGACCTGGGAGCCAGAGCGTGAGATGCGTGAGCAGCATCCGGAGCTATTTACAGAGCGAGACTTCGAGGGCGAAGTCTAGTTCTAGTGGGGGAGAATTGTAACAGCCCGGATTTCCAGGTATCTTTTATTCATATATTTTTGGTGTTTTGTGAAGGGACTCGGTGAGTTGGAGCTCAAACTCGCCGAGTAGGATCGCGGTTCTGGACGCGGGTTAGCGCCTGGAATCGGCGAGTCCGCGCTGTTTAATGAAACCCTAATTTCCCGGTCCTAAGCCCTATTTAAAGGACCTTATGGCCCTTCATTGCGGCTACCTTGACCTTGAGAGCACCAAAGCAGCTAAGGGTTCCTGTGAATGAGATAAGAGGCCATTGTTCACCAAATTTGTGTGTATTTGCAAGAAAGGAAGGGGAAAGTCAAGCTAGAAGAGTTGGGGAGCTTGGATCTACTTCCATTTCGCCAGGGGAAGCTTCTTGAGGTATCATTCAGAGCTTATTTCTGTATTTTTGTTGATATGGTCAAATCTAGGGTTTCTTCTTCCCTTGTTTGCTTTGTAATTGAAGTGTGAGAGGTCCCATGGGGATATGGTACCTAGATCTGGACCTTAGCAGGTCCAGAGAGTCCCTAATGCTATGCTTTATGTCCTTCCTTTTTAGGTTGGAGACTAGGGTTGCCATCTTAGAGGTCATTTCTCCAAAAAGAGCCTTGTAGGTGTTGCATGGTAGCCAAGACTGTGACTTTACATGATGAATGAGCTTATGAGGGCCAGATCTATGAGTGGATGGAGCGGATCTGACCTCAGAAGCGAGATTGAGTTGATGCATGGCATGGACTCGCCGAGTCTGAAGAACAGACTCGGCGAGTAGCATGAAGATTGTCCTTAACCACTCAGTGAGTGGTCCTGCCGAGTTATGGTTGACTCAGTGAGTCAGGGAGAGTTAGAAAGGGTTGACAGGTGGACTGAGTCGAGCTGGAACTCGCCGAGTTGTTCTTGAGACTCGGCGAGTTGAGTCGTGGTGGCCCCGCGATTCATGCCAGGTGGAACTCGTCGAGTCAGGGGAGTACTCGACGTGTCAAAAGAGAATCCTAGAGAGTTGGTGAAAACGTTTAGACTCGCCGAGTCGCTCTAGTGCACTCGCCGAGTCCGGTCAAAGTTGACCGTTGACCGTTGACCAGAGTTGACCAGTGTTGACTTGATAGGGGTAGTCAACCTTAGTGGTAAAAGTGTTAATTAGAGATATATGATGTTATAGGAGGATTATAGCTCGGGGGATCGAGCACGAGTGATTTCCAGGATTCGCGAGTTATCGAGATATACGAGGTGAGTCTTCTCACTATACTTTACCTTGAGTAGGTAACCAGAGTTATGATACAGTGCTTGTATGCTATATATGTGTTACGTGTTGCATTGCATTATTCTATGTGATTTATGTTGTGCATGCTTATAGAGTTGGAACCGGAAGGTTCCCAGAGTTAGAACCAGTGGGTTCACAGAGTAGGGTCTACGGACCCACAGAGTTATAGCCTCAAGTGGCTAATATGTGTTATGTGTGGTATTTTGGGAAACTCACTAAGCTTTGTTCTTACAGTGTTAGTGTTGTTTGTTTCAGGTACTAGTGATGACCGTGGGAAGGCGCCGGCTTGATCTGTACACACGCACAGGATTTTTATGATATGTGATCTTGGGATTTTGTATGATATGGATTGGAGTTTTAAACTTTATGTTTTATGAAAATTAAATGAAAAATGTCTTTATATTATGCGAAAAATTATTTTGAAATTCACGGTGTTACAGACATGTCATAACTTCTTCGTTATAACTCGGATTTCGGTATTCTTTATATCTCCAGAATCCTTGTTTCAACGACTACAACTTTCTTCATAGATATCGGGTTCATCTAATATTTATTTTCGACACTTATTTTTGTCCTGAACTTATTAAATTATAATAATTAAGCATAAAACACACAATAATCAAATAATACATCTTATTATTTCAAAACAAATTACAAAGGTTGGCCTAGACTATTACATTATCATTAATGCTTAGCCTAGAAACACGGGCGTTACACACTCTACTTAAGTTTCCTTCTTTCTCTTAGATTCTGTAATGACATCAAAAAGTGATCATCATCATCATCACATCATGTATTGAGAGCCTATGAATCGGAATAATTGAGTTAGGTAACGGATGTACCTGAAGTAGAATCACGCATCTTGACTTCACTATCTCTAATATCTTTCATATACTTTGGGCAGCTTCGCAACCGATGTCCCTTCAATTGGAAATAGAAACAAATGGACTATTTGGGGACAACACATGGAATTATCTCAGAACTGGCCTTTCTCTTTACCATATGATCAAACTGTTTGACCTTGGCGAACACCTTTCCGTTTTGAAGAGAAATCTTTTCTTGACCACTATTGTCACCATTGTTAATTTCCACGGAAACTTTGGAATTACACCTTTCAAGCACCTTTGCTTCACTTGTGCTCTTAAGAATTTATGCTTCAACAACTATCAACATATGTGTCAGATCAATTAGGGTCACGTCGATATTCCTCATATGAAGCTTCTCAAAGAACTGACTATATGACCTAGGAAGCGAAAGAAGAAACAAATCAATAGATTGCTCCCTTGGGAAAACGACACCCATTCTATCCAATTTGTCAATGTACAATTTCATTTCCAGAACATGAACACACACAAAATTTCCATCTTGATGTTTACATGCTAATAGGGCTTGAGTAGTTTTGTATCTTTCAAGTTGAGAAAAACACAAAGTTAGGAGACTCACTGGAGGAGGAGGTGGAAGAGTTGAAGAAGCATGACGTCCAGTACCACCATTTCCCGAATAAGGGAAGACACTTTCACCTTGATCAGAATGTGAAAGATCATCTTTAGAAGGAAGAGGAAAACAATTTCCAAAATAATGAGGAAGACCATTATTATCTTCATAAGACATCTAAAGTGGGAGACGAGAGAATTCAAGTTAGTTGATTTAATCCTTAATTATTAACCCAAAAAACTTAAATTAAGGTTAGGATCCATATTTTCGATTCGAACTTTGAAGAGGGATTTTGTAATCAAGTTCGAATATATTTTAGTGTGATGGTTAACCACACACGCTCCACTAACGATATATAAAGCATCATGTGCGTTTTCATGGATTAACATACTTTTCACATTTTTCCTAGAGTAACTAGATTTGGGATTTAAAAGGTTCTAGTAATTTTAATAGCACTATACTTTTAATGATAATTAGTGTCCTATGAAATCCGTTCGGCTAACGACCCTCGACCATACAAGAGAGCGGCGGATAAGAATGGATACCCAATGACGATCATTTTATAGGCCACTTCCTTAAACTCCCTTATAGTATGACTTCGTGAATGAGGCGTACTAGCAATTTGACTGACTTTAGTCTTATAAATATAGTAATAATTAAGCTTTTTATTTTACATATATTATAAGGCATATTTTAAACTTTTTAACATACTAGGGTTTATATTTTAAAATTTGAAATTAATATCTAATCAATTAAATATAAAATAAACCAATAATGATTTATTTATTAACTTTTAATTAACAATTAATTAAATAAATTAAGGATTATTTAATTAAATTAATCAACTAATTTAGTCCTAAGCGTTTCCTTCTAATTTTCGAAAATAGGGTATATAATTTATCTAATTTTATAATTATCTTATTTAATCTGATAAACTAACAATCACCAAAATTAGGAAACACTAACCACATCTACCACTTTCGAAAATTTTGCTTGCTTGGGGAGGAAGGTAAGGATTTCAATCCTTACGTTAAAATTGAAAACTTAGAGATCAAGAAATCTTGCCCTAAAATCAATTACTTGGGAGGCAAGGTAAGGGTTTCAACTCTAACCCATTTTTCGAAATATAGGGTCCAAGAAACCCCAATTTCGAAATTCTTGGCCTAGAGGTATAATCGCCATAAACCCTAATTTGATCAATTCAAATATTATAGCATATTCAATTGAAAACAAGCCAAGCTCTGATACCACTGATGAGTTTTGTAGGTAACAAAAATTTCATGTGGTGGAAAAAACTTTAAACATAAATTCACATGCAACCTATAAGGATCTATGTTTTCTCTATTGAATGTTATAACTATGAACATCAAATAAACCGTAATGAAACCCTAGTTATTTTGAAAATAATGAAAGAGATTAGGGTTTACATACCTTTTAGTTATTATTGTAAACAACTAAGAATTTCCTCGTGTAGATCTCTTGGAAGCAAGCACCACAAGTATCGTGCCTCTAATGGTTCACACCCAAGCTAGCAAGAGGAAAACTATATAGAGAGGAGAAGACAAAATGATTTTCATCCAAAGCTCTTAGAAGAAAGGCGTGGATGAAGTTAAGAGGCTAGGGACTCCTGATATAGTTGAGGAAACTTGGTGCCGAAGCTAGGATTAAAGGGATATACCCTAGATCCTTTTCTTGGTGACCAAGCAGCCCATAACCCCTTGTCCAAGGGGCCTTGGACGAAATCTCATAGGTTTTCCCTTGAGATTTTTGTCCGCTCCTTTCAAGGGGTTTTAGATCCTTCCTTTCTCAACTATTAACAACTAACAAAACAATCCATATACTTTTAATTTATCCAGTTATTCCCAAAACTAATTCCAATTAATTTCTTATTAATTATTAACTAACTAATATGACTTATAATTAATATATTATTTTCATAACACATTAATGAATCATTTATTTACTTTATTATTCATATAATAAATTAATATCTCTCTCTCTCTCTCTCTATATATATATATCTATCTATCTATCTATCTATCTCAAAGTCATCATGTCCAATTGCTAGGTTTGAGGGCAAGCCAAAAGGACTGTGCTACTATCAATTCAAATATATACCAATTTTAGTATATTTAAAGTATGCATGAGATTATATGCTTAACATCCTATATCTGACAAGGTACGTATAATCAAAGTATATAGGTTGTTAAAAATAGAGTATGTATGTAGGAGTTGATGATAATGGTATTGTATGGATTACTTACGTGTATGATATGAAGATATAGATTAAGTAGTTAATGAGTTAAGTACTAAACGAGTTGTCTGAGATCTCTTAATGGGATAAAGAAATAAAATGTCAATGAGACAAGTGTTATATAACATTATGGTGAGACCATATCGTGTGAAAATGAGATTTTGAGAAGAGTAGAAAGATGGTTTTTTTTCAAGAATAATATTATGATTTCTTTGGGAATGCAGATAGATGATTCTATTGCAAGAATGGGATTTGGATGGTTAGAGGAGAAGATAGAAGAAGATTTCCATGAGTGGAACAAGGAAATATAGTTCTTTGAACGAACTTAGATATAATCCGTAAGGGATTCAAGAGAATATGAATGTTTAACGGTCCACGAGGGATCTACGGAAAAGGATTAAGTTTGGATAAGTTTACATGGTAATGTTAGTGGGATGTTGTTTCCCTTATATGATAGTTAAGACTATCGTATGAGAGTGGACCACTGGTTCTAGCTGAGATTAGAATGTTATGACATGAGAAGTTGAGAATAAGGAGGTAAGTGTAAGAAAAGTACGAGAAGACATGCTAATATGAGAAGAGCATGTATAGGGCATGAGAATAGAAAACAAATGGGATGATATAAGAGTAAGGAACGAGAAAATAAATAAATTGAGAAGAGTACGAGAGATGTAAAGATAGAAAAGAATAGATCATGAGAAGGATGCAAGATGAGATAATAAGATGTGAAAATAGAGTATGACATGATCCTGTGAATAGGCTAAGGAAGTGTATGAGGTGAGAAGGCAAGATTAGATTTACATAATATGAGGAAGAAGAAGAATGAATGTTAGAATATGTACAAAAAACGATAAGAGGAAGAATAGGATAACATAAAAACAGTTAAAATATAACTCACCAGACCTGTGGTCTGATGTTGTAGATATTCTTAATGTTTTGTCGGTTTAGGTGTTAGCTGACGTACGAGAGGAAGTAAGAGCACAAGGACTTAGAATAGAAAAAATATATTTACTTATTTTTATTTTCCCTTGTTGCCTTAAATTTTAGTTTAGTTTATTGTAAATCCGAAATTTACCCTTGGATGTAAATTGTTTGTGTTAATAGAATTCCTCAAATTTTTAGAAATAATTCTGATAATCCCTAGATTATTATATGAGAAAAGTTTGGGTCGTTACAATCGGTATCAGAGGTATAGTTTAAGTGAATTAGGTTTGGTATGTCCATACATAGACCTAAACTGTGCAAGATGAAAAGAACCAGAGTATGAGTTGGTTTTGTGATAAACCATGATATGAGATTTAGGTATATGACTATAGATATATGTAGATAATAAAGCTAAGAGTTTGAGTATGGTAGATGGACCAAACGTATGGGTTTGGATCAAGATTGTCAAGGATAAAGAAAGAAATGTCATTTTGTGAAATGATAAGAATGAACTCTCTACTTAAGGAGATGCTAAGTGTATGTGTAGAAAGAATGATATTGTCGTTATCATGGTAGAAATAGGTGTTAGAGATGATGTGTCGTTGTAGATGGACAATAGTTAGGGCAAGTGTCCCTATATATAAGAGATAGTGGAGACTTAGAGATAATGGTGGACATATAGAGGGACAGAAAAAGAAAGAGATAGAAATATGGAGAAAGAGTGGCAAGAAAGGGGACCAAAAGATTAGAAAGAGTAGGAGGGTTAGTATGCCTAGAAAATGGAGAGAAAGATAAAGAAATAATATCTTATGAAGACCTTAGGTTCAAAGAGTGCACTGATGAGTAAAAGTGTAGATTGGTGTTGCTTGAGGGCAAGTAGCATTGCAGAAGAGAAAGTCCATTGCTATATGGAATGAGTATGTGATGTGTGGGTAAAGCTTGCACCATGTTGTTCGATGCAATGGTGATAGCATTAACAAAAGATACATTAGAAGAGAAATGACGTATCGCTATAGACCACAAACTCCTCATTCCCCTCGAGAAGAAAGAGAGAGAGAGAAAGAGAGAGAGAGAGAGAGAGAGAGAGAGAGAAAGAAAGAGAGAGAGAGAGAGAGGTAGATAGATAGATAGATAGATAGATAGATAGATAGAGAGAGTGAGAGAGAGAGAGAATAGGATCTTCGCACAAGATCTTCTTCAATGTATGAAATGCATCCTCTTGTTTATAATCCCAAACAAATGACTCTGCCTTTTTGTTCAACTTGGTCAACGGACTGGAGATCTTGGAAAATTCTTTAATAAATCTCTGATAATAGCTCTCCAGGCCCAAGAAACTACAAATATCGGTAGGAATCTTCAGCTTTGGCCAATCCTTAACAACCATTATCGAGGTTGCATCCAATTTGATCCCATCTAATCCAACAATATGTCCAAGAACATGGACCTCCCTCAAAAAAAACTTACATTTGAAGAACTTTGCATAGAGTTTCTCCTTGCGTCGCATCTCCAAAACCTCTTACAAATGCCTTTGATGGTATTCGGCACTCCGAGATTTTATCAGTATATCATCAATGAATACTATTACTGATATGTCCAAGAATGGACGACAAACCCGATTCATCAGGTCCATGAAAAACAACAGGTGCATTCGTCAAACCAAACAACATCACTAGGAACTCATAATGCCCATATCGCATCCTAAAAGTAGTTTTAGGAATATCCCACTCATAGACCTGCACCCGATGATACCCCAAACACAAATATATTTTCTAAAAGTGAGTGGCTCCTTGCAACTAATCCAAAAGATCATCGATCCTTAGGATTAGGCATTTATCCTTCTTAGTTACTGGTAGTTAATACACATCAACATTGAGCCAAAAATTTTCTTCAGAAATAGGTTTGGTACTCCCTAAGGCGAGGAGCTCGATCTAATAGAACCCCATTCTAATAAATCCTACATCTGAGACCACATCTCCTTCATCTTTGATGGAGCTAACCGATATGATTCCTTGACTATTGGAGTCATGCCAGTAATGAGATCGATTTGGAAATCTACCTCCCGTGGTGATGGTAAACCAAGAAACTTATTAGGGAAAATATCGCTAAAATGCCTACCACCTCTACGTCGGCAAGATCTACTGTCTTCCTTGTGATCTCGGCCGTATGAGCCAATAATAACTCACATCCCCTCTTCAGGAACTTGCATGCCTTCATCACAGAAATAATTTGTATAAGACCCATAAAAGTTTTCCCTCGAACCATAATACTTCCTCCCTCGGCAAGACTGATACAAATACGCTTCTCAGAACAAAGGATCCCAGCTTGATTGGCAGACAACCATCAAATTTCTCCCACACAAGAATAGAATTTCCTATAGTTACCTCAATGTCTAACCCAAAACTCAATGGACTACGAGGCTTGTATACCTATTTAATTTTCCAAATTCCATACCCGGCTAGAACCCTTAGAGTATATAAAGGCTCTCTTTCTACAATGACTTCGATCAATGATAAGCCAATAGCTTGAAATGCTTGTTAAATTCGTGCATTCCAAGCATCCCCTTAAGATGATCCTCCATTTCCTTGATGCACGTAATACTAGTTGAATTACAAATATTTTGGGATAACTGAGCTTGTGGGTCACAAGCAACTTGAGACAATGGGAATGCAACCTACATTAATATTTTTAAGTAATTTAGAACTCTTCATGCCGCTCCTTGTTTGTTGATCCTTAGAGATAGAACCATTTTCTTAAATATTGACCAATATTAACGATTGTAGGATCCACGAGAAAGAATAGAGGGTGTTCCGATATCAAAAAGAGTAAGAATCCTAAGGCATATAGCAAATAACATAAAACTCTCAACACATACCCTTCCCCCTTAAGAAGCTAAATCAACCTAATTAAGACAATCTACATCGTGAGTCTGAACACTAACCTCTGTATTCAATTCGCTCACAAACGGACTCTGATACCAACTTGTAACAACATGATTTTTCATCTTAAATTTTTTTATTTATAAAAACATTATTTAACCGATTTAAGAAATTCATGTCTTCATTAATGTCATAAACAAGTACCAAAACCAAGTTTCAAAAACAAACCATCTAAATTTAAAGTTGTAAACTAGTACCAAAATAAGTACCAAAACCAAGTATAAATGAAACATCACATCAGGCCTCAAACTGGTATAATCTCTAAATAACATAATAAGAACTACCATATAACATCTATTCCAGGTAAATGAATTATTTATATTTTTGGCAATTAAAGAAGTAAAATATGAGTTTTGTGATGACCACGACATGCTGGAGGATACATCGCGATGTGGTCATGGCCTTATGAAACACGCATCAGTCTTGTGCATGACGACATGGCAAGGTTATGGCCACAACATGGTGGCCACCAGAGTGCAAACCCTAATTTTCTGAGTTTTGGGACTTAGTTAATGGATGTGATGGCTAGGTTTTCCACATCCTCAGCCTCTATCACCTCCCTTTTAGCCTCAAAGAAACCCTAACCTCCATTTTTTACCTTGTGATCTCTTTATGGTGATTTTAGCCTCTCGAAGAAGAAGAATAGGTTCTTGGTGCATTTTTTCAGCAAACAAACCTCCCCTTCATCATATTGTGTTGTTTTAGGACTCTTGTACGCCCTCAAGCTCCTGCCTTTATATGTCAATTATTATATATCTAGGTTTTCTCCACTTTCTTCCATGTTTAAGGTGGTTTGAATCAATGAACTCCATAAAGTTGGCAACTTCATGGGTGCTTGAGTTTCCTTTCTGGTTTATTGTCCAAGATATGGAGAGTTATTGAGTTTTGGGTTCATGCATGAGATATTGATCTCATTTTCCTCCATTTTAACCTAAATTATGCTCAACACATGCATTGGACATGCATGTCTACAAAGAAATGATTTTATGATGCTTTGGAGAGGGTAAAGCCTTATGGAAAGTTTGAGTGTATAGCTTGAAGGATTAAAATCCTAATGCATTAAGATGTATAGAACATTTCCCACGACATGGCGACAGACATCCTTTGCAACTATTTTTTCCTAATGCTACCACGTCATGGCCATATAGTGTCCATAACGTGGGGGTCGGCACAGGCTGACTTTGACCATCAAAATTTGACCATTGTTGACTTTAGTCAACTTAATAGTTTTAGTGTAGACTAATAGGATACTCGTATATTGTGTTGAGGTGTCTCGTAGTACCGGTCTTCTCTATCAGAGAGTTGTTTTTAGCCTGTTATTTACGAGGTGAGTCTTATCACTATATTACGTATGTCATAGTAGAGGCATGTTAAACTAGTTGAGTTTTATTTGTTGATTGTTGTTATGTGTGTTTAATGAGTGTTGATAACTCCAAGACTACTAATAGTCCATAGGATTGCTGATAATCCACAAGGTCGTTGTTAGCCCATAGGACTGTTGATAGTCCTAGGGTTACTGTTAACCCATAGTTGTTTATTGTGTTTTGTTATATGTGATATTTTGGGAAGTCACTAAGATTCATGCTTATAGTTGTAGATTTATATGTGTTTCAGGTATTTCATATGATCGTCAAAAGGCAAAGGTTTGACTATACACTCTCATCGGCAATTTTCATGATTTTTGATTTTACGATACTTTCATTTTTGGGATGACTATATTTTGATATGTATGGTTTCTTGACTTGCTTTTCCCTGGAAATGATGTTTTTACTTAATTTAAAAAATGAAAAAATTTGGTCGTGATTTTTTTGGGGTGTTACATTCCCAAAAAGTCCCAACCTCACCAAGTCATCAATATCAAACTACCACCAATACAAAGACACACCAACAAGCATAGAAACAAGTGTCAACATTAGCACAATGAGTCAATCCTAGGAACATGGATAAGAACATAAGCATACTTCATACAATATGCTTATTCATGCAATCAAATAGTGTCATTCAACATTTATCTCTTATTATTATTAATATATATTGGAGATATTATTTTGGATATTATTTCATAGTAGTAATTATTTTATTGTGTTCATCGTTATAAATACTTTTAATGTCCCTCAGTACATGGATTTAAAACATCGCTAAAATACCCTAGGAAGGACCCCGTTATCCAGTAATGTGACCTGGCAACCCAGTGCACCAAATGGGTCGTAACTCCCACCTGTAACACTATCCCTAGTTCTTTGTGTTCACTACTTTGACTTTGAATGTACGCACATGATGTATTTTCGTTGAAGGGTGGTTCGATGGTACTTCCAAACGCATACCCTCACCCATACGTGATGCTTGATCCGGCATCTCTGAGTAGCCAACATCACTCCAGTCCTTGTACACCAACGTGCACCAGATCCATGTTTTGAAATGAATATTTGGAAAACCACTCGACATTGACTTGGCTTAAGCTCTTTTCCTCCAATGATATCTTTCCACTGTGACATCCAATAGGACAAGCATCTAAGTTTAGGTTTTTACCATTTTGCCCCCAGTATATGTATTCTCCTTCATTTTAATTAGTTTAATAATCAAATAATCCACTCGCATGGGGCATACACACACCTAAACCATTAACATTATGTAATCATGCTTGTATATTATTATTATTCCTCCAAGTCATATAACATCTCACAACATACAACAAAGGTATACTCTCAAAATTACCAAATAGCATCATTTTGTAGCACGTAAGGAAATACACTTTTTAACAACTAACTTCTAGCATGCATTTCCTAATTTCATTCAAGTATGACAAAATAGAAATATAACATGCATATCATCACATTTTAACAACATGAATAAAACTCACTAGTAGAATATCCCTAACACTCTCTTTTACGTTAATCAAGAAATTTAAGAAGTATATCATACCAAAGGTCTCCCAAATCAAATGTTTTTGCAAATACTTCACAATTTCAGATTAGATACATCTCATATATTCAGATTATAGCATCACACAAAATCAGTTAGTTCTAACATATGTACAAGAGCATGCAATTTCCCATACTTGTGCCTAAACAACCATAAGAACTGAATAACCTCTAGTCCAAGATGTGCGGGGCTATGAACAGAGGAGAGGCACCTTCAAGAAAGAAATCTAACACCCCTAAAAGATTACACCAAGACCCCACCAAAACACAACACAAAAAACGAAAAGGTTATGTATAGACAGAAATAGGTCGTGGTGAAGAAGATGCCATGCCGTGGTCCGAGCTTCATCCACGACCTGAAATTGATCAACTCTCACCTCCACATCCTGGTGGCTTGATGGCCACATCGTGGCGTCGTTGGTAGTTAAAAATCATAAATCAATTGACTACATTCTCCTGTTCGGTTTGGGTCCATCAAATCATAACTCCTCTATACCTTACCTATGTGTTCATAATGTCTACGACAAGAATAGGACCAACCAACACACATAAGCCATGGATTTTTAGCATTATCCAAGGTTTCTTCTTATGTGTGGTTTGAAGAACTGCAAGATAATCTAAAGGGAAATGTTCATACCTTCTAGAAAATCTAAAATTTAATCCACCAAGATTGAAAATAGAGAAAGACTTCAAGACCACCACCAGAAACACCAAGACTTCACTCCTACTTCACTTACTTTACATACACACTCCAAGGAAGGAAAACAATCCCAGAACACACTTTAAAGTAGGGAGGAGGCTACCAAGTAGGGTTTAATCCTAGGTTTTAGGGTTAAGGTTGCTTAAATACTTGTAAACTTTCTATTTATGCCCCTTGAGTGTAAGAAGATGACTCCATGACCCATGTATATGATTAAGTATCATTTTCTTGCACTTTGACCCCTTAAAGTTAACTTTCACCTTGTCAAAAGTGACTTAACAAATGATACATAACAGAAAACTAACCTCGATGATGAAATAGGAAAGTTCAAGTCGTAACAAAAAGCTAGACCCATGAGATTATGTAGATATGTGTGTGTATGTAATATTTCACTTGTGAGTAACTATTTGAGAAAGAAGAAAGATTGAACCTTATAGATAATATAGAAAGTTACCAAGAGAGTGCAAAGTGGCATAGAGTGGTGAGAAGAGAGTGGACTCGTGAGAAGAGTCTAAGGTTGTGTGAAAAGTAGGGGTAAAATTGGTATGGTACAGATTCTTGTTTCCCTAAACCATGTACCATAGCAACTATAGTTGATATATAATTTTTTTATTAGTTTCGTACCAAGTATACTTGGTACCAATATGTTTGGCTACCAACAAGTTTGGTTGGTACAAATTGGTAATGGTATATACCAAATTCTTTGAATTTGCTATTGTAGTTTAAAAATAAAGAAAGACATCTAGGTAATTTCTACGTTTAGTAAAGAAATTAGTTACATAGTTCTTTTAATTTACAAAATAATTCTATTGAAGTAAAGATACTGTAACTTTTTAATTTTATGCTTTAATGTGGTAATAACTATTGATTAATGTGACCAAATGACATATATAATATTCTTAAAACTGTAAACACTAAAACGAATAGACAATTGAAATATATGATTTCATTGGTACATTATTACCATGGTATTCAAACTTTTGTACCATTAACGTACCAATATTACCCAATTGGTACGATACTACCAACCAAACATGTTGGCTACCAAATATATTAGCTACCAACTTTCTTGGTTCATTTGGTAACAAGTTGGTTGGTTTTCCGTGGTAAAATTTTGACATCCCTAGTGTAGAGTCCCAATAGAGGATGAAATGGCTAAGTTTCATATAGGAATGAGAAGTTAAAAACATTGGGAGTGTGTGATTCCCCGATGTAAGAGACGAGTAACTATGTGAAAATACATCTTTTTAGATGTATCAAGTATGGAGTTAGTAAGAAGAAGTGTGAGAGTCGTAGCAGTTGGCTAGTAAGCAGTTGGATATAAAAGAAGAGATAGAATACTTAATTACCAGGGAATGAAATGGCGATATTGAAAGTATACAAGTATAGTATGCATGCAGTAGTATGGGCATTGCAGACACATTGCACTTATTGTGGTTCAATGGAATCATAAAGTTACCTGAGAATTGAGTGTCTAGATGAAAAGTTTTTACATGATACCTAGAACAAATGGTCATGTCTAGATTGATACTTGGGGTCTTAGTAGTAGTAGAGAGATAGATGTTAAAGTTTAGTGCACAAGCACTAAGAGAATTATGATCAGAAATGAGTTGTAGTAGATATAACAATTCAAAATAAATGTGAAGTGATTAGATTTGATACATCACTAAGAATCTAGAAAGAAGTTAGAAAAGCAGCGGTATGGCCACCTGTTGTTGAGTCAGAGTAGTGTAGTGGAAGTGTAGTGGTTTGCAACTTACCTACGAGTAGGTGGTTAAGAAGTGTGTTGGTTTGAAACGACACTTATGAGAAAAGAAAAGAAAAGGTAAGTTTATGCTCATGGTTAAGTAAAGTGGGGCAAAAATTGGAAGAATGTTGTGAAGTATGCAATGTTATTGCATAAGATTATAGTAGATGTTCCTTAACAACCATTGTGAGTACATAGATGAAGAGAGTTTGGTAATTCCATTAAGAATGCAAAGAATTGGAAAGTAGATTGCTATTTTGGGTTATGAGGTTAAAGAAGATAATAACCTAATAAAAGAGCCATCGAGTGAGAAAATTTTTAAGGAATTTAAGAGAAGATTTCAAGGAAAAAACTTCTTAAAGGAGGGGAGATTGTAATAACCCAAAATTTAGAGAGATGTAACTTTTAGTCAAATATTGACCAAGAGGGCAAAATGGTCATTTATAACAGTTATATGAGTTTATGAAGTTGTGACATCATGAAGTTAGCCAATATAAGTTTAAGTCAATTAGATGAGATTGAATGAGTCGGTTTAACAGAAGAAATGCATGAGAAGATGCATTTTGGCCAAAAGCGTAAAATATGAACTTTTATGCTTTTTGGGCCAAGTTTGTGACTTAATATATTAAGACCCGTATTAATTCAGTGAGACGAGACTTAATAGAGTTTTAAATATCCCCACCTTCATGTAGATATAAATATCATAGAGAACGGGTATAAGACGAAAACAGGTATAAGGCGAAGGACATATGAATGTTAGAAGTTTGGAAGAAAGTTGTCACAAGCTGGAACAGAATTAGCTAAGGGAGCTGCTGCTAATCAAACATCATTGTGACATTCCTAATTTTATGGATAATTAAAATCTTTTTATTTATGCTTATTTATAACAAAGTATTATTTATAAATTTGGAATTGTCCCATAATAATAACGCGAGATAACAGCATTTCGTGAAATGTTTTTTATTTATTCTTTAAAAACTTGGGATGTCATAACTGATACATGAAACATATGCATAAACATAGTCATTACAGGCCTTACAACCACTTATTGTATTAATGCCCTAATCTTGTTGAATATCTTAGTGGATTCAAACATCACTATCCATGTATCTTTGTACTACTGCCTGTGATACAAAGAAACTGAGTTGGCCAGTGAAACATCTTATATGCTCAAGATTCATATTATAATGATATTGATAATTAAAATATGATACTAATGGGTCAAACTAATAACAACTTGATACAATTGATTATTTATTAAAAATTGATTTTAATAAATATTCAATAAACTCTTATAACTAAATGGAAATTAATTATTTCATGAAAATATTAATTTCATTAACAAGTAAGATTACATATTTCACATGGTATGAATTAATACGTCACATACAAGATTTTGGACTAGAAAGACTCTTTTATCTTTTACTAAAAAGTTAAGGTTTATATTTTATAAAAGAGTTTATAAAATTTACAAACTTTATATATTTCTTACTAGTAAAAAACGTGCCTTTCTTTTAATCAAAAGTAAAGAAGCACGCGGGGGGGGGGGGGGGGGGGGTCTAGCTAGTAGATGCATGGGGGGTTAATGGTTAAAGACTCATGTGTAGTGTTTATGCTTTAAGGGATGAAAGAAAGGCTTTCATTTGATGACTTCTTCCTTGTAAAAAGTCGTGGATTTTTTCCCTCTCCCAAACTCTCTCTATTTTGTTCTTTAAAATGTGTTAGAATACTACTTTCATTTACTCTCTTAAAGTTCATATTTTTATATGAACTTTAATCTTAAGAGTATAAGAGTTTAAAGACTAGTATCATCATCAAGTTGGTGTCTAAAAGGTTCATATATTCTCCTACAACTTCCAAGCCTCCCCTTGAGGATTCAAAGTTTACAAATGTTTTTAAACTCTTCTTCTTCTTTGGTTGTTGTTTTGTTTCCAAACTTTGCAAGAAGATCCATGGTTGGTTATAATCTAGTTTTATGTTGTTGAAAATATCAAACTCTTCCATTGCTAAAATCTCTTGTTTTTTTAAACTAATTTTGAATAAAAAAAATCCAACAATTGGTATCAAAGCCATTCTTGCTAGTTTGTTTAGATTTTAGGATTTTTGGAAATCGTAGTTGTTGGATAATATGGATAACTTGTTTTTGTAAGGAAATGAGTCCATACATATTTTATTTGACAAGTTTATTATTGTTATTTTTAAGACAAAAGTTTTCATGCATTTTTTGTCATTTAAACTTGTCTTACAAAAACAAAGGTTGTTTTATGTATACTGTTGGGGCCAAGATCCTCAAGGCATCCAGGATCCTCAAACCTCATCAAATATTCAAGATCCTTAACTATCTCAGGATCCCGACTATTACCATCATTATTATTTATTTATAGTGGTTATATTTGGATCACAACTAACACGTGTGCAGAAATAGTCAAGGGAAGAATTATTCTCAACAGAGTTTCGTCTCAACTATGCTGAAGAACCGGAATACTAAGTCAAAAAACGTTCACAAAGCTAGTCATAGAGGATCCCGAGAATATCGGACATTTTGTTAGGTAGTTTAGATTATAAATTAACACTTTTATCTAGCACACAACACACTCTGCTTACTCTTAGCTTACTCTACGAACTTTTTCACTTATTCTCACTAGAATACTCTATATAATCATTTTTTTACATTAATAAAATCATCAAGGCATGTCATCATTATCACATCCCAAGGTTTTGTGCTGGAGATCCTGGAATGGATCAAGGGCTTTCCTTGTAAACACTTGTGTCATTCTCTTTACCTTTCTATATTACATAATTTGAACATCACAGCCTCTCATTCAATTTGGTTGATCAATACTTGTGTAATTTTTCACCATAACAATTTAACACCCACCGTGGGGTTCAAAATACTCGAAAGATCATGTCTACACAATCGATCCTTTCTTTGTCCTCCACTCCTTCTATTCCAACCAAAAACCCACCACCTCCTCCGAGTGGACCCCTTGGTCAGAGGAAAGTCCCTGACACTTCCAAGAAAAGCACCTCTTCGGTCACTAACCAAGGAAGTTTAGGATCTTCAGGACTCTAGGATCTGACTGCTTTAATCACTACCACATAACTCTTCCCCATGATGAGGAAAATGACGGAACAGATGACCCATCAGCAAGAGGAGAATAGAACACTACATAGAGAAGTGGATAGGATAAAGACATAATTTCAGAAATCCCAAGAAACAACGCCCATAGTTGTACAACCAAGGATCTCGAACTTCGACAATGCAGGATCCTCTGGAAATCACTAGGGGGAACATAGTTTTTTCCACTGTTGCATCACCCTGGGGGACAACTATGGACAATCGAGCATCTAGGATCAACGATCTCAATGAGCCTTTCAATACTCCTAGAAACCTTGATTCGGGTAACTTATTAAACAACAATACTATCAATACTAACTTTACTAATGTTGTTGCAGGAATAAATCCAAACATGGCTAGGGAACTTCAGCAGTTGAGACAAATTATCTCAAGCATACCCGGGGTGGTCCAACCCATACCAGAAGCACCTCTAACAAGTCACATGATCTCGATATTTTCTCATGCGATAGTTGATACCAAAGTTCCTAAGCACTTTCAAACTACTAGCATGAAGCCTTAATATGGAACTACGGATCATGAAGAGCACGTAGCATAATACCGAGAAAGGATGGAGATCATCCCCATCCCAATGTACCCGAAGGAAGCTTGCTTATGCAAAGGATTTGGTTCAACCCTTATGGGATCAACTCTGAAATGGCTGCTAAATGTTCCCCCCTATTCCACAATTTCATTTACACACTTAGTCAATATTTTCAATAACCAGTTTTCTTGTAGCAGAACCTTCGAGAAGATCGCTAGTGATCTCTATCGGGTGGTTCAGGATCCTAAGGAATGACTTAGAGATTTTGTTAACAGGTTTGGCAGGGAAGATTGTAGCATTCCCATCATCTGATGGGTTTTAAGCACTCTAACAACCTTATGGTGCACATGCAACCCTAGATGCTTTGGATCTATGTTTTCTCTAATTATACATGCATTTCATTTTCCAAAGCATACATATCCTAACTAGCATGAAATTGACAATTGAACAATAAAAATGGTTAGAAACTTTACCTCTTGTTGTAGCTAGTTAACTTTGGCCTTTAAAAGCTTAGCACCTCAAATGTGATGCCTCAAATACTTCACAAAACACCACCAACAATGGAGGACTTGAGAGAGAGTTTCTTGCACAAAAATCAGCTACTATGTACTCTTAGAACGTATGTATGTTCGATTTTAGCTATAGGGTAACATATATATATATATATATATATATATATATATATATATATATATATATATATATAGAGAGAGAGAGAATACTAAGGGTCATGGTTAAACCCTAATCCATACCCTTGGGCTTATTATCCATGATCCATGATCCATATGAACCAAGTCTTTATGGATTCATCCATAAACTTAGTCCATTATGTATCATAAGCCCAAACCATATATAACTAATTTACACAACTAGTCCCCATTAACTTAATTAGCCTCTTGTGATCACTAAATTAATTCCAAATTAATTTTTGATCAATACTAATTAAATTATATGATTTCTCAATATATTATACTTATAATATATTAGCAAATCATAAACAACCTCTCAAATGTCCATTCTATCAGATTGTTTTGGTGAAATGCAACCCAAATGGACCATGCTACTCTCGGGTCAAGTATATACCAAATATAGTTATGGGCTTAGACACCTAATCCAACAGTCTCCTACTTGGATAAGTCTAATAACTATAACTGCAAGTACAACTTAATAACCCGACTAGCAATCGTAGCTTTTAAAAGCCTCTATCTAACTTTGACACGCCATTTAGATAAGTGATCATATAATCCTCTGTTCTTCAAGATATCAGTTGGACAAATACCTGGAATAATGTCATACTTATTGTCCAACAGTTTGTTTCTCGATTTTCGATTTTGTTTGACAGAGAACTTAATTAAACACATCAATTTAATCCCAACCGGGCTCGGCACATAAGTCAAAACAAAATCATCGAGGGGCCCAACATATCACTTTTAATCCTCCAACAATTAAAAGGAACAAATAAACTTCGACATTATATGCTTGTAGTAACTATTCGTTAAATCATACACAACAGTGCGTTTTGTAACATCAAGTTATTGATGCGTTTTCGCACTATCAATGTACAACCAATTTATAGTCAACAACTTATGTATCTTGGTTTGAAGACTTATATGATATTATCATCTCACGATCATTTATGATAAATTCCATGAAGTGATTCAAGTGAGCGTGGGTTTAATCCAATACTCAGACCTTATGAGCACTCATGAATGTTGTAGCAAACATTTGCTATTTCTAAACACTTCAGACAATCTACAAGCCCAATTCATGACAGTCTTGCCTCAATACCTACTTCCAAATTATGATCGACTGTGGATAGTTTGAACAATATAATTATTCTGGAAGTCAAAACATGCAAAATGAAACAATAGTAAACAATTGACACAAGATAGTAACTTTACTCATCAATAAAACACCTTTTATTTAATCATCAAATGTCAATTACATTTTATCTATTACAAGTTTCAAAATAGGTATCTAATCATTAAAACTAATATAATCCTTCAACCCAATTCTCCTTGCATGCTACAAATGCTTAACCCTACTCAGTCCCTTCATGAGGGGATCTGTTGGGTTCTCATCTGATGATACCCTCTTTACCACGAGGAGTCCTTCTTCTATCCGATGTCTTATGAAGTGATATTTTCTGTCGATGTGCCTGGATCTACCATGATCCCTTGGTTCCTGGGCTAAGGTGACCGTACTCTCTCAGTCACAAAAATTTCCAAGGCTCCTTTATAGCTGGTACACTCCAAGGTCTCTGATGAATTTCTTCAGCCATGTCGCCTCTTTCGACGCTTCGCTTGTTGCTATGTACTCTAATTCGCACGTTGAATCAACTACAGTCTCTTGTTTGGAACTTCTCCAAGTTATTGTTCCTCCAGTTAGGGTAAATAACAAGCCCGACTGAGAGGAGAAATTATCTCTGTCGGTCTGAAAGTTGGCGTCACTATACCCTATCACTCTTAAGTCAACACTCCCACCGTGAGTAAGGACCCAGTCCTTAGTCCTGCGTAGGTACTTAAGAATATTCTTTACTGCAATCCAGTAAGATTTACTAGGATTCCCTTGATATCTTTTGACCAAGCTCAAAGCAAAGGCCACATCAGGGCGAGTACAAGTCATTGAATACATGATCGGGCAAACTGTGGAAGCATACGATACTCGACTCATCTCAGCTATTTCAGCGTCCATACTCGGACTCTGAGTCTTACTCATTTGGTATTGCCTTGGATGGGTAAGTCACCTTTCTTGGAGTTCTCCATGCTGAATCTCTTCAACACCTTCTCCAAGTAGGTACTTTGACTAAGTCCAATAAGTCTTTTACTCCTGTTTCTCGATATCCTTATCCCTAGGATGTAAGCAACTTCTTCAAGGTCCTTCATAGCGAAACAATTACCAAGCCAGGACTTAACTTCCTATAAGGCTAGAATGTCATTTTCTATGGGTAGTATGTCATCCACATACAACACCAGAAAGCTAACTGTACTCCCACTAGCCTTGATATACACACAGGACTCATCCTCGCTTCTTGAAAATCCAAACTCTTTGACTTTCTCATAGAAACAAAGATTCCATTTGTGAGATGCTTGTTTCAATCCATAAATGGATTTCTCAAGCTTATACACTATGTTAGGATACTTTGCATTGACAAAACCCTCTGGCTGACTCATGTAAACATCTTCAGCCAACTTCCCATTAAGGAAAGCAGTTTTGACATCCATTTGCCATATTTCATAGTCATGAAATGCAGCTATGGACAGCATAATCCTAATAGATTTAATCTTTGCTACTGGTGAGAAGGTCTCATCATAGTTAACTCCATGAGTTTGAGTAAAGCCCTTCGCAAACAGTTGCGCCTTATATGTGTGTAAATTCCCATCCATGTCGGTCTTCTTCTTGAAGATCCATTGGCACTCGA
Source organism: Lactuca sativa (assembly GCF_002870075.4). Taxonomy (NCBI): domain Eukaryota; kingdom Viridiplantae; phylum Streptophyta; class Magnoliopsida; order Asterales; family Asteraceae; genus Lactuca; species Lactuca sativa. The sequence goes on from NC_056628.2 coordinate 35,894,859, forward strand.
CTGTCTTACGACTTGGTACATTGTCAACGAAGTTCCAAACTTGATTGTCATACATGGATTGAATATCGCTGTCCATAGCCTCTTTCCACTATATAGACTCGGGGCCTGCCATGGCTTCCTTGTAATTGTTAGGTTCATCCAAATTTACCAGTGTGCTGTCACTGATAAATGTATCACCCTGAGATGTTATATTAAAACCATATAACATAGGTGGAACACTAACTCTACTGGAGCGCCTCATAGGTACGTACTTGTCAACTGGTTCAATAGGAGTTTCCTCCTCAGGTTTATTGCTAGTGTTTGAGGTTCCTTCACCGCTTGAATCCTGAAGCTCTTCAAGGTCAATTTGCCTCCCACTGTCCCCTTGGCCTATGAGTTCTCTCTCGCGAAAGACTCCTCTCCTCGCAACGAAGACAACATTATCACTCGATCTTTAGAAGAGATATCCAATGGATTTCTGTGGGTATCCGATGAAAATACACCGCTCAATACGAGGTTCGAGCTTGTCATGAGTCTCACATATCTCGTAAGCCTCGCAACCCCAAACCTTGATGTGTGCTAATGAGGGAACCTTCCCTGTCCACATCTCGTGAGGTGTTTTGGCAACCTTCTTAGTTGGGACTAGATTAAGGATATGGCCGACAGTCTCTAAGGCATAGCCCTAAAATGAGATAGGTTACGAAGCTCGACTCATCATGGAATGAACCATGTCCAACAAGGTTCGATTCCACCTCTCAGCCACACCATTAAGTTGTGGTGTCTTAGGTGGCATCAATTGTGAAACAATACCACATTCCTTAAGATAGTCTTGGAACTCGATACTAAGATACTTACCATCTCGATCGGATCAGATCATCTTTATCTTCATGCCCAACTGATTCTCCACTTCTTGTTTAAACTCTTTGAATCTTTCAAAGGTTTCTGACTTATGTTTGATTAAGTAGATATACTCATATCTGCTGTAATCATCAATAAAAGTCACATAGAAGCACTTAGCATCCCTTGTGGTGATTTTGAATGGTCTACACACATCGGTGTGTATGAGATCCAACAAACCATCACTCCTTTCACATGTACTAGTGAAGGGTGACTTGGTCATCTTTCCAAGTAAACAAGATTTGCAAGTGTCATACGACCTTAAGTCGAATGACTCTAAAACTGCAGCCTTTTGGAGTTGGCCTATGCGCTTCTTGTTGATATGTCCTAGACGAGAATGCCACAAGCATGCCTTATCTAAATCATTGGAAGAATCAATGTCCAACACATTATTTCCTAAGTTGTCTACAACCATCACAGTTTCGTATACACCATTACAAGGAAATGCTTTAAAATAAAAACACCATTATAAAAAGCATTAATAGCACCAATTTCATTATCAAATGAAAAACTAAAACCTTGTTTGTACAAGCCGTGAAACAAAACAATACTTCTCACCATTTCATATGAGTAGCAAAAATTATTCAAATCTAATTCTAACCCACTATTAAGCAATAAAGAATAAACTCCAATCTTGGTGACACGTGATGTCACACCCCCAAACCGGAATGGCGGAAACGTTCGAGGGCAGATGACTTCATGTGGTAACGTAACAATTGAATACATAGTAAAGAAAGCAATATAACCATCATATATATAATTGAAAGTTTACATTGTTAAAAGATACATGTTCAAAACCAATTACAATATGATGCCAAAATATGAATTTAAACTGGCGCCACAGCGTCCCTTCTTCAACAGTTATTTGTTACCTATAATTACTGAATCCCTAGGACATACAATTAGTTTTGAAAGAGTAGATCAGCATTTAAACTAGTGAGTTTCATAAGTATTAAATGACAACGTTTGTATGACATGAAATTTTTTGTTTTTGTTTGTTTGTTCCTAGAAAATCCCATATTTTCTACTAGCATAAATGTAGCCTTCTATCAAGACCAATGTTTGTTTCTAGAAAATTTATGTACATATAAAATTGCCAATACGTCTGAAAAACCCCATAAATCAATGTATTTTTAATACCCCATGTGAGTTTTATAACCATGCTATTGACTAGAAATGCCTATACACAACGTTCTTCAGGCGTTGGAATGTTCTGACGTTTGTCACCCCAAATGGTGTACTGTAGCTAACATTCAGGGCACGGGGTTGTCAATGATGGGTTTTAGCCATAAGAACATCCTATGTGCTCATACAAACCCTAATGCTTGGATCTACGTTTCTCTATTATACATGCAATTCATCCAAGACTTCAAACCCTAAATCTAGCATATGATAATCAATATTAACATAAAAATGGGTTTAAGATATTACCTTGATTGTTATGTAGCAATAACAATCTCAAATCCTCCTTGTAATGACTTTAGAAAGCTTAGAGTCACAAATGTCACTCTTCTAATGGTTCACAAACACCAAGAGCAAAAGGATGAAGAGGAGAAGAGAAGGAGGCTGCCCAAAACGTGTGGAAACCCTAATCAACAAGTTCACATCATTTTTGGGGCTTAAGGGTTCTTTAAATAGTGAGGCTATTAGGGTTATCTAACAAGGAAACCCTAATTTGGATGCTTAGGCCCTAAGCAACCCATGTACTCCTTTCTTAAAGGCCTTTGGACGATTTCTAATGGGTTTCCCCATAGAATTCGTCCACCCCTTTAATATGGAGTCCATTAGCTCAATATTCAACTAATACACAATTGACAGTTCTAGTCCCTTAAGTTTAATTAATGCCTTTTAGCCACAAACTTAATTCTTATTAATTCTTGACTAATATTAATCAAACAATATGATCTCTCCTTTTATATATTATTCGCATAATATATTAATAAATCTTAATAAATCCTTTCTCTCCATAATTCATCCTATTAAGTTGCTTTGGTGAAGGCAACCCAAAAGGACCATGCACCATCGGGTCAAGTCTAATAACTATTATGCGTATGACTTCAGATCCTGATCTGCAATCGTAGCTTTCCAAAGCCGCTGTCAACTCTGATCTTATCAGATACGCGTGTCCTTTAGATAAGGGATCATATATTCCTCCATTCTAGATATCGTATAGATATGAGACATGAACCTAATCATTCTTTCTATATTATTTCCCGACTTCCGATTTATGATGATTGATAACATACTACAATTTGAACACATCAAATTAGTCCCAGCTTGGCCAAGCGCTTAGGTGCCATCACTAAATCATCGAGAGGCCCAAAGATATCGCTTTTATCCTACTTTGGATAAAAGGAACGGATAAACTTTGACTCAATGCTCGCTTGCACTCACTTACCAAATTATGCATAATAATATGTTTTATAACACCAAGTTACTGGTGCGTTTACATATTATCAATGTGCAACCGACTCGCAAGATACAACTCACACATCTCGGTTTCAAGAATATAAGATGTTATCGTCTCACCAATCATTCGTGATACAATTCATGAAGTGATCCAAGTGAGCGTGGGTTTAATCCAATGCTCAAATCATATTCATAAGCACTGATGAACGTTGCAGCAAACAATTGCTTATGTCTAATACACTTTAGGCAATCCACACACCAATTCACGACAGTCTTCATTCATACCTACTTCCTACGTATGAACGACTGTGGTCCGTTCGAATAATTTGACTGTTCTGAACCAATTAAATTATTCAGGAAGTCAAAACATGCAAAGTGAAACACAAGAATAATACTAATCTTATATGGCCTCAAACCTTTGAGTATAAATAAAACACCTTTTATTTATCACCATATCGATTACTCATTATCTGTTGTTTCGGGTAATGAACTTCTTACTTGAATTATAACTACACTTGTCCCATGCTCTTAGCATGAACACAATGCTAACCTATGGTCCTTACTTTGTGAAATAGATCAAATGAACACATTTCCAATCATACTCATTTCACAACTCCCAATCCTTATCATAAGTACAAGAATATCAAATTCTTGCCACTTATAGAATATGTTAGATTCTAACATTTTATGCAATGATTCTTTGTAATGTCACTGCACTAAGGTCACAATGACTATTGCCAATGAATTACAAAGCTCTCTATCGGAAATTGTTACAAGACAATTCCATAGATGTGATGTCTCTCACTCAAAGTACATTCCTTTGAACATCCTTCTTGCATAAAAGTTTCTAATCTAGACATAGATTCTTAATATCCAACTCCCAATATGGAAACCTTTCCATACTTACCATGTGACAACTCATTCTTAATAGAATCTTATCTATTCATAATAATGTCGATATACTCCATCCAGTATCATACTTCCAACTACTCACAAGCGACCAATCCTTAGCAAGCTTTGGATCGTCCTTTGATAGTTGTTTAATTATCTTAGTCAAAACCGATTCCAGTCCTTTTTCCCTCTAAATACGCTATACATTTGGAAATTTTTAGAATGGTCAAATATTATACCATTTGCAATCTATCCTATACCCGAAGCGTATGGGACACAATGCATAATGTCTTACATAAAGATTTTATACTTTATCAATCTTCTGCCATAATATCTTGTGTGTCACGTTCTTACGATTCAAATTATGAAGAGGAATGTCGTAATCATAATCGAAATTTAAGAACTCATTATGTATCCTTGACTAAGTTTATTAACATTCCATAACCTAAGCCTTTAGTTTTGAAATGAAGCATAATATTCTCTCCCTTAATTATAGAAAAACAACTATTCAACCCTTGCAACTTTGCAAAGTATGACTCTTGTTTTCTATAATTAATATTGCTAACTTGCAATACCTGCCTTATTAATCATACAATCATAACATTTATGCTCCCACTATCATGATGATTATTATAAACATAACACTTATGCTCCCACTAGCTTTGACATGTATTCAAAGACAGCTTACCTTTCAGAAAAAACAATACCTATTGAATTTCTTAAGTCCATATTTCTAATACCTAATGCTTTGATAATCTTTTATCAAGGCTTCCTGAACTTATACACCTTTGCCTTAGATAGCTCATATGTGTGTCTTAAACAATTCAGACAAATTGCCAAATCTCACAATTCGAATCATGGAAAGGGATACCGTAACCATAATCGAATTCGAGAATCCAATTATCACAATCACTATCTTCTTAAAATCTCTTTTAGTGAAAGTATTTCCTCACAGTCATTTTCATGAAAGAGAAGATCTTATGACACTTAGATTTTAATGGTGTATGTGTTCCTATCCATGCGAATTGTCAAAACCAAAGTTTACGACAAATTCAAACTCTTATGGACCGAACTTTTCTTGATCTTGATCTCTTGCCTTATGGTAACACGACTGCTCACCATGTCTTCCAAGTAGTTAAGCAGCTTACCCTTTCTTATCAATGTACTTTTCATTGATCAAGGTGCTTGCCTTTTATGCATTCAAATGAGAACCCATAGGGCTCACATGCATAATTAACTCAACTGGAATGGTACAGAAAACAAGATGATGTCAACACGATAGGTTATAAACCTCAAGTCGTGTGATAGTGATGATCGATAAGGTTTATTCTTTATTAGTTCTTGAAACCTTTCAAGACCATTAATACTCCCATTGACTCCTTGACATATAAGATTCTTTTGTCAATGAACATTTCTTGGCAAACGAATATTCAAGAGTTAGTGTAGTTTTTATCAAGACAAAACACTTCATAAAATTGGTCCTAGTTGGTTTTTGTCTTATCCAAGACATCACAACTTTCCACATTTGATGAATGTTATAAACCTTCTTAAGACTTGTCACTCAATGTCACAATCTTAACTCTAAGATTTGGTTTTGGAACAAAGTATGATTGACTTCTTGATTTAACCATTTCTTCAATTCTCGATTCCTCTTCTTAGACATACAATTACACAAAGATTCACTTAGAGGATCAATTTAGATATGGTTCTTAATCATTAAGACCTATCATAAAACATAAAAGGTACTCTCCCTTCTTCTTAGAATAGAGAAACTTTTATCTTTCTGCCTACTTGATTCTTCTTATTCGTTCTGCTATTGATTTAAACCTTTTTCAATCAATTCAAAATTACACTTAATCTTATAAGTATAATCATATTTACTAAACCTTTAGTGAATCATGACGAATATCTTTGTCACCCTTGTGGTGGACTTGATCAAAACACAACTTTGTGTACTTGATCTCCTAGTCCTTCACTTGACACTTTGTCAACGACTTAGTCTAATTTCCAAATATGAAATTTCTCATTCATCGTGCAACCAAGTTGCATGATTCCAAGTTTCTGTCCAATTGAAACTTGGGCGATGAGAAACTCTCCCTATTTGGTAAATTCTCGACATTTCCACAATTATCATAATTAAGAATCACATCCATTCATTGTAGAAATATGCAAACATCAATTTTTCATAATGATTTTATTGCAAGGAAATAAATAAATAAATGAGTCAAACCAAAATTTATTTTTATTCATAAAAGTAGCGGAAAACATTTGTCCTTACAATGGAAAATCAACTGAAAGACTATGTAATCAAATATTCCTAACAACTCTATCATAACTTTCTAAGCCCAAAATCTAATCTTCGAGTCCATGCGATCGAGATCCATTTCTTCGTGATTAGACTCATCTTGCTCTTTCATCAAGCTTCCTCTCTTTTCATTGATCCTGCAAAACATTCAAATGCAATCTTATCACATTATGTATTAAGAATCAACGAATAGGAACTTAATGGAGTTGGATAGTGAATTTTACCTGAAGCACAACCATACTTTTTGACTCTCCCATCTTCTGGACTCTTCAGGCTCTTAGGGCAGACTTGTATCCAACGCCCTTTCACTTGGCAGCACCTAGAACGTCCTCAGAAGCATGGTTGGTTGACTTTCCCAACAAATATGCTCCATTGCTTTGCCAAATCATTTCTGATTCAGCAGCAATGAGCATGTAAGTTAGGTCAATGAGGTTTTCGTCATGATCCATCATATAATACTTTCTTTTGAACTCATTATATGATTTGGGAAGCGGCTGCAGAACCCAGTTCACAGCCAACTTATCCAGGAATGACGCACCTAACATTATCAACCTATCGATGTGTGATTTCATTCCTAGAACGTGGGCACACACGGGTTTACCATCTTCATGTTTCATTTCCAATGGGGCTTTAGTGACATTGAACCTTTCAATTCTTCGATCTTGTGGGTTAGGGAGAATAACGGAAGGAGGTGGAAGAAGTGAAGCATGATTTCTTGTTCCTTGATCGAATCGTGGAATATCATCTTCATATGGAATGCTTGTTCCACGGGATTTGGGAAGACCATAGTTGTCGTACATTTGACATCTACAAAACGGGAGAAAACAAATTCAAGTTAGTTAATCGATTGAGTCCTTAATAAATCACCCAAATGAGATATTGAGGCTAGGACCCAACACAATATTCCACAAGTCGGGAGAGGGATGCCGTAACCCAAATTGCAGAACATTTGAAGGTAAGTGAATGACGATTCACTAATTTTCCACCATGAAAAACGAAAAACAGATTAAGTCTTAAATGTATTGAAAACTCATAGATCCTTTGAGATTCATTGAACCTTTTCAATGGCATGTTTAAATCTCGATATGCCCCTCTAGTTTGTGACTAGGATGCCGAGGATCACAAAGCGGGTGTGAATAACCATGCAAATCTACATGGTGCCCCCATATGTTACATTCACCTATTCGATGTGCCGGTTAACCACACACGCTCCACCGAACTATGACAAACATTGAGTCACCCTTTTCAACCTTTGCTTAGAACCATTTAGTGTGCCGGTTAACCACACACGCTCCACTAACGTCTTCGCAAGGGCACAAAGTGTAATTTCATGGAATTGCATCAATTCACTTTTGCCTAAAGTAACTAAGATTGGGAATTTTATGAAAGCATTTAGTTACTTTTATACTTCATTATACTTATAATGGAAGGTTTCTGTCGTATCCTATCCGTTCGGCTAACGACCCTCCACTAGTCAAGAGTGCGGTGGGTAAGAGTGGATATCCATTCAATCGTCATTTTATAGGCAATTTCCTTAAACACCCCCTTATAGACCAGCTTCGCGAATGAGGCCTACTAACAGTAAGATTGACTTTTACTCATACATGTATATAAAGTTAGACTTTTAATGTTATATATAGTATAGGGTGTATTTTACACTTTTAAAATGCTAGGTGGTCTAATTTTAATAATTATACTTTTAATTAAATTAAATTTCAAACCAAAACATTATGGATTTATTAAACCTCTTTTAATTATACACCTTAATTAATTAATAAAACCATAAGGGTGTGATTTGAACTTTTTAAAACAATACTAGGGTTTTAGAATTTAACATTCCTAAACTAAGCCTTTAATCAACTTTTAAATTCCAAAACTTGAGGGCAAGTTTTGAAACATTTCAAAACATTAGGGTTTAGAATTTAAATATTTCAAAATCAAACTTTTCAATCAAAATTTAAATTCCAAAACTTGAGGGTAAGTTTTGAAACCTTTTCAAAACATTAGGGTTTCAACTATTTAAATTTCAAAACAAAACTTTTGAGTTCAAATTTAAACTATAAAACCTAAAGGGGAAAAATTGAAACTTTTCATAACACAAGGATCAAATAACAAATAATATAAATTAACCAATTTATTTTATCATTATCTATATTTGACCTAATTTCAATTTCTTGCAAAGTTAGTTACCCAATTAATACAAATAATGAAACTTTATCATATAAGGAAGTTATTATCCAATCAATTGGTAATTATCTTTTGTTTAATCAAGGATATACTCATAAATATGTATAAAATCGGATTTTAATGATCTAAAACAGATAAGTCAAGTATCCATGAGTAAAACAGCAAAAAATCCCGAAAATAGATTCATCTGACGCTCGAACTCGCCGAGTACCACACTGGACTCGCCGAGTTGAGGCCTACTCGCCGAGTACACTGTGGTACTCGCCGAGTTCATCAGGCAGGGAGCTCAAAAAATGTTTTGCAACTTGAACAAATATACAAGGAATCAATACAATAGAAACCAATCAAGGCTCTGATACCACTGATGGGTTTTAGCCATAAGAACATACTATGTGCTCATACAAACCCTAATGCTTGGATCTAGGTTTCTCTATTGTACATGCAATTCATCCAAGACTTCAAACCCTAAATCTAGCATATGATAATGAATATTAACATAAGAATGGGTTTAAGATATTACCTTGATTGTTATGTAGCAATAACAATCTCAAATCCTCCTTGTAATGACTTTAGAAAGCTTAGAGTCACAAATGTCACTCCTCTAATGGTTCACAAACACCAAGAGCAAAAGGATGAAGAGGAGAAGAGAAGGAGGCTACCCAAAACGTGTGGAAACCCTAATCAACAAGTTCACATCATTTTTGGGGCTTAAGGGTTCTTTAAATAGTAAGGCTATTAGGGTTATCTAACAAGGAAACCCTAATTTGGATGCTTAGGCCCTAAGCAACCCATGTACTCCTTTCTTAAAGGCCTTTGGACGATTTCTAATGGGTTTCCCCATAGAATTCGTCCAACCCTTTAATATGGAGTCCATTAGCTCAATATTCAACTATCACACAATTGACAGTTCTAGTCCCTTAAGTTTAATTAATGTCTTTTAGCCACAAACTTAATTCTTATTAATTATTGACTAATATTAACTAAACAATATGATTTCTCCTTTAATATATTATTCTCATAATATATTAATAAATCATAATTAATCCTTTCTCTCAATAATTCATCCTATCAAGTTGCTTTGGTGAAGGCAACCCAAAAGGACCATGCACCATCGGGTCAAGTACATATCAAAATAGTTATGGACTTAGACACTAATCCAGCAGTCAATCCCGTATAGATCTATACACAAACACCATGTTCCCCCTCCAAGGGATTCTGGTATATAATACAGGAGTTGAAATGTGTACTCGAACGTACGCGGAGTTAATGTCTCACAAAAATTAGCATAAAACAAATTTACGTGTGAAAATGTTTGTTTGTTCTTGTATGCGAAAGTAACTTCTTGAAATAGTGTTTCTAGTATGTAAAAGTTCGTGATGTTCTCGTAAAACTATACCTATTATAGTTTTCTAAAAGTGTGTCTCGTTTGTATAGAAATCCCTAGTGAAATGCTCACTTATTATGAAAAGTACAATTTTTGTAGTGCCTAAGATGGACACATAAACATAAAGTATAATCAAAGTGTTTGATTTATACATATATAACAACATTTTTCATTTCAAAAGATATGATGTTATCGGGATATATTTTGCATACGAAGGTTTCCCTATAATAGTTATAAATCACATATGATTCCGTTGATAAAGAGGTGTATAATGAAACTTTATATAACACACGATAATAATCGTGTGTTTTAATTCTATTTCCCCCCTTAAAAGCATATAAAAGCATTTATAAAATATTTAAAAGTGTGGGTTATAAGGGTATGAACTCACTTGAAAGATCGAAAAGGCGAGATGAAAACCGAGCAGAATTTCGACTCGAGAAAGCGGATTTTCTCGGGATTCTCGGGAATCTCGGGAGCACAAACGACCCTCGGGACTTCAGCAAGGAAAACGGGGCTCCGGGGTAGCACGTGCACAGAAAACGAGGCAAGAACGCAAGAAAGTTGAGAGAAATTGAGCCCTTTCTTCGGAACCCTCGCATCCCTTTTATAGGGGATGGAACCGCCTCGGTACGCTGGGCGTACGCGTGCGTCATGCGTGACCGCCTCCTCGACTGCCTCGGAGCTTCAGATGGGACGGGGCATAGCCTCGCATAGGGGCGATGTGGATGATCCGAGGCCTAGTCCTCGAGTACGCTGGGCGTACGAGCGTACGTTGGGCGTAACTCGGATCGACCTGGTGACTCCTCCTTCGGATAATACCGAGATTAAATAATAAAATTTATATTTCAATTATTTAATAAACTTCAAAAATTCATATCTTATTCATACGAACTCCGTTTTCGACGTTCTTTATATCCACGCGTAGGTGAGACTACGCTCCACAACTTTCGTTTAGATTCCGTCGGCAAATTTTGAAATTATTTTTATTATTTATTTTTAACAGGCCGCGGTAAGAAAAATTTCGTTAGAAATTCATAACTTCATTATCTGACGTCTGTTTTTGCCAGACTTTTTACCGTTGTAAAACCATTGTCGAGACCTTCGATTCTCATTTAGGTCATTCCGGCCAAAAGTCGTTCGATCTTTGTTTCGAGTTTTTAGCTGTCTGTCGCTAAGCCGAACTTGGAAAAATCATAACTTCTTTATACGAAGTCAAATTTGGGTGTTCTTTTCACGTACGATCATGGTTTTATGTCATCTAACATAGTAGGTAATTAATTTGAGATTTTTGGACATTTTATTTTCGAAGTTAATTTCATTATATCAAAAGTGGTTACAATACTTGACTTTTTAGGTCATTACATAGAGTTGAAATATCGGGTTGTCATAGGTGAAACCTTCCTATTCCCCATGATCAAGTTCATCTTCCCATGCTTCATATCCTTACTTCCTTTTAGTCCCTGCAAATCAGAACAAATGTGAAATCCACAACCTGTATCAAGGATCTAAGAACAAGAATGTGATGAGTTATTAGATATAATAGTATAGATACCTGCATGGGTGGCTTTAACCTTCCCATACTTGACATCCTACAAGTATTTGGGACAGCTTCGCTTCCAGTGCCTCTTTTCATGACAATAGAAACACTATGCTTCCTTAGGAATGGTAGAGGGAGCAGCAGAACCAGCTTTGGTCCCACTAGAAGAGGATCCATCAAGTGACTTTCCATTGCGGCTCTTGGAGGGAGCCTTCCTCTTCTTCCCTTTCCCATGTCCAATTTCCAAGACAGGGGTAGTAGTAGTAGGAGTAGGAACAACATTTTTACCTTTGAGGCTACTTTTAGTAGTCCTCAAAAGGCCTTGAAGCTTGCTAAGAGTGACCTCCTCGTTGTTCATATGATAGGTCATATGGAACTGATCATAAAACGGAGGTTAGGCCTATCGAAAAAACCCGAAACCCGTTCAACCTACCAAACCCGTTCTGAATTCGGGTAGAACGGGTAACGGGTATGATCATTCGGGTAATAGGCTAACCCGATTATAATATAGGTCGGGTTTTAGGTATGAATATTTATTTTCGGGTATACCCAAATACCCGAATTTGTATTTTAAATAATACCAAATATACAATGCAGTCACGTACGTACACTTCAAATGTAAGTCCCTAATTTGCCTGTGTATCCATCAGATCCGTTTGATGGTGCGGAATCCCAATCAAACGGATGATGTCAGATCAAATAGAAGAGAAGGAGAAGAAGAATAATATGAATCTTGTTTGAATTGATTAGAATGAAATTCCTTTACATTAGATTCACACAGTTACACACATACGCTCCTTTTTCTCTCTTTGGCCGTAAACTCTGTTCTGTTCATCATCTCTACTCCTCACCCTAACACCTATATATATATATATATATATATATATATATATATATATATATATATATAAATATATGTATATATATACAAGGGGAAAATGGGTCGTAAATGGGTTTACGGCCGTAAACCTGTTTATGGTCGTAAACACGTATACGACCGTAAACACCAAGTTGTTTACGGTCCAAGACACAAAATACATTTTTCTAGAAAAGTAAAGTATAAACCATATTTTTGACCCAACAATATCCCCCTTGGTTTATAACTTTCTTTTCTAAATGAACCAACAAGCTCCCCCTAAAAAGTAGTTGGCTTTTCTTGTTAATCTTCATTAGGAGATTGGCTTCAACATTTATCTTCAAATTCTTCACAACTTCAAGATGTACTTGATGAATCTTCAATGAATCACTTTATCTTAAGCACTTGAGATTTTCTTCAAGATTTGAATTTGAACGCACATTGGGTGAGGAGGCTTGTTGTACTGATTCTTGAAAGATGGCGCTTTCATCTTGAGAATCTTCAAAGAGAACAAATCTTCTGGATCACTTCAGTAGGTACAATGATATCGGCAGGCTGATTGAGGAGGCTTCAACGCAATCCATCACATAATCTTCAATTTCTGCTTCACCTTGCTTCTGGGGTTGAAGGATTGAATGTTGAAAGAATTATCTTCATTTCTTGCTCCTTCGAATGAGAATTCTTCACTGCTGACGGACGAAGCCTTGGCTCAGAAATCTTCGACACAAACTCCATGAGTTTCATCTTCACCTGAATTCACTTTTCAAGACAAAACAAAACTAAAAGAAAATTTAGAACACAATATTTTTGGGTTTTTCATATTTTCTGAACAAACAATAAAACAGAAACAAAAATATTTTTGGAATTTTGATTTTTCTGAACAAGAAATAAAACATAAATAGTACTATTTTTGATTTTGAATTTTCTGATTTTTGTTTGTTTTTTTTATTTTTAATTCTCCCCCTTATATTTAAATTAGAAGAACACTATGAACAATCTTAACAAAAAAAAAATAATAGCTAACTTTAAGAGTGATTTGGGATCAAAGTTTTTAGACAACCTTTATCCGTTTATCAGTACCTCTCCCTTCATGAATAGATCTAGTCAATCGCCGGTATTGTGGTCCTCTTAAACACGAGAGATTGTGACAAAATTAGGACATACTATAATTGACAAGACAATGTGATCCTTTATTCTTAGATGAATTTCTAGGGACCATTTAACTGACTACAACCAGGGATATTGTTGTCCACCTAAAGTGAGTAGCAAGATCCATCGACAACCTGTATGTGTTCAATTTTAATTGTACTAGAACGTGTTTCCCGCTTCCTAGCATGCCCCAACCATCAAGGACTTCCAGAATACTCCTTACACCGGGTGAGCAGACAATTATTTAGATGGAGGATAGATTTAGAATGCATATGCTATACATCCAGGCCGGATCTCTTCTAATCACGCAAAGGATGAAACATATAACTAACTGAAGTTTCAAAGGGATTGAGAAGAGAATGGTGCATATACTGTGCACCAGGTCAGATTTTAAGTCACACAGAGGAGACAATATATGGCTAACAGATAGAAAGAATTGCATAGAGAGAAGATGCAGAGAGATCGAATCGCATATGTTACAATCCAGGTTGGATCTCTCGATCACGTAGAGGAGGCAACATATGACTAACAGATAGAAAGAAAGAAAATAACCTTCTACAGACCTAGTTTATCGGAATTCCCCAGTCACCCCATCCAACCGGAATTAAGGACAAAATCCGCACATCGAGGAAAAGTGAATCCACAGTTCTAGATACGGGTTATATAATGTGACCGGTAGATTCCCATGTATATCTCCCTGCTCAACCTATCCGAGCATCGTGATGTCAGGCTAAACGGATCTAACTAGGTCAAAGTTTGTCAAGTCCTTGAATTTATTAGGTTCAACTCTCCCTAGTCAATTCCATTTAAAATATTTTGTGCCTACCTACGCATCGAGAACAGATCGTAGACAATTCAATTTTGGTACGTTACACAGATTCAGATTGCTCGTTATCACTTGATAATATCATTTCCTAAAACATCTCCTGCAAGCACATTCCATTAACACCATATTTTTTGATTTTTTGATTTTCTATTGTTTTTGGATTTTTTTTTAATTTTATTTATTTTATTATTTATTTATTTATTTATTTTTTTAAATTAAAATTTTCTAATTTTTGTTTTGTTTTTATTTCTCCCCCTAAATTTGTGCATATGAGAGAAACGAAACTAAATGCGCAAATTTAAAGTATCCTAAAACAAAAATTAGTCTTTAAATCGAATCAGCTTAAGAAAAAACTCAGGAGTATAGAGAAGAAAATTCAAACCATAAGTCACCGATTGAATTTGCATCCAGAAGGTCTGAGAATAGCACGCGTAATCTCAGAACAAATCCAAAAATTCTTCACATCGTTAAGCACTAACCCCATGAGTGATCCCTTCCTTTCTTCCCTTCCCGCAAAAGGACACATACTCTCAAGCAAAAGTCTGAATGTTGTACAATTGAGAGATGTCACCTATCATGTGCCCGGAACAGCCACTACCAACAAACTGAAGTCTGATGATATGCCTCCAAAGCTGCTCCGACACAGAGAAGGATTAGTTGGTCTTTGGAACCTAGTCCCTTTTGAAAATGGGTCGACCTTTTTCATCCTTGCAGGGTACTCTCTCCCATGACATATCCTGCTTATCACAAACAAAAGACGTAGAAATATTAGAGTCGTCAGGAGATTTGGGAGATTGAGCCTTCGAAACCCATCTATAGTCGGGTTTAACCCATTTCTTGTTTGATCTGATGGGTGCCTCGACACTTGATTTGGAACTTGAAGCCGGCTACCGAGATGACTTTGACTTAACTGGTCTTGGCTTCACTGGAGCATCTCTTGGATTGGGCTTCTTGGCGGACATTCCCTCCTTGTCCTTGGGATTTTGATTCTTGGCCTTGTGAAATTGATTCTTGGCCTTCTGCGCGTTCCAATCGCTATTGTCTGAACGTGACCTTGAGGGGTTTCTTTTGAAGTATCTCCCTCCTGGCGCGTTCTGCTATCCTTGTGCATATTATGGAACATATGCGCGATTAGGACAATTTCTGGCAATGTGTCCAGGTGTTCCAGAGTGAAAACATGTCTTTTCCTTCACTGTAAAGTTATTTCTTCCTGCTCCTGGTGGCGTATCCATGCCTTGTCTCTTGCTTTTCGCACAAGCACAATTACAACAGGCACTCTGTTTCACTGGAATTAGAGGCCTATATTTCTCAACGGCAGGTTGATTAGAAGCAGCCGAGTTCGAAGCAACATATTCAGAGCTCAAGGAGATGTTGGTTTGTTCATTGGTTTTCTCCTTGTTCTCATCTTCTGCTACTTTACTATCAGACACACTCTCTTCAGCTGCTTGCTTGGATTGATTTAAGGATTGATCTGCAGGGGACGTAGAAACGTTAGTATTTTCAACATTAATAAATCCTCCTGAAACAAAACCAGATGGCTTTTCATAAACCATGAATGGTTCATTGGCAATCTCCTCTTTAGACAAAGGTTGATACTTATATGTATGATTAAAATGAGGAAGTACATTATTGTATCCTAAGCCCTTTGACTGATTATGTTTAAATTGCATGCAATGGTCTATTATGTTGACAACTACTTCGCTTGATACATCAAACTTTTTAAAATCAAAATTTGCAGTTTCAAATTGCCCTTTTAATGTATCAAGCTCAGTAATTAACTCAGCATTCTGTCTCTTTGGATAATCATAATTGTCACATTTATTACTATAGTCCTCCTGAAGTCTTCTAAAGTCGTTTATTTTAGATTCTAACTGGGCCTTAAGTGGTTTTTGTCATTTTCTACGTTGGTAACCCTCATACCTAAGGTCCTCTACTTCACTACATAAGGTTTCAATTTTCCCAAGGAGAGATTTAACAAAATCACTACAAGCTTGAGAGCATGAAGCTTCATTGACCGGGATATTTACAGAACTCATTTTATTTCCACACTTCAAAGCGTCAAAGTCAAAATTTAAGGTTAAAAGTTAAAAATAATAAAATAAATAAAAGTTAATATATATATATATATATATATATATATATATATATATATATATATATATATATATATATTAATTTTTTTAATTTTTTTATTATTTTATTTTAATTTTATTATTATTATTATTATTATTATTATTATTATTATTATTTTATTAATTTTTTTTTATTTTGGAAGAAAAAAATTTAAAATTAAAAGAAATTGAGTTTTGGGGGTTAAAAGTGTCAAAAATGCGAAATTAGGAACCGAATACGACTCCTTACGAATTAAATTGCGAAGGAAAGGAACAAGATGCAAGGTGGTTCAACTGGTAAGACGCCTTGTTGAATTTGGAGAAGACCCGGGTTCGATTCTTGGCAGCCCCAACTTCATTTCCTATTTTTGATATGCGAAGGCGAGGATTCAACTGCGTTGTGAGGAGGTTCAACGATCAACTCCGAAGCGAAGACTAAGGCTCCTGGACCGCAAACTCCGAGGACCGACCGTAAACTCCAAGGACGCAAGCTCGGACCGTGAACCTCGGGCCGCAAACTCCGGACTGTGAACCTCGGGCCGTGAACTCCAAAACCCTAGCCGCCGGCCGCAAACTCCGCTACACCCTCGCAGGTTTCGACCAAAAACACCGTTTCTTGCCCCTTTTTGCCCCAAAACTCGATCGAAAACCCGTTTTTATGAAAAACACAAAGAACAAACCCCCCTAATTTTCAGAGATCTATCCAAAAACGCAAAAATCTTTCGAAAATAAGATCAAATAATGCTCCAAATCTGACAAAATTGACTGATACAACCAAGCTCTGATACCAATTGTAAGTCCCTAATTTTCCTGTGTATCAATCAGATCCGTTTGATGGTGCGGAATCCCAATCAAATGGATGATGTCAGATCAAATAGAAGAGAAGTAGAAGAAGAATAATATGAATCTTGTTTGAATTAATTAGAATGAAGTTCCTTTACACAAGATTCAAACAGTTACACACATACGCTCCTTTCTCTCTCTCTGGCCGTAAACTCTGTTCTGTTCATCATCTCTACTCCTCACCCTAACACACACACACAAACATATATGTATATATATATATATATATATATATATATATATATATATATATATATATATATATATATATATATATATATATATACATACAAGGGGAACATGGGCCGGAGAACATGGGCCGTAAACACCAAGCTGTTTATGGTCCAAGACACAAAAATACATTTTTCTAGAAAAGTAAAGTATAAACCTTATTTTTGACCCAACATCAAATAAAACAAAACTCTTCGTTTCATTCTTATGAATGATGGCTCGACCATCGACGCAAACTTGCAAAGGGAATACGACGCTGAAGCTGAAGTCCTGAACCGTCATCACAATTCTCAGTTTCTCTCTATCACACGTAATGGAATTAAAAAAGTACATAACATATTATGATGATTTGTATTGTTATTGTAGATGTACATGCTAATTGTATGGAGTATTTTCCTACCCAATTCTTTATTAAACCAACCAACATGTAAAAAAAATATCAATAAGTGTCATTTAAGAAATTTTCGGGTATACCCGATAATTACCCAACCCGACCTCAAACCCAAATACCCGAAACCCGAAAACCCGAATTACAATATAGGTCGGGTATTATTTTCTTAAGGAAATACCCGTTCTACCCGAAACCCGAAAATTTTACCCGTTCGACACCCCTAATGGAGGTAATGAGTGTAGAATGATATCTATGGCCGTCTCTTCATCGAAGTTCACATTTAACTTTAGCAAGTTGTCCACAAACCTTTGCATTTTCTACAAGTGGGCCGTGATGGATTCTCCATCCTTCATATTTGTTGTTATCATGGAGGTGATGATTTCATACCTCTCTTGACTAACACTCTGATGGTATCTTTCTGTCAGGTCTTGGTGCATATCAAAAGGGTAATAGTCCTCATAGGACATTTGGAGTTCAACTGTCATAATAGCCAACATGATACAAGACACCTTAGTGGCATCCTTCTCATGAGTCCTATACTCATCAATCTCCTCAGGAGTAGTAGACGACTCATTAATTTCCTTAAGCTCTTTGTCGAGGACATATTCCTTGTCCTCATAGCGAGTAACCGTCTTAATGTTCCTGATCTAATCATTAAAGTTGGAACCATCAGAGATAACTCCCCCACACAAGTTCATTAGGGAGAAAGAGCCAGTAGGGTTTGAGCCAGAAGCAGTGTTGGAAGACATCTGAAAAAGAAAGAAAAAGTTTAGATTAGATAAAAGTCCTTAATATAACACCCAAATGAAATATTAATGCTAGGACCCAACACAATATTTTACAATTTGGAAGAGGGATGCTGTAATCGAAATGCAAAATATTTGAAGGTACGCAAATGATGATTTACCAATTTCCACCATGAAAAACGAAATTGATTATTAAGTTTTAATTGGATTGAAATTCCTAGATTCTTTTGAGATTCATTGAAATTTTCAATGGCATGTTTAAATCTTGATTATGCCCTTCAAGTATGTGACTGGGATGCCGAGGATCACAAACAAGGTGTGACTAACCATGCAAATGTGCTTGGTACACCTGATGTCATT
Source organism: Lactuca sativa (assembly GCF_002870075.4). NCBI lineage: Eukaryota > Viridiplantae > Streptophyta > Magnoliopsida > Asterales > Asteraceae > Lactuca > Lactuca sativa. Next base: position 35,913,964 of record NC_056628.2, read on the forward strand.
TATCACCCAATCAATGTGCCAGTTAACCGCACACGCTGCATTGGTCTATGATAAACATCAAGCTACCCTTTTCCACCCTTACTAGTCCAAGTTAGTGTGTCGGTTAACCAAACACACTCCACTAACGACTTAGCAAGGTGCAAAGTGCAATTTCATGGATTAGCATCAATTTTACATTTTTCCTAAAGTAAATAAGATTGGGAATTTAATAAAAGCTTAGTTACTTTATAATTTTCATTATACTTTTAACGAGAATTATTGTCCTATCCTACCTGTTGGGCTAACGACCCTCCACCAGTTAAGGAAGTGGTGAGTGAAAGTGCACACCCATTAAACTACCATTTTATAGGCAGTAACCTTATACTTGCCTTATAGACCGACTTCATGAATGAGGCCTACTAGCTGTAAGACTGACTTGTCTTATGCATATATATATATATATATATATATATATATATATATATATATATATATATATATATATATATATATAATTATTAAAGATTTAATATCATAATAGCATAAGGGTTGAATTTTAAACTTTTAAAATTCTAACGTTTAGAATTAAAGTATTCATAAGTTTGAATTTACAAATTCCAAAACTTGAGGGAAGGTTTTGAAACTCTTCAAAACTTTTTCATTTCCTTAACTTATGAGTTTAATGACTTTTAAAGAAAAAGACTTTTCATTTTCCATAACTTGAGGACAACTTATGGAATTAATAAAAGTCATTTAGATCAATATTTTAATTAACAAAATAATCAAGTAATTTATCTATGATCTAGTTAAACTCATAAGACAAGATAATCATATCAACAAATTGCAAGAAATTATCCTAATCATATAAACTAATACAAATCTTGAAATTTTGACAATTATCTTTAAATTCGATGAGCATGATCACTACCATATCAAGAAAATAAATTTTATGTTTCAAAACAGTTTGTGGTAATGATGCTAATCCAATTTTGGCCAAAAACTCGAAATTCTGCACCCAGAGCCTTCAACTCGACGGGTGCATGATCCTGACTCATCGAGTAGTCCTTTTACTAAGTGAGCACGTTGAGTCAGCCAGTGGACTTGGCGAGTTCATCAGTTAGAGATCAGAAAATCAATTTTTTAACTTGGAAAATTAATAAGCATCAAGTATAACAGAAAACAATCATAGGCTCTGATACCACTGATGGCTTTTTAGCACTCTAACAACCTTATGGTACACATGCAACCCTATATGCTTTGGATCTATGTTTTCTCTAATTATACATGCACTTCATTTTCCAAAGCATACATATCCTAACAAGCATGAAATTGACAATTGAACAATACAAGTGGTTAGAAACTTTACCTCTTGTTGTAGCTAGTTAGCTTTGGCCTTGAAAAGCTTAGCACCTCAAATGTGATGCCTCAAGTGCTTCACAAAACACCACCAACAATGGAGGACTTGAGAGAGAGTTTCTTGCACAAAAATCGGCTATTATGAACTCTTAGAACATATGTATGTCTGATTTTAGCTATAGGGTAACATATATATATGGTAGAATGTTGAGGGTCATGGTTAAACCCTAATCCATACCCTTGGGCTTATTATCCATGATCCATGATCCATATGAACCAACTCTTTATGGATTCATCCATAAAATTAGTCCATCATGTGCCATAAGTCCAAACCATATATATAACTAGTTTACACAACTAGTCCCCATTAACTTAATTAGCCTCTTGTGATCACTAAATTAATTTTTGATCAAGAATAATTAAATTATATGATTTCTCAATATATTATACTTATAATATATTAGTAAATCATAAACAACCTCTCAAATATCCATCTTATCAGATTGTTCTGGTGAAATGCAACGTAAATAGACCATGCTACTCTCGGGTCAAGTATATACCAATTATAGTTATGGGCTTAGACACCTAATCCAACATCATCGACATGGCGACTACCATAGAGGCCTTCAAGATGGGTCTAAGGAAGGATTCACCTTTCTATGAAGATCTTGTGATGACCCTATGCAACAGATTGGACGAAGTTAGGTGCCGAGCATTGAGATTCATAAGGCTTGAAGAGGATAAAGAAATCCAGAAGAGGAGGAAACCTTCAAGTCAATACGAGAATCCCAATAGGAAGGCTGAATCCTCGGCCCTGAGATCCTACAAATCGAAGCCATATTCCAAACCGGATCATAACAGGGTTAATGCCCTCGAAGTCGAAGGAGAAGAAGAGGAACTTCCTTAGATCATTGACTATTGCTTTTCTTTGGATGTTTCAGGTATAATCCATGTTATGCAGAATCTCGGAGACAAAGCAAGATGGCCGAAGAGGGATAATAAGTCTACCAGTTGGAAAGACAAGTCCAAATAGTGTGCTTACCACGAAGACTTCGCTCACATGACGGAGGATTGTATAGCCCTAAGAAAAGAGATCAGCTGCCTCCTTAGCAAGGGAAACCTCAAAGAGATCCTCAAAAGAAAGAAAGAAAAGTCCAAGGAGAACAACTAGGATGGCCATAAGATCCTAGAGAAACCAGGGTCTCCACCCCCAAACGCCAAGATAATCAATGTTATCTCAGGTGGATCTAACATTTGTGGTACTTCATATTCTCAGGCTAAAAGACACACCAAGGTTTCTAAAACAGAAAAGGAGGATATGCCACGAAAGAATACCATGATTAGCAACGAAAAGGAAATCACATTCGACAAGACGGACAGAGAAGGGATTCAGGATCCTCATCATGACGGACTCATGATAACACTATACATGGCCAACCACTTCGTCAGAAGGATCCTTGTTGACGAAAGATCCTTGGTCAACATCGTACACCTAGACGCACTAAAAAGGATGAACATCCCAAAATCAGAGATAATCAAAAGATCCTCGGTCCTCATAGGATTTAGTAGGGAAACAAAACACACTATTGTGGAGAGAAAGCTGCCAATATACATAGAGGGGGTAAACTCTATACATAATTTATGTGTTATTGACACTTTATCTTCTTATAATGTGATATTAGGTGGACCGCGGATCCACGAGATGAAAGTTGTTCCATCAACATATCCCTAGTGTGTAAAGATGCCTACTCCATGGGGAACAGTGAAGATCATGGGAGATCAACAAGAATTGAAGGAATGCTATAAAAACTCTAGGAAGCCTATGACCAAAACCCAATAAACAAAGCAATTAAGGCAGGGGGCACGACATGTTCTAGAAACGAAAGAGCAAGATGTGAAGGAAGTGCCCTTGGGCATAGAGAATCCTGAAGCCAAAGTCCTCACATGATCTTCAATACCTGAGCAAATCGAGCAAGACCTATTAAACAACCTTCAAACCAGGAGCAATACATTCGCATGGAAACATAAAGATATGATTGGTATAGACAAGAATATTATCACTCACAAACTTAATATTGACCCTTCTTTTAGACCAATACACCAATAGAGAAGGAAGTTTGCACCTGAAAGGAATCATATCATCCAAGAAGAAGTGGAAAAGCTCCTCAAGACAGGGACGATCAAGGAAATAAAGTTCCCAAGATGGCTAGCTAACATGGTTGGAAGAACGAAAAATGGCGAGTATGTGTAGACTACACGGATCTTAACAAGGCTTGTCTTAAGGATCATTTCCCTATACCACACATTGACTCCATGGTAGACACTATGGTTGGCCACAAACTCCTAACCTTCATGGACGCTTCAGTACGATTCCATCAAATCCAGATGGAACCATCCAATCAAGAAGATACAACATTTATAACACGAACATGTATATATTGTTACACTGCAATGCCTTTTGGTCTTATAAATGCAGGTGAAACGTATCAAAGATTGGTGAATCGGATGTTTAAAGACAAGCTGGGGGACACCATGGAGGTCTATATTGACGACATGGTGGTGAAGTCAATGAAAGCTGAAGATCATCTTAGGGATCTCACAGAAGCCTTCGACATCCTAGAAGAGTACAATATGAATTTGAGTCCACTCAAATGCCACTTTGAGATGAATTCAGGCAAGTTCCTTGGGTATACGGTAACCAAGAGAGGAATAGAAGCCAAGTGCATAGTAGATTAAAGCAATCATCTAGCCGAAATCTCCATCTTCAACGAAAGACATCCAAAGGCTAACCGGAAGAGTAGCGACACTAACCAGGTTCATTTCAAGATCCTCAGAAAGGTGTAAGCCCTTCTACGATATCTTAAAGAAGAACAAGAAATTTGAATGGAATGAAGAGCACGAAAAAGCTTTTCAGCCCATAGATGGAAAACTGTTTCTCCTCTACCTCGCGGTATCCTCAAATGCAGTAAGTGTTGTCCTGGCCACGGATCTTAATGGAAACCAACATCCTATATACTATGTAACTAAAAGTCTTTTGGATCCTGAGACCAGGTATTCACATCTCGAAAAATTAATTCTTGCATTAGTAACTGCCTCTACTAAGTTAAGACATTCTTTCGAGACACATACTATGCATGTGAAAACTAATTATCCTATTAAGAATGTCATGAGAAAACCAGAGATGTCTGGAAGGATGGCAAAATGGTCAGTGAAGTTAATAACGTTTGACATCAAATATGAGCCAAGATCCGCCATAAAGTCACAAGCATTAGTAGACTGTGTGGCTGACTTTAGTGATGAGCTACAAAACAAATTAGACATGGAAGCTAAACAACTCCTAGAAGATGACCACTTGGGAAAATGGATGCTGTTAACAGATGGAGCTTCAAACCAAAAAGGTACAGGTCTAGGGATGATACTAAAATCGCCACAGGAGGACATCCTACCCCATATAGTTAGTTGTGAATTCAACACTACCAACAACGAAGCAGAATATGAAGCACTCATCATGGGACTACAATTGGCTAAGGATCTTCAAATCAAGGATCTTCAGGTATTTCTAGATTCTTTATTATTAACTAATCACTTCAATTGATCTTATGCAATTTAATTCACCCCCGTTTATACTTTATGTTTTATTGACTAGAATGTGCCTGATGAAAAAAAACATTGACCGTTAGGCTGTGTCCCAGAGGATTCGACCCTGTTTCCCTATGCTCTACTATTAGTGCAACCAACAGTGAAGTTTTATTTGCTTAATATGCCTACGACAACGTGTTAACAGATACCATGTTCATCAAATACTCTGATTGAATTTGTTCCTATATGACTTATATCGGTCAAGCAAGCCTCTAGCTATGTAGTCAAACCGTTTGTCTAAATGATTCATCAGGCGAGTTGATTTTTCCTAGATATTTATGAACTAGAATCTGTGAGGATTATTTGGGATGGTTATGTATAGGTGTAAGGTTTTATAGATATCTAAGTTATAGAATATATCTATATTTTTCGATAAATGTTGGTTTTGAAGGTTTGATAATTAGAAAATAGACATTTAAAGCCCCTGTCATAAAGGGTATAGATGACACACAAATGCATATCATTGAAGCCCCAATCGTAAAGGAGGATGACATTCATTTACGACACACATTGCATGTCATTAAAAACCTTGTCATAAAGAAGACGACACACAATTTGTGTGTCATAATTTTAAGTGTTTTAAACAATATATATTTTTAAAAGATTTACTAAGTCTTAAATTAAATAACACATTTAAAGTATCGTAATACAAAATAAAATACCAAACACAATAACGATAATTCATTGCACAAAATATAATATGTCGAATCCAAATGATCATTTCAATGGTAAATAAATGTATCAATTTGCTAATATTGCACAAAATTTTATTATAGAAAAACAAAACAAACCATTAAAAGGAACAAATGTGTAAGTTCTCATTTTATAGTCTATATGACAACTTTAAGTCTTGCAACTTCAACACTTGAAGATGCATCCATCTCAACCAATGTAAATCGTGGAAATTTACCAACTTTGCAAGTCCTCCCCACTTTCATATCGTCCAACTAGAATATTGCAATCCACCGAAAATCATTGACTTGGTCAAAACAAAAGGGAAAAAACAATATTATGAAGACAATCCAATTATTAAAGAAAAACTAAATTTCACATACTTATTGTTTTTTAAGGAGTATTTCTTGCCTGTAAAGGGTTGGAATTTGTGTTCTTCCTTCTTATATGATTCTTGGTTAGCATCTTTCACCATAACCTGCAATTCAAATAATCATTCATCCAATTACTTTCAATACCCTTAATCAAAAAACAAATAATCTTTTGATATAAAAAATATCATACTTTTGGTTTGCATTTGGCTTTTGCTCAACATTTGACCGAAAAACAAGTGTCCCATATTGTTGTCTTGAAGTAGAGGTTGATGGGATCGAGCCATTGACATCAGTAGTTGTGGACTCGGTTTGTACCGATGGTCCAGTAAGTAGATCAACCCGTTTCCCATCTAATCGTCTTCTTGAACCACAAAGTGGACTATGCTTGGGTATTTACTTAGTCGGCTTGCGACATCCCAAATTTTCATGATCCGAAAAGACCTTTGATTTATGCTTATTTTAAAAACTAGGGGTGAACATAATAACCGACAAAACGAACCATAACCAAATTAACCAATATAACCGAGTCATTAAAACTGAACCATTATTGAAAATAATGATTCAGTTTTTTTTATTTTTATTAACCGATTGCTAATGGTTTGGTTTCGGTTCTTCTATGAAACCTACTCATATATAACCGAACCCCACCAATTAACTTATATAGATTTAAAAAATATTTAATATATTATATAATTGGTAATTATGTTAACTAGGTTAATTATGTAAAGAAATAAATGAATCGAAAGCTTTAATTCTTTAATGAGATGCCCAATAAAGGAATTGTATTGAAGAGGTCAACAAACGTTACCACATTCTTCTTCATTATCCAGTATCGTATACAACGTTATATAGAAGATACTATCATATACAAAATTGAGCAGAAGGTATGTTCTCAAACCCCAATATAATTGTGAAACATTTTTTCTTGCAAGCGCGAGTACAAATTTATTTCATTGTTTTCATTTAAAGTAAAGTATTTTAAATGGTGTATATTTTATTCTTTCATCTTGCAATGATGAGTTTTCATGTTTTAATGCAATATAAATTATGTAAATATTGTTTGTAATTACATTATGTTGTTGGATTTGAATTTTGCTCTACAGGTTTATGATATGAGTAATACAAGAATGTAATCCTAAAACCATTGTATTACCACTCCTTATAGTTTCATTATAGTTTGTATTATAGTAAATATAACGTCGTGATTAATTGTATATATTAATTATTAATCTTTATAAAATTATAGTGAAGATCGTGCACATCATAAGGTGAGGAAGGGGTTCATTATTTTCTATTTTTATTGTTATTTTTGAGGATTACGCTTAATTGATATTAACTGTTAACCAAAACCATTAAACGCTCAGCCCATTAACCGAACCCATTACTAACCAATACCCAATGGCTATCAAAATATATTAATCGAATATAATGGTTATGGTTTAGTTTTAACCAATAACCGAACCAAACCGCCCCATACACACCCTTATTAAAAACAGTGTAGTAGGGAAGTTGTCCCATAAAAAGTATTTACAAAGAAAATGTTTTTCATTGGTTAATAAAACTTGGAATGTCATAACTGATACAAAATCTAAGCACAAATGTTACCATTATAGGCCTTACATCAACTTATTGTACTAATGGCCTAAACTCCTCGAATATCTCAATGGAGTGTACCTTCGTATCGCTACCTGTGATACAAAGTAACTTAGTAGGTCAAGCTTGGGAGCATGGTGAACACATATGGTTTTCAGCCGATAATAATTTTATTTATTTTTCTCAACAAATAATTAAACCGATTAATCATTCTCATTATTCTCACTCTTTTATCCTAAAAATCTAAACCCAAGAGATCAACCCTAAGGATCTCTATGAGTAGACAATACTGTTGGATTAGGTATCTAAGCCCATAACTATAAATGGTATGTGTTTGAATTGATAGTAGTATGGTCCTTTTGGGTTGCCTTCACACATGCAACTAGATAGGATGATTAACTGAGAAAGAGGAAGAATTTATTAATTTGATTAATAAATTGAATTAATGCTTTATTAATATGTTACGGGAATAATATGATAATTAGTAATCATGTTATTAGTTAATATTTAATCAAAAATTAATTTGGAATTAATTTTGGGATTAAAGGAATTAATTAATAGTGTAGGGACTAAAAGTGTAATTGCTCAATAGTTGAGCAAAAGCGTCCAGAATCTTCCTATGGGGAAGGTTGGATAGTTTTTGGTATGTATATGTAAGATTAATCTTGAGTTTCTAGAATACCTTATCATATATGTATAATAAAAGGGGGTGGATAATTACCATATTGAAATTAGGGTTAATCCATAGCATCCTTTTGCACTATATAAAGAACTCTAAGGCTAGGATTTTCGGCCAACCTTTTAGAAGAAGCTAGAGACGAAAATTCACCTTATCCTCTCTCATATCATCTTCTTGCATTGTGTGTTTGTGATTCCTCAGAGGTGTTACCCTTGTGACACTAAGTTCTCAAGCTTCAAGATCTACAAGGGATTCATGGTTATTACAATATAACAATCAAGGTATGTAACCTAACCCTAGTTTTATATGAATTTCGAAAATAGTATACCTCTCATAGGGTTTCTCCTTTTGTGTTCAAGTTTGCATGTTCAATTAGAGAAAACCTAGATCCAAAGCATTTGGGTTACATGCACACTTAGGAATTGTTGTTATGCTCAAAACCTAACAATGGTATCAGAGCCTAGGATTAGTTTTCTATTGAATATGATGCAATTGTGAATTCTTCAAAGGAGAAGGGAACAAAATCGTCATTTTGTTCATCGAACTTGACGAGTTGACATCAACTCGACGAGTGCGTTGCCCAAGTCGACGAGTTGCACCGTTAGATTCTGAATTTTCGGTTTTGATAATTGTTTCATGGATTGATTAGGATAATTACCTTAAATTTGTTTTAATTGATTAAAATGGAATATTTTAATCATTAATTTTGTATCATCATCATGAATTCATACTTGGGTTAAGTTTTCATAAAGATAAAATTAATTTGTTAATTTAAGTAATAAAAATTTGACCTAGTACTTTTGAAAAGTTTTAAAAATACACCATTGGTTTTAAAATTTAAAATATAAATTAAATAGTTTAATTTTGAAATATTTAAAATTTAGAACCCTAGTATTTTAAAAGTTTAAAATACACCTTATATATTGTAAATCTAAAAGTTAATATATATATATATATATATATATATATATATATATATATATATATATATATATATATATATATATATATATATATATATATATAAAAGTCAATCTTACCGTTAATAGGTCTTATTCACGAAGACGATCTATAAGGGGTATAAGGAAATTGACTATAAAATGGTGTTGAATAGGTGTCCACTCTCACCCACCGCTTCCTGTGGAGGGTCGTTAGCCGAACTGGTTTGATAGGACAGTAAACTCTAATTAATAAGTATAATGATAAACAAAGTAACTAATTTTTTTTTTTATAAAATTCTCAAATATTAGTTAATTTAGGAAAATGTGAATTTGATGCTAATCCATGAAATTTCACATTGCACTGTATAAAAGTCGTTAGTGGAGCATGTGTGGTTAACTGACACACTAATATTGTCAAACCCCCAAACCGGAACGACGGAAATGTTCGGGGGCGCAGGACGTCATGTACAGTATCACAACAATTGTATAATAGTAATTGATAGTTTCCTTTTTACTACTTCTTTTCATAGTTTATTTTTAGTTAAAACCATCTCATTATAGTCAATCTTCATGCATATTTTCTCTTTTTGTCATTTTTCTCCTTTACCGGGTGCTTTTTAGTCTTTTGAGCTTAATTGCAGGATTTACCGAAGACTATTTCATATTGGAGGCTTAGAAGGGTGCAGGACTCATGGAGGCATGTGATTTGCTTGCGGAATTGAAGTGGTGCGATTGGGCTAGGTGCTTGCGTAAAAGAAGAAATCAATTTGGATCTAATTTATGGGCAAAGATGATGATGAGGCGGCGTGGAATCGAGCTACAAGAAAATTTAAGGAGTATTGGGTCAATCATTAGAAGGCTTTGGAATGGCAAATGGGTCTTAAAGAGTTATGATTATGGGCTGAAGTTGAAGAAATGAAGATTGGGCTTAAATGCATGTTAAATGGCCCAAGTTTCACATTCAGCGTTGTCCATACGCGGTCCGCGTGGGTCCATACGCGGTCCGCGTGAATTGTGCTGAGTTGTTTCTGGGTTTTGACTTGTTGACTCTATTTGTGGAAGTTTGGTGCGTAGCTTTTGGTCTCTTTTTGAATCCGGAAATTGGCTCTCCTTATCTGGTGATTGGAGGCTCATTTGAAAGGGGGGACTTGAAGAACATACTCCATATTCGCTCTAAGAAGATTTGGAAGATTTGAAGAATATTTGGAAGACTAGTGTAATTTCCTTTCATCTTGCATCTAAGACAATGTTTGGTATCACTAAACTATATTGTTTTTCTTTTACCTTGGCCATGCTTGGCAAAACTTTCATTTGATTAACTAGGGTTTGACCCATGAATGATTATTTTCTTTGAAGACTTATTATTACATTGTGTTTGAAGTTTATGGGAATGTTTTCTAGTTAAACATCTTGTTGTGTTTATTTATCTTTGATCATGAGCTTGGATGAATGAATGCTTGTTTTTGTTGACTAATTTCTTGGTTAAGTAATGGATCTTCAAATTAGTAAGCAACAAATGATTTATATGTATGTTTTCATTTCATTTAAACCACGGAAATATTTCCTCCATAATGATAATGTAAGCATTTGATTACGTTTTGGACTTGGTAACTCTTACAACTTAAAGCTAATTGATTTTCACAAGATTTTATGCTTCATTGATCTTGTGACTTCAATTAAGGAAATGTGTTAAGAGCTCCTCTAACCATTTTTATTTCTAAGATGAGTTAAGGCAATTTGTGCTTATGAATTTCTATAGCCAAGTTAAACCAATTCACAAGTGTTATTCCATTAAGTCTAATGATAAGTCAATTATATCATCCATGAGGTGTACCCCAAAATCAACCAATTCCACTTCTTTGAATTTAATCCAATCTTTTACTTGTTTACTTGTCATATTTTCAACCTAGCTAGTTTTTAATTTTTGTCAAACACTCGAAAGAACTAAACACCCCCCCCCCCCCCCCCATTTTATTTTTGTTGTTATTTTACAAGTATTTTTTACAAAGAGATTTTTCATAGAGTTATAAATTGAACCAATCTCCATGGATTCGACCCCTTTACCACTATACACTATTTTAGTGTGTAATATTTAGGGTGATAAGTTTTGTTGGCCTCGAAAACCACCAAATTTTGGCGCCATTGCCGGGGATTGGTTTATTTTTAATCAATTTGTTTCTCTATGCCCAGATCTCAGCGTATAGGTGACTTGATTTACAACCCATAAATCGAAAAAGAAGCAAGGTGTTTGGCGTAGGAAAAACGAGTTGAACGTGGTCAAACTTCTAACCCCCACAGGGACCAGGAGGTTGAAACCGCTTCATTAAGTGATATAGAACCCGATTCTAGTCTCGACCCTCGCCAAGAAATTCCCGTAACACCACCTCTACAACACCCCCCCATTGGTGAACCAATTGCAATGGTGGATGGAGGAGAAGTTCTCGAAAGAACTTTGAGGCAAATGATGGAGACTGATGTTACACAAACCCCAAATGGTATCAATTACCCGGTTTTGGAAGGAGGCTTGTAGTTGAAGTCAAGTTTAGTCCATCACCTACCAACTTTTGATGGATTGGAGAACGAAGACCCGCATAATGACTTGAAGATGTTCCACATTATTTTCACTAGTATGAAGCTACAAGGGTTAACCGATGACCAAATCAAGCTAAGGGCATTCCCCTTTTCATTGGCCGATAGAGCAAAAGATTGGTTATTCTATCTTCCACCAGGGTCGATCAACTCATGGACCGACATGACAAGAGCTTTCCTTGATAAGTTCTATCCCGCTTCAAGAGTCTTAAGTCTTAGAAATGAGATTTGTGGAATCTGCCAAGGTCAAAATGAGACTTTCCATGATTATTGGGAGAGGTTGAACAACTTGTGCTATAGTTGCCCACAACACCAAATTCCGAAACAACTCCTCATTCAACACTTTTATGAGGGATTGTTGCCAATGGAGAGAAGACTAGTTGATGCATCAAGTGGTGGAAATGTCTTTAGTAAAACCCCACAACAAACGAGACAACTTTTCAACACCATAGCCGCGAATTCTCAACCTTTTGGCCCGCGCCAAGATATGAACAGATACACACAACACAAAGTCAATGAAGTGGGAACATCAAATCTCGAGTCTCAAATCAAAGATCTAACCTCCGTTGTCCAAAAGCTAGCCATGGGACAAACTCCACAAGTGATGGTTTGTGGAATTTGTGCAACAATGGGACATCCTACGGATATGTGTTTTCAAGAAGATGCGGAGCATGTGAATGCCACGGGAGAGTTCCAAAACTACCACAACAAACCATTCGGTTACCAAAATGCATATAATTCAAGTTGGAAGCAAAATCCCAACATGAGCTACAACCCAAGACCATTGCCTTAAAATGCATTGGTTAGACCATCCTATCCACCACCACAACCTCATTACCAATATCAATAACCACACTATCAACCCAAACCACACCCTCCACATCATCATCAACAACCTCCTCAATCTCAACCAAGTAGCTCCAGAATGTCTCTTGAAGACATTGTCAAATCCCTAGCCACTAGTACCCAATAATTCCAAAAAGAGACAAGGACTAGTATCTCCAACCTTGAAGCATAAATGGGAGATATAGTTACATCCATAAGCAAGTTGGAATCCCGTGGTAAACTCCCTTCTTAAACCGAAAACAACCCAAATGTCAATATGGTAACCTTGAGAAGTGGCAAACAAGCCGGAGAAAATAGTTTGAAGAAGAAGCCGAGGGAAGAGGAGGAAGAAATAGAGATCATCCCCATTGAGGATCCCATAGCCAAGAATGATACACAAGTCAGTGACCCAAAGAAGACTACTCCTCTAGTGACACTAATAGCCACTCACCCACCGTTCTCCTCCCGACTTGCAACTTCAAAGAAGAACATGGAGGAGAAAGAGATCTTGGACACCTTCTGAAAGGTGGAAGTAAACATCCCTTTACTAGATGCAATCAAACAAATCCCGAGATATGCAAAGTTCTTGAAGGAGCTTTGCACCAACAAGAGAAAGTTGAAAGGGAATGAGAAAATCTCGATGAACGAAAATGCATCTGCAGTTTTACAAAGGAAGCTTCCACCCAAGTGTAAAGATCCCGGAATGTTCATGATCCCTTGCAAGATTGGAGATGTCACTTTTAGTAGTGCTATGCTTGATCTTGGTGCCTTTATCAATGTCATGCCTTACTCAGTGTATGAATCATTGAATGTCGGACCCTTAAGCGTAACCGATGTCATAATATCTCTCACGGATAAATCAAGTGTCTTTCCTAGAGGTGTTTTGGAAGATGTCCTAGTACAAGTAAACCAATTGGTCTTCCCGGCGGATTTCTATGTGATTGACCTAGATGAACAAGTATCCTCAAAATCGGGTATAATCTTACTTGGGCGACCATTCTTGAAGACGGCTAGAACAAAGATTGATGTGTATACTGGAAGCTTAACAATGGAGTTTGATGGTGAAACAATAAGTTTCAACATTTATGACGCTATGAGATATCCTAGTGATGTTTCCTCTTTGTGTTTTGTTGATGTTATTGAACCAATGACCCAAGAGTTGTTCGAGTTGTGTGATGATGACATGTTGGAGATGATCTTGAGCATGGGGTTTGACTGTGCAAAATTAGCCAAGAAATTGAAGCTTTACTCACTAGATCCCAAAATTGAAAGATTAGTCAATAATTTGGAAATCAAGAAGACCACCCAATTTAGTGTGAAGCAAATTGAATTACCTCAAACTCACACGAGATTGCCACCCTCCCTTTTCCAACCGCCCGAATTAGAATTGAAGGTCCTCCCTCAACATTTGAAGTACGCGTACTTGGGAGACAACGAGACTCTCTCGGTCATCATTTCAACTCACCTAACCAAGTGCGAAGAGGAACAACTCCTAAAGGTGTTGAGGGAACATAAAGAAGCAATGGGTTGGACGATTGCGGATATCAAGGGTTTGAGTCCCTCCACTTGTATGCACAAGATCTTAATGGAGGATGAATGCAAGCCAAGTAGAGACGCGCAAAGAAGGTTGAATCCGCCAATGATGGAAGTTATGAAGAAAGAGATATTAAAGCTTCTTGATGCAGGGATGATCTATCCAATCTCGGATAGCAAGTGGGTGAGCCCGGTGCAAGTCATTCCAAATAAGACGGGAATCACGGTGGTCGAAAACAACAAAGGTATGATGGTCCCCACCCGTGTGCAAAACGGGTGGAGAGTATGTATTGACTACCGCAAGCTCAATGCAAGTACACGAAAAGATCATTTCCCATTACCTTTCATTGACCAAATGTTAGAAAGGTTGGCTGGGAAATCTCATTATTGTTTTCTCGACGGGTATTTTGGTTTTCACCAAATCCCGGTGGCACCAGAGGACCAAGAAAAGACAATATTTACATGTCCATTTGGTACTTTTGCATACCGGAGAATGCCGTTCAGATTATGTAATGCCCCGGACACTTTCCAACATTGTATGGTTAGTAACTTTTCGGAATACGTTGAAAACATAATTGAGGTTTTTATGGATGATTTCACAGTATATGGCAACTCTTTTCAAGAATGTTTGACAAATCTCACAAAAATTTTAAAAAGATGCATTGAAACAAACTTGGTTTTGAATTTTGAGAAATGTCATTTCATGGTGAGTCAAGGTCTCATTTTGGGTCACATTGTGTCTAAAAAAGGAATTGAGGTAGATAAGGCCAAAATTGATGTTATTCAAAGCTTACCTTACCCGAATTGTGTTCGGGAAGTTCGTTCTTTTTTGGGCCATGCAGGTTTCTACCGAAGGTTCATCAAAGATTTTTCAAAGATAACAAGACCAATGTGCCAACTCTTGAAAAAGGTGGTTGATTTCGAGTTCAATGATGTGTGTAAAGAAGCTTTTGACAGGCTCAAGGAGTTGCTTACATCCGCTCCCATCATGAAAGCACGAAATTGGGATCTCCCTTTTGAGATCATGTGTGATGCAACCAACTATGCGATAGGCACTGTTTTAGGTCAAAAGAATGGGAGGGCCTCCCACGTGATCTATTATGCATCAAGGTCACTAGACAATGCTCAAAGCAACTACTCTACCACAGATAAAGAGCTATTGGCCATAGTGTTCGCCTTGGAGAAATTTAGACAATACCTACTTGGTACCAAGGTCATAGTGTATTCGGATCACGCAACACTTAAGTACTTGATAACGAAGAAAGATGCAAAGTTGAGACTCATCCGGTGGATCCTACTGTTACAAGAATTTGACTTAGAAATCCAGGACAAGAGTGGATGTGAGAACCTTGTTGCCGATCATCTAAGCCGTACCACTTCAAATGAAACCCCTCTCCCGTTGCGGGACAAGTTTCCGGATGAGCATCTCTTTTCCCTTACTCAATCTATTCCTTGGTATGCCGATATCGTTAACTTTTTGGTCACAAAAAGGTATCCCGACACATTCACACGTGCTCAAAAAGAAAAGCTCAAAAGTGATGCAAAATACTATGTGTGGGACGAGCCTTATTTGTGGAAACATTGTCCCGATCAAATCATTAGGCGATGTGTACCCCAACAAGAGCATCAATCTATTTTGCAATTCTGTCATGAATTTGCTTGTGGGGGACACTTCGGACCTAGCCGAACCTTGAGAAAGGTTCTTGAATGTGGGCTATTTTGGCCAACCATGTCACGCGACTATTATTTGTTTTG
This sequence comes from Lactuca sativa, assembly GCF_002870075.4. Lineage (NCBI taxonomy): Eukaryota > Viridiplantae > Streptophyta > Magnoliopsida > Asterales > Asteraceae > Lactuca > Lactuca sativa. The sequence goes on from NC_056628.2 coordinate 35,929,899, forward strand.
CAAAAGTTGTGAGCGCTGCCAAAAGACGGGAAACATTTCGCAAAAGAACCAAATGTCCCAAAATCCAACCCTTGTTTGTGAAATTTTTGATGTATGGGGGATTGATTTCATGGGCCCATTTCCCGTCTCATTTGACAACGTTTACATTTTGCTCGCGGGTGACTATGTTTCTAAATGGGTTGAAGCCAAAGCCACAAGATCGGACGATGCCAAAACGGTTATCGAGTTTTTAAAGTCTAATGTTTTTGCGAGATTCGTGTGCCTAGAGCTTGGATTAGTGATCGAGGGACGCATTTTTGTAACAAGATGATGGAGGGTCTATTGAAGAAGTACAATGTGACCCACCGTGTTTCGACAGCCTATCACCCTCAAACGAACGGTCAAGCAGAGGTTTCGAATCGTGAAGTGAAGAGTATACTTGAGAAAATAGTGAATCCCTGAAGAAAAGACTGGAGTTAAAGGCTTGATGATGCCTTGTGGGCCTCTCGGACTGCATACAAGACCCCAATAGGAATGTCCCCGTTTAGGTTGGTTTTTGGAAAGCCATGCCATCTTCCTGTGGAATTAGAACACCGTGCATTTTGGGCGGTCAAACAATGCAATTTCAACATCGATGAGGCGGGAAGGCATAGAAAGCTTCAACTCCAAGAGTTGGAGGAGTTGAGAAATGACTCCTATGAAAACTCAAGGATTTACAAGGAAAGGACAAAGCTTTTCCATGACAAGTCCATTACCCGCAAACATTTCGAGCCGGGACATAGTGTTTTGCTTTATCATTCGCGATTGAAATTATTTCCAGGAAAATTAAGGTCAAGATGGATAGGTCCGTTTGTTGTGTTAAAAGTCTTTGAACATGGAGCGGTTGAAATTTAAAGTGAAGAAATGGGGCAAATCTTTAAAGTCAATGGGCATCGATTGAAACCTTTCTATGAAGGTTTTAATGCAAATATCTTAGAAGTCATCCAATTGGATGCCCCAGTGTAATGAAATAAAGAAGGAAGCACGTCTAGCCAAAGACGTTAAAGAAGGGCATTTTTGGAAAACTAAAGTTTTCATCTTTTCTAGTTCCGAATAAATGTCGTGGTTGGTTCATTTTTGGATTTAACATCTTTTCTTCTTCTTTATTGAGATAAAAGAATGTTTGAATTAAGGGCCCAGTGATCGTAATGGTGAAAGAGCAAATTTTTTTTTTGGAATATGTCAAGCCAGCACACGCGGTCCGCGTGTACTCAAGCCTCCGCCCGCATCACTACAAGAAAACAACCCTTAATGACGCGCAAACAATGACACGCACTTAGAGAGGACACGTATTTGTGGGTGAACTAAAAAATAATGTCAATTTTGCAAAATTTGAAGTATAGAGGATACGCATTTGTGCGTGCCCTCAAATTAGTGTCAGAAAAGAAAAAAAAGGAAATGCATAGGGCGCCTTTCATAAAATGTGTGTCATCTAAATGTGTCGCTTTATAATTTTTTTAATGAAACACGCGTTTTAAGGCGGGATTGCACCCGCCTATTGGATCCCAAAAATTAAAAAACCCCGCCTCTTCCAATTAGCAAGAAAAAGCCTTAGGGCCTTCGTCTTCATAGGATCTCTACTTACGAGTGGTGGTCGGAGGCATTGCATGATGGATGGGTTTCATTAAATATTTTGCGATCTTACAAAGAAGAAGACTCAATGGGGTGAAACATAATTCTGAATATGTAGACGACTCCTAGGATGTGATTCAAAACGTCTCTCCAAAAAAAGCCCTAATTTCTGACCTGCCACCTCCTCCATCCCTCACCGGTGCCTTCACGTGTACATAGGCCCATCACTCGCGTACAACTATAAATATATGAGATATATGGTTTCTCTTTGGCTTTCATCGTCTCAATGATTCACCAGATAGCGAGCCACTTATGAACAAAAGGATTCATGAAGCAATCAGAATTTTAATCAGAGATATGGTGAAGTTTAGTAAAAGCCAACTTAATTTTGATCCTTCAAAATGTGTTCGACCTCAAGAAGTTTAACGGTAAAGCTCACACGATATATGATAATAAGAACTCACGCAAAAGTAGATCTAAAATCCCAGAAATATCAATCCAACTACACTCCCTCACAACTCACAAGGATCTAAGAGTTCGTAGTACGACTGATGAAATCCGATCACCAGTGACTCTATAACAATTCTTTCTCTTACTCGAAACCTAGATCTCGCCTCCTACCTTACTACATCTCTATGGTGACGACGACTCAACCGAAACTCCACCACCTCTAACGGAAGTATGACTACTATATCTCATCATTATTTCGATGATTCAAATGGATGTGATGATATTGTCTCCATCACAATCATCAAGGTTTTCCCTCTTCAAGAATTTCCCATCTCCTTTTTTTCTTCATTTAGATGCTTATGAATCTCCACTGCGGCCTTTTCTTTAGGGATGTTGTAATAATTATCCTTCTGGCCTCTGTTGCTGCTCTATCGCACAGGTGAATCGTGTTAGGATTTCGAATTTCTGAAGGATATGTTTAATGAACTTCAGTGAAATTACAGAATTGAAGTCTATAGATTTAACTAATTTATTCAAGTTGTTTCGTAAGCTGTTTATTCATAAATATGATCTTATGTGGACTAGTTAAACAAAATAATATAAGTAGAGCTGATATGCATATCTAGCAATTGACGAATTGTTGATGCCAAGAGCTCCTTTTTTCTTTTGTGTTCTGCAACGTATTTTTTGTGCGTTTACTGTACTAATTTTCCCTAAAAAACACTCACTATACCAAGATCATTTTCTTGCATGAAATTGCTTCATCCTGTAATTATTACAGATGTATATTTTATTTAATGTTGGCCTATTGTGTAAAACATGATATATATATATATATATATATATATATATATATATATATATATATATATATTGTGAGACTTAATTTTCTTGTTTTGATTTTGAGAGTTATGTGAGTTCGTTTATAACCATTTTTTATTGTGAATAGTATATAGTATTCCTACTTATTCATTTGTTATAGTTGTACACTGATTATGAGCTTTTGTTGCTTAATTTACCTTTCTCTCCCTGCAGGTTGTAGGCATTAGGTTATTGTGGGAAAATATTATACAGTCAATCACAAAAGTGAGGTCAGGGGATAAGGGACTTGGTTACATCCTTGCACATACCATGGGGCTAGGTAAAACCCTCAACTATTTATTTATTTATTTTTCCAGAAAAACACTCACATTTGACTAGTTCTTCAGAAAAACACTGCTAAATGGCCAAAATCGAAAAAAATACAAGGTCTTTTTTCGGAAAAAATAACTGGAGGTTTCATCCAGAAAAAATATACAAGATCTTTTATGAAGTTAACATCTTTTATGATGTTAACCTAAACATAAGTACCAGTGAAACCTTATATAACACGTCAAATTGGTTAATTTGGAAGAAAAAGAAGTGAAAAACTTCCAAAATATGTTTTTTACGTTTTTTTCTTGTAAATTGCCCATTTTACCCCTTGAGTTACAGAATTAACCATTTTAGTTACTGATAGGTAATTCCTCCTGGAATGGAGTTTAATTGTATTGTTCTGCATGATGTGGATGGTGAAAATGAAGGATCAGAAGATCATTAAACTTCTCCAGATCCACCTATTTGGACAAAGCTTTGAATTCTTTACCAAATGATATATCACTGAACATTGTTTTCTTATTAATAAAAAAATCAACGAAAGTACATTGCCATTCCATACAAATAATGCGGTTCTTCACCAACCCACGCAAGCTCAAGATTCTTGCACTTGCTAGACCAGATCCCAAAAAGAACCTTACAACGTTGGTCAATGCATTTGGGATGTGTCGCCCATTAAGGGAGCTTACTAATCTTGTATGTTTCCATGTTTACCCTTTTCTGATTGGATCTTTTTAGTGATTATTTAATACTTTTTACTTTTTTTTTGTGTGCATACATTAATTATGGGTAACAAAGATAACATTGATGAGATGTCAAGCACAAGTGCTTCAATGCTTCTTTCAATTATTAAAATGATTGATAAATATGATCTTTATGGTCAAGTCGCCTAACCTAAACATCATAAATAGAGTGATGTCCCTGATATATACTGATTAGCAGCAAAAACCAAGGTATGACAGAGGGCATTTTCATCTTTACACAAACAGAATGTAACATGAACCATGTTTTAACTATGTTTTTTGTTTTCGCGGGGTGTTTTCATCAATCCAAGTTTCATTGAATCATTTGGACTCACTTTAATCGAGTTAACTCTTCACAGTTTCACCATTTTTTATTTTTTTACCAACTTATTTATTTATCTTTATAAAACAGGTTGTTGCTCATGGTTTACCAATGTTCTACTAGGGATGGCACAGGGGTGCACAATAGCATTGTGAATCGGCTTCCTACAAAGGTTTGACCAACCATTTAAAGTCAAACTATATAATCAACAAAAATGAATTAAATTAATACTGAATTTCAAAAATCCATTTTTTAGATAGATAGTGTGGGAGCACTGAACAATTGGTTGCTCATTGGTATGACAAACAAAAATGATCTGCTTGATGAAGCTCTTTTGAGGTGAGTCCATTAAAAAAATATTGTTAACTAACTTTTAGTCCTTTACCATGTTTGCTGATGTGTCATCTTTTAATTGGCTAGGCCTGGTCGTTTAGAAGTCCAAGTGGAAATCAGCCTTCCAGATGAAAATGTTCGTCTCCAAATTCTTCAAATTCATACAAACAAGATGAAAGAGAATTCTTTCCTAGCTCCAGATGTCGACTTACAAGAACTTGGTATTTATTATTATATATAATTCATACTTACATTTTAATATATTGTGATCAAGGGTCAGAAACTGAGGATCAATTTCCCATACATCTGTTCCATCGGAATAACTCTTGATATAGAGAAAACAGTTGCTAAAATAACTCGATAAACCTCAACTACTATTACTATTTATTGACGCAACTTTATTGTATATATGCATGATCCTTCATGTAAATGGTTTATTTCTTTTTGCAGTCATACAAAGCCAGGTTCACTAATACAAAGAAAGCTGGATGTTGCTGCTGCAACTGAAATGGTATAAAAATTCCACTCACTTTTCATATATTCTACTTATCTTTCCATCACTTGGGTTACGTTTTACTTATTTTAATTTCATTATATTGATAAAAATATAATATAGTGTTTGTAACAGTATAAGTATATTATATATTAACCATCTTAAGTTTTACTTCTTATGATATGGGTTTGATTAATTTTTTTATAGGTTTTGACAACAAAATTCAGAATATTTATCTATCACACGACCTACAGCTTTCTCTCTTTTCTAACACCCTCTCAAACTCAAGAGGGTATGTTTGTGCTTGTATGTTGTAATTAAATGTGTGATTTGGAAATGTGACATAATATTTATCTATCACATGACCTACAAGTTGCATTTGTCAGATTGGGAGGGGTATTTTTGTAATTATTTTATGGTGTTGATTCAAAGTAACGGACATAAGTATGTCATTCCCACAACCTTATACCCTGAATAAATAGAATTATTATATAAGACATGAATAAAAAATAGCAAGCATTTTAGAACACCTATTTGAATAATTTGCATCTTGGACATATGTATTTACACTTTGTATTAAGATTTAAGAACAATTTGCAATTTGCAGGTTGGTGTAAGAGTTCATGACGAGAACATTGTTCCAAGACCTTCAGTGAGTTATGATGATGTCCCTTAATAGCAATGTAGTAATAGGTTATATAGTTAGGGATGATTATTTGTATTTGACATGTTAGTGCAATGAATTATCTTTCTTATTTATTGTATTTTATTTTGTATTTTGTATGACATTAACTTTTGTGCAATGGATTGTAGTTTTTGTATATGGTATTTTATTTTCTATTATGAGACATGAAATGCAAATTTAATTTGAAAATTAGTAAATCTATAAATAATTTTTTTTTTAAAATTACGATACGCAAAAATGTGTGTCATCTTCATTTATGAAATGGTCTTTCTTGACAGCGGCTTTAATGATACGCATTGCGTGTCATAAATGTGCGTCGTCTATAGACGACGTGCAAAAGCGTGTCGTCTCTCGTTATGACATGGCCTTTCTTGACACGCATTTGCGCGTCGTCTGAGCGTTTTACGACACGCATTGCGCGTCGTAAAAGGCTGTTTTTCTAGTAGTGCGTTTTTATTAACACGGACCGCGTGTGGTCCCTCAAGTGTCCGCGTCCATCACCTGAAAACAAAAGAATTCCAGTCAAGTTCACGCGGACCGCATGTTATCAGAAGCTTGTCCGCGTGTATATTAAAACGGACCGTTTGTGGGCTGAGTCGATCGCGTGTCGTGAAAGATAAAACAGAATAGCTATGGGCTGATTCATGCGGACCGCGTGTACCCGGGTCAGCGTCCGCGTGACTTGTTGACCAGCGTTGACTCGTTTTTCACCAGGTTTGACCACCATTTAACCCCACTTATACTTCAGCCGGCCCTTCCTTCTTCCCCACTTCTTCTTCTTCTTTTTCCCTAACCTCCATTAGAGAACCTCCATCTCCACCACTAAAGCTCACTTTCCTGTCAAACCACCGGTCGGAATTTCGCAAGACCACCGCCATTCTTCTCCAAATTCAGAGCTCTATAAACCCCACTAAAACAACGGTCCGATCTATTGTTGTATCTCGGGGCGCCACCACCATCCCATCGCCACATTCCGGCCAACTCCGACCACCTCTCGTGATTCCGACACCACCATTGTACTCCTCTTGGATAAGGCTACAAACACCACCAAAAATATTTCCCAAAGCTCGCCGGAAAATTTCGCCGGAATTTCAAGCCATTGCTGGATTCGTCGGGTTTTCGCGGTAAATTGCTTCTCCCGGGGTATTAAACAAAAGCTTAAAGCTTGCGGTGGAGAGTTGCAAGATTGTCAAATCCCGAATTTTCGCGTGCAAACTTTGAACTTTCGAAAAAAACGGGTATTTTCTTTCCTTTGTTTAATTGATCAAGATGCATGTCCGTTCATATGCTATTGTATCAAATGAATTTAGGAATCACTTCTTGCTTTGATTGTTGAATTGATTTAGAAGTCCATAGGAAGTTAGTTGGTGATTTGGATTGACATATTGTTTGTTGAAATTGTGGTTTGTGTAGTGATCATTTTTCGTGCAGGAAGTCCATGTCTACATCTAGGAAGCGCCCGACCGCTGGCTGAGGCAAAGCCCCAACAAGAAATCAAAGCGATGCTCCCAATGTCTCAAGGTTTCGGGATGCCAAGGCAGCCGAAAACTACACAAAGAGCTTGCCAAGAAAAGTTGCATCTACCAAATTCGTGTGCAAGCTCACGCTTATATCACTTGGGGTTCTCGAAGGGGTCACCCAATTGTTCTGTAACATTGGGTGGGAGAACCTTCTCAACCTCATGGCGCACACTTACGAGCTCCCCACTAGAGAGTTTCTCGCTGATGGCGGGTACGACAACGAAAAAAAGGAAAGTCGCATTCCAACTTCTTGGGGACCGAAGGTACATCGATTTTGCAACGATAAATGACATCTTGGGCTTGTCTTCTTCAAACACATCCATAATTTTTGACGTCCTACCTGCTGAGTTCAATCACGAGACATTTTGGATGGAAATCACCAGGGGTATCTTCTCGTGTGCCGGTCGGGATAAAGCAACCTCTATCGTCCACCCATGCCTCCGCATTGCCCATCGCATCCTGGTGTGTACAGTTTTTGCCCACAAAGAAGCCGACCAGGTCACCAAAAATGAGCTCTTCTTCCTTTGGTGTATGACGAGGCATGAAAGGCCGCCAATCCCGGACTTTGCTTCATTCTTCTTCCACAAATGCGCCCACATGAGATCCAAGACGTCCGGTGATATTTGCATTGCGGGATTTGTCACACTTTTGGCTCGCGGTCTTGACATCGAGCTCCCTGACGAATTCCAGCCTGTTGACAGCAAAAAAAAATTTTGATGAGCGTGCCCTCATAAACATGCACCACATCCGTCACAGGAACAGGAGCAGCTTCACGTGGTTTTGTCCTCAAGGGGTCGGGTATCTCGTTCTTCCCGACCCTCGAGTCACCAACTTCACCTTCCACGATCGCACTCAGTGGAGACTCGCGAGGACCATCACTCAGTCAGTCAATGAGGATGTGCTCCAAGATCAAGATGATGATGAGATGCCTATGGATGACGAGCCCGGTGATGAGCCCACCCATGGTCCCAGCATGCCCAGCCCCAAGCCCCTCCCAGGTACTACCTGCTTCCCCCTAATTTTGCCGAGCGGTTCAAGGCGCTTTGTGTCTCAAACCAAATCATGTCCCAACAAATGCACCATATGTGGGGATGGCACCAATCCCAAAACCACTTCGAGAACGTCCCACTTCCGCTTCCCTATCCATACCCCCACCCACCCATCCTTATCCCCCTCCACCTTACCCTTACCCCTACCCCCAATACCCGTATCCTCCTCCCGATCCCCCGGTTTAGGTACTTTCACCTCGCCCCAAGCATTGAGGACAATGCTTATTTCTAAGCTTGGGGTGGGGTACTCCTGTTTCTTTTTAATTTATCATGCATAGCATTTTAGTATAAATTGCATTTAAAAAAAATTATTTTCTTCTTTTTCATCATTTATTTTTGCATGACATTTAGCTTAGGGCATTAGCATTCATGCATTTTTGTTTTCTGTTTATCCTCACCTCTCTTGGATGCCATGAAACAGGTTCATAGTTATTGTATCATTATTGGTCCAGGATCTTGTTGCTATCTCACCCATCGAACCGGGACCACTAGCTGCAGCTTCGGATTTCATACTTGGGATCAGATGCTGGTAGCTTAAAGGGGTAAGTGATCATGGCCAGGTAGTTTTCATGAAGAATTATGCATACAATACTAATGACTGTAGGATATATTATAGCACTGAATGTCTTACCCTTACGGTCACTACCGCCGAGAGGATCACACTTGATCATGTTAGAACCGTTAGGATGAAGCACTGGTGCTTGTCCCCGAGTAGAATCCATGTCCGACCTCTTTACATCACCATTTCTTTTTGCGATTTCCTTAGGATTTTAGAGAGTCTTTTAGTCCATACTTGGACATTTTCATCATTCTAGTTAAAAAAAATATTACAAGTTTATAAAGGAGCTCACATTACATCTTTATGCTCCACATATGGTCATTTTCACACTTAGACCATTCAGATTATATTACTACCCTTTCGGTTCCACTTTCACACTTTTGGGAACCAAATTTTGAGTAAAAGGGTTTTCTTGATTTCGATTGTTAATACATTACCTTCAAGTATGGTGTATCTAGTTTAACAAAAAAAAAATCAACTGCAACTATCTTAGACAGGTGGCCAGTTCAATTATTGAACAAATTTTCCAACATCTCGGTCATCCGGCATTTAATATTCACTTATTTAGGATTGTATATTTGTATATAGATCGAGTTGTTTCTTTTCACAAATTGGTGATATTAGAGAGGTTGTTGAGTCGGATACTACGGGAGGTTCGGGACAACGCTAAGTGAGTCGATTCCTACAACGGTGCCCGAGCGATTAAACCTAGCTACACATGAGAGAAGCCGGTAGACGTGAGATCAGAGTGTTTACTTAAAGAAGAGCTCCACCCGATCCCATCTAGTCACTTTCTCCCTACTACAGATGTTATTCCTTGTATGCATGTTCCATTGAGGCTGCGACTGACCATCCCTCCTTACTCACCTAGAGGAGTTGTCCTGGCTGTGGTTTATGATCCCACTGTCATCGGATGAAAAAGTTGTGAGATAGCAGCGAGATCAATTCTGACCATGTTCACTAACGATGAACAGGTTCCATGGTTCTATCCATTATTTTTTATTTTTAGGGTTGTTCGTCCCAAGTTCATTTTAGTCTTGTCTTACTTGAGGACAAGTAAGGTTCAAGCTTGGGGTGATTTGATAGTTTCGTTTTTACTACTTCTTTTCATAGTTTATTTTTAGTTAAAACCATCTCATTCTAGTCAATCTTCATGCATATTTTCTCTTTTTGTCATTTTTCTCCTTTACCGGGTGCTTTCTAGTCTTTTGAGCTTAATTGCAGGATTTACCGAAGACTATTTCATATTGGAGGCTTAGAAGGGTGCGGGACTCATGGAGGCATGTGATTTGCTTGCGGAATTGAAGTGGTGCGATTGGGCTAGGTGCTTGCGTAAAAGAAGAAATCAATTTGGATCTAATTTATGGGCAAAGATGATGATGAGGCGGCGTGGAATCGAGCTACAAGAAAATTTAAGGAGTATTGGGTCAACCATTAGAAGGCTTTGGAATGGCAAATGGGTCTTAAAGAGTTATGATTATGGGCTGAAGTTGAAGAAATGAAGATTGGGCTTAAATGCATGTTAAATGGCCCAAGTTTCACATTCAGCGTGACCCATGCGGTCCGCGTGGGTCCATACGCGGTCCGCGTGGGTCCATACGCGGTCCGCGTGAATTGTGCTGAGTTGTTTCTAGGTTTTGACTTGTTGACTCTATTTGTGGAAGTTTGGTGCGTAGCTTTTGGTCTCTTTTTGAATCCGGAAATTGGCTCTCCTTATCTGGTGATTGGAGGCTCATTTGAAAGGGGGGACTTGAAGAACATACTCCATATTCGCTCTAAGAAGATTTGGAAGATTTGAAGAATATTTGGAAGACTAGCGTAATTTCCTTTCATCTTGCATCTAAGACAATGTTTGGTATCACTAAACTATATTGTTTTTCTTTTACCTTGGCCATGCTTGGCAAAACTTTCATTTGGTTGACTAGGGTTTGACCCATGAATGATTATTTTCTTTGAAGACTTATTATTATATTGTGTTTGAAGTTTATGGGAATGTTTTCTAGTTAAACATCTTGTTGTGTTTATTTATCTTTGATCATGAGCTTGGATGAATGAATGCTTGTTTTTGTTGACTAATTTCTTGGTTAAGTAATGGATCTTCAAATTAGTAAGCAACAAATGATTTATATGTATGTTTTCATTTCATTTAAACCACGGAAATATTTCCTCCATAATGATAATGTAAGCATTTGATTATCTTTTGGACTTGGTAACTCTTACAACTTAAAGTTAATTGATTTTCACAAGATTTTATGCTTCATTGATCTTGTGACTTCAATTAAGGAAATGTGTTAAGAGCTCCTCTAACCATTTTTATTTCTAAGATGAGTTGAGGCAATTTGTGCTTATGAATTTCTATAGCCAAGTTAAACCAATTCACAAGTGTTATTCCATTAAGTCTAATGATAAGTCAATTATATCATCCATGAGGTGTACCCCAAAACCAACCAATTCCACTTCTTTGAATTTAATCCAATCTTTTACTTGTTTACTTGTCATATTTTCAACCTAGCTAGTTTTTAATTTTTGTCAAACACTCGAAAGAACTAAACACCCCCCCCCCCCCATTTTATTTTTGTTGTTATTTTACAAGTATTTTTTACAAAGAGATTTTTCATTGAGTTATAAATTAAACCAATCTCCGTGGTTTCGACCCCTTTACCATTATACACTATTTTAGTGTGTAATATTTAGGGTTATAAATTTTGTTGGCCTCGACAACCACCAGTAATAAAAGCAAACACAACCATTACATTAATAGAATATTCTATTTACATCTATTCATAACATAGTTGTATGATAACAACAGTGTAACAAAAGTATAAAATATGCGACTTTATAAGGCTTCGTCAACTCATAATCCTGTGTGTATACCTGTCTACTGATTCCCTGAGAATACATGTGATTTTGAAAGTGTATAAACATTTAAGTTGGTGAGTTCATAAGTATGTTTTAGTGATGGAAAACTCGTCTTTGTACTTTATATAAACTCTATCTATATAATTTAAATTATTTTCTAATCTTTATGAACTTAAAGAAAAAATAAACACTCGAATTTTATTTATCGGATTTGACTTTTGATGACTCGAAAGTATCGGGTTGTCACAAATATGGACTAATAAATGGTGGCAATGGGTAACTCGTAAAATATCACCGATTAATGGAGCGTGTGTGGTTAACCGGAACATTAATTTGATGGTAATCAACATCAAGAGTATGTGTAAGTCCCAAATCTTCATGTGTATCAATCAGATCAGTTTGATGGTGCGAAATCCCAATCAAACGGATGATGCCAGATCAAAATAGAAGAGAAGTACAAGAAGAATAATTGAATCTATGATGTATTCAATGAATAGAATGATGCTCCATACACATAGTACACACACACACACACACACTAATTCTTCTCTTTCTCTGAAACACACCTTGAGTTTCACACACTTAAGATCCTCTAGTTATACACTCTCTCCTAGCCTTACACCCTCTTATGACTCTAGTTACACTATTTATATGAGACAGACAACCGTAAATGGGTTCATGGTCGTAAACATGTTCACGGCCATAAACACCCATACAGCCGTAAACTAGGCTGAAAAAATATAATTGCACGGAAAAGTAAAGTATAAACCAATATTTTTGACCCAAAAATCTCCCCCTTGGTTTATATCTTTCTTTTCTAATTGACCCAACAAGCTCCCCCCTAAAAAGTAGCTGGTTTTTCTTGTCAATCTCCATTTTGAGCTTGGCTTCAGTGTTTATCTTCGATTTTTTCACAACTTCAAGATGAACATGATGAATCTTCAATAAATGACTTCATCTTAAGCATTTGGGCTTTTCTTTAGAATTTGGCTTTGAACGCATGTTGGGTGAGGAGGCTTTTTGAAAAGATTCTTGAAAGATAGCGCTTTCAGCTTGAGAATCTTCAGAGAGAACAATAGAGAGATCTAATCTGATGGATCACTTCAGCAGGTTCATAGATAGTAGCAAATTGATTAAGGAGGCTTCAGTGCAATCTGTCACATAATCTTCAAGTGCAGCTTCACCATGCTTCTGGGGTTGAAGAATTGAATGTTGAAAGAATAGTATTCATATCTTTCTCCTTCGAATGAGAATTCTTCGATGATCACGGACGAAGCCTTGGCTCAGAAATTTTCGACAAAGACTCCACGAGTCTCATCTACACCTGAATTCACTTTTCAAGACAAAACAAAACTAAAAGAAAACTTAGCACACAAATTTTTTGAATTTTTCATATTTTCTAGAAAAATAAAAATATAAACAAAATATTTTTGGATTTTTTATTTTTCTGAACAAGAAACAAAAAGAATATAACACTATTTTTGGAATTTTAATTTACTGATTTTTGTTTGATTTTTTATTTTTTAATTCTCCCCCTAAATTTGTGCATAGAGGAAAACTATGAGCATATTTAATCAAAACAAAAAATATTTGGGATCAAATTTGTGAGACAGTCTTAACTTTGTTTATCAGTACCTTCACCTTCATGAATAGATCTGGTCAACTGCGAGTATTGTGGTCCACTTAAACACGAAGAATATTGACAAACTTTTCTAAATAAACCATTTAGCTAACGAAGACCATGGGTTTCGTTGTCCACTTAAATTAAGCAGCGAGATCTACAGACAACCTCTAAATGGTTCAATTTTAGTTGCACTAGAACATGTTTCCCACTTCTCGATATACCATGGTTATCAAGAACTTCCAAAGAACTCCTTACTTTAGGTGAATAGACAATTATTAAGGAGGAAGTCAGATTTAGAAATAGGTGCATATGTTGTGTCCCAGGTCGGATCTTTTTCAGTCACACAGAGGGGAAAACATATGACTGACAGAGATAGAGGGATTGAGAGGTAGAATGTTGCATATGCTGTGTCCCAGGTCGGATCTTCCGATCACACAGAGGGGACAACATATGACTAATAGATAGAAAGAATTTCATAGATAAGGAGGTGTGTAGAATTAGAGTTGCATATGCTGGAATCCAGGTCGGATCTCTTCCAATCACGCAGAGGAAGCAACATATGAATGATAGATAGAAAGCAAGAAAATAATTTCCTACATACCTACTTTATCATAACCCCCCAGTCGCCCTATCATAACCAGAATTAAGGACATAAGTCCGTACATCAAGGAAAAGTTAAGCCACAGTTCTAGATGCGTATTAATTTAGTGTATCCCGTGGGTTCCTGTGTTTATCTCACTACTCAATCTACCCGAGCATCGTATAGTCAGTCCAAACAATCCTATCTAAATTCACATTGTCAAATCCTTCGTGCCTACCAGCACATTGAACATAGAGTCTAGACAATTCAGATTCGGTCTCTTACACATGTTTTAGACTGCCTGTTATCACTTTATCTTGATATCACTTCCCAATAATACCTACTAACAAAAAACTATAAGAAAATAAAAGAATTGCCTTTGAAACGAATCAGTTCAAGATAAACTCAAGAGTATCGAGAAGAAGAACTCAAACTGTAAGTCACCAATTTAGTTTGCATCAAGAAGGTCTCAAAAGAGATCCGAAAATTCTTCACATCATTAAGCACATAACCCCATGAGTGATCCCTTCCTTTCTTCCTTTCCCGTAAAGGACACATACTCTTAAACAATGTTCTGAGTGTTGCATAGTTGAGAGATGTCCCCTATCATGTACCGGGAACAACCACTAACAACAAACTGAAGTCTGATGATATGCCTCCATGGCTGCTCCGGCAGAGAGCGGGATCAATTGGTCTTTGGAACCCAGTCCATTTTGAAACTGGGTTGACCTTTGTCATCTACGCAAGGAACTCTCTCCCACGACATATCCTGCTGATCACAAACATAAGATGTAGAAATATTAGAAGCAATGGGATATTTAGGAGATTGAACCTTTGGTACCCATCTGTAGTTGGGTTTAACCCATTTCTTGTTCGATCCGATGGGTGCCTCAGTACTTGCTTTTGAACTGGAAGCCGATCATTAAGATGACTTTGATCTGACTGATCTTAATTTCATTGGAGTATCTCTTAGATTGGACTTCTTGGTCGGCATACCCTTCTTGTTGTTGGCAGATGAACCCTTGGAATTTTTTGCATTCCAGTCATCATTTCGTAATTGTGACCTTGAAGGGCTTCTTTTGGGGTATTTCCCTCTTGGAGCGTTCTACCACCCTTGTACATAGTAGGGAATGTATGCGCGATTTGGACAGTTTCTAGCAATGTGTCCAGGTGTTCCACAGTGAAAACATGTCTTTTTCTTCACTGGGAAGTTGTTTCTTCCTGGCCCTGGTGGCGTGTCCTTGCCTCGTTTCTTATTGTTCCCACAAGCACACTTGCAGCAAGTCGTTAGTTTCGTTTGTTTTAGTGGCTTGTATTTTCCAACAGCAGGTTTAGAAGTCACTGAGTTAGAAGCAACAAATTCAGAGTTCAAGGAGTCATTGGTTTGACAGTCAACATAATTTGCAGAACTAGAATTAGTTCTATTTTCCTTGTCCTCATCCTCTACTACTTTACCTGCACATGAAGTATAAGCATCAGAAACACTCACCTCAACATTCTCAGTTGGCCCAGATTGTTTAGTCTTAACTGAAGCTGGTTCAAGGAGTGGGCCAGACTGACTAGGAATTTCTTCCTCATTTGTCTCAAGGGGTGGGTTATAGTTGTCATTGAAGGGAGGTGGTACACCATGATACCCTAATCCCTTAGTTTGATTATCTTTGAATGTTAATTTTTTTTCAATCATCGACGCAACTACCTCACTTGACACACCAAATTTCTTAAAGTTGAATTCAATATCTTTATATTTTTCTTTTAATGCATCAAGTTCGGTAGTCCCAACATCAAAATCTTTCTTAAGATATCTATAATGGACACACTTGTCACTATACTCTGCCTGCAATTTCCCAAAGTCCTTAGTCTTGTCCTATATTTAAACTCCTCATTTTCTCTTTTTAATAAATCGATTTGTTCACGTAGAAACTTAATAGTAGTTTCACAAGACGGAGTACATGAAACGTCATTGACCGGGAGGGATGCAGAACTCATTTTTATCAAAAATGCCCTTTGACTAAAATCTCAAAAGTCAACCTTAAAAGTCAAATTTAGAAAATCAAACTTAAAAGTCAAACTGAAAAGCTAAATTTGAGAATTGGAAAGTTAAACGAGAAAGTCAAAGTTTAAAGTCAAAGGTCAAACTTTAAAGTCAAAGTCAATTTTTAAGATCAAAAGTCAATAATAAAAGTCAAAAATCAAAAACTAAAATTTTTGGAAGAAAATGGAATTTAAAAATAAAAAGATTTTGATTTTTGGGCTGAAAGTGTCAATATTGCGAAATTGTGATCGAAATCGAGCCCTTTTGAATTAAATTTAGAAGGATTTTAGCATGTGACAAGCTGGTTCAACTAGTAAGGCACTGGAATGGATGAGGCAGGGGACCAGGGTTTGAAAGCTGCCAACCACAATTTCCTTTTTTAATAAGATGTTGCGAAGTTCGGACCCTTTGATCGAAGACTCGCACACGCTGCTGACTGAGACCGAGGTTGCTGAACGAGCAAGGGGGCCGAACACCTGCTGGGCCGAGGTGTTTCTGGGCTGCAAACTGCTGAGCCGTAAACATCCAAAAAACCCTAATTCGTGATTACGGCCGCCGCCGAGAAACCTTAGCTGCAAACGTCACCGCCGAGAAACCCTAGCTGCAAACGCTTCTTCGGACTCGTGGCTGTGAACCCTTCTTCCCGGCCGTAAACATTGCTTCATATACGAAAAAAATGACATTTTTCACATTTTTTGCTCCAAAACTCGATCAAAAACTCGTTTTTATGAAAAATGCAAAGAACAACCCCCCTCCCCCAATTTTCAAAGATCTATCCAAAAACACAAAAATCCTTCAAGAATAAGATCAAATACACTCCAGATCTGGAAAAATTGATTGATACAATCCAAGCTCTGATACCACTTGTAAGTCCCAAATCTGCTTGTGTATCAATCGAATCCGTTTGATGGTGTGAGATCTCAATCAAACGGATGATGCCAGATCAAAATAGAAGAGAAGTAGAAGAAGAATAAGTGAATCTATAATGTATTCAATGAATAGAATGATGCTCCATATACATAGTACACACAAACTAGTTCTTCTCTCTCTCTCTGAAACACACCTTGAGTTTCACACACTTAAGCTCCTCTAGCCGTACACTTTATCCTAGCCTTACACCCTCTTATGACACTAACACTATTTATATGAGACAGACAACTGCAAATGGGTTCACAGCCGTAAACACGTTCACGACCGTAAACACCCATACAGCCGTAAACTAGGCTAAAAAAATATAATTGCCTGGAAAAGTAAAGTATAAACCAATATTTTTGACCCAACAGAACGAAGCTAATTTGCATGGTTATTCACACCTTGTTTGGGATCCTCGGTATCTCAGTCACAAATGGAAAGGGCATAATCGAGATTAAACATGCCATTGAATAGTTAATTGAATCTCAAAAGACCTAGGAATTTCATTTAAAACTTAATTTGCTTAAAAATTTTGTTTTCATAGTGGTGAAATTGCTAAATCGTCATTTACCTACCTTTAAATAATTTGCAATTGGATTATGACATCCGTCTTTTGAAATATGAATTATTTAGTTGGGTTCTAGCCTTAATATTTCATTTGGATGTTATATTAAGGATTTTCTTATCTAATCAAATCTTATCCTTTTTAGATGTCAACTTCTAACAATGCTTCCGGATCCTCCAACAACAACTCCAACTATTTCTCGCTCTTGAGAATTTGCTGAAATGTTACCTTTGATGGTTCTAACTTCAATGATTGGATCCGCACCATCAGAATGGCCTTGAAGTTCGAGGACAAGGAATATGTTCTCGAAAAGGAGCTAAACAAGATTGATGAAACTAAATCTACTCCCGAAGAAATTGTTGAATATAGGAGACACTGTAATGCTGCTACCAAAGCGTCATGAATCATGGTGGCTACTATGACTCCCAAACTACAAAGGTTCTATGAGGACTATTGGTCGTATGAGATGTGCAAGGACTTGATTGATTAGTACCATCAACGAGTCTGTCAAGAAAGGTACGAAATAGTCAAGTCACTCATAGCAAGCAAGATGAAGGATGGAGAGTCCGACACGACCCACTTGCAACGTATGCAACGATATGTGGATCGTCTATTAAGCTCAATGTTAACTTTGATGAGGAATTGGATATTGACATAGTCTTACACTCGTTACCAAGCTGTTATGATCAGTTGTAACATCCTGTTTTCAAGATGTTTTCATTTCGAAATGTTGAACAAGGTTTGGGTATTATCGGGGTTAGAATCCTTGAAGAAGTCAGCTATTGGGCTCATTTGGATTTGGATGCTATATTGGTTTTTGGGTATTCGGTTGTGAGATGGAGCAAAAGGTGTATTTTGATAATTTGTTAATCGGGCTTTATAGGAAAATGGATTTTAGATTCGGGATATCTGATGGCAAGTATGAATTAATAATAGTGTTGAGCGTCTCGATGCCTTTCTATGGATATATGGATGGTCGAGATCGGAGTTGTATCGAGTGAGTTATGGCATTTGGAAGAGTTGGAGTTTGGGAGAAAACCCTAGTACGCGGGGCGTACCGAGTGATACGTAGGGCGTACCGAGGAGAAACGTTCGACGTGAGGCGCAGCTGGGAAGAACACACAACGTAGGTGCGAGGTTTGACTTGGGGTGCACGGCCTTGTACACGAGGCGTACAAGAAGGTACGTGGGGCGTACGAGGGTCAGAATGAAAAACACTAATTTTAGGGATGGACACTATATAAAGAACATATGCCTCAAAGATCAGCCTCTGTAACGCCCGTAGATCCGGGCTAGTCAATTTAGAGACGATAAGCGTCAAAAATGACTTTTTGATAGAAGAGTGTTTAGATTAAATAATCTTAACCAAGTTGTACTATACGTCACAGGGTTACCATACATATAAAGAATGTTGAAATCCGAGTTGTAACAAACAAGTTATGACCTGTCGAAGTGTAATAGCCCGGAATCTCAGGTATTGTTAAAATTATGTTTTTGGAGTGTTTTAAGAGGGGACTCGGCGAGTTGGAGCCTAGACTCGCCGAGTAGGATCGCAGACCTGGTCGCGGGATCGCGACAGGACTCGACGAATCCAGATATGGACTCGGCGAGTCTGCGCTGTTTAGCGAAAACCCTAACCGTTCAGGTTTGGGACGTATAAAAGGGACTTATTGGCCGTCATTGTTCATTTTAGCCTTCTGAGAGGAACCCTAAATCGGTTGTGTGCATCTGGAGCAAGGTTAAAGGCCATTGGTGATTTTGAAGGAGTTGTTGTGCAAGGAAGAGAAGGGCTTGGCTAAAGGAACAGCAAGGGAGTCACGTTCTGAGGATTGGGGACACAGAGAGTACATCATCCAGGTAAGAATTCAAGTATACTCTGCTATGTTGATGTGTTTATGGAATTAGGGTTTATGGAACCCTTTTGTGACTAGATTGAATGTTACCCTAGTCCCCCAAACGATTGTAACCCTGTATTGGGACCTTTGGAGGTCCAGAATGTCCCATGCCTGTGCATTTCGGGAATTGATGAAGGTTTTGGATTGGAATCCTTATGCCTTAGGTCAATATGTAAATTATAAGTCTTGGGGTGTATCATGAGCACCAAAAGGAGGACCTTACGTGATGGATCAGTCTAGGAAGGTCAGGCCTATGAATGGTCGGAGCAGTTCTGACCTTAGGAAGCAGTTTGAGCGGTTGCATGGCATGGACTCGCCGAGTCCGATGAACAGACTCGGCGAGTAGCTTGAAGATTAACTGGAACTCGTCGAGTTGTTCTTCAGACTCGGCGAGTTGAGTCGGGGTGGCCCCGCGATTCTTCCAGGAGTAACTCGTCGGGTCAAGGAGGATACTCGACGAGTAGAAGGGGAATCTTAGAGAATTGGAGGACGTCTAGACTCGCCGAGTCGCCATGGCACTCGCCGAGTCCGGTCAAGTTGACCGTTGACTGTTGACCGTTGACCAGAGTTGACCTATGTGTGACTTCTTAGGGGCAGTTTAACTTAGAAGATAAAAGTGTTAATAAGAGATATATGATGTTATAGGGAGGTTGTAGCTCGGCGGATCGAGCACGAGTGATTTCGGGATTTGCTAGCTTTCAGTATTCACGAGGTGAGTCTTCTCACTATACTGTACCCGGAAGGGTTGATTGTGTGACCGGAAGGTCAGATATGATATGTGATATGTATGCTATATGTGGTAAGTTATTTGTTATATGTGCTATGTATGTCATGGGCCGGAAGGCGATTATATTATGGGCCGGAAGGCAATATGTTATGGGCCGGAAGGCAATATGTTGTGTGATGGACCGGAAGGTCGGCGTGGGTAGGGCCGGAAGGTTTACCCAGCAGGGACGGAAGTCCCCTGAGACACATGGACCGGAAGGTCAGGGCCTGGAAAGGCGTATGTGCGTAAGTTGTATATTGGGGAACTCACTAAGCATTTATGCTTACAGTTGTTATGTATGTGTTTCAGGTACTAGCGAGGACCGTGGGAAGGCGCCGGCGTGATCTGTACACACTGAAGGATGTTTTTATGATCTTGGGATTTAGACAATTTGTATTTGACATGACACTTAAATTATTTACGCCTTGTTTGAATGAAAGTACTTTATTTTTAAAATGAAAATTTTGTTTGAAAATTTGCGTTGTTACAATTGGTATCAGAGCCTTGGTTTGAGGGATTCGGGTGCACCTTCGGGCGTAACTGAACTCAAACCGAGGATTTGAGGAAAACTTTTACAAATAAAGGCATAAACTTTTATGAATGATTTTGTGGTAAACAAGAAAGAAGCAGTGTGTACGATCAGTCAGCGCCCGAACGGTAAAGATCCCCAAAATACCTTACAATATTATATGATATGAATTGTTATGCATGCTAGAAGACTAGGTATTCATGATAGGACTAGAGTGGCCTGAATTGTGATACCTCAGTCTAGGGAAGTTTGCCGATATGAGATGCTTTGCTAGTGTACGAGTAGATAGTGCATAACAGAAGTAGAGTACTCACTATCCGGGGTTTGGGTAGGAAGACTTGGGATGAATGCTGATGCGGTGTGGTCGGTAGTATTGGGCCCGTACTACCGAAGACACCGGGTCAGTGGGAGACCCAAGTAAGAATCCCTGAATATCGGAGACTGAGTGGGGTTGCATTATCGAGTGCGATTATACTCGATGGAGTCTCTGATAGTTCTATGTTGTATTTCAGAGACATCATGGTTAGACCACGCCACGGAGCGAGTTCGAGCGGTGTGAGTGACGAGGAGATTCGTCAGATGATTCACGAGGAGGTAGCTGCGGCGATCCGGGCTGAGATCCCAGAGATGTTTTGGTCTATTAAGACCACCCTGATGGAGACGTTTGAGGAGCGGTACGCCGCATTGACTGAAGCCGCAGCCGCTGCAGCTACCGCAGCTGTGGCCGCTGCCAGGCCACAGGGGGGTGACTCGTTGCTGTTCCGGGAGTTCAGCAACACGAAGCCACCTGAGTTCGATGGGACGCAGGATCCGATTGCTGCGATGAGGTGGATCGCGGATATAGAGGGGTGCTTCTACACTTGTTCATGCCCGGAGCACCTGAGGGTACGGTTCGCTTTGAACCAGCTCCGTCTGGGAGCGAAGGATTGGTGGAAGTTCGTGACGGCGAACTTCACTTTGGCAGAGATTACAGCAGTGACATGGGAGGGGTTTACTGCTATGTTCAGGGACGAGTACGTTCCCCCGGTGGAGAGGGAACGATTGGTTCAGGAGTTCTTAACCCTTAAGCAGGGTACTGATTCTGTTGCGGTGATCACGCGGAAGTTTCATGAGAGGGCGATGTTCTGCCCCGAGCTGGTGTCCACTGATCAGGCTCGGATGAGCCGGTACTTGGGGGTGTTGAGGAGGGATATCTGGGAGTTTGTGTCAAACTCCACCTACCATACTTTTGCTGAGCTTCAGGCGAATGCCAGGAAGCGCGAGATCGAGTTGGAGACCCAGGCCAGGGAGGAGGCTGTAACGCCTGTGTTTCCGGGCTTGCCACCTTTAGCAATGTAATAGTCTAGGTTAACCTTTGTAACCCGTTTTGAAATAATGAGATTTTATTATTTGAGTATTATGTGTTTTGTGCTTAATTGCTTAATTATGTGGTTTGATTAATTAAGAATAAAAATAAGCGTCAAAATTTAAGTGTAAAATAAACTTAATATCTTTGGTTAATGCTGTAGTAATTGAAACGAGGTTTCCGAATATATATAGAACGCCCAAATCTGACTTCGTACGAGGAAGTTATGATTTATCGAAGTTCCGGCTTAGCGGTATACAGCCTGAAATACTCGATTTGAGATCGAGCGGTTTTTAGCCGAAGCAATCTAAATGAGAATCGAAGATCTCATTGTTGGTATCGAAACGAGAAAAAGTTAGGCGAGAACGGACGTCAAACGAAGAAGTTATGAATTTATAACGAAAGTTTCTGTCGCGGCCTATTAAAAATAATTAATAAAAATAAAGTCAAAATTAGCCGACGGAGTCTAAATGAAAGTCGTAGAGCGTAGTCTCACCTTCGCGTGGATATAAAGAACGTCAAAAACGGAGTTCGTATGAAGAAGTTATGAATTTCCGAAGTTTATTAATCATTTTATATTTTTATTTAATTCAAAATCGGAGGCATTATCCGAAGCCGTGTCACCGGTGTAATCCGGAGTACGCCCCGCGTACGAGGTTACGCTATCGCGTAACTCCGATAGTGTCGACACTTCGGATGACGCATGCAATGACGATTTCGGACGCGTACGCGCTGCGTACGCCTGTACGCCCCGCGTACTCCGAGGTTCCAGCCTCTATATAAAGGATCCGAAGACAGCCTTCTTTGTTGTTCAATTTCTTCTCTTCTCTCTAGTCTTTTGCATCGTTTTTCGTGCCGAAGCTATCCCGAAGTCCCGGTATCATACTCTAGCCCCGAGGCAAGTCCCGAGATCTCGAAGATCCCGAAAAGTGCAGTTCCCGAGTCGAAGCTCTGCCCGCGAGAAGTTCGATTTTCGAGGAGATCTTCCAGATCTGCTGAGGAATACTACTTCTATAAGCCGTAGTGCTGTCCGATCATCTTCTGATCAAGTGAGTGTGTAGTTATTTTCTTTCTAATACAATAATACTAAGTATTTTATATAAAAATACGTGCTATGTGTATATATTTGGTCGTGTTATGTGTGAATGAGTATTCACTCTCCTCTATCTTATAGATCTGCTTATTTCTCTATGAGATATGTGTTATGTGTGTGTGTGCCTCATCTGTTATGTGATTTCTGTGTTGATTAAAGCATGCTATACAGGTTTTTAAACTATGTATACAAATGTATATTTTTATCTACTAATATGTTGGGTAGAACATGGGTAGATAGTTGGTGTGTAATAAACAGATGAGAGGCCTCGTTGTTGTTTGATTGAGTCATCTAGCGGAGTTTAGATGACGACCACTGGCTATTCTAGACAGTCTTGTGGAAACATTAGCAGGTTCGCCACCTGTAGGTGTTAATGAACTTGGGTGTTCATTCGCTGTACTCCATCCCCCTCATGGTTGCCTTATTTGACTTATATTGCTGAGGTACCCCCGAAGCATGTGTTGTCGCCCCGATGAAATATTCTTAGACTAGGTCCCTTATGTTAGTTGTTTTAGGGACATTAAAGTGAGAATAACGGGAACGGGTAATTGGGTTATTGTTGGTTGGTGAAAATTAAATATGATATTTATTGTGGGTTGAAAACCCTATATGCTCACCAGGCTCCCAAGCCTGACCCACTCAGTTTTAAATTGTATTACAGGTAGTGGCGGAAGGGCATGAGATGGATGAACCATCAAGTTGTTTTGTTTACAAGTCTGCATATGTTTATATTTGTTATATGACTTGTAATGTATTCGTTTATGCTTATTGGTCTGTATCGGAACATGACACCCCGAGTTTTGATTATAATGAAAATACATTTCTTTTATGAAATGCTTCGGTAAACAATGTTTTATCATGTTTTGTTTTTGGGAACAAATTCCGCAACTCTTTCAAATCAAAAGGATTTACTCTGAAAATATTTAAAAGCATAAATGAAAATCGGTCTTTTCTGGCCGAGATTTAGGGGATGTCACAGTTGGTATCAGAGCATTAGTTTAAGCGAACTAGGAATTTGTAGGTTTCTAGACTTAAACTTAGAATGCTAAGTGAAGTTTTGAGATGCGTGTCTGTTATGTTTTAGACACGAGCACTAGTTTATTTTAGGAAAGTTGCCTAAAATGCTATATGTGCTAAATGTTATATGTTGCCATATATGATATTATTTGTTCGGATCTATGGTCTGTTGCCGACCGGACCTAGAAACCTTATGTGTGTAGGATTCTAAGCGTACGTCTACGATATTAGAACTAGCATGTAAACGTTTCGGAGTGATAAGGATGATTTGAATATCTATCATGATTGAGGATCTAATTTCACCTTATTCGGTGTGTAGATCAAAATGGTGAGAACAAGAAGTGGAGTTGGAAATGCTGACGAAAACAGGAATCAACCACCATTGATTGAGCCAATACCTGTTGTAGCAGCAGCACCTGAGCCAATAACCATGGCTGGTGTGCAATTGATGATTCAGACGATGTTGTATCGTCAAATGGATGAAACTAGACAGTTGCTTCAACAAAATCGTGAAGAACTGTCGATTCGTGTGGAAGAGCCTGAACTGAATGAAGGGCATTCGGAAGGTGGAAACTTCAGTGGGTCTATTGGTCCAGCAAACCCACCGATAGTTAGGCAAGATAACCATGATGGAAGGAATGATGGAATGGGATGCAAGTACAAGGACTTTTTGACTTGCAAACCATCGACCTTCAATGGAAAGGAGGATCCGATTGGGGTTATGGATTGGATCTCCGAAATGGAGTTAGCCTTTATGACGTGTGGCTGCAGAGGTAAGTTGCAAACTATCTATGCCGTGCGTCAATTCCGAGGTGGAGCCGTTCGTTGGTGGAACACTCTAGGGAAGACCTTAAGCCCTAACGAGCCACTGCAATTGTCATGGGCAGAGTTCTTGGTGCAGTTCAAGCGCAAGTTCTGCTCTGCTCAAAATCTGTTGGAGTTGGAGAATAAGTTTTTGACATTGACGAAAGGTAGCATGTCAGTTGATGATTACACCAATAACTTCACCGATAAGATGGAGTTTGCCTTGCGTATCGTTCCAAACGAGCTGACAAAGGTGGATCGGTATGCGAAGGGACTTCCATGGGAGTACGAGGTGCCAGTACGTCAGGCACTTACTCTAGAGGCAGCTATCTGGGCTGCCAAGTCTGTGGAGAACATGATCAAGGGGAGAACCACCGTCAAGGTTGAGGTTGGTGAGAAAAGAAAGTTTGAAGGAACATCTGGTTCCAGTAAGAAGAGCAAATTTTCGAAATCTGATTCGAAAAAGTTTGGAGGAAAAGGAGGCGAAGCGAAGTGGTGTGATAAGTGTAGGAAAAAGCACTTTGGGAAATGTAGCGAGGATGTGACCTGCTACAAGTGTGGAAAGGTTGGACATTTTGCCAATGAATGTCCGAACAACAAAAGGATGTGTTTTGGGTGTAATGAAGAGGGGCACATTTTGAAAGACTGTCCGAAGAAGAAGGAGGCAGCTAGGCCCAACATTCCACCAAAGCCGAAGGCGAGAGCCTTCCAGATGACACTTGAGGCTGCAAAGGATGAAGCTGATGTCGCTTCAGGTACCTTTCTCGTAAGCGAATTACCTGCTCATATATTGTTTGATTCTGGAGCCAACTACTCCTTTATTTCGCATGAGTTTGGTAGAAAGCTAGCTTTGCCTATAGATAGACTAGATAATGCTTTATTAGTTGAAGTAGCTAGTGGCAAGTTTGTACCTGTTAGCCATCGTATGAAAAACGTCTTGATCGACCTTAATGGGAATAAGTTTCACGAGACGTTATTGCCTATCGAACTTAATGGTTTCGACATCGTCTTGGGAATGGATTGGCTTAGCGCCAATGATGCCGAAATTTTATTCAAGAAAAAGATAGTTAAAGTAAACCCGCCTGGAAAAGATTCGTTTATGGTGTATGGGGACAAACGGCGAGTGAATTCTGGGATCATTTCTCTAATGAAAGCCAGAAAGTGTTTGACCAAGGGATGTACATCATATTTAGCATTTGTGATTGATGCTAAGAAAGAAAAGAAGGTGATGCAGAGCATTCCAGTGGTGTGTGATTTTCCGGAAGTATTCCCCGAGGATCTTCCTGGATTACCATCTGATAGACAAGTGGAGTTCAGAATAGACTTGTTACCAGGAACCACGCCAATAGCAAAAGCACCTTATCGATTAGCACCGACGGAGATGAAGGAGCTGATGATGCAACTTCAAGAGTTATTGGACAAAGGTTTCATTAGACCTAGTTCATCGCCCTGGGGAGCTCCAGTGTTATTTGTAAAGAAGAAAGATGGAAGTATGAGAATGTGCATCGATTACAGAGAGCTGAACAAGGCAACAATAAAGAATAGATATCCGTTGCCGAGGATTGATGACCTGTTTGATCAATTGCAAGGTTCGAGCTATTTCTCGAAGATCGATCTTAGGTCAGGATATCATCAGCTGAAAGTAAGAGAGCAAGATATCGAGAAGACTGCATTCAGAACTAGATATGGACACTACGAGTTCTTGGTTATGTCGTTTGGACTAACCAATGCTCCAGCAACGTTCATGGATTTGATGAATAGGGTTTGTAATCCTTTCCTTGATAAATCCGTGATAGTGTTCATAGACGACATTCTGATATACTCGAAAAGCCAGGAGGAGCATGGCAGACACTTGCGAGAAGTGCTAGAAGTTTTGAAGAAGGAGAAGCTTTATGCGAAGTTCTCCAAATGTGATTTTTGGATTCGTGAGGTCCAATTCTTGGGTCACGTGGTCAACCAAGAAGGGATAATGGTTGATCCAGCGAAGATCGAAGCTGTGACGAAGTGGGAACAACCGAAAAGTCCCACGGAGATTCGAAGCTTTTTGGGATTAGCCGGATATTACCGCAGGTTTATCCAAGGCTTTTCTTCGATTGCTACTCCATTAACAACTTTGACCCACAAAGGAGCTACTTATGCTTGGAGTGATAAGCATAAAGAAGCATTTGAGAAGTTAAAGAAGAAGCTATGCGAGGCACCGATACTTTCTCTACCCGATGGAGTTGAAGACTTCGCTGTTTATAGCGATGCGTCTGGTGTTGGATTGGGTTGTTTTTTGACCCAAAGAGAAAAGGTGATAGCATATGCGTCTCGACAGCTGAAAGAGCATGAAAAGAATTACCCGACTCATGATTTGGAGTTGGCAGCGGTAGTTTTCGCTCTAAAAATATGGAGGCATTACCTCTATGGCACGAAGTGCAAACTTTTCACTGATCATAAGAGTCTCCAATACCTCTTTAATCAGAAAGAATTGAATATGAGGCAACGACGCTGGCTAGAATTACTTAAAGACTACGACTGCGAGATACTTTACCACCCCGGTAAAGCTAATGTTGTTGCTGATGCTCTCAGTCGGAAAGTCAATCTTGAAAGGAAGAGGCCAAGGGCGTTGAGAATTGAAGTTGTCTCAACTATTATGGGAAGTATAAAGAAAGCTCAAGAGGAAGCTTCTGAGAAAAATGACCGAAAGGAGGAACGTTTGGGTAAAACGTTGGTGTTTGGTACTAACGGTCATGGACTGAAGGTATTCCAAGATCGTATTTGGGTACCTAAGTCAGGAGGAATTAGGGATCTTCTGATGGAAGAAGCTCACAAAACCATGTACTCAATTCATCCGGGTAGCACTAAAATGTATAGGGACCTGAAACCCTACTACTGGTGGCCGACGATGAAGCTTGATGTTGCAAAGTATGTGGCCGAGTGTGTGACTTGTGCGAGAGTCAAGACACAACATCAGAAACCTTACGGGAGTTTAGAACCTTTGCCTGTGCCTATGGGTAAGTGGGAAGACATTGCTATGGATTTTGTCACTAAACTGCCCAGAACAAAGAATGGTCACGACATGATTTGGGTGGTCGTTGATCGATTCACTAAGAGTGCGCATTTCATAGCGGCCAGGGAGAAATGGTCTATGCAGAAGCTTGCGAATTCTTACATGAAGGAAATTGTGAGGCTTCACGGTGTTCCGTTAACGATTGTATCGGATCGTGATAGCCGTTTCACCTCAAGGTTTTGGAAAAGTCTACAAGAGGAAATGGGTACCAAGTTATGTTTAAGCACAGCTTACCATCCGCAGACTGATGGTCAGAGTGAAAGAACAATACAAACACTTGAAGATATGCTGAGAGCATGTACCTTGGAATTCCTAGGTAACTGGGATGAACATTTACCGTTGGTAGAATTTTCCTATAATAATAGTTTTCACTCGAGCATTAAGATGGCACCTTATCAAGCTTTGTATGGACAGAAGTGTCGTACGCCGTCTTGTTGGCTTGAGGCTGGGGAAAAGCAGTTTATGGGACCGGAGATGGTTCATCAAACTGCTGAAAAGTTGAAAATAATTAGGGAAAGAATGTTAGCAGCTCAAGATCGTCAAAAGAGCTATGCTGACAAGAAGCGAAGACCGATGACTTTTGAGGTTGGAGATTCGGTTTTGCTTAAAGTCTCGCCGTGGAAGGGACTTATAAGATTTGGAAAAAGGGGAAAGTTGAGTCCAAGGTTTATTGGACCGTTTAAAGTTCTTCAGAGGATTGGGAACCAAGCTTACAAGCTCGAATTACCCGAAGAGCTGAATGGAATTCACAACACTTTTCATGTGTGTTATTTGAGGAAGTTCACGGGAGAAGTTCCCGATATAATTCCAATTTCTGAATTGAGAATTGATGAGAACAAAAGGTTGATTGAAGAACCAGAGGCAATTGTTGACCGAAAGACTAAGAAGTTGCGACGCAAGATGGTTGGGTTAGTGCTTGTCCGATGGAAACACACGAATGGGCCGAATCTCACCTGGGAGACGGAGAGTGACATGTTGAGTCGCTATCCGCATTTGTTTGTTGATGTGTGATTCCGGGGACGGAATCATTCTAAGGTGGGGAGAATTGTAACGCCTGTGTTTCCGGGCTTGCCACCTTTAGCAATGTAATAGTCTAGGTTAACCTTTGTAACCCGTTTTGAAATAATGAGATTTTATTATTTGAGTATTATGTGTTTTGTGCTTAATTGCTTAGTTATGTGGTTTGATTAATTAAGAATAAAAATAAGCGTCAAAATTTAAGTGTAAAATAAACTTAATATCTTTGGTTAATGCTGTAGTAATTGAAACGAGGTTTCCGAATATATATAGAACGCCCAAATCTGACTTCGTACGAGGAAGTTATGATTTATCGAAGTTCCGGCTTAGCGGTATACAGCCTGAAATACTCGATTTGAGATCGAGCGGTTTTTAGCCGAAGCAATCTAAATGAGAATCGAAGATCTCATTGTTGGTATCGAAACGAGAAAAAGTTAGGCGAGAACGGACGTCAAACGAAGAAGTTATGAATTTATAACGAAAGTTTCTGTCGCGGCCTATTAAAAATAATTAATAAAAATAAAGTCAAAATTATCCGACGGAGTCTAAATGAAAGTCGTAGAGCGTAGTCTCACCTTCGCGTGGATATAAAGAACGTCGAAAACGGAGTTCGTATGAAGAAGTTATGAATTTCCGAAGTTTATTAATCATTTTATATTTTTATTTAATTCAAAATCGGAGGCATTATCCGAAGCCGTGTCACCGGTGTAATCCGGAGTACGCCCCGCGTACGAGGTTACGCTATCGCGTAACTCCGATAGTGTCGACACTTCGGATGACGCATGCAATGACGATTTCGGACGCGTACGCGCTGCGTACGCCTGTACGCCCCGCGTACTCCGAGGTTCCAGCCTCTATATAAAGGATCCGAAGACGGCCTTCTTTGTTGTTCAATTTCTTCTCTTCTCTCTAGTCTTTTGCATCGTTTTTCGTGCCGAAGCTATCCCGAAGTCCCGGTATCATACTCTAGCCCCGAGGCAAGTCCCGAGATCCCGAAGATCCCGAAAAGTGCAGTTCCGAGAGACCGAGGTCAGTTGAGGAGGTCCCAGTGGTGCGTGAGTTTCCAGATGTTTTCCCCGAGGAGCTGCCGGGAGTACCTCCTGTGAGGCAAGTAGAGTTTGGTATCGACCTGGTTCCGGGGGCCGCGCCTATTGCTAAGGTGCCTTATCGTCTTGCACCTCCAGAGATGCAAGAGTTGTCCTCGCAGCTCCAGGAGTTGCTGGGGAAGGGATTCATTCGGCCGAGCAGCTCGCCGTGGGGAGCACCTATTCTGTTCGTCATGAAGAAGGATGGTTCACACCGGATGTGCATTGATTACCGGGAGTTGAACAAGTTGACGGTCAAGAACCGTTACCCGTTACCGAGGATCGATGATTTATTCGATCAGTTGTAGGGAGCATCTTGGTTTTCCAAGATCGATCTGAGGTCAGGGTACCATCAGGTGAGAGTGCGGGATGAGGACGTCCAGAAGACAGCGTTTAGGACGCGATATGGGCATTATGAGTTTGTGGTGATGCCTTTCGGGCTCACCAATGCCCCGGCTGTGTTCATGGATCTCATGAACAGGGTTTGCAGGCCGATGTTGGATCGGTCAGTGATTGTATTTATCGACGACATTCTAGTGTATTCGAGATCTAGAGAGCAGCATGAGGAGCATTTGAGGGAGGTCCTTGAGGTATTGAGGTCGGAGAAGCTTTATGCAAAGTTCTCCAAATGTGACTTCTGGCTGCGGGAGGTCCAATTTCTAGGATATGCTGTTAATCAGGAGGGGATATTGGTCGATCCGGCCAAGGTTGAGGCGGTGATGAGTTGGGAGGTGCCGAAGTCACCCTCTGAGATCAGGGGCTTCCTTGGGTTGGCAGGGTATTATCGGAGATTCATTAAGGATTTCTCCAAGATCGCAGTGCCGCTCACCAAATTGACCCGGAAGGGTGTTGCATTCTCATGGGGACCCGAGCAGCAGACCTCCTTTGAGACACTTCGCCAGAGGTTGTGCGAAGCCCCGGTATTAGCTCTCCCGGAAGGGATGGAAGATTTTGTAGTATATTGCGATGCATCGATCTCGGGACTGGGTGCAGTGTTGATGCAGAGGGGTCATGTGATAGCTTATGCGTCGAGGCAGCTGAAGCCTCATGAGGCGAGATATCCCACGCATGATTTAGAGTTGGGGGCAGTAGTGTTCGCTCTCAAGATTTGGCGTCACTACCTGTATGGGGTTCGATGTACGATATACACGGACCATAAGAGCTTGAAGTACTTGATGGATCAGCCCAACCTAAATATGCGTTAGAGGAGGTGGTTAGATGTGGTCAAGGATTATGATTGTGAAATCCTGTACCACCCAGGCAAGGCTAATGTGGTAGCCGATGCATTGAGCCGCAGGGCGGAGAGCACTCCATTGCGAGGTGTATGTTTGAGATTGACTGTGATGACTCCAGTATTGGATGCTATTCGTGGGGCACAGGCCGAGGCTGTGCGACCAGAGATGAAGAAGAAAAAGCGGGTCGTTGGGCTAATTTCAGAGTTCGTTAAGGACGGACGAGGGCTTCTGACGTTTCAGGGTCGGATTTGGGTACCGTTCGTGGGTGGTACGCGTATTACTTTGATGGAAGAGGCTCATCGATCGAAATTCTCGATCCATCCCGGGGCTACGAAGATGTATTTGGATTTGAGGAAAGAGTATTGGTGGCCCTGTATGAAGAGGGACGTCGCATGGTTCGTTGAAAGGTGTTTGACCTGCCGTAGAGTTAAGGCCGAGCACCAGAGACCGCATGGTAAGTTGCAGCCATTGGAGGTTCCCGAGTGGAAGTGGGAACAGATCACTATGGATTTCATCACCAAATTACCGAGGACTGCCAGAGGAGTCGATGCCATTTGGGTGATTGTGGATAGGTTGACGAAGAGTGCACACTTCCTTGCCATCAGTGAGAGTTCTTCAGCGGAGAAGTTGGCGGAGATATATGTGAGAGAAGTGGTATCTCGGCATGGGGTGCCGTTCTCGATTGTTTCAGACCATGATGTGCGCTTCACTTCTAGATTCTGGAAGAAATTCCATGAGGAGCTGGGTACTAGA
This sequence comes from Lactuca sativa, assembly GCF_002870075.4. Classification (NCBI taxonomy): domain Eukaryota; kingdom Viridiplantae; phylum Streptophyta; class Magnoliopsida; order Asterales; family Asteraceae; genus Lactuca; species Lactuca sativa. The sequence continues at coordinate 35,961,940 of NC_056628.2, forward strand.
TTGCATTTTAGTACCGCATACCATCCCCAGACAGACGGTCAGAGCGAGCGGACGATTCAGACGCTGGAGGACATGCTTCGAGCGTGTGTGTTAGACTTCGGGGGTAGCTGGGATGCGTATTTACCCTTGGCAGAGTTTTCCTACAACAACAGCCATCATTCGAGCATTGGTATGCCACCTTTTGAGCTGTTATATGGTAGGAGGTGTCGGACCCCCATTTGCTGGGGAGAAGTGGGACAGAGAGTGATGGGCAGCACGGAGATCGTGCTCCAAACGACAGAGCAGATTCAGCAAGTTAGACAGAGGTTATTGACCGCCCAGAGCCGACAGAAGAGTTATACAGACAGGCGCCGATCCGAGCTTGAATTTCAAGTCGGCGACTTCGTTCTCCTGAAAGTCTCTCCTTGGAAAGGGGTGATTCGATTCAGGAAGAGGGGCAAGTTGGGGCCCCGGTATATTGGGCCATTTCGTGTGATTGCAAGGATAGGCCAGGTAGCCTATCGTTTGGAGTTGCCAGCAGAGTTGGGGCAAATCCACGACACTTTTCATGTGTCGCAATTGAGGAAGTGCATAGCCGATGAGTCGGCAGTGGTTCCATTAGAGGATATTCATGTGGATGCGAGCCTGAATTATGCTGAGAGACCAGTGGACATCAGGGATCGGAAGATCAAGGTTCTGAGGAACAAGGAGGTACCTCTGGTGTTGGTTCAGTGGCAACACCGGAAGGGATCGGAAATGACTTGGGAGCCGGAACGTGAGATGCGGGAGCAGCATCCGGAACTATTTTCAGAGTGAGACTTAGAGGGCGAAGTCTAATCCTAGTGGGGGAGAATTGTAACAGCCCGGAATCTCAGGTATTGTTAAAATTATGTTTTTGGGGTGTTTTAAGAGGGGACTCGGCGAGTTGGAGCCTAGACTCGCCGAGTAGGATCGCAGACCTGGTCGCGGGATCGCGACTGGACTCGACGAGTCCAGATATGGACTCGGCGAGTCTGCGCTGTTTAGCGAAAACCCTAACCGTTCAGGTTTGGGACGTATAAAAGGGACTTATTGGCCGTCATTGTTCATTTTAGCCTTCTGAGAGGAACCCTAAATCGATTGTGTGCATCTTGAGCAAGGTTAAAGGCCATTGGTGATTTTGAAGGAGTTGTTGTGCAAGGAAGAGAAGGGCTTGGCTAAAGGAACAGCAAGGGAGTCACGTTCTGAGGATTGGGGACACAGAGAGTACATCATCCAGGTAAGAATTCGAGTATACTCTGCTATGTTGATGTGTTTATGGAATTAGGGTTTAGGGAACCCTTTTGTGACTAGATTGAATGTTACCCTAGTCCCCCAAACGATTGTAACCCTGTATTGGGACCTTTGGAGGTCCAGAATGTCCCATGCCTGTACATTTCGGGAATTGATGAAGGTTTTGGATTGGAATCCTTATGCCTTAGGTCAATATGTAAATTATAAGTCTTGGGGTGTATCATGAGCACCGAAAGGAGGACCTTACGTGATGGATCAGTCTAGGAAAGTCAGGCCTATGAATGGTCGGAGCAGTTCTGACCTTAGGAAGCAGTTTGAGCGGTTGCATGGCATGGACTCGCCGAGTCCGATGAACAGATTCGGCGAGTAGCTTGAAGATTAACTGGAACTCGTCGAGTTGTTCTTCAGACTCGGCGAGTTGAGTCGGGGTGGCCCCGCGATTCTTCCAGGAGTAACTCGTCGGGTCAAGGAGGATACTCGACGAGTAGAAGGGGAATCTTAGAGAATTGGAGGACGTCTAGACTCGCCGAGTCGCCATGGCACTCGTCGAGTCCGGTCAAGTTGACCGTTGACCGTTGACCGTTGACCAGAGTTGACCTATGTGTGACTTCTTAGGGGCAGTTTAACTTAGAAGATAAAAGTGTTAATAAGAGATATATGATGTTATAGGGAGGTTGTAGCTCGGCGGATCGAGCACGAGTGATTTCGGGATTTGCTAGCTTTCAGTATTCACGAGGTGAGTCTTCTCACTATACTGTACCCGAAAGGGTTGATTGTGTGACCGGAAGGTCAGATATGATATGTGATATGTATGCTATATGTGGTAAGTTATTTGTTATATTTGCTATGTATGTCATGGGCCGGAAGGCGATTATATTATGGGCCGGAAGGCAATATGTTATGGGCCGGAAGGCAATATGTTGTGTGATGGACCGGAAGGTCGGCGTGGGTAGGGCCGGAAGGTTTACCCAGCAGGGACGGAAGTCCCCTGAGACACATGGACCGGAAGGTCAGGGCCTGGAAAGGCGTATGTGCGTAAGTTGTATATTGGGGAACTCACTAAGCATTTATTCTTACAGTTGTTATGTATGTGTTTCAGGTACTAGCGAGGACCGTGGGAAGGCGCCGGCGTGATCTGTACACACTGAAGGATGTTTTTATGATCTTGGGATTTAGACAATTTGTATTTGACATGACACTTAAATTATTTACGCCTTGTTTGAATGAAAGTACTTTATTTTTAAAATGAAAAATTTGTTTGAAAATTTGCGTTGTTACACGAAGTTTCGTGACAGAACCTGTACGAAACTGCGTGACGTAAATAGTGAATTTACGATAGAGCGATATTTAGCCTTAGTGATCTAAACGAAAGTCATAGAATACATAAAACCAAGAGCATGCATAAAAAGAACGTCAAAATCTGACTTCGTATGAGGAAGTTATGATTTTTCTAAGTTTCAGCTTAGCGGTATGCAGCCGAAAGTTCGAATATGAGATTAAGTGGTTTCTAGCCGAAACAATATAAATGAGAATTGAATATCTTGTCGATAGTAATGCAACGGAAGAAAGACAGACGAAAATGGACGTTAGTAAAGAAGTTATGAATTTCTAACGGTGTTTTCCTGTCCCGGCCTACTAAAAATAATATAATAAAAATAAATTCAAAATTAGCCGACGGAGTCTAAACGAGAGTTAAAGAGCATAATCTCACCTTCGCGTGGATATAAAGAACGTCGAAAACGGAGTTCGTATGCAAAAGATATGAATTTCTGAAGTTTGAGGCACGCACACCGAAGGGGGAACGCCCCGCGTTTGGAGCCTAGAACCTGTCCCATTGCATGTCAAGTCCGAAGTTTGTAAGCAATGACGCATGGCGGAATGTGCTGCGTTCGTCCAAGGAACGCGCAGCATACGTTCAAGGAACACGCTGCGTTCGGAGGCCAACCTCACCCTATAAATAGAATGTGAGGCCAGCCGAAGTTGTTTGGTAATTTCTTTTCTTTCACCCCCTTAGACTATCTTTTACTTGGAAAGTTATACCCCCGAAGCCTCGGTATCATCCCGAGACCTAAAGCAAGTTCGGAAGCCCCGAAGATCCCGAGAAATAGAGTTGTCGAGCCGGCCAGCGAGAAGCCCGGTTTTTGTGAAGATCTCCTGGTTTCATCGAAGAATATTATTTTAAGAGCCGTAGAGCTGTCCCATAATTGTCTTATCAAGTGTGTGTAGTTACTTTCTTATAACACATAGATATGAAGTATTTGCTATGAAATACGTGTTATGTGTGTATATATTGTTTGTTTATTTGAGATGGATGTTGGATGAATGTTTTATACAGGTTTGTACATGATTTAAACTATATATGTAATTTATATCTACAAATATGTTCGGTAGAACATGGGTAGATGAAATAGTTGGTGTGTAATGAAAGATTAGTTTGAGGATGAGAAGAAAGATGATATAGATCATGAGATGAGGGTGACAGGTGAAAAATGAGTGAAACCTTTACCGAAACGATGGCCCCGTCATTCATCAGAGTAGGGATGACAAGCACAAACTATTCTAGACAGTCCTGTGGAACACTAGCAAGCTTGCAACTTGTAAGTGTTGTGGACTTGATGTTTACCGGTGTACTCCAAAAACCCTAGTAAAGTGTAGATGAACCTTGGTAGCTATGGATTTAGTACTGTATAGATGAACCTTGGCAGCTATGGATTTAGTGTTGGTTATAGGAACCTCGGGTAGCAATAGACTTTGTGCCAATTCCTTAGGTCAATCCTTAGGAACGAATGAAGGAAGGATAGTCGATTCTTAGGGTAAAACCTTAAGAAATAAAGAACATAATGGGGATGGGTAATTAGGTTGATTGTTTGATGATTGAATATAATAATTATATTATTGTAGGTTGAAAACCCTATATGCTCACCAGGCTCGCAATCCTGACCCACTTAGTTTTCTTTGCATTACAGGTAATGGCACAAGAGTATAAGTTGGTGGACTTGACGAGAGATTTTGGATCATAGATCAGTAGTTATAAATAAATGTTGTAAGGTCTATTTTATACTGTTTATGCTTTTGGTCTGTATCAGAACATGACATCCCGAGATTTTGTTATTTAATGAAAGTACATTTCATTAAAGAAATGCTTTGATAAATTCTTATCATATTTTGTTTTGGGAAAATTCCGCAACTCTTTTAATCAAAGGATTACTCTGATTTTATAAAACAAAGCATAAACAAATCGATCTTTTCTGGCCATGAAAATGGGGATGTCACAGTTGGTATCAGAGCTTCAGTTTAAGCGAACTTGGAATTTGTAGGATTTCTAGACTTAAACTTAGAATGCTAAGTGATGATTGTGAGATGAGTGTCTACCATATTTTAGACACGAGCACTAGTATATTTTAGGAAAGATTCCTAAAATGTTTTTATGTGCTAAATTCTATATGTTTGCCACATATGAAACTATTTTTTCGGATCTATGGTCTGTTGCCAACCGGATCTGGAAAACTTATGTGTTTAGGATTCTAAGCGTACGACTACAATATTAGAACTAGCATGTAAACGTTTCGGAGTGATAAAGATGATTTGAGTATCTACCGTGAATGAGGATCTAAAATCACCTTATTCTTTGTATAGATAAAAACATGGCAAGAAACTGGAGTGGGGCTGGAAACGTGAACGAAAACCGGAGTCAACCACCTGTGATTGACCAAGTAGTTCTTGCAGCAACAACACCTGAGCTGATGACAATGGCTAGAGTACAATTGATGATTCAAATGATGTTGGATCTTCAGATGGATGAAACTAGACGTATGCTTCGGCAGAATCGTGAAGAAATTTCAATACAAATTGAAGAGCCCGAAGTGAATGAAGGGCAGTCGGAAAGAGGAAACTTCAGTGGGATTGTTGGTCAAGACAACCCACCGATTGTTAGGAAAAACATTCAGGATGGAGAGAATGACGGACGTGGGTGTAAGTACAAGGATTTCATGGCATCCAAACCCCCGTGTCTATCTGGAAGCCCGACACCAGTGGAAGTTATAGACTGGATCTCCAAGATGCAGACAATTTTTGAGAGTTGCGAGTGTAGCAATCGACAGAAAACCGCTCTCGCAATTCCTCTGTTAAAGTCTGGAGGGCTAAACTGGTGGAAGCTACTAGCTGGTTCGATGCCCAATGGAAAAGCTAGCAAGATATCTTGGGAAGATTTTGTGGTGCAACTAAAGATGCAATACTCCTTTGAGCAGGATCTTCTGGAAATCAACAATGAGTTCCAGAATTTGAAGAAGGGAAGATTGAGCGTCACCGAGTACGCTACTAGTTTTACGGGGAAAATGAAGCTCGTCCCCTACCTACTTCCAATAGAACTTTCCAAGGTCAACAAGTTTGCCAATGGATTACCAACGGACTTTGGTCCAATGGTCAAGCAAGCAACCACTATGAAAGCCGCCACCTGGGCAGCCAAGAATGTTGAGACCCAAATAAAGGAAAAGGGTCTGGAGAAAGCTGATGTTAGCGAGAAGAGGAAGCTTGAAGGATCCTCAAGAGCTGATAGTAAGGGAAAGTTTGCAAAGTCTAACCTGGATGACCAGAGGAATGGAGCCAAGTGGTGTGAAAAGTGCAGGAAGAAGCACTTTGAAGCATGCAACGAAGAAGTAACCAATTACAAATGTGGAAGGATCGGCCACTATTCCTCGAATTGTACACAGAACGATAAGGTATGCTACAGATGCGGAGGCAAGGGGCACATATCTAGAGACTGCACAAAGAAAAATAGGGCAGCAAGGCTAGAGGCACCACCAAAGCCAAGGGCATTCCACATGATCCTCGGCGAAGTAGACAATAACGCAAGGAATCACGAATAGGATTTCATATCCAACGATCAAATTATGAAGTAACAAGTAAATGGTAACATGTGGTGTAGCCTATTAGAGGCATAGTATAGGGTGAACTTGAACCTCTGTGTAATAGTCTCAAGAAATAATATAAACCCTGGTTTTGTTATCTGATGTATTGAGTGTCACCTATCGGAAGATATCAAAGGTGGTATCTTGCCTTTAGTTTATGTCTGATAAAATAACAGTACGTTTAAAGGAGTACGGTATGTCTGAAGTACACCTTCGATTGGAAGGATGATGGAATGGTAGGCGTAATTCTTGAAGTTTTCCCATCGCCTGGAATTTCCATCACCACCCGAGTTGAACTAGAATTGATGATTGAAGATACGCATGGAAGAAGTCCTATTAGAGTCTAGGAAAATTTTTATGATTAATTGGACACATTCGTATGTGTTAAATTGTTTTGTGATTTTAGGACTTGGGGACTGCGAGACAATACTTGGGACGAGTATGAGTAGGTGTGAATAGTAGTAGAGATCTATACTACTGGAAGCACAGGACACACGCTTAGATCAGGGATTGTCACAAGATTACCAATAAGCTAGTGATTGACTTCGTTTTTATTCAAGTATGTCGTTACCATTGTTTCGGGAATGACTAAGAAGATGATTGATATTCTGACCCTAGTGGTCATATCAAATTAAGTCCGACTACGATGAGTTTGTTACGTGGTTCAGAGAAGCAATTTTGATGTAACATCTGACTTAAGTTAAAAGATTGAAATCAATGCAATCAATAGCATCGCGCTCGTTGTTAAAGAAGCTTGTAGCTAGAAATGCTACATGCTAAAATGTGATTATATCACATTAGAGTATGAAGGAAGGTATATTCCATTCTGGAATTTGACTCTAAGAGACTTTAGTCTAAGCGTTGCATCATCCGATGAGGGGTCATTAGAACATGACCCATCGATCTGTTACAATAGATAAAGGAAAGTACTTATCCTAAGAAGAGGAAGGAGTCCTCAATAAGGATTTATTTTGTAACTGGTAGGTTACGATTGAAAGTCCAACATAGTACGAAGAGCAGGTGCAAGATTGAGCATCGCCTGCGGTCAAGAAGTCCAAGAGTTCGATACTCATTCGAAGAAACATAGAAGTTACGATTATTACCTACGATGAAAAGATATAACATATGGAATCATTATACAAGTCCTATTTTCGTTGATGATTCCAGGATGTAATCATCCTAAGGGGGAGATAATTGAAATGCCTGTAGATCCGGGCTAGTCAATTTAGAGACGATAAGCGTCAAAAATGACTTTTTGATAGAAGAGTGTTTAAAATAAATAATCTTAACCAAATTGTAATATATGTCACAAGGTTACCATACATATAAAGAACGCTGAAATCGGAGTTGTAACGAACAAGTTATGACATGTCGAAGTTTCGTGACGGAACCGATACGAAACTACGTGACGTAAATATTGAATTTACAATAGAGCGATATTTAGCCTTAGTGATCTAAACGAAAGTCATAGAATACGTAAAACCGAGAGCATGCATAAAAAGAACGTCCAAATCTGATTTCGTATGAGGAAGTTATGATTTTTCTAAGTTTCAGCTTAGCGGTATGCAGCCCAAAGTTCGAATATGAAATCCAGTGGTTTCTAGCTGAAACAATATAAACGAGAATCGAAGATCTCGTCAATAGTAGTGCAATGGAAGAAAGACAGACGAAAACAGACATCAGATAAAGAAGTTATAAATTTCTAACGGAGTTTTCCTGTCCCGGCCTACTAAAAATAATATAATAAAAATAAATTCAAAATTAGCCGACGGAGTCTAAACGACAGCTATAGAGCATAATCTCGCCTTCGCGTGGATATAAAGAACGACGAAAACCGAGTTCGTATGCAAGATATATGAATTTCTAAAGTTCGAGGCACGCACACCGAGGGGGGAACGCCCCGTGTTCGGATCCCAGAGCATGTCCCGTCGCATGTTAAGTCCAAAGTTCGTAAGCCATGATGCACGGCGGAACGCGTTGCATTCGTCCAAAGAACGACATGCGCTCGTTCAAGGAACGCGCTGCATTCGGAGGCCTGCCTCACCCTATAAATAGAATGTGTGGCCAGCCGAAGTTGTTTGCTAATTTCTTTCCTTTCACCCCCTTAAACTTTCTTTTACTTGGCAAGTTATACCCCCAAAGCCCCGGTATCATCCTGAGACCCGAAGCCCCGAAGATCCTAAGAAATAGAATTGTCGAGCCGAAACTCTGCCTGCGAGAATCCCGGTTTTTGTGAAGATCTCCTGGTTTCATCAAAGAATATTATTTTAAGAGTCGTAGAGCTGTCCGATAATCGTCTTATCAAGTGGGTGTGTAGTTACTTTCTTCTAACACATAGATATGAAGTATTTGCTATGAAGTACGTGTTATGTGTTTATATATTGTTTGTTTATTTGAGATGGATGTTGGATGAATGTTTTATACAGGTTTGTATATGATTTAAACTATATATGTAATTTATATCTACAAATATGTTGGGTAGAACATGGGTAGATGAAATAGTTGGTGTGTGATGAAAGATTAGTTTGAGGATGAGGGTGAAAGGTGAAAAATGAGTGAAACCTTTACCCAAACAATGGCCCCGTCATTCATTAGAGTAGGGATGATAACCACAGACTATTCTAGACAGTCATTTGGAACACTAGCAAGCTCGCAACTTGTAAGTGTTGTGGACTTGATGTTTACCGGTGTACTCTAAAAACCCTAGCAGCTATAGATTTAGAGCCTTATAATAATACAATGGTACCTATGGATTTAGTAAAGAGTAGATGAACCTTGGTAGCTATGGATTTAGTATTGTATAGATGAACCTTGGCAGCTATGGATTTAGTGTTGGTTATAGGACCTCGGGTAGCAATGGACTTTGTGCCAATTCCTTAGGTCAATCCTTAGGAACGAATGAAGGAAGGATAGTCGATTCTTAGGGTAAAACCTTAAAAAATAAAGAAGATAATGAGGATGGGTAATTGGGTTGATTGTTTGATGATTGAATGTAATAATTATATTATAGGTAATGGCACAAGAGTATAAGTTGGTGGACTTGATGATAGATATTGGATTATAGATCAGTAGTTATAAATAACTGTTGTAAGGTCTATTTTATACTGTTCATGCTTTTGTTCTGTATCGGAACATGACATCCCGAGATTTTGTTATTTAGTGAAAATACGTTTCTTTAAAGAAATTCTTTGATAAATTCTTATCATATTTTGTTTTGGGAACAAATTCCACAACTCTTTTAATCAAAGGATTACTCTGATTTTATAAAACAAAGCATAAACAAATCGATCTTTTCTGACCGTGAAAATGGGGATGTCACAGCCTCCCTCTCACCCTTGGACAACTTTGACGAAACCCTAATCCTTCTTTAGTGTTCTTGGAGCTTAGAAGTCCATTAGAAGAGTGTTTTGGTGATTCTGAAGAAAGTGCTCACTCTTGAAGATTCATTGAAGAAGCTACATCTTTTAGATCCAGAACCTCATTAGCCTTTGGCTCTCACTTGAGGTATAAAGTCTCAAACTTGGTGGTTATTTTCTTAGATCTCTTTTGGGTTGAGTTTCTGGACTGTTTGGTCCTATTGATGAAGTCCCTTGAGTCCATGTCGTTTTGGAGCTTAGAGTTGCCCCTCTCAGTGTTATTTGGGACCTGGAATCATAAAGTTGTTATCTTGGAAGTCTTAATGGGTTCATGGAAGAGTTAAGAACATTTTCATGGAAGTAGAATGCCATTTTGGGAGTTTGGGCTTATGTGGGGCATGCAAAGTCACCAAGCCAGTGAATTTATGTGTTTTTAAGCATTATTTAGGACTCGGATCTGTAGTTTGGACTTATGGCATAAAACATTAAGTGCTCAATGGAAATGTGGGTTTAAGAGGGACGTACGTTGGGCGTACAAGCGAGTACGCGTAACATACCACTGAGTACGCCCTACGTACTCTGTCTGAGTGGGTTTGCATATTTGGGCTTTGGTTTGGTATGTCTTCTTGGGCCCGATTGTTAGTGACTATTTAGGCCATCTGAGAAAGGGTGTTTTGGATTAAAGTTAAGTCGTGGGCTTTGGGGTAAGTCCTAAGAAAGGGTTTAGGCCCAATTTGGAAAATTCAGCCATTAGTGGACCTTTTTGGTCTTGGGCCTTGGTCAGCCCAATGAGTTGGGTCAGTAGTGGGCCTGGTTAGTTGGGCCATCTATGGGGCATAGTGTTAGGGTGTAGCCTTGTGTAGTCTTTGATTATAGTGTTGGGTTATTTTGGCCCAGTTTAGGAGTCAGTGGGCAACAGCAACGACAGTGTAGAGTTTCTCGCATACCAGTTGAGGTGAGTCTTCTCACTATACTTATCTGAGTGGTAATACTGTGTGACTGGAGGGTCGTATTTCAGTTATTGACCGGAGGGTATTATGTGCTTATACAGAGTTATGAGATATTATGCATTTTGTCTTTGTGATTTATGCTATATATTATTATGTGCCTTATAGAGATAGGACCGGAGGGTTCAACCCGAGGTGTGAGACTGGAGGGTCTTCACTGAGACACATGACCAGAGGGTCGATATCGAGCCGTGATACAGGAGGGTCCTCACAGAGACACTTGACCGGACGGTCCATGATGAGCTATAGCCATGGGAGGCTTATTATTTGTGTATGTGGTATATTGGGGAACTCACTAAGCTTCGTGCTTACCGTGTTAAGTTAAATGTGTTTCGGGTACCTTTCAGGATCGCAGGAAGGTGCCGGCATGATTGTACACACCAGCTTGAGATAATGTTTTGTGGATTCTGGGATATTGTCAAACATTTTGTTTTCTTGTGTTTTGAAGAACTTATAAATGTTATTTGGAGAAATGTGAAACTGTGTTTTGTGAGGTTTTAAAAATGAAAATTTTATTTGAAAATTTAGAGTGTTACAAGTTGGTATCAGAGCATTGGTTTGAGGGATGCAGATGTACTCTCAGGTATGTCTGCACTCAAACTGAGGACTTGAGAAAATTTCCTAAAAAGAAATGATTTTCTAAAACGAGTAAGAGCTTTTAAGAGAAAACGAGATGGAGCAGTGTGTACAATCAGCTAGAACTAGAATGGTATTTTCCCAAAATACCGTTATATGTTTACATTATGAGATACTTATGAGATATTAGAGTTGCATGCTAGAGAATAGGCTAGGTATTTTAGGAATTTAGAGCTAGAGTTTCCTGATTCATGATGCCTTAGCCTAGGGGATGCTATTAATTGATATTATCTGCTATTTGCTTTATGTATGTGCTGAGTAGGAGTACCTAGCAGGAATCTTTTATAGAGAGCTTTGAGTAGAGGTGTAATCTAGGAGAGTTACCTAGATGTGCATTTGAAGAATCTACTGAGAGAGTAGTTAGATACCCATGGAAAGTGGGATTGCCTGAGTTTGCTGATGCCTTTTGAGTTGTGGATAGAGCAAGTGGAGTTGTATGCTAAAGTGGTTTTATATGCTGGTGGAGGTTATTCAATACCCGAATGTTGCTTGCTTTGTGCTTTGTGGAACTCTTGAATGATGGGAGTCAGCTACTAAGTGAATATGATGATATTCAGAAGGTAGATGGTTGGCATCATGAGGAGTTCATCAGCAGTTGATGGCAGAGAAGCGTGAGAACCTAGGAGAGACTAGGTAGTAAGTTTTATCCCGATGAGTGCGCTGTTTAGAGGTGAGCATTCGTTGGGGAGCAAGCATGTGTAAAGGGATTGGCTAATCGAGAAGGTTGAGCAGCTACTTAGGAGATCTGGGATGATTCGTGTGGAAACTATGGGTAGATGTGGAAGGTACTATGGGCCCGTACTACTAAAAGTAGAGGATTCATACTCGAAATATGGAGAATTCAGGAGGTTCTAAGTAGCATATTGAGGGGAGATAACATGGTTCAAGTACCATGATGCGTAGCAGAGTGTGCTTCCATCTCGCTGTGATTGTTCAGACTGAGAGAGGACATGGTAGATTGTGGGGCCAGAGGACCATGTCGGTCGAGCTTCAATGAAGTATACCTTACGAGGAGAATTGAGTTTAGATCCCGAGGGGTTTGATTGGTGAGGCGCCAACTGGAGTCCCAGGACTCAAGGAAAAGTGGAAATGATGCCTTGTGGAAGATTATGGTCTAGATTGAGTGATCGAACAATGGTTGAGATGACACTTTCTGTGATGAGAATTACACTATTTCTGCTTCCCGTGTGGAGCGAATAGATAACGAACTTCTGGTTTCAAAGTGTGGAGGTAGACCTTGTGGGGCAGCATATAGTTGCTATATTTTCATCGTAACTAATTTGGGACAGTCGATATGTCCAGTGGTGAGTCGGTATGAGATTTTGGGTGACTAAGAGGCAGTCACATTGGGAGGATTCAGAGGTTTTCATTTGAGATACGAGATACTTGGAGTTATTTGGTCGTTATCTGGAAGGTGATTGAGTGTTGCGTGATATATTCCATGAGTCGAAAATATTCCATGGCTAATCGAGAAGGTTGAGCAGCTACTTAGGAGATCTGGGATGATCCGTGTGGAAACTATGGGTAGATGTGGAAGGTAGTATGGGCCCGTACTACTGAAAGTAGAGGATCCATACTCGAAATATGGAGAATTCAGGAGGTTCTAAGTAGCATATTGAGGGGAGATAACATGGTTCAAGTACCATGATGCGTAGCAGAGTGTGCTTCCATCTCGCTGTGATTGTTCAGACTAAGAGAGGACATGGTAGATTGTGGGGCTAGAAGACCATGTCGGTCGAGCTTCAATGAAGTATACCTTACGAGGAGAATTGAGTTTAGATCCCGAGGGGTTTGATTGGTGAGGTGCCAACTGGAGTCCCAGGACTCAAGGAAAAGTGGAAATGATGCCTTGTGGAAGATTATGGTCTAGATTGAGTGATCGAACAATGGTTGAGATGACACTTTCTGTGATGAGAATTACACTATTTCTGCTTCCCGTGTGGAGCGAATAGATAACGAACTTCTGGTTTCAGAGTGTGGAGGTAGACCTTGTGGGGCAGCATATAGTTGCTATATTTTCATCGTAACTAATTTGGGACAGTTGATATGTCTAGTGGTGAGTCGGTATGAGATTTTGGGTGACTAAGAGGCAGTCACATTGGGAGGATTCTGAGGCTTTCATCTGAGATACGAGATACTTGGAGTTATTTGGTCGTTATCTGGAAGGTGATTGAGTGTTGTGTGATATATTCCATGAGTCGAGAATAGTACACCTGGTGGGCCAGTCTGTTGTGTGGTCTGTTTTGAAAGTCAATGGACAATGGTTCGAGCCCTGAGTGGGGGAGAACTGGGTATTCTATGGGGAAGAACTGGGTGGGAGTACCCACTTAGGACAGTCATGGAAAAATCATGGGATGAACTCATGGCGAGTGAGAGAGTGTTGTAAGATTAGGGAGAGTCATAGCATACACGAGACAGTGAGAGAGAGTATCGTATGACTATGGGGATCCGTAGCATACACGCGACAGTGAGAGAGTATCGTCAGACTGCAGGGAGCCGTAGCATTCACAAGTCAGTGGGAGAGAGAGTATCATAAGACTACGGAGAGCCGTAGCATTCACAAGTCAGTAAGAGAGAGTATTGTAATACTGTGGGGAGCTGTAGCATTCATGAGTCAGTAAGAGAGAGTATCGTAATACTGCGGGGAGTTGTAGCATTCACGTGTTAGTGAGAGAGAGTATCGTAAGACTACAGAGAGCCGTAGCATTCATGATTCAGTGGGATAGAGAGTATCGTAAGACTACGGAGAGCCGTAGCATTCACAAATCAGTAAGAGAGAGTGTCGTAATATTGTGGGGAGCCGTAGCATTCACGAGTCACTAAAAGAGAGTATTGTAATACTATAGGGAGCCGTAGCATTCACGAGTTAGTGAGAGAAAGAGAGAATATCATAAGACTATGGAGAGCCATAGCATTCATGAGTTTGTGAGAGAGAGAGAGTATCGTGAGACTACGGGGAGCCATAGCACTCAATAGTCAGTGAAAGAGTGTCATAAGACTCCAGGGAGTCGTAGTACTCATCAGTCGGTGAGAGAGTGTTGTAAGACTGCGAGGAGCCGTAGCATTCACTAGTTGGAGTGTGACGCAGAGGGGTTCTTAGTCCTGGGTAGCCTTGCCAATTGAGTCTGTGGGAACCGGGTGGCCGAACCAGGGGCTAGAATGGGGTCTCAGCGATGGCTGGAGACCGTTATATTTTGAGTTAAGGATGGATTGTCACAAATCAGAAGGATCGAGGTGTAATGCATGTTTAGATTTGTGGATCAAAGGTCATGAGTCAAGTATCAGACTGGATATTAGTGGTCCTAATTTTGCTATCGGACCAGACTCTTGTGTTTGAGTTTGGCTCTATCTGTGTAAATGATAGGCAGGTTAGGATTTTGGATTGTCAGGTGGATTTCATTTTGAGTAGTTCTAGTTTCTACGTGATGTTTTTAGACCTGAATGGGTCGGTTTGTTGGGCTTGGGAAAGACCCCAACACATATGGAATTAGTAAGTGGTAGACGATAGAGGTCGGAGCTGATGTGTAGAATGGTTCGGTCCGGTGGAAGGTCAGGCCCAGTGTAGAGTTTCGGTTTTCATGCGAATCGGCAGGTCATTCTTTTAGTGCCTAAGGGTAGAGTATTGAGGTTCATTCTTCTTTGAGGTTGGATGTTTCTGTTGGATTCGGTTGTTCTTGGGGAGGTCAGGTTACATTTTGATTTTTCTGTTGCGCTTCTCGGGTTGTTTGGGATGATCTATGTGTTAGCAAAGAGCAATTTCGAGGGTAAAATCTAATTTAAGTGGGGGAGAGTTGTGACATCTTCTTTTCAAGATGTTTTCATTTCGAAATGGTGAATAAGGTTTAGGTATTAGCAGGGTTAGAATCCTTTAAGAATTCAGTTATTGGGCTCATTTGGAGGTGGATGTTATATTGGTGTTTTGGGTATTCGGTTGTGACTTGGAGCAAAAAGAGTATTTCGATAATTTGTTAATCGGGCTTTATGGGAAATGGATTTTAGATTTTGGATATCCGATGGCAAGTATGAATTGATAATAGTGTTGAGCGTCTTGATGCCTTTCTATGGATATATAGATGGTCGAGATCGGTGCTGTATCGAGTGAGTTATGGCATTCGGAATAGTTGGGGTTTGGGAGAAAACCCTAGTACGTAGGGCATACCGAGTGAGACGTAGGTCGTACTGAGGAGAAAAGGTCTATGCGAGGTGTAGCTGGGAAGAACACGCAGTGTAGGTGCGAGGTTTGAGTCGGGGTGCGCGGCCTCGTACGCGGGGCGTACGAGGATCACAATGAAAAACCCTAATTTTAGGGATGGACACTATATAAAGAACATAATGGCTTAATGATCAGCCTCTCTCTCCCCCTTGGACAACTTTCACAAAACCTTAATCCTTCTTTTGTGTTCTTGGAGCTTAGAAGACCATTAGAATAGTGTTTTGATGATTTTTGAAGACGGTGCTCAATCTTGAAGATTCATTGAAGAAGCTAGAGCTTTTAGATCCCGAACCTCATCATCATTTGGCTCTCATTTGAGGTATAAAGTCTCAGACTTGGTGGTTATTTTCTTAGATCTCTTTTGGGTTGCGTTTACGGACTCTTTTGGTCCCATTGTTGAAGTCCCTTGAGTCCATGTCGTTTTTGTAGCTTAGAGTTTCCCCTCTCAATGTTATTTGGGACCCGAAATCATAAATTTATTATCTTGGAAGTCTTAATGGGTTCATGCAAGAATTAGACCATTTTCATGGAAGTTGATTGTCATTTTTGGAGTTTAGGCTTATGTGGGGCATGCAAAGTCACCAAGCCAGTGACTTTATGGGTTTAAACGTTATTTGGGACTCAAATCTGTAGTTTGGACTTATGGCTTAAAGCATTAAGTGCTTAATGGAAAAATGGGTTTAAGAGGGATGTACGTTGGGCGTACAAGCCAGTACGTGCAGCGTACAAGCCGTTAAATTAGTGCGTGCAACGTACCACTGAGTACGCCTTGCATACTCTGTGAGACTGGAGGGTCTTCACTGAGACACAAGACCGAAGGGTCCATATCGAGCCGTGAGACCGAAGGGTCCTCATTGAGACGTGTGACCAGAGGGTCCATGCCAAGCTATAGCCATGGGAGGTTTATTATTTGTGTATGTGGTATTTTGGGGAACTCACTAAGGTTCATGCTTACCATGTTGAGTTAAATGTATTTCAGGTACCTTTCAGGATCGCGGGAAGGCGCCGACATGATTGTACACACCAGCTTGAGTTAATGTTTTGAGGATTCTGGGATATTTTCAAACATTTTGCTGTCTTGTGTTTTGAACAACTTATAAATGTTATTTTGAGAAATGTGAAACTTTGTTTTGTGAGGTTTTAAAAATGAAAATTTTATTTGAAAATTTAGAGTGTTACATCAGTTTGTTATGACTTATCATCTGAAAAAACAGGAAACCACATTGAGTAAACTCCAAAGCTTGCTGAGAACTGTTAAAAGTGGGATGAAGGGAAAAATTGTTGCCTCCACTCCTGCTGCTGCTGCTCCCGTCTTGGCCATAGGGCAAGGGAAAGGGAAGAAGAGGAAAACTCCCTCGAAACATAACTGGAAGGGAAAGTCTCAAGTCGGGTCGTCAAGTAATGTCCCTAAAGTCAAATCTTATTCTGAAGCTTCCCTACCTCTGATCCGAAGGAGGCTACTTGCTTTTACTGCCAAGACAAGGGGCATTGGAAGAGAAGCTACCCCAAGTACTTGCAAGACATAAATGATGCCAAGGTCAAGTCAACCTGGGCAGGTATTTACACTATTCTATCTAAGAACTCATCACATTTGAAATCTTGGGTCCTTGATACAGGGTGTGGTTTTCACATTTGTTCTTACTTGCAGGGACTAAAAAGAAATGAAGATGTGGAGCATGGGAATATGAACCTAACTATAGGCAATAGGAGATCGTTGCATGTTACCAAGATTGATGTTTATTCTTTAGTACCTAGTAGTGGGTTATGTTTAGATTTAAATAACTGTTGCTACTCGTCAGAAATGACAAGAAATGTTATTTTATTTCATGGTTTATATAGAAAAGGTTTTAGGTATTCTTTTGATAATTAGAATGGTTCTATTTATGCTTAATATAATGGTGTATTTTATTTTGAAGCGTTACCTTGTGATGGCGTGTATGAAACTATGATGGTTGTAGACAATTTAGGAAATAGTTTGTTGCAAATTGATTCGTCTAATGGTTTAGACAAGACATGCTTGTGGCATTGTTAGAAACCTTCGAAAAGTTCAAAGAATTCAAACATGAAGTCAAAAATCAATTGGGGAGGAAGAGCAAGATGCTCATATCTGATAGAGGTGGTTAGTATCTTAGTATCGAGTTCCACGACTACCTCAAGGAATGTGGAATTGTTTCACAATTGACACCTCCTAGGACACCACAACTTAACAGTGTGGCTGAGAGGCTTAATCGAACCTTGTTGGACATGCTTCGTTCCATAATGAGTCGAGCTTCATTACCAATCTCATTCTGGGGTATGCCTTAGAGACAACCACCCACATTCTTAATCTGATTTCGACAAAGAAGGTTGCCAAAACACCTCACGAAATGTGGACAAGGAAGGTTCCCTCATTGGCACATATCAAGGTTTGGGGTTGTGAAGCTTTCGTTAGACGAGAGACTCACGACAAGCTTGAACCTCTAAGTGAGCAATCTATTTTCATTGGCTATCCATAGAAGTCCATTGGGTACTTGTTCTATAGACCTAGTGAGAACGTGGTCTTTGTAGCAAGAAGAGGAATCCTGAGAGAGAGAGAGAGAGAGAGAGAGAGAGAGACATAGATCATATGCAAAGAGGGCAGTGGGAGTGCAATTGATCTTGAAGAAATTCAAGAGCTAAGCGATAAAGGCACCTCTAACACTAGCACTCAACCCGAGGAAGAAATTCCTATTGAACCTATTGGCGAGTCATTACCTCATAGATGTTCCACTCGAGTTAGAATGACACTAAAGTTTTACGGTTTCCATATAACTACGGATGGTAATATGTTTATCATTGAAAATACACTAGTAAATTTGGACGAACCTTCTAACTACAAGGAAGCCATGGCGGGCCCTGAGTCTGCTAAATGGAAAGAGACAATGGACAACGAGATACAGTCCATGTATGACAATCAAGTTTGGAACTTGGTTGACAATATACCAGGTTGAAAGACAGTTGGGTGCAAATGGATCTTCATGAAGAAGACCAACATGGAAGGAAAGGTGCACACCTTCAAGGCTCGACTGTTTGCGAAGGGCTTTACTCAAAAACCAAGGGTTGACTATGATGAGACCTTCTCACCGGTGGCCAAGATTATATCTATTAGGTTTATGTTAGCCAGAGCTGCGTTTCATGATTATGAAATTTGGTAGATGGATGTCAAAACCGCTTTCCTAAATGGAAAGTTGGCTGAGGATGTGTACATGAATCAGATGGAATCTTTTCTTCCATGAGAAAGTCAAAGAGTTTGGTTTCTCTAGAGTTGAAGATAAGTCTTGTGTGTATGTCAAAGCTAGTGGAAGTATAATCACTTTCCTGGTGTTGTATGTTGATGACATACTACTTATAAGAAACTAAATTCCAACCCTGCAGGAAGTTAAGTGCTGGCTTGGAAAGTGTTTCGCAATGAAGGATCTGGGAGAGGCTACTTATATTCTAGGAATAAGAATTTTAAGAAATAGGAGTAGAAGACTAATTGGACTTAGTCAAAGTACATATTTGGATAAGGTTCTAAAGCGTTTTATCATGGACAATTCAAAGAAAGGGGAGTTACCTATCAAAAGTAATACCAGGCTGAGTAAGACTCAGAGTCCAAGTACCGATGCAGAGATAGCAGAAATGAGTCGAGTCGCATATGCTTCCGTTGTTGGATCGATCATGTATGCTATGACATGTACTCACCCTGACGTGGCTTTTGCTTCGAGCATGGTTAGTCGATATAAGGGAAATCCGAAGTAAAGCTCATTGGATAGCAGTTAAGAGCATACTTAAGTATCTGCGAAGAACCAAGGACTGGGTCCTTGTGCTTGGTGGCAGTGATGACTTAAGAGTTACTGGGTATAGTGACGTTAGCTTTTAGACAGATAGAGACAACTTCTGTTCTCATTCGGGCTGGGTGTTTACCCTTAATGAAGTAGTAGTAACTTGGAAGAGTTCCACGGAGGAGACCATGGCTGATTCTACTTGTGAACCATAGAATATTTCCGCAAGCGAAGAATAGAAGGAGGCTATACGGTTGAAGAACTTCATTGGAGATCTTAGAGTAGTGCCAGCCATTAAGGAGTCGATAGAAATTTTCTACGATAATGAAGGAGCGATTTCCTTGACCAAGGAACCAAGAGATCATGGTAGATCAAGACATATTGGCAGAAAATATCACTTTATCAGACATCGTGTAGAAGAAGGAAACCTCGTTGTTAAGATGGTATCATCAGAGGAGAATCCTGCAGATCCCCTCACAAAGGGTCTGAGTAGGAATAAGCATGTTCAACACACATGGAGCATTGTTCTAAAGGATGATATTAGTTTTAGTGAGTAGATAGTTATTTAGAAACTTGTAACAAATAAATGTAATTGACATTTGATGATTAAATAATAGAGATTTATTTATGAGTATCGTTTACTATCTTTTGTCAATTGTTTATCTTTATGCTTCTTTTTCATATTTTACATCCCGAATAAATGGATTATTCAAACATCCACAGTCGATCATACTTTGGAAGTAAGTAGTGAATTAATACTGTCATGAAAGCTATGAGAGCTACGATTGCTTATTAGTTTTTGAAGTCATACTTGCAATTGTAGTTATGAGACTTATCTAAGTGGGATACTGTTGGATTAGGTGTCTAAGCCCATAACTATAATTGGTACGTGCTTGAATTGATAGTGGCATGGTCCGTTTGGGTTGCCTTCACACATGCAACTAGACAGTATGATTAATTGAGAAAGAGGAAGAATTTATTAATTTGATTAATAAATTGGAATTAATGATTTATTAATATGTTATGGAAACAATATATTAATTAGTAATAATGTTATTGGTTAATATTTAATCAGAAATTAATTTGACTTTGGGATTAAAGGACTTAATTAATAGTATAGGGACTAAAAGTGCAATTACTCAATAGTTGAGCAAAAGGGTCCAGAACCTTCCTAGGGGAAGGGTGGACGGTTTTTGGTGCGTATATGTAAGATTATTCTAGAGTTTCTAGAATATTTATCATGTATGGATAATTAAAGGAGGCGGATAATTACCATAATTGAAATTAGGGTTAATCCATAGCATCCTTTGTGCACTATATAAAGAACCCTAAGGCTAGGATTTTTGGCCAACCTTTTGGAAGAAGATAGAGCCGAAAATTCACGTCCTCCTCTCTCATATCATCTTCTTGCATTGTGTGTTTGTGAGCCATACACTAGTGACACTAAGTTCTCAAGCTTCAAGGTCTACAAGGGATTCATTGTTAATACAATATAACAATTAAGGTATGTAACCTAACCCTAGTTTTATATGAATTTCGAAAATAATATACCTCTCCTAGGCGTTCTCCTTTTGTGTTCAAGTTTGCATGTTCAATTAGAGAAAACCTAGATCCTAAGCATCAAGGTTGCATGAACACTTAGGAATTGTTGTTATGCTCAAAACCCATCAAATACTACTTCAGGGAATCCATAGCAATATGTGTCAATAAGGCATCCATGAGGATGATAGAGTGACCGATTGAACAACTTTCATTTTCCTTGAAAAGTATGATCATTAACACCACATGCTTTTGTTCCAACGGACGGTCCAGAATATTTAGTGGTCATCATCTATACTTTGTTAGATGACTATTCCCGATAAAACAGATAGTACAATGGATGGCGTCTCACCATTATTTTATTTTCCCAAAATTATTTTATTTTTCCCAAAACCCTTCATTACCCAATACGAATATGATAAAGTAATTTATATAAGTAAAATCATGTCATATTATAGCATAAATATCAAGAACACATAGCATTTAATAGATACTTTATATCTATGCGTGAGCTGCAAGTAACTATGCATTCATTGTTAAAAGTGGATGCCTCAAAATTTAGGCAACATTTTTCCTAGGACCTTGATGTTTCCCTTGATATGACCTATGTATGATTGTTACTAAGTCTTAGTATGATATTTCACATAGATAATGATAGTCTAGATTCCTCAACAATCCCAATGTTTACACCAAGATCTATCAAGTATGGAATAACTAGGTAGGATCATATTGGAGGTAGGGTTCATTTGGTATACACAATATATTATTTGGAAATCCCAATTTAAACACTTCAGTAAATCCAACATAGACATCAACCCCATAAGTAGATCAATCAACATTTTCACATGAAATTAATAATAATAAATCTTATTTATAGATTCATAATAAGGATTATGAATATAAATATAAGTTACCCTTGAAGCATAAGGCGATGTCTCCCAACAGTTTTGTGCCACATGTCAACTTCTCTGTAGTCTACGTTGCCACTTTCTAGAAGCGCGCCACACAAATAGTAGATTTTGTAAATTACATAACTTCTTCATACAATCTCCGTTTTCGACGTTATTTATATCCACGCATAGATATTAACTAGTACTATAACTTTCACTTAGTTCACTTCTGCTAATTCTCACTTTATATTTAAATTTGTATTTTTAAAGGTCTTATATACTGTTAAAAGCTATATAAAGATCATAACTCTTCCATACGACATCCATTCTTAACTGTTTTTATATCGATGAAACTATATCTATTAGATCTTCAACTCTCATTTAGATTGCTTTGGCTAACAATCAACCGATATCAATTTCGGTTTCCGTGTCGCATACTGTTGCGCTAAAACATCTAAAAATCACAAATTCCTCTCGCAAAGTCAGATTTGGGCATTCTTTATATAAACGAGTTCGTTTTTTATTACTATGAATTTTGTTTAGATTATTTAGCATAAATAACCTTCTATCAAAACATTTACTTATCATCATCACAAATAATTATCCTTTTATTCCTTAATCATCAAGACCTATCTTGTGGGCATTACATGGTTCTTCTTCAACTTCCAATTTAAGATCAGTTATCACAAATTTTCTAATAAAAAATGAAGAAAAATGTAAAAGAAAGAAGAGAAAACAAACCTTTTGGTGGTGTCTTAGATTTAATAGGTCTTTTAGGTTCTGTGTAATCAAGAGGTGGTGCAAAATCTGCCTGACAATTTGTTTCAATTATACTTATTGCAGCTAATGGTTTAGTTTTAACTATAACAATATAAAATTTGTTATTGCTATAAAGACAGCGACAACAAGTTTGGGGTCAGAGTGAATTCACAGATTAGTGAAACGTTTGAGAGATGATCTACAACTTGGTGGATCTACAGCAATGGCTTCCCCACTTTACCACCAACTTAGTCTAGTTAACCACCAATTGGAAAGGGACCAAAACTAAAGTCTTCAAATGACCCGTTTAAGGCCCTAAAAAAAGAAAAAACAAAAAAGAACAACCAGAAAAAAAAGATCAACAAATGAGACTAATAAGCAATTTTTTTGACATAATATTGACTTTTGCAAAAAACAATTGATTTTTCCAAGTAGATTTTGAGAAATGGGTTGTTTTGATCATTAATCATAGAACCAATAATATGCATATTGTTGCTTTTTAAAAAAAAGAAAAAACAAAAAAGAACAACCAGAAAAAAAAGATCAAGAGAAAGTTGTAGTCTAGAGAAGTAGACAAATGAGACTAATAAGCAATTTTTTTGACATAATATTGACTTTTGCAAAAAACAATTGATTTTTCCAAGTAGATTTTGAGAAATGGGTCGTTTTGATCATTAATCATAGAACCAATAATATGCATATTGTTGCTTTTCACTACTAAAATATTTGGGGAAAATAGAAATCACATATTCAACAAACTCATCGGCAATAACAACAAGAATGTCTTACACTTCAGGATCGAATCTTTCATCTGGATCAATCTGTCCATTACAGATCCCCAAAAATGAATTTTCAAAAATGAATTTCAATAGTTTTAATGGTTATATTATATGTAGCACTTCATATGAAAGAAACTAGTGAAAGGTGCTTACTTGAGAAATTATTATTGGAACTTCTTTTGCTTGTAATCCTATTACAAGGCTCACTAATCCCATTTAATTATTTACTCTCCTCACCAAATAAAAGTATTAATTTCACTGAAATGAGAATATCACCCCAAGCTATGATCAGACTATCCAGAAAAACTGGGAGAGCTTGGTAAAATAATAACCATTTTAAAAGTTGTAATAATTTGTTTTAAAAAAAAAATATCACCAAAATCACCTCCATTGCTGCAACATTACAAATGAGAAGTGTGTAGAGTAATAGATGATATTTATTTTTTACCATAAGAAGTATCTTCTCTATACAGACAATGAAATAATACTCATTAGAGTTAATGTAAACATGGAAAATTTAAACTCTTGTATCCCAATACTAGACGTTATCATGTAGGTGTAGTAATAAGTTCTAACTTTGTAAGGAGTTAGTATATCCAGTAGTACCAATAAGATAGCAAAAAAATACACCATCTTCATTGGGGCAATATATCGAACACTTGGTGCTTTTTAAAAGAAAAAAAAACATGACTTAGTTATGTAATGAAACTAGGTCCCATGAAATACCAGATTGTGGGTTAAAATTCCCCATCAAGATGTTACATCCTACGTTCGGGGAAGATAAAAGAACAAAAGATGATTTTCATAAGCCAAAACTGAACAAAAACAATTAGGGTTTTCATGAAAACACAAAGTAGTGGTTGTTTAAAATACCAAAAAGACTTAAAAACAAATCTCAAACAATAAGAGAAGTGATAAACAACGGACCTGAGAAGGTCAACTACAAGCGAGACTTGGCTCGAGGAACATAGAAGATTATCGGCTAGGATAAGTGGAAGTGGAAATGATGGGACTAAGATGGTTTGTTTTAGGAGATGAAAAGGGCTTTTGATTCAACCATAGAAACATTATATCGAAGAAATCCCCATGATTCCATTATGTTATTATGTTTCCATGGCTTCATAGGTGATTACCTGATCGTTATTGTGTGTGCCTGAGTTTGGGAGGCGAAAGTGAAATAGAAGAATTGATGTGAGGAGGAAACACCGATCGATTTCCAAATGAAATTTTTGTGAAGAGATTGATGAAGAGGGGAGAGATGATAGGTCGTCAAAAAGAAACCCGTGTCGATTTTGTTAAGACTGATTAAAGAGGGAAACATTGGTTATTGAAATTTTTTGGGATATTATTTCCCACTTCCTGATACAGAATTAAGGGCAAGCTTACTTAAAAATTTATAAAATGACACTTAATTTTTGGACACGCAATAATGCGTGTCCTTTATTCTTCAAATTTTTTGAGAGTTGGCATCATTTTTAGGAGACGCATTTTTACGTATCATAAACCAGTACGTGTCATGGTTCATGTGTAATTAAAGAGATGTTTTCTAGTAGTGGTATGAAAACCTTATGTATCTCACAAAATTTTCCAACCCTTCCCAATCATTTTATATGCATCACCGGTAACGATGTGAAGACTATTGAAGACTCTAATAGGATGTTGAATGTGTAAAGAGAATACCTACAATAGTGTTTAGGACCTTCATGTCTTTATACTATAACATGTGCTATGTATCGATTATAACATTAGAGGTTTCACATTTTGAAACAATTATTTGTATTCAAGATTTTGTAATATACTGTGATTTTCCGCAAATAAAGATATTATGATTTTTTAAAGCGTAAAGAATTTTTTTTCCGGTTCTTAAAAATAGGGGATGTCACCGTATGCCCCATAGTTATAAATGATTTGGATTTTATAGTCTTAGAATGATTGATTTGGACTTACTTCCCGTTCCTTGTTTGGTTTTGGGATTAGGATATAATCACTTATTAAACTGTCTATCAGATCCTATATTATGTACCGCTAGCATAGACAAGGTCACCAACCGTGATAGCGAAGGTTTCTTACGAAACAGGAGCGTGGCTGAGAGAGTCATAAAATGAGGAACTAGGAGCTAGTAGACGAATTGTATATAAAGGAAGAATGGCATATCTAAAAATTGTAACATTTGGATTTAAGCCATATGCTATTGATAGACAGAAGAATGTTGCGAAGATAGGCAATGGATGTAATTTTGGGTAGTTAGTTTTAGTTCATTCTGGTGTTTACAATTCCACTTTAGTTTCTTTAGTAGGTGGATCTTGGAATAATGCAAGACCTATCACTGGTCACAAGATCGACAGATGTTTAGGAAGTAGTATGTGATATAATAAAATTGAAAAGAGTGGGAGCTCTAGTAATAATAGTTCTAAAGATGTAGTTGCATGTGTCATAAAGATTAGACCTCCTATTCTATGGAGGAACACTTAGAAAAGTACTCTAGTAAGGTATTCTCCATCAACCAATAACTTGTTGATGTGTAAGAATGGGTCAGAACCATATACCTTAAGGATGAAGTCCATACATTATGAGAAGGCTATGGATGATGAGTTGAGAGGACTATAGAAAAGTTAGATATTTCGGGTTTAGGATGAGATAGACCACGAAAAGAAATGTCTGGGAAGATTGGTGGTCAAGGGAATCCAACAAAAGGGAGATGATAATTCTCCATTTGCAAAGACGACTACAATCAGTTCAGTCCAAAATGGAATAGCCTTTGATAATATCAATCTAGATCGGCTATATATGGATAAAACCAATCTCCTTGATGATAAACTGTAAGGAAGCATTTGGAAGACACGACCATAGAGTGTTATTACAATTAGTAAGAAAAAAATGGTGGTTAAGAAAAAGAAAAATCTATATGGCATGAAGCAAATTTCTAAGTAGTGGTACTTCAATTTTGGTAGCTTCAAGAAGAGGAGCGGGTTTAAGAGATGTGAGTTTGACAACGAATAATACTTAAATAATTTTAGCTCCTCATACATCATACTCATGTAAAATGTTAATGTCATATTGATTTCTAGTTCCGATACACAAAAGATTAATAAGCCTAAGACGCGGCTGGACAGAGAGTTCAAGATAATGAAGGGGTAGCTAAGATGAAGAAAGTCCTTAGTATGGTGAACTTAGAAGATGAATTTAATATAATGTTTAACAATGAGAAGTAGAAGTTGGGCATGGCTACAACTTCCTTTCCAATATTCTAAGAGAAGGGGCTTGGTGAAGATATATATATATATATATATATATATATATATATATATATATATATATATATATAGAGAGAGAGAGAGAGAGAGAGAGAGAGTTAGGTTCAAATGTTTTCACTATCTATTGTGTGCATGTATGATTGATTCTGGACCAATCATTTTAGTTATTTTAAGAAAGTAATATATATATATATATATATATATATATATATATATATATATATATATATATATATACACTAGGTGAATCCTCACGCGTTGTGCGAGAATAAAATTATATAGTTAAAATAATAACTTTTATCAAATTATTATTTAATATTTCTACTTTGAAACAAAATGTTAGTAGTAAAGCAAACATATAGTTGACATATTAGTTTTATTAAACAATATAGTTTAAATTTTAAGTCATTGTGAGATATACAATTAT